>NC_053114.1:3157500-3885000 GCF_010015445.1 Perca fluviatilis
ACTCACATCTGTACAGCAGCAAAGCAGGAGGGTTTATTCTGGACACAGCAGTCCCATAGAAGTAGAAGACCCATTCATTTGCTGCGTAGACAATGTTAAGTGACAGGCAGTTGGAGCACTTGCAAGGCTTGGATGGACTCTCCCTGGTTGAATCACCACTACAAAAAAAAGGGTTTTTAAAATGTTCTAGTTCCCTGATAAAAAGTTACGTACATAAAAACAGAGAAGAGAAACTAGGACTCCCAAGGTGCACTTCAATAAAAAGCATCCAATCGCCAAGGTTGAAATGCTGTTGTATGTATGTATGTATGTATCACGCTTAAGATTTGGCATATTTAGTTTTTTCAGTTAACTGTTTAATTACATTTTTAGCCATGTTACATGCACGCCTCTATGAATGGAAATGTTGGTCTGTCGGTCTGTAAATATCTCAGCTACCATTGGATGGGTTGCCATTCAATTTGGAACATTGTCCCAAGAGGACAAAGCCTACTGCCTTTGGGGATCCTCTGACTTAACCTCTAGTTCCACCATGAGTTTGATATTTGTGGTCTTGAGTGAAATATCTCAACAGCTGTTACCATAAAATTTACTACATACAGCACATTCATATTCCTCTCAAAATGAATTGTAATAACGCTGGTTATCCCTTCACTTTGCCTCTAGTGCCACCACTAGGTCAAAATTTAATTTTCTCCAGTTCTTTTTATACAATTTACTGCATATGTATTGGTTCATTGATTTTATTGGTTCCCCCCCTGTGATATAATCTGCCTATAGTGAAGCTAGAAAGCTCATAGTGACACAGGGAGCCTTGATCAATCACTACAGATACCGCTAATAAGTTCATAACATATAAACCGAAGGAGATTTGTGTGATTTGTAAATCTGACTGTGGCGATTACGCTTCACTAAGCATGCCAGAGGAAGAAAAGCCCTAGGTGCTTGTTTTGGAGTTAGTGTGGATTGATACATTTGATAAAATAGAAGCATATCTGTTTCATGAGATGATTCATTTTTCAATTTTGGATGAATTTGGCAGCTATGGTGCACTATTATGTTCCCAACATACGGAAACAAAGAGTTCCAAATTTCATACACACCTGATTGGTGCCTGTAGCTGGCCCGTTCTCACTAACAATGGCGGCTACGGAAAACATAGCATCAGCAGTCAGTTTGGTACCCGCCATTTCAAACTGACTAATTGAGTTGCCAAGTGGGAGGCTCCAAAAGTAAGTTTTCCCTATTGTATATATATATATATATATATATATATATATATATTAACAGGGAGACTCTAGTGTTTCTGTGGAGCATTGAGGAGATCATAACACCTCATTAAAAGAAAACTTTGAAATGGAAATTTACAATAGGGAAACTTACTTTTGGAGCCTCCCACTTGGCAACTCTGATGGGAGTTTCCAAATCGCCTGCATGGAAGAAAAGGAGCACCTTGAGGAAAATATAACACAAACAATGCTTTGCTAGGAAGTAGAGTTTAACACTGAGCAACATCTATCTACTGCATTACCGTTTCATTATCATACGAAGGTCAAAAGCAACAAAGGAATTCGAATCAGCAGTGAACATCTGGGAGGTTGTTTTTAGATTTTGACAATGACTAAGAAACTGAAAAAAAGACAAGAAGAAGACGGAGAAAAAAAAGAGAGGAAAAAGAGAGAGAGAGGGACAGGTATAAGTGAAAGTAGAGGAGGTGAGGCCATCGAAAAACACATCCTACATGGTTCAGGAGACTAATTATACAAGAAGGCCAAGCTAAGTCGACCACTTCAGAGAGTTTGCAGGCTACACAGGGACCAGGCGACATGGATACCCCATTCAGAGGAGGGAAACAGCTTCTCATGCATGCCTTATTACCCCAAAGACCTACGTCTGTGGCAGATAAGTCACCTACTCCTTCTAGCCTTGCTCCTCGGTGGACACAGATCCTGTAATGATACATTTTACTTCTGGCGATTTCCAGTTTGATGGGTAGAAATGTGAAAACAAAAAAAGGAAAAAGTATGCAATATGGGACATCATCTCTGACCCCCATCAAAGAGATCTCTCTTCACATCGTGTCTTGAGGCGAAACAGTGGCAACCCCTCATTTTCCTGCGGTCCATCTCCAATGGGATTTTGGTTTTATATTAAGTCCACCTTCCCCTCCCCACCCTCCCTTTGTCCTGACACTGTGGTGTGAGTGATTTGAATTTAAAAAGTGACTAAATCCACAGAGCAGGCTTCAAATAGGATTTTGTGCGCCTTTCACTGTTAAACAGGGCCTTCCAGGTAAGCCTGTCCTGTAAAGTGACAGAAAAGGTGAGGGGTGCAGTTATGTAAGGCATCACTTACACACAGAGGACTCTCTCATTGATCATCTTGTACAACTCAGAAATGCAGATTGTTCAGTCCCAGAATTTCTGACTGCCAGTCTTCATCAAACAAAAGGCACCAGCTGAATGTCACTGGGGGTATTCCATAAACAGTCAAAGCACTGTGTTTTTGTACATCGCTTTCATTATTCACAATAATGAAGGGGGATGTGATTCTGTTAAATACATGATTCAAGGTCAAGTACGGAGAACCATCAGTTACACGGAGCGTTAAACTCCTTCAGCTTTACAGTCCATCATATGAACCGCTGCAGCTATATTATATTATATTACAGCATTCTTAAAGGTTAATGCAATGTATTTAAATCATTCCATATAAAACTAGACTACACATCTACATTATAGTGTTCAGCAGGTAATTTTCACCATGTTCGCCATCTTAGTTTAGTGTGTTAGCATGGTCAGACATGGACAGTTTTTTTTTTTAAATTAAATTTAAAATGTGTATGAAATTACTTTCAAGTATTTTTTAATTTGTATTTTGTACTGTATCAGCCTCTGCTGTAATGGTACTGTTTTGTGTCTTTTACACTTAGTCAATTAGTTGCTTGTAAAATTGCAGATCTTGGAAATGTACTTACTGTAACATTTCCTAATTACCCTAAACCAATCTAGCTGAGGCTGATGGGGATGTTAATTTTGCAGGTTTTTAGTCATAATCTTGAATTCTAAACAAATAACAATTGTGACCACATGGTGGCGCTAGATGAAAAGTCAGCCAAAAGGTCATTACAATTCATTCCGAAAGGCACTTGATCGGGTGTACAGAGTCCCATGGCAAACCATCCAATGGTTGTCAAGACATTTCAATAAAAATCAAGTGTCACCAATGACCTCATGGTGGCACAAGGTGGAAACGTCAGGGGATCACTAAAGTTAGGATAGAGAGGATCAATCCTAATGACTTTAGTGATCCCCTGACGTTTCCACGACTGTCTGGACAAGATTTTGTGCCACTCCATCTAATAGATGTTGAGATATTTCACAGAATAAGTGAACATTTTGACCTGATATGGCAGTAAAGGAAAAGTAAGATCATGAAAGTCAGTAGGCGTCATCCTCTGGGGAACAGGAAAGTCTATACAAAATGTTATTTAGTTAAGATATTTTAGTCTGGACCAAAATCTGACCGAAATATTAGTAGTGGACAGACGGACCCAAAGCTATACCTGCCCAATGCTATATTTAATTTAATTTCCAAATGGATAGAAATATGTAAAGCTGTTGCTCAGTTCTATTCTTATTTTCTTAAATAATTGTAACATTAACATTCAACCACAACCAAGATAAATGTCTGTCACTGATTTATTGGCATGCATCTGTCAGTGTGTGGTCTTTGTCATGCATTCAATCTTAATCTGGCTGACATGTTCAGTGTCATAGCTAATTAGAGAAGTAATACATTGGTCCATTAGTAGCTGCCTCAGCAACCTTAGATTCATTTATACCGTAACTAGTTGGGACATTTGCATGCACAAAGCCATCTCTTCAGGCAAGAATGTTCTCTGTTTTCCAAGGAAATTGTATTTTTTGAGCGATATACTTTAATTATTCAAACCTGTGTTATGATCGTCAACATAATATTGCCATTCCCGTCTGTCTATGGAAGATTCCTTTGCTTCCCTCTGCTCAGATGGTTTAGGTTTTTTTGTTGGTGGTGAGGTGATAAGTAGTGATGTGCAGTGCCCCCTTTGTGGTTTTCCTGTCTCTGCTTTCAGGCAAACTCCATGACCACAGTTCAGCTCTGCAGGAGTTTGTGAAGTGGTGTGAAATGTCCTGTTTGGAGCTGAATGTGGATAAAACCAAGGAGATGATAGTGACTTTCTCTCCCAAGCAGAGGCAGTTGGCTGAGGCAGTTACTACTACCATCCAAGGGGGATGATTAAAGTGATTTGAATTGAATTGAATTGAATTGAATTGAATTGAATTGATTTGAATTTAATTGAATTCTCACAGGTAACTAAACATATCCCAAAGTTATCCCTATCAAATTCCGCCCATTGGCCACATCCTTCAGGGAACACAATGTTTTGGCAAAATAGCCCAGTATCGCTCAAAAAGACATACATTTTTGAGAATTCTGGATTTCGTGATTTACGGCCAACACAAAAATTAGTGTGCTTAATATGTACCATAGCATTGTGAAAACAAAGCATTATTTGAGTCTTAACTCAAGGTCCACTTACTCGCTTTTTTCTGGCAAGGACCTTGACAAGAGACTGATTAAACACCGAAAAACCGACACCAACTGTTAACATCAGAGGGTTAAAACGAGATGGTCAGATATCATCAACCAGCAGTCAGTTGAAGAAAACATCTGAGAAAGTTTGAGAAAACTCCATTGGCAAATAAGGGCCATGAGGTGAAAGCTCTGAAAGAAAGTGGATGTTGAGTTAAATGTTTTTGTTGTTTTTATGTCAACTTGGATAATTTTGAAATTTTTAATAATAATATTATAATAATATATAAATTTATAATAATACATTTCTTTTTAATAAAATGCTTCTATATTCTATTCCAAATTACAAATCTTTTCTCTGCAATGAAAGAACATTCAGTTACTTTCAATGAAAATGTTGGTATAACAATTCTGATATGTATCTTAAAGGACACAACTCCCTGCTTACTGTCAACAACAAATGTTTATTGAAGTCAAACAAAAGATGTTATGCAGAGGAATTTTAGTTAAGACAGAAAATATCACTCAAACTGTATTTCAAATACCACCAAAGTGGCAGAATTCTACTTCTCGAAGTTTAATTTATTAAAAGTATTTTTTTATTTGTAATACATTTTTAATTTGTAAACTAGACTATAACAACAGAAAAAAATGCTGTACCTGTGCTTTACATGTTTTAAATCTAGAACTTACAGTTCTTAAAAATTGTAAATACAAACTATATCTACTCTTCCAACACAAGCACAAATCCAGAATACAGCTAAAATATTGACTGATAAAAGAAGCATCTACATATACAGGCTCTGAACTATATGTACTCTATATTTCTAAGCAAAGAAAATTCCTTCTCTCCAAACAGTCCCTTTGTGGCAAAATCTCCCCGGTCTTGGACATTGTCCCACAGTTCATCCTGGGTGCAGGGAAGGCAGGCAGTGGTTGCAGCAGAGGCTTCCTGTTCACCCACAGCCACTCTCCTGCCAGGAAACGTAGACCTATCCATACCTCTGGTGTCTGGGCATCCACGATCGCTCTTCTGGCATCCAAGTTGTTGCCTCCATAGTCCATGTCTGGAAGATCGTAGGTATTACCTGAGGATGTGTTGTCAAGATTCCTGCAGTGTTCCAGAGCCTCCTCCCATGTCTTGTTCTCTTTCACCAAGATTAGATTATCGTAACACAGAAATGCATGTTGGTCAGTGCAGAATATATCATACCAAGATGAACTTCCCGTAACAACACAATTCTCTTTTCCCAGGTAGTTATCAGGCTGATTGTTGATGGGACTCCACTTTCTATAGCTGCTTTGATCTCCATCAGACCAGTTCCAGTCTTTTAGATTATTTTGGTCTCTTTGGAGACCAATCCAACAGAAAGTGTTTTTCTGATCATGGCATAGATTCTGTACTGCATCAAAGTCATTCTGATTTCTAAAAGTGGCCAGGTCAATACGTTGCTCCCTGCAGTACTTTTGGGCCAAAGTCCAGTTCATTTGTCGCGAGACATAAACATACCTTCTTTGAAAGGTCTGCACGAGTAGAGGAAGGTAGAAGATGAAGCTATGGATGACGATGAAGAGACGGGTGGAGCTGCTCTTTGTCAACATGATTGCACAGAGGTGACTTAACTTTGCTCCAGGGCAGCGTTGACTTTCAGCATTCAGATCTCTCTACTCTACTTCCCTTGTTAAATATCTAAAGTTTGAAGCCTGGAATTCACTTGGACAGTCCTACCATCCCTCCCCTGACGGCCCCTATAAGTCAAACTGACCAATTATATTGCCCACATTAATATGGGATGGCATCAGAACACACACAACAAACAGGCGCGCCCAGTGACAGAATTATTTTAATTATTTTAATCTTAATTTAACTATTTTATCAGATGCATTACCTTGTAGTTGGCATTTTAAAGTTATAGTTAGTGAAGATGGAGATTCATTTTATAATGTAATATTTGCTTTATTAAGAGGCACAGAGCACATTGAAATACTTTGCTGTTTTAAGGCAAAATGTTTATTTTTCATCCATCTGTGGTGGTTCATCATCCGTAGGTAGTTGTTACAAAGTCACTCTTGGAGTTGAATGTTTGAAACACTGTCCACCAATGACTATATATTTCAAGTTAAGTAAATTGTTTATACAGCCCAATATCACAAATGACAAATTTGCCTCATGGCTTTACAATCTGTACAGTATACAACACCCTCTGTCCTATTGACCCTTGCTTTGGATGATGAAAAACCCCTAAACTAACCCCTTAAATGTGGGGAAAATGGAAGAAACCTCAGAAAGAGCAACTGAGGAGGGATCTCTCTCCCAGGACGAACAGACATGCAATAGAACAGAAATTCAGATAGTTCTTATATTAATGATAAGTACAGCAGTCAACTAAAGTACAAGTTGCCTCTAAAATGTAGAAGTATAAGTGGCATAAATGTAATTTGCACTATACTTAAGTAAATGTACTAACATGTTCCACAGTGCTCACACCTTTCTTTTCTTTGATTTGTTTAAGTAAATCAGAGAACCAGGCACAGCATCCTTTCAGTCAAATATCTATTGCATATTATTATGCAAACTGCAAGTCACCTTCGAAATTGTTAAGGTTAAACAGGGCAGTGGAAAGAACTGACTTACTTTTGCTTGGATCAATGTGCATGGTGTTTGTAGCTAAGGTCCGTAACAGTGCCAGTTTAATCCATTTCAACCAGAGGGGCCAGACAGTTTTTTAGGGGCAGCAGTGAAATTAATTCTAAAATGATGCACTCATTTTAGCAGTGAAGATGTTCAGAAACACTGAAATTAGTAAATATTTAGATGTTCACATCAAAAGGAAAAAATGCACATATCATAGATACATGACTTACACGTTTCTTATTTGTAAGAAAATAAGATTTTAAGACTTTAAGAGATTTTTTGTATTTTCTTAGCATACATAGGGAAAGTGTCATGTTCCTTCAGCCCTGTTTCCTCAGCCATAACTTCCCTCAACCCTGTTCTCTCAGCCCTATTTTTCCTCAACCATATGTTCCCTCAGCCTTGTTCCCTCAGCCCTAAGTTCCCTCAACGCTATGTTTCCTCAGCCCTGTAACCTCATCCCTATGTTTCCGCAGCCAATCTTCCCTCAACCCTGTTCCCTCAGCCCTATGTTCCCTCAGCCCTATGTTCCCTCAGCCCTATGTTCCCTCAGCCCTATGTTCACTCAGCCCTATGTTCCCTTAGCCATATATATATTGACATTTATTTATTGAAGAGGAATAACCCCTTGAGATGATCTTGTTTTCGAGGGGGTCCTCTAGTTCAGGTACAGAAATTGACATTGACCTTACAGCGGCAGTCAAACAGAAAACAAAAAAAAAAAAAAAAAAAACAACAACTTACTTTACAATAATAGTAAGTGCAAAAATATATAATACATAACTCATACAAACAAGACATTCACTCATACAAGACTCTCCAAAGGTTGCTCACATATGTTCCCTCAACCCTATGTTCCCCTCAGCCCTATGTTCCCCTCAGCCCTATGTTCCCTTAGCCATATGTTCCCTCAACCCTATGTTCCCTCAGCCCTATGTTCCCTCAGCCCTATGTTCCCTCAGCCCTATGTGCCATGAGCCCTAATCCTAAGCCCTAAACAAAGAGTATCAGTATAACTGCAGCAATGAATACAAGGTCCCATATCCAAAACTTAAAATACGACCGGGGGGGTGGGGTATGTGGGCTGAGGGAACATAAGAATGACCCCCATACATCAATATACAGCACTACAAAGCTTATTCACTGATACAGATACAGAAAAGTATTGAATACTAAAAGATTGTAGATTAAAAACATTCACAGATCTAACAGGTTATGTTCACATCCAAATGTATCAAATACATGGAATACATGAATCACTCAGTCTACAAGGTCTGTGGTGTTCTTGTTACTTTAAGCTCATTGTGCAGCACAGCTTGAAAACAAAACACAAATGAAGATATTCTCACCAGCAGTAGCAGCCCTTCTGCACGGGCTCATTCACAGATCACACAGTCAACAGTTGATGGAACAACCACTAAATGCAACACTGGAGAAAGTCCAAATAATTCAAAGCCCTGCTACTGTGTCCGTGTAGACCGTGCACTGTAACAGAACAGCTGCGGTGTCCAGGCAAACAACCTGCAGTACATTATGTACTTGCTTGATGTGTTCTTGTTATTAAGGAGTTACAAACACAGATGGCCACAGAGACACATTTAACCATCGGGAAAGAAACCAGGGAGCAAAGACTGTGACAGAGAGAGTGTGTATCACTTTGAATTAATTTATTTCAGGTCCATTCCCCTTTTCTTTCATGTAGATGCAATGTGCATATAATGCCCCACTGCATATGTCACTGTCATGGTCATTGTGTTTGTCAGTTGACAGAACTCCATTGCTGCTAGTTAACCAGAGTTGATATCATTTGCAACACTGGAAAACAAGCTTGTTGTATCTTTTAACATATATAGTTACTTTCCGTTGTTAGAAGGCAGTAGAGAGTATGACTGGCTTCACAATACACTTCTGCATTCCCATCGACTTGTCCATTAGAGTTTTGCAGTGACATTAGTGATGTCTGTAATGATACTTTGCCATTTTTTTAGGATGTCGACTGCCCGTCCTCACTCCGATAGTCTGCGATAAGGTTACACAAGCTGGCTGACGTTTACCAGCTGGTACAATCACAGTACAAAATAAGCACCAGCCAAATGCTGGTAAAACATGCAAGTGGCTGGTAGATTTGCTTCACTCACCAGCCACAAAAACAATGGTAATCTATTGCGTGGCTGGTGTAGAGAAATTCTCTAAAAGACGTGTTCGTTTGATTTCTGAGGAGGAAGGAGAGGCCTGGGGTCGAATTGAAAGAAAGTTAAAGGTTTAATGAACAACACGATGAAAACGACCGTCAAAACACAATCAAACATAAAAGATGAAACACTGCAGCTGACAGTGGACTGAAATGACATGCCTCTTCTTCAGGAATTACATCAATCAGTCATGCGACATGACAAAACAAATACACTGTAAACAGCGGACTTCAACATGCTTCCCCTTGCGGGGTCACAGTTGAAGCGCTGGGATCATCTCAGGATCCGAATTATATTCCTGTCTCTCAGGATAAGGACACACCTCTGAATTTCAGGTCACAGACTAAGGTTGTTTATCATGGTAGTGTCGATTCTACAGAGATATGGATTTCCTTTGTTCTAACCCAGTCTGGCCCCGCAGGGAGTGGCTCCCCAAAAGTTGTTTAAACAATAAGACTTCTAGAGCATCTACATTCATGCTAAATAACAGACATGACCTAATCAATTCTTTAGAAGCTTGAGAAGGTGTGAGCCAGACAAATGCTGATTAGGCTTAATCAGTATTGAAACATTCCTTCACTCAGTCACACAACAGTTTACATTTTTTAAGTTAAATTTTTTACCTAAAAGTATATTGTACTAAAACATAAGCACTTTTTTATCTTCAACACTGGTAAAATTGTAACTATAACTACTTCTATTCACTAGCCATTTGGCTGGTGGGCAAAAAAGTTAATTGTGCACCCTGGTTACAATCCAGAAGGTGGCTTTTTTCACTCATTAGACATAACTATTAAATTAAATATTAAGATATTTAATATTTATCAAAATCACAGTGACCACTATTAGTGATCGCTAGGGAGTCCGCCTTGCTTTGGTTGTTGGGAAAAACCCCACTGCAGTTGCTACAAGGGTCCAGGTTGGTTGCAACAGGAGCACTGGCAGCCCTGGCCCCTGCCTAGACCCGCTACAGGTCCTAAAATCTTTTAACAAACTGAAGACAGCAGTCTAATTGCATCCTTCTACCCCTCACAACCTTCACAGTTTTAGCTGAGTTCCTCAGCCCAAAAATCCATTTTGTGTGCCATTCTCTGGTTCTCTCCATTTTGCCCTGTTGTCTGAAAAAATGATGATCCAAATGCAACTTTCAACTCCCAGAAAGAACTTTCCTGGATTTATGGTAAGACCTGACAGTTTGATCTTTTGCAAGATGTCCTTCATGTGATTGATTGCTCTTGCCATGAGTGTCTTTAGATGACAGCGTCACATGGGTAAGCTGCTGAAATTGATTCTGTGCTAGAAAGAACTTTTTTCTATCAAGGTTGGAAAAACCTGGCCTCTCCTGAGACAGGTGTGGTGGTATGATGCCCTGTGACTGTGGTATGATGCCCTGTGGCTGTAGGAGAAATTCTGTGTAGACATGAGCCCCTTTCAAACTTGCAATGTAACCCTGAACTTATCTAGACATTAGCTGTATGAGAACGCAAATGTCTCAATTGAACAGACTCTACCCTGCCAGCTCCCTAGTCTATGTAATGTCTGATTGAGCCCTTGTGGGAATAGAGCAGCAAGCGAATGGGTGTGTTGATGACATTCCCATCATGTGACTGCCGCAAATCCGGAAGGATACAAACATCCGAAAATACGTTAAGGTCTAACCGGAGAGACGGCGAGATAAGGGAATTTCTTTCGGCAAGAGCCTATGCCGAAATAGTCAGACAAGTTTAAGGAACGGCAAGAGACTGTTGATTGTGACCAAATTTAAAACTGGCTACATGGCCGTGGCGGACATCGACAATGTGCTATAAACAAAACACGCTGCAATTTCCACAGCGTGCTTTTGGGTCATGCACGCTCGACCCAGACGCCACCCTTCGCCAAAACCAAATGGAGTATTTCCAGTAAGTGAGAACGTGTCTGACAAAGACAATCTCCTGTTCTGTGCTACATGTATGAAGGGGAACTCGGACATTTTTGTTTTCCGGACCTGGTTCTCTGGACATTGTCCAGAGTTCATAAGAGAAAACAGCTATGAACTAATGTACAGAAGCATCTTTCTCACCTACAGCCTGAACAAAACCATGACAGGATTTCCTCTCTTAGTTTTGCATGTGATGGTTCCCTAGCCTGGCTCCACCCTCCTACGTACTTCCGCTCAATTTTCATTTTTCTTCAGTACACCGTCTGGGTTTGCGGTATATTCGCAGGTTTTCTCCAGCCAATCTTTACCTGTCCAATCAGCGAACAGAGAGAGTGGCTGAGAACGATGATGTTGAGGTTGTGCGCTAGTTTGAGTTGTAGTTCTGTAATAGCGGCAGAGAAAGATGCGAGCGAAGCCATTCGGTCCGTTGTGGCAACGCTGCCAAATATCCAGAAGTTAAAGCCCGAGCAAGAACAATCGTTGCTGAGTCGTGTTGGTGGCCATGATGTCGTGGCCCTCCTCCCCACGGGGTTCGGGAAAGGTTTGACTTTCCAGCTCACTCCGTTAGTGGTGAAGGAGTTGGCTAAGGCTAACGCTAGTGACGCTAAGCTAACGTCACGACCAAACGTTAGCGATTGGTTATGGCAGATCCAGAGTGGCTCTGGGCAGATCCAATAGTTTTAAAGTTCCCACTTCACTTCAAGGAAGTTAACACTTGTCAATGGAGAGTGGCCAGACTCTCTGTATAAATTAAATGTACCAGAGTCTTGTAGGACCAGGCTAATGGTTCCCAGTTCTCTGTGAGAAAGTACACCAGTCCCATTTGTTTGCCAGCAAGTTGCCAACAGTGCAATATTCCCTCTTGTTTAGCTCTGTTTTTGGTCTGTACCAACTCCTAAGGGGAAATATCTGTCTTTTTAGCTGCTGAATGTTCCACTATGTTCCGCAGCTGGTCGCTGAAGGTGTCTGTCTGCTGTTTATTGCAGAGCAAGTAGTGTACTGTGGGATTAGTACTGTATTAGAGTTTTTTTGCTGATAACAACTGTCTGCTGCAGTGGAAACTATGAGAGCTGTGACAGTGAACCAAAATGGCAAAGTTGCAGCCGGACAGCTAAATAATGAGCTGACACTCACTATAAAGCTCTGTAAAACTGTGAGGATCTGCAGAGTCGGGTGATGATCTCTCTTTACATTGTCATTTACCATATTGTTATACATATCTATTATAGCCACATTAAGTTTTAATGGTGCAACTACTACTGCAACAAGCTAGTTGTTTAGAACTTAGGAAGGGCTTCAGGCAGAGGCTTGCCGGTGCAACCCACTCAGGATTGGTCATGGCAGGATTGTCATCTGTGATGTACTTTTTCTCCATTTTTTTTGTCACATCTGTACTCTTTTTGTGCAACCTTCTACATTCTGGCCTGATGTCTCTTCCTGCCTACAATTACAAAAAAAATAGATAAAGGACTTTCACCTATTTGTGCCTTAATATTAGCTCAATCTGAAATAGAATGCCCCAGACACACAAGTTTTTTTCTTTCTTTTCTTTTTCTTCTGTTCAGCTGGGTCTCACAGAAGGAGCTCTTGATTTCTTGTCCTGTTTCATGGTATGTCTCCACCACTTTGTTACTGTGTGAGCCATTGTCTGATCATGTTCCTTGACCCATACTCTGACCTCTGGTGACAGCAAGCAACAGAACTGTTCGAGAACGAGAATCTCACTAAACCTGTTCTGTGGTTCTGCTTGGTCACTTCCACTTGTGGGAGAGTTCCCTTGGTGGCAGATCTCCCAGGGGGCCTATCCTGCTTGATGTCAAACTCTGTGGGCTTCAGTCTGAAGACCTCTACAATGACTTCACAGTTGGCTAACAGGCATGTGATATATAGAATATAGCATCTTTTTCTCAATTGTGGAAATAAAATTGACTGTGTCTGATGGAAATTGGAATACTATTGTGATGCCCTTTTATAGATCAACCATGATGTTAAAACACATGAGCCCGCAGTGGACACCTGAACTACACCAAACGAGGCACATTTATATTTTGGTTCAGCAAAAATAATTTATATCTCATCTTTCTGGACAGTGCATATATTAGTTATTTCACTGTAACATATTGCACAATAACATCTACATTTGATGCAGCACTACTGACCAAAAGTATTACAGATTTAATAATAACAGACAGGCTTCTTGGACTTTTTTGTACACATATGAGACCAATAAAATGAGAGGAGGTGTTGTAGTGCTTCAGCCATAGAATAAAAAGGGCTGCTGTAAGGATGTCACTGTGTTTACACTGTGTTCTGCCATTATCTAATGCTAGGGTATTTGATGCTATCCTGTATTCCATGCAGTCGGGCCATCTCCTCCTGCACTCTGTAGCGGACAATGTGACAGCCGATCAAATATTAAGAACACATTTTTATTTAAGATTTGAGTTGGAGGTGTGTATGGAACAATTATCTCAGTATAAGCGCAAATAACACTGCTGGATTTCATCTTCATGGTAATGTGGATGATATGGAGTGAAAGAATGTGCGTGAGGCATCAATACTAGAAAATATTACGAGTAATCTTATTCCCATTTACTCTCTGCAGTCTGACTTCAGTTCACCACCTCACCATCTGCGTCGCCAATTCCTATTTTGTCTCCAAAATGTGCGTACGCATGGGTCAGAGTTTGCGTGGAGGACTGCACATTCTCCCGTCAAGTTTGTTTTTTATAAATCACAACCTTTGCGTGGGAAATGGCGCACGCACATTTTCAGCCCTGTTTTGTGCATACGCCACGTTTATAAATGAGACCCCTGGTGTGTTTCACCTGTTCCTTTCCCTTGTGTCACCTGTCCCTGGTTAACTCGTTACCGTGTGTATTTCCCTTGTCTGTTGTCAGGTCATTGTATTTTGTTTCGTGGGTGTCTGTAGAGTCTACCCCGTTGTCTCTGTGTTTCCAGTTTTGGTATTCCTGTCTTTTGTTTCCTCCACATTCTGGAGGGCTTTTTGCCTGCTGGCTTGTGGAGTATTTTTGTTAGTATGGACTCTTGTATACAGTATCTTTGATTTTTTGATTAAATCCTCAAGCATCACTACTCTGCATTTGGGTCCTACACATTCTCTGAAATCGTGACACACCATCAGCGCAGGGATAAACACATGTGTGAAAAATATTTACCTGCCGGCCGTGGCTCTCTTAATGTTGGAACCGGTCCAGACAAAAAGTGCCTAGGCCGGATTTCCTTCCCAGTTTAACCCTGCTCTCAGAGTGTTTTAATGTCTTTCATGCCCAAACCCAAGGCTCTCATCAACCTTGTAATAGCCACAGCATTGTAACATAGTGCTGCATTTCGCAGCTAAAGAGCCATGTATTGCTATCAAGAGCTAGTGGAGACCAAACTAGAGCTTAAAGTGAATAATGGACTTTTCATCAGTGGCCAGCCACAAGTCAAAATTGTTTTTTGCTTGCTGGATACCAGCTAAACAACTACAACTGTAAAAGTTGATAATGTGTCTGTGTTGTTTATTCTGCTTGTTCTGCTGTCCCCAAAGTGGCCAAAAAATCAATTAATGCTGCTTTACCAAAACCTTAATCTACAAGCTAACACGTTGGTTAACTTACAGTTAACAAAGGTTAACATGTAGGTGCCTAACATGAACCATGGTTTATTTGCTGTAATCATCAAATAACTTCAACCATGTTGGTATTTTTTTTACTATTTTGTAGAGAAATACTGTATATTTTTCAAAAACATTGGCACTGGTTATTTAACGTACTGCTGAGTTTTGCTGAATCGGGTTGCCTAAGCATAGGTTGAGGTTTTATGTTATGAAATGTCGATCATGAAAATGAAGTTATCAAACATGTAATTCTAGGTATTTCCCATTGAACTGGTTCAAATTGATACAAATTTAGCAGTCATTGGTGAGCTGAGTGTTTTTCATGGCCTGTATGTTACATAGTGTATCACAAGGTGTGCAGTGCTGCTGAGCAGGTTAGGGTAACTTGATACACGTTGACTCTAAGGAGTGTGTTGTGACGTACTGTACAAGGCCCAAACTGGTCACGATGACATCTTTGCATTGCAAATACTGTAAGTGTACCATAAGATACAAATGTTCCAGTGCGTATGGGTGTGTAAGGGTGAGATGTCTTGAGTGCTGTGATAATGATTTCATATAGCTACCGGTGAGCAGAGAGTAAAAGAACAGGGAAGGAAATGAAGAGAAAAAGAAGATACTTATGATAGTATATGAGATGAAAAATGCTTTATTCTAACCACAAAATAATTTTGTCATTTGGTGTTTCATTGCAGAACTGGTCTACATCTCTCCAGTATTCTACTCCAAATTACACATATGTTCTCTTCAATGAAACCCATCCAGTTATTTTCAATGACCAACAACCGTCAAAAACTAACGTATATTGAAGTCAGAAAACAGATACTAACAGGAATTTTGTTTATAACATTTACATTCATGTTTGTCTAGTTAAGACAGAAAATATGGCTCACACTGTAATTTCAGATACCACATCAGTGGCAGAAATCTACTTCTCCAAGTGTAATTTCTTAAAAGTATTTTCTTTTTTACTATTTGTAAATACATATTAAATACAATAAATACACTGTAAGATAGATTATAACAACAGACAACATGCTGAATCACCGCATGTAAGACATGCAATGTCTTAAATCTAGAAGTTATAGTTAATTTCTCAAATTTGTAAATACAAATGCTATATCTACTCCAAGCACACATTCGGAAGCACAAATCCAGACGATAGCTAAAATATTGACTAATAAAAGAAGCATCTACATATGAACTATATGTACTCTATATTCCTAAGCAAAGAAAATTCCTTCTCTCCAAACAGTCCCTTTGTGGCAAAATCTCCCCGGTCTTGGACATTGTCCCACAGTTCATCCTGGGTGCAGGGCAGGCAGGCAGTGGTTGCAGCAGAGGCTTCCTGTTCACCCACAGCCACTCTCCTGCCAGGAAACGTAGACCTATCCATACCTCTGGTGTCTGGGCATCCACGATCGCTCTTCTGGCATCCAAGTTGTTGCCTCCATAGTCCATGTCTGGAAGATCGTAGGTATTACCTGAGGATGTGTTGTCAAGATTCCTGCAGTGTTCCAGAGCCTCCTCCCATGTCTTGTTCTCTTTCACCAAGATTGGATTATCATAACATAGAAATGCATGTTGGTCAGTGCAGAATATATCATACCAAGATGAACTTCCCGTAACAACACAATTCTCTTTTCCCAGGTAGTTATCAGGCTGATTGTTGATGGAACTCCACTTTCTATAGCTGCTTTGATCTCCATCAGACCAGTTCCAGTCTTTTAGATTATTTTGGTCTCTTTGGAGACCAATCCAACAGAGATTGTTTTTCTGATAAAGGCATACACTCTGTACTTCATCAAAGTCCTTCTGATCTCTAAAAGTGGCCAGGTCAATATGGTGCTCCCTGCAGTACTTTTGGGCCAAAGTCCAGTTCATTTGGAGCGCCACATAAACATACCTTCTTTGAAAGGTCCGCACGAGTAGAGGAAGGTAAAAGATGAAGTTGAGGATGACGATGAAGAGACGGGTGGAGCTGCTCTTGGTCAACATGATTCCCGATGTCGCGCGTTTTTTAGGCTACAACATTTTTTGTCACATACAGCAAACCTCTCCTCACTATCCGCGAGCTGCCGGTCCCCTAAACACACTGTAAAAAAACACGGTCTCTGTAGACAGCCTAGGGTCCACACACACGCCAACAAAAACAAAGTGGTCCAACCTGGACCATGCAAACATACACAAACCGTGTTCCAGTGTTCAGCCAATTCGGACAAGAAGGATTTGGGGGGGAGGGGTGTATGTGCGCTGAAGCACAGAAGGGAGGGAACAGGAGGAGGAGGAGGAGGGAGGAGCAAGCTAGTCTTCGTTTTGTTTGAAAATACTTTGAACGTCCACAAGAAGTAACGTCACCCAACATCGCTTAGAGCACCTTTAACTTTGTGTTGACTTTCAGCATTCAGAGCTCTCTACTCTATTCTGTTTACTTCCCAAATCTAAAGATTTACCAATGAAAGGAGCCTGGAATTCGATCAAACAGGCCTACCAGCCCTCCCCTATATCAAACAGGCCAATTATATATTCAGCATTGATATGGGATGGCATCAGAACACACACACACACAACATTAAAGGAACTGTTTAACTTAATTTACATACTTACTTTTGCAATATTTTAAGTATTCAAAGTAAAGGTATAGTAGGCTATAGTTAGTGAAGATGGAGATTCATTTAATAATGTATTTATTGCTTTATCAACAGGCACAGTGCACATGAATGGACGCAATAGAATAGAATTCCATATATCTTTTACATGAATAATGGGAATAGCAGTCAACTAAATATAATAAACACTACAAAATGCCTCTAAAATGTAGAAGTATAAATGGCATAAAAAGTCAATTGCACTATACTTAAGTAAATGTACTGACACACGTTCCACAATTCTCACACCTTTCTTTTTTTTGTTTAAGTAAATCAGAGAACCAGGCACAGCATCCTTTCAGTCAAATATCTATTGCATATGATTATGTAAACTGCAAGTCACTATCGACATGGCCGAGGTTCAACAGGGCAGTGGAAAGGTGTGTGTGTGTGTGTGTGTGTGTGTGTGCCATAGCCTTCAGGTTTTCTTTCAAACTGGTCACGATGACATCTGCATTGCAAATACTGTAAGTGCAAAGAAGATACAAATATGTCAGGGTGTGTGTGCGGGTGAGGATGTCTTGAGTGAAAGTAATAATAAGTTCATAGAGGTGAGCAGAGAGTAAAACACCCTGCAGAGAAGGAAATGAAGAGAAAAATAAGACACTTTTGATAGGAGACATGAGATAAAATGTGCTTTACTCCAACCACAAAATAACTTATGTCATTTGGTGTTTCCTTGCAGAACTGGTCCACATCTCTCCAGTTGCTGCTCCGCCAAACAAAACTAAGACAAATATCTGCTTTGCAGTAGACATCATATGGCGTTTTCAGTTCCCATACATCCTTTAGAAACAAATTGTTTTTCCCACTGACAAGCAATTCATCACACTGACTTCCAGATGATGTCAGCGAGTGAGCGGTGGGGGTCAGGATGGGCAAAGAAAAAAAAAAGCCACCCTTACCATAGACTGAATATATTTCTGTGATCGTCTAGTACAGATGTTGTGAAGTCCTGTCACTTTCAACTGCTTTTATATTTTAAGCAAACTTAACATATGCAGATATTTGCATGAACATTAAAAGATTTAACAACTAAGACATAAACTGAACAATTTTCACAGAAGTGACTAACAGAAATGGAATAATGTGTCCCTGAACAAAGAGGGGGTCAAAATCAAAAGTAACCCTCAGTATCTGGTGTGGCCACCAGCTGCATTAAGTACTGCAGTACATCTCCTCCTCATGTACTGCACCAGACTGGCCAGTTCTTGCGGTTGTTGTTGCCATCCTCTACCTGTCCCGTAGGTGTGATATTCGGATGTACCGATCCTATGCAGGTTTGCGCCTATGCGTCTCACTGTAGGGACGTTGCGATGTATTGCCCTGGCCACATCTGCTGCCCTCATTCCTCCTTGCACCATGCCTAATATAAGGCACGTTCACGCAGATTAGCAGGAACCCTGGGCCTCTTTCTTTTGGTGTTTTTCAGTGTCAGTAGGAAGGTCTCTTTACTTTCCTAATTTTCTTTTAACTGTGACCTTAATTGCCTACCGTCTGCAAGCTGTTATTGTCTTTTCAACCGTTCAACAGGTGCATGCTCATTAATTGTTTATGGTTCATTGAACAAGCATGGAAAACATTTTTTAAACTCTTGACAATGAAGATCTCTAAAGTTATTTAGATTTTTACAAAAGTATCTTTAAAATACACTGTCCTGAAAAAGGGACATTTCTTTTTTTGCTGAGTTTTATATCTTTTTTGTGCATGTAATAGATTTACAAAGTGAAAAAGCCCAAAGTCCCCCACAAAGGGACTTACCATCTCCAACAGAAAACACTGTTCACCAACTGCTCCAAACAGCTCTGTTGTAGTCCAGTCTTTACTACTGTGATGAACGTGCGTCACTTTGTAACACACGTTATAATGCTCGCCTAGCTGCTAGTGTGGCACACCCTCATACTCTGCTCCTGACTGGCTAGTAGTCCTTACCTAGGTACTGTCAGGGCACGCCCTCATACTCTGCTTCTGACTGGCTAGTAGTCCTTACCTAGGAACTGTCAGGGCACGCCCTCATACTCTGCTTCTGACTGGCTAGTAGTCCTTACCTAGATACTGCGCATGTGTGACTCCCAACAAAGATGACAACCTGATCTCATAGAATTCCTTGAAATGAACACTTAACTCAAAATCTGTGGCAGTTTCACGAAATCGCAAAAAATTCCATGATGGGCCCACGGAAGAATTCCGTGAAATGAACACGGCCCCTTAAGTTAAGTAAAAGGTCGTGGGTGGGCTTACGTTTCCATGACACGGGGGACAACAACGGGACGGATGGGTTTAGGAAAAGAAGAACGGGACGGGGGAAAGTCCTGTGTTTGACCCATCCACCACCCCAACCAGCCTCCATACGTGGATTTTCGGGCTTTCGTAGAACTCGCTACCGTAGTCGCTGCTAATGCTACGTCATCATCTCGTTGACTTTACATTGGCATTGTTTTCCGTGGTGGCCACACAGAATTTTCACACATTCCGTGCCACCACCACGTAATGTGGAGTTAACAGTTTGTGATCATTTCACGGAATTCTGTGAGACCAGGCTGAAGATGGAACAGAAATATGATGCCTCACTCTTTCGCTAAAACAGAGAGCTCAACACACAGGGTGAAAAGAGGAGCTGCAGCAATGTGCAGTACAACAAAAATGTTTTGTTTTTTTAATTAAACCATGTAAACCTATTCTGATATAACCTCTAAATACAATTATGAACCTGAAAATGAGCATTATATGAGCACTTTAACATCATTCTGGGTTAGGGTTAGGGTCCTGCAATGTAGACATTTTGAGAAGCTCATGAACAGGTGCCATATTGCTGCCACACTGCAGTACAGACAGCCCTCATGTGCGATATCAGAAACTTTAAAGTAATATCTCACTTGTGTAGGACATTTTTCCTTTTTTGCACACATGCCTCAACCTCTGATATTGGCTGCCCCAGGTAGCTATAATACCTAATTTGCTTTCAACTTAAAAAATCTAATCTTAATATCTTTTATTGTTGTACAGTAGGTGCTTACAGCAATGTGAGGCTTTTTTTTCTCTGCACGGCATACTTTAAAAGCGGTAATTCTGCCTTGTGCAGACAGTAGGCAAAAATGTTGTGAAGCTACTGAAGCTCACACAGAAACACCATGAAATAACACTGGGCAGATACTGTCAGGTTAACATCTGTGAACACTGGATATCTCAGAAGGCAACCGATGTAGCCTTGAGTATGTGTATCAGGTCCCATGCAATGAACTACGACTAGTTTAGCATTACATTACATTACATTACATATCATTTAGCTGACGCTTTTATCCAAAGCGACTTACAATTAAGTGCTTTCAACTGTGAAGGTTCAAACTCCAGACAACAAGTAGTAAGTGCAAGTACATTAGCTTTAAATAAGCAAAGCTACAAAGAGACATGAAAGTGCAGGTTCAAGAATTTTTTATTTTTATTTTTTTATCCGAGGTGTAGTCGGAAGAGATGTGTTTTTAGCCTTCGGAGGAAGACGTGTAGGCTTTCGGCCATCCTGATGTCGATGGGGAGCTCGTTCCACCATTTAGCATTTAGCATAATTTCCATTTCAACTAGTCAGCTAAGTAGGGGTATCTGCTCTTTCCAGCTTGGAAAGCCTGAATCTGTGTGGTGAGTTGAATGAATGACATCCAGCGTGGGAGCTGCAATTCATCTTAAAGCTACATTGTGTATGAATTTCTCCCATCTAGCGGTGAAATTGTATATGACAACCAACTGAATATTAATTTCTAGCCTCTCCCATTCTGAGCACGTTTTAACTCCTACGGTGGCCGTATTATTACAAGAAGTACGACTTCGTCCATGAGTGTTCCTTCCAGTGTAATAATAGTTTTTCAGGTATCAGGTTCCCAAACATATGCAAGCTAATGTTAGTAAAGTATCAGCTATCGTTATTCTGTATATTGTATGAGATTAATAGTGTAAGGCAACGTTTACAGCGTGGGCTACATATTTTTCTCCGCGAGCAGAGTCAGAGATCAGTTGATGTGACGGAGGTGCGAGGGAAAGCTAGAGGAAGAGGGAAAGGTAAAGAAAAACCAAAAGACAGAGCCGGTGGCAGTGGATCGGTGAGGCAAAGAAAAACTAAAGAGACACTCTCCAAAGATGACGAGGAGAGAGTGGAAGCCCTTCAAACACAAAGGAGAGAAGCAATGGAGGTTTGTGTTTTTAATATATTTCTCTGAGCAGTATGAACAATGTCAATGAAAAATTGGCTCTTAGTATCTCCATCTTTTACACACAGCTGTTCTAGCTGTAGCCTAGTCTGTGTTACAACTGCACATGTCTGCCAGGGAAATCATGACATATGATTACGTTCATGTTATAAGGTAGACAATCCTTTTTCATCATTGACGCGAGGAAATGTATCCTAGACGTCGTTCTAGCGTTACGCACAACCATGCTATGGTTAGCCAAGCAACTTTAACACTTAGAATTTACACAATTAGGCAGAATTACCTTTTGAGAAGAAAGCAGGCAACTTCGGCTTCCCTTTTTTAAAATCCTTGCTCCTTTTTCCATCTTAGAAAAGCCACTCCAATATTAACTTTGGTCTTGTTGCTTTGCCTGTCGCGTTGTCGTTTTAATTCTCTTTTTAACTTCCTTGGCGACTCCCGTTACATGTCCTCAAGAATAGACATGATCCTCCATCTTCAACATGCTTTCAAATCTGCCGGCACGGTGCCACTGAGTGTAAAAGCGAGAAAGGCGGAGGTATGTCCCTCTTTGGCTAACGTATTTTAAAGATTGAGGCGCAACATGGCGGCCGTCATTCGAGCGACTCGCTCGTATGTATTCTGAATGATTCTGAATGTCAGATTCTACGCGTACGAGAATACTTTGATTAGTTGGTGGAAGTAATTACACACGAATGAGTACATATTTGTGAAAGAACAAAGGGTTTTTTGCTAAGAATCAACTCAAAACATTACACAATGGAGCTTTTGGGCATTTTTAAGCAACGCTATGAGAGTATTTAGTCTAACAGTAACAGACTAACAGTTTTAATGGTGCAGCCCTCGGGATGATGACTTGTTGTAAACAACCAGTTTAAAAGAATGTAACCATAAATTGCATGCAACATCTGATTAAGATTTCAGGGATATTACAGGGATATACTAAGAGATGAAGTATGATGAGTACAAAATTAGCCTGGCTCAAATGGAAGTACATTTCCAGGATAGTTGCCTGACATCCCACGGGCTCCGCCTTTCGCTCCCTTGTGTTGCCGTTCTTCGCTTCAGAAAACAACAACAAACTTCGAGCTAGCAAGCTACATGCTAAAAAATGTCAAGTTTTGAAGATAATTTGGATGGTGCAACAAGGCAGGCCTGCTTGGTTCTTTCAGAGAATGATTGTAAAGATTTACAAATAATGTGACATCTAACTGGGACGTTTTGGGACTGATTGGTGGGATTGCTGTGGACAAAGTACACACGGCGATACACTAGTAAGAGCTAACGATGTTTAACGATGTATCAGCTAATTTAAATAGCTCATGTTACTGTATTGTATCAACAGTTAACTTCATTTAATATTGTATGTGGCGTTTTCTTTTGCGGGGTGCAAACGTTCCACCAAAACAAGTTCCTTTCTGACATTATTTTGCAAAGCCACCGTCCCTGCGTCCGGAGCTTAGCGCCGCCCAAGATGATTATGATTGGTTTAAACAAATGTAAACAACCTAGAGTTTTTGTTTTTTCTCCTATCCTAGAATGTATGTATGGTGTAGCCAGACCCCTCTCCTCAGCGCTGTGGACATAGGTCTGGCAATGCAAGACTAGGACAAATGCATATGTACAAATGTACAATGCAGAATCAGGACCTATTGTAAATCCCTTTTACATCTTTTTTTCATAAGCTTAATCATTATTATTGTCACACATATGCTTTATTTATTGTTTTAATATGTTTGATCTGTTCTATTTGTTTATTTTCTGCTTATTTTACCAAATTTTATTAATTTGTAGTGCTATTTTCTTTTTAATCTTGACTTACCCCTGTTAAGCACAATGTAACACAATGTAAATGTTTTGATAAAGTGTATCAGGATTAAATACATGCTAGATACTATTGTAATAACCTCATCGGTATATTATGAGGATACAGGGGATAGAAATTATCATAAAGTCATCAAGGAAAACAACTGCACTATTTAAATGTAAAATACCACAGGCAGATCACTTGTGATATTTCTCTGAGGATAAAACCACTATATTGTGCTATTAAATTGTCATCCCAGATTTATCAGGCCAGCAAACGTGACACCAGCCCACCAGCAGCCTTTTCGTTGGCCGAGATGAGACATGATCGCTTCTGAAGTGTGAGGACATTTCGGCACCGGCTAATTAATTGTAATAAGGCAGGCTGGCACATACGTTGGCAATGACAGCCATGGGGTGAGAGGCGAGGGCTCTGCTTCCCTACTGAAACCAGTGTGGAGTTTGAGCCGTCAGGCCCCTGTGCTCCTGAGACTTGCTCTGGCACTCACCTAGATACACATCTGCTCTGATTAATCGCCTGCTTCGCCCAGTGCATACATTTCATTATCAGCTTTAAGTGGGCGAAAACAACAAGGATCAGGGCATGGAGCAGAGCTGTGACGAGAGGAAAGATGAAAGGAGGGGGCGGAGATATGAGTGGAATATATTGGGTGTGTAAAAGAGGTGGATTTCTAATGACCCCCCTCATTTATTCTCTTGGTCATATTAAATAATGTATGACCTTTATCAATCTCTATCGATAACCAGAAACCAACCAGTAACCACCGATCCTATCTGTTCACACTCAGGTCCCTCAACCCTTTTATTAAAGAGACCCTATTATACTCATATTTCTACTCTTGCGCTCTACTAGAATAGTTTACACGCTTTGATGTTCAAAAAACACATTATGTTTCTCATACTGCTCATTGCTGTAGCTCCTCTGCATAAAACTCTGTCTGTCTGAGCACTTGGCCCGCCTTCCTGAAAAGCCCAGTCTGCTCTGACTGGTCAGCTGGTCCACTCTGTTGTGATTGGTCAACCAAATTCAAACAACGGGCAGCAGTTGAGAAAAAGTGCTGTCTTTGGGAGAGAAAGCTCCATTTGGAGTGAAATGTGTTTGTTTTTGTTTTTTATACATCTATAACATGCACAAAAAAGTTTTATAACACACTAAAAGATGGGGAAAATCTAAAAAAGCATAATCAGAGCTCTTTAATGGCTTGCCATTGTCGCTACAATCAATAGATACGACAAAAAAATGATGTGTTGAGGCTTTGTGGGTGAAATATTTTATGACACAGGTTGCTCCCTTTTTGCAGTTTGCTGTAGTTAGCACCTGGCTGAGTAATAGTAGTCTCACCAGTTTGATCAACACCCCGATAAAGCATGCCCAGATGTTTTCACTGCAGCTGCTCGCGGTTGCTTAAGGGCAACTTGACTAAAGGTTTTGAGAAGGTTATGAAAGCTACTTGCTTCCCAGCCTTTTAAAAAGCATCCTGCAAGTGCAAGTGGTTTAGACGAGGGGGCTTTACCCTCCACAACATCACTGATGAAGGATGAACACTTACTCAGGTTACATCCAAAGGTATTCAGCAAGATTCTCTTGTCCATCAGTGCCTTTATTGATTTTATGATTGTTCGTGTCCTTGCTTGTCAAGAGCAAAGCTCCTCTGAGTTTGGTTTCAAGATGTAGGGAAAAACTCAAAAGAGCATGCTACAAACCAATTATACTTACAGAGACGTATTTCTTGCCAAGCGTATTCCCAGATTCCACATAGAGCAACACTGCCATCCCCTGGCATCATGTGTTCATTACTCTGACTTTTCACCATACAGAAAGAGCAGTTATGCATGTTTGGTGTTCAGCCTTCAGAGCACAGCAGTGGAACTTGAAATGAAATGGGTCAAGGAGATTTAGATCTGGGCCATTATTGTCAAAGAGAACAATGAGCATAGACATTGGAGTAATTGGTGGAAAAGGGTAAGCATTTGTCATGTAAGTTCAGAGTGGGTTCTGTGCATATACCTAATAGGGTTTCACACAATTTGCAGAGGCGTTTTTTTTTTTTTTTATTGCAGCCAATGCCATATTAGCTATTCCCAACTATAATTAATGTGACACCCTTCAGCTGCTTGTTAAAGACACCGTCTTTCTCCAACACCACAGACTGAAACTGTAAAGCCATGAATTACATTGTATAATTATATTTGAACGTATGCAACTTAAGTGATGATTTCATTATCAATCAATCATTAATCATTAAAATAAAACTAGTGTTATTCTTGCTGACATTCGAACATCGAACTATAGTCCAAGGAACTGTAGAATAAAATTTATTTCATCATGTTTATAAAAGTATAGTAAAACAATAATTAATAAACTAAAATGTAAAATGTGATTAACCTTGTACCATCGTTAATGTAGTTACGAGAGTCTACACCAGTGCTGGACCGTAAGGCTGGCCATCAGTGCTTTTAGCTAAATGTTAATGTAAGCTGCTAACATCCTCACAATGACTATGTTTACCATGTTCACCATCTTAGTTTCTCATCTTAGAATGCTTTCTTTCGTGCTAATTGGCACTAAACACTAAGTATTTGGAGGTACTAGACAAATTGAAATGCTGACCTGATGATGGCGCTATATGGAAAGTTTGGCTATTGTTACAGAGGTTATTACAGTTCATCCTGAGGGGGGACAGATGTCTTTGTTAAATATCATGGCAATCCATCCCATAGTTGTTGAGATATTTTACTTAGAAAAACTAAAATGTCAACCTCGTAGTCAGGACCAAAGGGGTGGACCAGCCAACCAACAACCAACAATCTCTAGAGCCATGCCACCAACATGGCAAAACATAAAAATAAATTAAAAACTACATTTCAAACCATAGCATTGTTGATTTGCTTAAATACATAGTAGTAATGATGGACAATCAAGTTCAAACAGGTTACAAAATACACATATAATGCAGCTCCAGTTACATGAAGAGTTTGAGATGTATTTAGGTGGTATTACTCTCCTCTTACTCTCCATCTCCTGGATGGTACCATTTCTCTGTAATGACCTGTGTAGGACTGTACAGAGAGAAACTCCCTGGGATTCAGGAGTTCAGATATGGGTGAGGTCGAAAGACACACAGCTGACCGGAGACTGTCCCTCTGTGTCTGCCCCTGTCTGCCCCGCTATCTGCTGGACTGCCTGTCAATCTGTTTTCATCTACTTCTTCCTTTTACTTTGTTAACTCTCAAACAGCCCCACGCACACACGCACATGCACACACACACACACACACACACACACACAACACACACACACACACACACACACACACACACACACACACACACACACACACACACCTTTTCAGAATAGATAACACTCTAAATTGATTAGGAGTTATAGCGTACTAGATAAACTTGCTTAAGGATACCCAGAAACCAGAGCCTGGCAAGCAGATTGGCCTTATTGGAGGAGCTTTTCTGGAGGCATAAACAATCTGAAATTTGAGTTTAACCTTACTGGGCAAAGCCCAAGAGCCTCAAACTCTGTCTGTCTGCCTGCTTGCCAGTCTGTATGTCTGTCTGTCCTCCTATTTTGTATTTTATTCAACAATGGGTCAAACAAACAGGACTTTCACCCAGGAGACCTGTGTTTGTGTCCCCCGTTTGAAAATAAAATAAAATGGCGAGTTATTTAAATGTTAAATAGCAAACGGAACTACGTCACGTTCTCCGTTGCGTAGAAGAAGTACAAGTGTAAAGTGGGACACTACATTGTGTTTGTATTACCAAGTAGTGTTCCATTCAGGTCAATAGGGCCATCTGTTTTTGCTTGATGGGCTTGAGTTTGCCATGTTATGCTTTCAGCCTATTCTTTGAGCATAAAGTACCTATTAGTAATATTCTAGACTGTATTTGTCATTGTTTTGGATTGTCACAATAATAATAAACATTTGCATAAAGCAAGCATATTTGTCCGATCCCATGTTGATAATTATAAAATCATTAAAAACTTGAAAAATATAGTACATTTAAAAAAGATAAAAGAAATGTGCGATTAAGAAGAAGTAGAATAACTAACACATTCTGGCTTTTAGGAATGAAAGGTTGTATTTGCCCAATTGCATTTACTATTTGGCATAGGTATTTTGCAGCTACAACTTTACTTGGTCTGGTATGAGCAGTAGCGTATGGTGGCTAACAAACAGTAGGTAGTGTGTAATTACTGAGACAGATCATTGATTTTACAATTTGTCTCTGTGTGTGCTACTGTTGCATTTTATTAATAACTATTATGCCATAATTGTGGTTGCTGTTCAGCGAAAAGTTAGATAATCTCGCTTAAAAAGTTTACTGAACTCTAATAGGCTGTTTTTCACAGAAGGCATTTTGAAATGTCACGGTAGGAAAAGCACAGGTGTCAGGTAAAGAAAATAAAATTAATGATGGCTGAATTCACACTGTCATGGCTCACTGGAACACTGCTGGAAGTGAGCCTTCATTAACGGTATTACTTACACCTGCGCATTTCCTGCTATGACAAGTTGAAATGTCTGCTGTGAGAAATATTGGACTGGATTATTTCTGCCCCCAGGAAACGTGTAAAACACCAGACATAAGTCTCTGTCAATCAGATTCTTGTATTATTTGAGTGGATCTGAAATGTGGCAAAATCTGTTACAGGGCAGACCACATGTTGAAGAAAAAAATTACTCTTGAGGTGGCAGATTGAATTCCAGGAAAAGTAGCCATTTTGCTAATTCACTATGAACAGTTGTTGCCTTTGGATTATAGCAGGGTGGAGTGACGCCAAGATCTAAAAGGTCACTACACCGACCTGTGCCGGTTGTGTTCCACCGACACACCGTTTAACGGCAGGTGGACGTGTTAACGTTAGGCAACGGACAGTGACAAACAGTTAAGTAATGTCATTCTTGCAGATGTACCCAAAATATTAGAGCTAACGTGAGCTAACATGGCTATTGTTGGCATAGGCGTAAATCGCAGGGGGGTCGGGGGTGAAGTGATTATTTTCACTGTGTCCTTAATATAGGGTGACCAGACGTCCCGGTTTGACCGGGACAGTCCCGATTTTAAGTTGCTTGTCCCGAGTTCCGACAAAAGCCTGTCGTGACACTAAAATGTCCCGGTTTACACCAACCACTATGAAATTGTCCCGGTTAAACGGTTGAAATGCTGACAGCTAAACGCTGTAAAAGTGTGACTGTATTGTAGAGGATTCCAACAGCAGGACGTACACCAATCTGCCGCTAAAGCTATGAGCTAAAAGACACAAACTAGCTAGCACTGGCTCACTGCTGGTGTCGGAAAAACAACACAGACGTGAATAAAGGTTGCATTTACTTAAAACTGGTAAAACTGCATTCATAGTTATTGTAAAATACCCTTTTCTCATCTGTTTTTGTTGTTTAACAGCAATTTACTGGTTATTGTTATTACATTTTTAATAAATCATTTAAATTCCCCTCTTTTTTTATGCTGATCCAAAAATTGATCCGATTTGTGACTCATAACCGTGATCCGATCCAACTGTGAGTTTTGTGATCTGTTGCACCCCTATACAAAACCATTCCAAAAAATGAAAGTGATGTAAGGCAAAACAGGTTATTGAACTCATGTCAATTCCTGATGATTCATAAGATATAAAGGAATGAAGTAATGCACAAATCATGAATTAGTTCATGCATTAATTCATAATTTCATGTAAGCTTTCCGTAAAGTGTTACAATAACTTTAGTTCAAGCCTGTGGCAGCAGTTCCAAATAATTCGTTTAGTGCCATGCAATGAAAAATACCTTTTCACAAGTTCAGTGGGTGTATTTTCCAAAAGATTGCTTTAATTCTAAAAAATAAAGTTGGTCCCCCACGAAACTCACGCAATGTATTTTAATATTATTTCTTAGATGTAGGCTACATACCAAGAAAATTCATGAATATGAGATACCCCATTATGTTGTGAGCAGATGGCCTACATGTGCTGTTGTCAAAATTGTGTCTAATCTGTCTGTGTCTATGTCTGACCTGGGCTGGCACATGTTCACGTTAAAAAGCGTGTTCGCCTACCTTAATAAATTAGTCCGGACAAACGATTGTTCCATGAATAGCATTTATAACATTACCTAGCTTGTTTAGTAGCTTGTTGGATAGTTAGTTAACGTTAGCTAGCTTGCTAATTCCACCCAACATGCTTTCACTGGTTACAGAAAATGCTAGTTAGTTAGCTTGCTTGCTAGGGGGTTCAGTTCTCAGTTCAGCATAATCTTTATTACAGAAAAGAATCACTTAATCAGATTTTTAAAGTGAATAAAATCGCTTGCCAGCCTTCTTACTGGAGTTCCACAACTAACGTTACACATATCCTGTACAAGTACAATTTTGGCTGCATTATTTGTGTCCCCTTCAAAAATTGCTCTTGAGAAATTTCATGTTTATTGTCCCCCCCAACTGTTAGATGAAATTTACGCCCATTATTGTTGGCTTCGCTACCGTAGTGACTTATTCCATGGATGTATTAACGTACCACAGTGGCAGATGCCATCAGCCACCGTGGCTCGTCGGTGTAGTGAGCAGCCAGTGCCGCCAGTGGATTAGTTTATGCCATCAGCCACCGACAAATGCCGCTGTTGTGAGCGGCATGTGCCGCGAGGGGATCGGTTTATGCCGCTGTACCACAGGCATGCCATCACCCACTTTTCGATCTCAGTGCTACTGGCCGGGTGGGTGAGAGTGAAGGCAAGGAGTGGCTCAAAGTAGGGGGAAATGATTTGAACCGACCTTCATGTCGCATGGTGCACCTACTGTATACACTATGGCCAACTGAGCTACAGTGGCGGCGCCAGAGATGTTCTTTTGCTGGTGCTTTGGGGTTGCTGGACGTTTCAGTGAGGGTGCTCTGAAATTTTGAGTTTCCCTTGACACTAATCCCTTGACGCGGTTTACTAAACGAGCAAACGAGAGAGATTGATTTAAAGTTGCCGATACAACAGCACCATAGAACTCTGATTAGCCCACCAAACATATTTCAAATACCAGCCAACAAGCCGGGTTCAAACAATCATTACTGCATCTCTCATACATTGGCTCAGAAGATTAATGCAGCAGGCCAAATACACCACCCATAGCCAAGCACACACATAAAAACACACGTGCACGTATCCTCACAGTTTTCACATTTGCACGTATGGTCAAAATACTGTAGTGATATTGACTTAATATATCTAAATAAGCCACGGAGGACGAACATGTTTTCTGGGCTAAAAATAAACCGATGTCCAGTGCGCTGTATAACTTTAGATTCGGTGATCCATTTATTCACATTTCTGTAAAACACATGTTTATTACTGTAATGTTCTTCTACGAGACAGAGATAAGAGTAAAGTTCTTATATGGACCCCTATCAGCTGACTCACCCACTGTGGCCTGGCTGTGCGGTCCCCTGGTCTAATGTCATGTACAGCAGGGTGATGTTAAGCATCCTCTGCAGCTATCACGGCCGCGGTCAGCTCATCTTCCTCCGGCTGCTTTTCTTCATTCCGGTTGGTGACAGGTTCACCATATCTCTCAGTCTCATTTACAGATTTTCATAAAGTCTCCACACCTTGACGTTGAGGGAGTAAAAATCTATCCATTGCTAGCGTTAGACTCACTTCTCTAATCCTAACGGCTCCAAATATTGAGCTCTTCTTCTTCTGTGTGAAAACGTTACTGCGGAAGTAAGGTCAAAAGTTCAATGTGTGCTGCACCCTGCACCCTTTGGCCGAATACGATCACCTGCGTTTTTTTAGCCTAACAATAATCGGTTTGTTTTATTAATGTATTTATTCATTTTCCAAATATAAATTATACTATTTACACATTAACGATTTTTTATTTATTTATAAATCAACCACAGCAATTTCTTGGGGGTGCTATGCCAAACCTAGGGGTAGCTACAGCACACCCTACCCCCTCCCTGGCGCCGCCGCTGCTGAGCTACCATACTTTGTCGATTCTATAGGGCCACTCTACTAATTAAGACCTAAAGGAATAGTTGGCCATTTTGGGAAAGCTACAACCAGGAGATAGTTAGCTTACCACAAATAATGGAAAAGGGTGAAACAGCTAGCACAAAATGTAACAAAAGCCGCCTACCAGAGCCCCTAAAGCTCACTAATTAACAGGTTATAACTCTTTTGTTTAGGTAGTCATATGTCGAACCATTGCTTGGTGACTGTGACTTCCTGCAATAATTAGTGAGCTTTTGAGGTGCTGGTATGGTAGGTTTTATATTCAGACTGCAAAAAAAGTCAACTTCAAATGTAAACTTTATTTTCTTTGTTGCTTTAACCCCGAAAATAATTAAATGTACATGAGCACTGAACATTACCTTTTCCAGTTTGTTTTCCAGCTTCCCCTGCTGGTTTGATGGAGGCAGTTCAGGAGACAGACCCTGAGAAAACCACATATTGAAGCTAATGAAGCTCAGCGCAAGTTAATTCAGGAAGACTTCTATGCTTCATATTTTCTCTCTCTCTCTCTCTCTCTCTCTCTCTCTCTCTCTCTCTCCCTCCTAATCGGCCTGAATCTGTTATCAGCTGACTCTGGTCATTCCCTCTTTCAGTTAAACTAACCCGATTTTGCCATGATCTCAGTGAGCTCTCGCTTTTTCATTCAGATTCATTAAATTAAGTCTCTCCTGATTGAACTAATACAACTCAAACCAGGTGGTACATCACTGCCTATCTGGGAGCTATTCAACCAGTTCACCCTATTGGCACTACAATCAAGAAGGTGATGATGCATCTTTGACTTGCCAGTCTTTCCACACTACGTGTCCTTATAAACACAGATACAGCCATGCAAGCATGCTGCTTCTGTCAGATCTCCGACTATGTCCCATGTATCTGTGTGAGGGTCATATTTTTCTACGCTCTGCAGGTAGGTCCTTTTAGAGCAGGAATAGCCCCCAGTGACGTACACACAGCCCAGCATGGCCACCGCCCCGCACTCTATCCTCCCCTCCTTCATCATGGCAAGCGGGATCCATTCTTCTGTGTCTGCGTCGAAGCGATCAGCGAGGGTGGTCTGGCCCCCTACCAGGTACAGGCTGCTGTTCAAAGACACTAGGCACATCCCGTACTCTGCTGGGAGCAACGACATGACAATATCTGGGGTTCAAACCAGGCATTTCTACCTATTTACATGTTGAGTTTAAAAGGCTAAATTGGAAACAGCTAAGTCTTTCTGCATGCACAATCAGAAGCAGATTTACTGTAATTTCTTTTTTGTTTAACTAATTATTTAGTATCCCTGAGATGTTGGTTATTTAATGATTAGATCTGATATTAGAAATACCTGGATGGGGGCAAGTGGTTAGGATACTCCACTGGTCGATGTTCACCTTGTAACTCTGGATCTTGTTGTAGCTGCAGCTGCACTTGAAGCCATAATTACCGCCTGCTACGTAGATGTTGTTTCACACTGCCGCAGAGGCGTTCCCTACACCTGTAAACACGGAGAGTGGTATTGATCTTCTCTTCTACTTCTCTGCAATTAAAAGCATATATTTAAGCATGTTTCCCGAAATTATGAATTAACTGTTCATTGATGTTAACTTCTTTGCACAAATTCTATTGTGGCATTCACATGGAATATTTGCAACACGTCCTCATACCTAAACGATAGAATAGGTCGACTGCCAATGACTCCCAAAAATGACATATATAACCATTCTATTTAACAGCATAATTCGGCCGCACGGCGGCCATTTTAAACACATGACCGTAACACTAAAATAACATGACCATTCGATCTAACGTAACAGTCACCGTTTTAAACACGTACTTACGGTTGTGAAATTGAACTAGCTAAGTTTAGGCAACAAAAATACTTAGGGTTAGGAAATCATCAGGGATTGTCACGGACGTAACTACATCACAGAATCGGGTCCATAACAGTAAGTTATTTTAAAAAAGTGATCGTTGATTTTTGCTTTTAACACGGGACACAAGTCTCCTTAGTGAACGTCCTGTGTTTGTTCAACCCGTCCACCACCCCGACCTGCCTCCTTATGTGGCATTTGTCACTTCACGTCCGCCTTTTCTCCCATAATTACAACTATGGCTACTAGAGGCCGCCGCCTAATAAGAAACGTAAATATGGATTATAAGTTGCTTGCACAATCAACCTATATGGTCGTTTTTTGAGTGAGGACAGTCTGAATATTTGGCACCCATCATTCATTGAAAGTCAAGTCTTATCAATTGTGGTATTGTGGGTTTGTCCTGAAACCTTCTGAACCACATAATTCATTCACCAGTTTCAAATGTTGTATGATCTTGGTTGTGATACTTTTGACAAAGAAATGCTCATGTGATACCTGGATTACAATGAAACAAACAGCATAGAGATGAAAAACCATGCACCATATCAGCTACAGCCATCCACCTCCTTTTCAGTGGATCAAACAGTTCAGTCCGCGGAATTGCTGAAGCTCCTCTGTAGCCTCCCATGACATACACACAGCCACAACAGGCCACAGAACAGTGGTAGTACCTGCAGGGGGGTTATGATTAGTATTAGATACATTTTAAACCAAATGTCAAACAGTATTGCCATGATGGAAAGAGCGGTAGCTTTTGTGTTCAATAATTTGATCAGTAATGCGATGGTGGTACATTTAATCAAAGACATACCTCAGAACAATTCTGAAGTACCTGTACTTGAGTATTTTAAATTTTATGCTATGTCATACTATTACTCCATTACATTTCAGAGAGAAATTATATTTTTTTACTTGATTACATTAATATGACAGCTTCAGTTACTTTGAAGATTCAAATTGTACATGCAAACCTATGACCAGTAAAGTAGTTGCTATAAGCTCCATCTTAGACTAGCTACAAAAATATCATATGTAACATTCTGAACGGGGTCAATCTTATTAGTATTAGGGGTCGATCTTATTAGTATTTAATTTTAATATTTAATATTTCTATTGTTATATACAAATATTGATTATAGCAGCTTTGAGTAAATAATCCTAACACTTCTTCCAGCACTGCAGTCATGCCAGGAAACTCAGAGCCTAAAAAAAAACAACCCTGCTCACATAAATGGTACAGCCCAGTAAGGTCACCGCATAGCTCTCCTTGGAGTGATCCGGCATGTCTTTACCCTGCACCCAATCCCCGCTCAGAAGGTCCCAGCGCAGAACCTCAGACAAAGGGCGCCAATGGTAACCCCCAACTACTATCATCTTGGAGCTGGATCTCATCCTATTAAACCCCATGGAGGCCTGTTTGAACATGGGCGCTAGGGTAAACATTTTCACCAAGGCATCGCTGAGGTTCTTTGGGTCAATATAAGGTGCCAGGGAGGAGAGATGTTTTGTTCGCATGAGAGGCCACCTGACCACCTGACCACTGCCTCCGCCACCACTTCCTGGTCCTCCTGTTTTAGGACAGTCCTCAGGCTTTTAGGATCCAGTTCTAGAAATTCTTCTTCTTTGATCACTTCCTGAAACCTGCAGCAAAGTGGTCAAAGTTAGAGCCTTCCTGAAATTAAATTAATTAGGAATCTCTTACAGAGTGACTTTGGCAACCATACAGTAAAAAATATGTATATGATAAATGAAAATCCAAAGGTGCCTTTAAATTATAGAGGGATTAGTCTAATGAGCACAGTTTATAAGATGTATTCTACAATACTTAATGAGAGGCTCATGTTGTATTTAGAGAAAGAAGAGCTCCTTGTGGAAGAACAAAATGGGTTCCGTAAGTCAAGATCATGCCTAGATCACATTTTTGTATTGTCTACAATTATAACTAATAGAATAAGTGAAAATAAGCCAACATATTCGTGCTTTATCGATTTTCACAAAGCTTTTGATATGATAAATAGGGATCTGTTGGCATATAAGCTTATAGAGTATGGGGTAAATGGAAAAATGTATATGGCACTGAAGTCTGTTTATCACAAGCTCATAGCATGTGTAAGATTGAATGAACTCCATACAAACTGGTTTCCAACATCATCAGGGGTAAAACAGGGCGATGCTTTGTCTCCCACATTATTTGCAATTTATATAAATGATTTGGCGAAGGAAATTAAAGCATTGAATTGTGGGATAAGATGTGGAAATGAAATGATAAGTATTCTTTTGTACGCAGATGATATAGTACTACTGTCTCCATCTGAAGATAATCTGCAGCGGATGCTCTCCTATATTGATGATTAGTGTAATAAATGGAGATTGTTTATCAATAGAAAGAAAATGGAAATAATTCACTTTAGAAAACCTTTAACTACTCACAGCACTTATGAGTTTAAAATTGGGTCACACAAGCTGAACTTTGTAGACTCCTATAAATATCTAGGTTTTTATATTGATGAACATGAATTTCAGGAATGGTGTTAAGGTTCTTGCTGATTCAGCACGTAGAGCTTTGGGAGGAATTATTGGTAAAAGCAAGAATCTGAAAGATATAAGTTTTCAAACTTATTCTAAATTGTTTCAAGCCTGTGTGTGCCCTATACTTGATTATATTGTGGGTGTTAGAGGACTTAGGAATATATCTAATTGTGAATTAGTGCAAAATAGTGCCATAAGATATTTTCTGGGTGTGCATAAATATACCCCTACATTGGCGATAGTGGGAGACATGGGATGGGAGTGAGGCTCGCTGGAAGATATGTATGGCACAGTTATGGAATCGTCTATTAGACATGGACGCAAATAGGTTGACAAGGAAAATATTTCTCTGGGATAAACATATTCTTGGTCTTTGGTCTAACAACATATGCAAATTGACTATTGAAACAGGACGATATGTTAATGTAGAAGAGGAAAAACGGATCTGTCCTTTATGTTTGAATGATATACAGGTGCTGGTCATATAATTAGAATATCATTAAAAAGTTGATTTATTTCAGTAATTCCATTTAAAAAGTGAAACTTGTATAATGTATACATTCATTCCACACAGACTGATATATGTCAAGTGTTTATTTCTTTTAATTTTGATGATTATAGCTGACAACTAATGAAAACCCCAAATTCAGTATCTCAGAAAATTAGAATATTGTGAAAAGGTTCAATATTGAAGACACCTGGTGCCACACTCCAATCAGCTAATTAACTCAAAACACCTGCAAAGGCCTTTAAATGGTCTCTCAGTCTAGTTCTGTCGGCTACACAATCATGGGGAAGACTGCTGACTTGACAGCTGTCCAAAAGATTACCATTGACACCTTGCACAAGGAGGGCAAGACACAAAAGGTCATTGCTGAAGAGGCTGGCTGTTCACAGAGCTCTGTGTCCAAGCACATTAATAGACCGGTGAAGGGAAGGAAAAGATGTGGTAGAAAAAAGCGTATAAGCAATAGGGATAACCGCACCTGGAGAGGATTGTGAAACAAAACCCATTCAAAGATGTGGGGGAGATTCACAAAGAGTGGACTGCAGCTGGAGTCAGTGCTTCAAGAACCACCACGCACAGACGGATGCAAGCCATGGGTTTCAGCTGTCGCATTCCTTGTGTCAAGCCACTCTTGAACAAGACACAGCGTCCGAAGCGTCTCGCCTGGGCGAAAGACAAAAAGGACTGGACTGCTGCTGAGTGGTCCGAAGTTATGTTCTCTGATGAAAGTAAATTTTGCATTTCCCTTGGAAATCAAGGTCCCAGAGTCTGGTGGAAGAGAGGAGAGGCACAGAATCCACGTTGCTTGAAGTCCAGTGTAAAGTTTCCACAGTCAGTGATGGTTTGGGGTGCCATGTCATCTGCTGGTGTTGGTCCACTGTGTTTTCTGAGGTCCAAGGTCAACGCAGCCGTCTACCAGGAAGTTTTAGAGCACTTCATGCTTCCTGCTGCTGACCAACTTTATGGAGATGCAGATTTAATTTTCCAACAGGACTTGGCACCTGCACACAGTGCCAAAACTGAATACTGAATTACTAACACAATACTGAATTTGGGATTTTCATTGGTTGTCAGTCATAATCATCACAATTAAAAGAAACATTTGAAATATATCAGTCTGTGTGTAATGAATGAATATAGTATACAAATTTCACTTTTTGAATGGAATTATTGACATAAATCAACTTTTTTATGATATTCTAATTATATGACCAGCACCTGTAGAAAATGAGTTCCATTTTGTTTTGCCTTTACTTCAGAGACAAATGTGCGTCACTTTGGAACACACATTCTAATGCTCACCTAGCTGCTAGCGTGGCACGCCCTCATGCTCTGCTTCTGACTGGCTAGTAGTCCTTACCTAGGTACTGTCAGGGCACGCCCTCATACTCTGCTTCTGACTGGCTAGTAGTCCTTACCTAGGTACTGTCAGGGCACCCCCTCATACTCTGCTTCTGACTGGCTAGTAGTCCTTACTTAGCTACTGTCAGGGCACGCCCTCATACTCTGCTTCTGACTGGCTAGTAGTCCTTACTAGTGTTAATTTCGTCAGACGAGACAAGACTAAATATGTTCGTCAACGACCTTTTTTTCCATGACTAAGACGAGACTATGACGAGACTGCGCCAATGTCCAAAAACGCTGACTAAGACTAAATTAACATGCATTATTGTTGACGAAAAAAGACGAGACTAAAATGTTTGGCATAAAATAAAAACTAAGATAAAATCTCTCTTCATTTTCATCTACAATCGTCTACTTTTTCATCATGAGATAGAATATTCAGCTGTTACTGAGACCCGGTGCTACGGCACCAACAGGTGCCCTAACGACCGTTATCTACCGGACCGAATAGCCTGCGCTTCTCTCTGATGCTCCTAATCGGATGTTAGAGTCAACCGAAACATCGCTGCACGGGGCGCTAGTTAACACTACACTTGGCAGCAGGTAACGTTAGCCTACCGTTAGCTAGCAGTTGGATTTAACACAGTTAAAATGCTGACAGCTAAACGGTGTAAAGGTTTGTCTCTATTTCCAACACGAGACGTACGACAGTCTGCAGCTGCCGTTGTCTGAAAAACAACACATGTTGCGTTCACTTGAAATACGCCTCGCCAGTTTCGTGCTGCATTTCTTTTATTGTAAAATATCCTTTCCTCATGCAGTGGTTGTTTTTGTTGTTAAGGAAGAGGCTCAATATTTATATAACTTATATATATATATATATATATATATATATATATATAGCATTTATTTATTTTTATAACTATTTGTCTGAAATGGTTATCAGAAATAATTTATTTAAAAAAAGACTAAAATGTTTTGACTAAAACTTGACTAAAATGGCGAGACTTTTAGTCGTCTAAAACTTGACTAAGATACCTTGAGTTCTCTTTTGACTAAAACTTGACTAAAATGATGAGACTTTTAGTCGACTAAAACTTGACTAACAAAATTTTTTGGCACAAGACTAAGACTAAGACTAAATTAAAAATAGGTGACAAAATTAACACTAGTCCTTATCTAGCTACTGAGCATGTGTGACTCCCAACAAAGATAGAACAGAAGTGAGATGTCTCACTCTGTAGCTAAAACAGAGAGCTCAACACACAGGGTGAAAAGAGGAGCTGCAACAAAAATAGTGTTTTTTGAAAATTAAACCATGTAAACCTATTCTGATAACCTCTAAATACAATTATGAACCTGAAAATGAGCATAATATGAGAACTTTAACACTGGCAGGGAGTCAACTTTGGCCTGGCAGGCCGCCGGGCTTACAATACACTGGTGGAAACCCTGTCTCGATACAGCATCTCTGTATGAGTGTAATAGAAAGAGGAGCGTCTGTATATATGATGGTTTTGAAAATCATACTTTCAAGATTTGTAAATACCCTGGTATACCATAATACCTTGATAACCGCCCGAGCATATTTGTTAATGTGTAAAATTTCCTTTTAAAAATCATCGCGTGGAGCTTGGAGAACGCCAGCATGCCGAGGCAGTTGTCCACATCCAGCAGGCGGACCAGGAAGGCCTCGCAGGCCCTCTTCACCGCTCCGAACTGCAGCAGGTCAGCGGTCTTCAGCAAGCTCTCCACATTTAGCTGGGTTATGGTGAGTCTGGAGGAGTAGATGTAGTCTAGCAAGCCTGCCAAGACCTCCACTTCCACCACCGGCAGACTGAGAGGAGAGGAGAGGAGAGGTTTTTGGTTTTCAAAGTCCCTTTATTGGACCATTTTCAGAGAAGAATTACAATCACCGAAATCAAAAATAACGTCAAGAAAAAGTCCTAAATAAAGAACAAACAAAAACAAACAACAAACCCTGTCAAACAAATAAAAAATGTGCTTTCTTAATCAAAAATTAACCACCAACTCTCCATCCTCCCTCATCTTTTCATAGCCATAACTTCAGTATCTTTTACATTTAGCATTACTAAAATAAAAGCGGTTGCAGCCCAGAGATAAATTATAACAGATAATAACACTAACAAATAAATAAGTAAGTGTAAATCACAAAATGTCACAGAATTGTACTCCCTGGTGGTAAAACGGCAGTTTTCTGCCACACTGCATCATTTTTTCTTTAATTACATGCCATTTTGCCACACAGTAATGCAGTAGAGACCTGATATGATATTTCAATATTGATCAAGTTTACTATGTGCATGGTAGCCATATCAAAGGAACTCGATCTTTGATCACTGATTGGCCACTTGCTTTACTTATGACCAGGCCCACACATAATCAGTGCCCGCAGAATTTTGACGACACCTCAGCAGATTTTCCGAAGATTTGAAACAATTTTATATATATATTTTTTTTTATCCTAAATTAATAGTGTCTATCACATTACAAGCAACAACAAAAAAAACATGCAGCTAAATTCAGCAGAATTTCATTTTGGATCACTGCTGAAAACTGTTAAAAAATCAACACTTATCTTTTGGGTCTGGTTATGACTTTATTATTTATAACTTATTTTTATGACTTATCTATGTCTATGGTCCAAACTAATTAGGTTATGCCCAAAGTAGTCGGGGTGCAACCAATTTTAGTTGCTGACCCTGCAGCAAGGTGAAAAGTGACCACTGGAGGTCAACAGAAGACAAGATTTCCAGCGGATGTTACTCTTTAAAAAGAGGTAGAGCTGCCCTTCACTACGGGGTAATGGGTGAATGGTAATGACCAATTGTTAAAGGAGAAATCCGGCGCAAAATGAACCTAGGGGTTAATAACACGTGTACCGAGTCGACCGTTCTCTGGGATATGTTTTCATGCTAATCGAATGTGACCAGTTTTAGCGCAAACTGCTAATTAGCTTATAAAGCTAGTCGTCGGGGCACTGGTAAAGTAAAAAGAAATCGCTATTTCTACACCACTAACAAGGCTCAAAATAGCACCAAACTTCCACTGTAGCATAATGAGGGTCCCTACAATGAGAAATTTGTAAGTGTACAGACAGTTTATTAAAAAGATAGTTTATAAAAACAGTACTGTTCACGTATACATGCTGGCGCCATCTTGGGAGCCAGTCGAACGACGAACGCCGTGCTTGAGCTATGTTACTGGTCACTGGTTGCACGGCGTTGGTTTATAAGCTAATTTGCTGTTTGCGCTAAAACTGGTCACATTCGATTAGTATGAAAACATATCCCAGAGAACAGTCGACTCGGTACACATGTGTTATTAACCCCTAAGTTCATTTTGCGCCGGATTTCTCCTTTAAGCGTTTCGTCCATTAAGGTAGGAAAGCTCTATATAAGTGCAGCCCATTGACCATTTAGAGTACCTATAGGCAGGCCCGTATTAAGACAATGTGGTGCTCCTGGGCACTATACCTCAAAGCCCTCCCCCCCCGTCCACCACCCCCTTTACTCGTGCTGTCCTCCTGGCAAAAATATTAGACATAATCAAGGGGATTTCTCAGATGTAATTTACTAACTTGTCTAACTACATACATGTCGGCATATGAGCAGTGAGCACTTTCAAATGTCTCAATTCAAAATGTCTATCAATTCAAAAAGCCAAAATCAATACTATATATTGCAGCATTGTGGGTCAGTCAAATGTGTATTTTTCCGACTTTATTTCACAGGCCCTGAAAGCAACTCCTCTGATTGTTCAAAAACTTTCAAAAGCATCATAGGAAAGCTAAAACTGCTTTAGCATCACAGCTAACGACAATACAATGACCTAAAATGAATAAGATATGGAAAACAGACTATCACTATTAGATCGAAGAATATGGATTTATTGCATAAAGTCCTCTGAAAGAAATACAAGTTCTAGGAAAAGAAGAGCAGACTGTGGACCGGTCTTTTACACTTCTCTGCTTACTGAATAAACTCAGGAAGCGCAACACTGAGAAGGGTTGGGTGCAACCAAGTCTCACCCAGAGGTGGGGGGGGGGGGGGTATGTGTGAAAAAAAAATGTCTTTGCTTGCCCATTACATTTAATCAAGAAAGCCAATCACTTATCATTTTTTATAACAGTTAATATTTTACATTCATCATTATGATAACATTTTTGGGGGGTTAAACTGGCCACTTTTGATTATTGTTAACCCCCCCCCCCCATCCCCCAAATGATACATTTGCGGGTACCTGTGGAGCAACTCAACTCTGACAGATTGGAGAGGGTAGTGATAGTGGTCATGTAATATTGATTTATTTATAATTTATTATTATTATTATTATTATTATTATTATTATTATTATTGTGAAATTAGTGTTCATAAACGAGTAATGTATGGTCTTTCAACAATTTCAAGTGAATAATATAACAATTTACGGAAAATATTGTTAAAGCTTGTGTCATGTGGTGCCCCCCCACTGGTTGTGAATGGTTGGTGCCCCTCGGCACTGGTCCAAGTGCCCATATGGATAATCCGGGCCTGCCTATAGGACACAATCTGATACCTGTAATCGTCTACCTGTACCACAAATGAAGACTGTGATGTTGCCATGACATGACACTTTGACACATGACATGACACACAAGCTTTCTTTTGATAATCAAATATTTTGGATAGTGATAGTATCTTATAGTATGACCCACATTCACAGTTTGTTTTATAAAGTATCTGTCAGTAAATGTAGAAAAAAAATTAAGGCACAGGTGACGACAGGCAATTCATTTCCAGTTATAGGTGGCACTATTGACACTTCATAACGAATGGATAGTAAGGGCAAAGCTAGGTAAGTGTATCATTTTGTTTTGACATTACAATAGTAAGTAATACAGTAATTACTGAAACACAGTGGTCATTTTAGTGGTCAGTGGTCAGGTTAGGAAATTGGCACAATATCAACAATGTCCCAATATCTTTTGAAACCTCTGCAAGTTGTAAGAACTATTATTCCCCAAGTACTGCTGAAATCCATTAAGGGGTATTTAACGATAATTTAATTGTGGGGGACAATATGGAAGAAAATGTACTTGCAGCCCTCCATCTTCATGACTCATGTCCCCTATTACCATCTGGTCACGCAGAACACAAGACTCTGGCTACACTTTCAAAGGATTTTGTGATAATTTATTGATCCCTTGAAGAATCTTTTCTCCCGTTCCTCCTCCCGACTCTCTTACAGGGGGGTCAGGGGTCACGGAGCTGGCAGGGCTTCATTGTCTGCCTAAAGGCCGGTACAGCTCAGCAGATGTTTGCAAAGATGAGCAACACGGATCACTGTCTGCCTAAAAGCCGGTACAGCTCAGCAGATGTTTGCAAAAGATGAGCAACACGGATCATGAACCAAGGTTGTCCACATGAAAACCATTAAATTTGCACTGTGTCTACCAACTGAATGCCAACAAGGTGTTCAGGACGCTGTAAGCCACAATATGAACCGGTAAACTCCATGTCTATGTCGATGCTGTTGATTTCATATTTCTTATTCATACATTTAACATTGCCCTAAGTGCTTTTTAGTCAGCCATTAGTGTCGTCCTTCAATATTTACTGTAGTATTGCTTACCCGATGAGTCAAGGCAAACCGGACTGGTCCTTGATTAGGTTGATGCAGATGCACAGGGTGGGTCAATGCTGATTGCCTGCAGATGGCTGTGGGGGCATGGAATATGAGTGCTTGGGTGTCTTTAATTGGCATAATCAATCTACGATGAGCCCTACCTTTCTCTCACATACTCGTGCATCCCTGACGAGGCTGTCGGTCCTCTCCCTCATGTAGGCAGTGAACATGACCCTGAAGTATGAGCTGTGTGCACAGAGCGCCACCTTGTGGCAGTGCAGGAACTGGCCCGAGGAGCACTGCAGGGCGATGTCTGTGAAGAGGCCTTCGGAGTAGAATCCTCTCAGGGCACCCAGCACCTCCTCGGGGTGGCTTACATCATGGAAATATATATACATAGAGTTCTGTAGTCTGTCTGTGCATTACAAAGTTTGACACAGGGCCATGTCACATAATAGTCATGATAGGTTTGGATACACATTGTACGGAGCCCCTAAGGGACATGGGAAATGATTTTTTTCTTGTGTGCACCAGAAAGTATCTCATGCGCACAAGAAAAAAGTCCCAGATACTGTCTGGTGCGCACAAGATACTTTCTGGTGCGCACAAGATACTTTCTGGTGCACAAGAGATACTTTGTCGCGAGCATGAGATCCTTTCTGATGCCCACAAGATACTTTTCTCGTGAGCACGTTAAAGTATCTCGTGCTCACAAGAATCCAATCAAAGGCTAGCAAAAGTATGCAGACAAAGTACTGCTAACATTACGTGGCTAAAGTTAATATTTCACATTCACAGCATGAAATCGGTTAACAGTTGCCATATTATCTTTAAGTTAGTTAATGACACTATCGATGCATTTTGTTGTGTTTTCAGGAAGATGACTACCTCCTCTTTGGCAGCCATTCTGACTGCTACTCAGATTGGTTTCTCATGTGCACCAGAAAGTATCTTGTGCGCACCAGAAACACCTTTGGGCGCCTGGCCCATATACAGAGGCTCAGTTCTCACCTCAGCGGCCGCGGGTTCAGTTGCGACCTGTGGCCCTTTGCTGCATGTTATTCCCCATCTCTCTCCCCTTTCATGTCTAAGCTGTCCTATCAAATAAAGACCTAAAAAAAAAAAAAAAAAAGATCTTTAAAAAATAAATAAATAAATACACCTTTAGCATTGTCAGTATGGTTGTGACAAATACATTTTAAAGTTGCACTTGATCTGCATGTAAACTGTAGAAATCTCTGGGGTTTTCTGTGAGGTAATGCTGTGTTTTTTGGAGAAATAAAAGTGTAATGTATCAGAAAAGAGGGATGTAAATTATTGTGGTGCTCTCAAGTTCTCTTACCCCATTCTTCAGTTTGGTGTGCAAATGAGACAGTTGCCCGCTGAAATCAAGGATTGCTCCTTTAAATATTTATCAACACTTCATGCATAATTTATGGTGTTATTGTGATATAATACATATACATGCATCATTTGCGGTGTTAAATTATGGTGTTGAGTTTCTCCTATAGATCTGGTTACTCGAATAGCTCTTGCTAATATTTCAAAATACATGGAAAAACACATTAGAAAACCATTATTAATGGGCAATAATAGGTAGGGCTGAACGATTTGGGGAAAAAATCTCATTGTGATTTTTTTGCCAGATATTTTATATGTTTTTAGCTACATATTGCACCTTGATAATTCACTGAAAATAGGACATTTCTTTAAACAAGTTGTGTTATGTAACATTATTCCAGCATGTATCGGAAAAAACAGTAAATATAATAATGAAAAGAGGAATAAAATGTTTAACTTAATGTTACACCAAACATTCAACTTAAGAATTGACATTCGCTTTATCGCAGTCTTAACAATTAGCTAATCACATTCTTTTAAATCGCAATTTCGATTCGGAAACTATTAATCGTTCAGGATTTATTATAGGTAAGCCCTGTAATACAATTACAATACTGCCTTTTGTATTGTGATTTTTAGCTTTACAACTCTCGTTGGCATTGGATTTCCAACCTTGATAATGAACTGTAAAGTATGTGGTGAAGTACATTTTTGGAGTTAAGTCAGAAAAAACAACAAAACGATATTTTGAGCATGATACAGTCAATGAGAATGGACAATGGCCATAACATAGCTGGTCTGACATAAAATCCTGTGGACTATATAGTCCACAGGATTTTATGTCAGTTCCACTGAATTTCAAAATAATTAGCAAAGATAGCATTTGAATTGCTCTGTAATTGATTCTAAGGCTTATTCTTTAATGTCGTGCCGTTTAATGTGGCAACGTTGCTCTGCTTTTAGTAGAAACCCACTACACACATGACAATCCGCGAGGCCACTGTTCTGCTAGCCAGAATGACTTCTGGTCGTCACTTTCAAAATAAAACGCTGGTTTACATTTGAGCTCACATTTCTCTTCCTGAAGCATGAACCAGCCTTTGTTCCCCTCTAGATGTAGATGATAACCTGATAATTATACCAGTGGTGGAAGTAAGTGCCCTACATTTATTTAAAGTAGGGCTACAAGGTACTGGCCTACAATTTGGAGCCTAGCCTACCGTTTTCTGCCTCTAAAGAAATATTGTAGGCTACTGTTTGCTAAACTAGGCTAAATGTAACAGTGGTAGCTACAACTTACTTGCAGATGGAGATTTTATATTCAAAACATGTTATCAAAATGTGATGCATTATTGTTGGTTAAACACTATTTTATACAGTCTGGTTAGGGATCGTTCGGTATTCATGGAATGGACCACTGGAGGAAAATAGGGGAGGTTCATTTCTTTTTATTCTTTGTTGAGGGGAGGGTCATCCACATTTTTTTTAGTCCAGAGCGGAGGGGTCACCCAACTTTTGTATTCATAGACAGCAAAATTTCAAAGTGGCTTGTTTGGTGCATATTTTTCCATGTAGCTCTCAGTCTCTGTCCCTCCTTCGCTACCAGATGGGTCTGACCCATGAGTTTGACCCCTTAAATAAATAACGAACAGTCCCCTACAAGTAGGCCAACTGCTTAACCTACAACGTAGGCCCTAGATGTTCAACATGTAGGCTTCTGCTTGCATAGTAATGATCAATAGTAATGATCAAATAGCATCATATTACACTGACCGTGTTGATAGCCTACTACATTATAGCATTTCCTTATTAATTCTGTAATTGTACTTTCAAAATTTGAAAGTTTGAAGCTTTTACTTTGGAGACCAAATCGCTACTGTTCCGGTTATGTGTGTCTAGCTTGACTCAGCTGTCACGCTTTCATTCCACACTGTCACAGTGTCACTGTGGTCAACAGAAGTGAAATGAGATAATAGAGGCTGTAAAGAGAGGGGTGTATGGGGGGATGGTGCAGAAAAGGGTTAGACCTTTAGGCTTGGGTAGATTTTAATCAATAGACCTATTAAGGCAGCAGGAAAAGTGCATAGATAAAGCTGATTCCCAAAATCATTAGACCCATACTATGATAAGATTTCTCATACTCCAAGGTGACATCTTACATGTTTGGCTTTGTCTGACCAACAGTCCCAAAAACAAACAAAGATACTCAGTTTACAGTGATAGAAGACTAATGGAAACACAGTATTCCCATTTGAGAAGCTGAAACCAGAGGATGTTGGCATTTCTTCTTTAAAAAATTAATTCTCAAAAGAATTAATTGATTTGCAAAATAATTGGCGATTCATTTTCTACTGGTTAGCTAATTTGTCGGTTAAATGTTGCTGCACTTGTATTCATTTGGGATTATGCATGGTTTAAGCATAATAATATCCACTGATAAAAGTATTTAAACTGTGTGTGGGGCTTCGTAGCAACTAAATGGATTGTGAAAGGGATCATTTTGCATTCAGGTTGAAACAGCGTTTAAATGAAAACATTGACACCTATTAGTAAGAGGTGAAGGCAAAGTTTCAAGGACTGCAAAATAATTACAAATACCAGGCGAGCTCACACTACGCCCCAGAGTTACATCACATGTACATCCTGGTTGTGTACGCCTGACTGACTTGTTATGTGTGTTATGTGGCAAAAAAATGCCCACAGCTCCTGCAAGAGCCATTTTGGTTAATGTTTTTGTTTTGTTTTTAAAGGTCCCATGACATGGTGCTTTTTGGATGCTTTTATATAGACCTTAGTGGTCCCCTAATACTGTATCTGAAGTCTCTTTTATATAGGCCTTAGTGGTCCCCTAATACTGTATCTGAAGTCTCTTTTATATAGACCTTAGTGGTCCCCTAATACTGTATCTGACGTCTCTTTTATATAGACCTTAGTGGTCCCCTAATACTGTATCTGAAGTCTCTTTTATATAGACCTTAGTGGTCCCCTAATACTGTATCTGAAGTCTCTTTTATATAGACCTTAGTGGTCCCCTAATACTGTATCTGAAGTCTCTTTTATATAGGCCTTAGTGGTCCCCTAATACTGTATCTGAAGTCTCTTTTATATAGGCCTTAGTGGTCCCCTAATACTGTACCTGAAGTCTCTTTCCCGAAATTCAGCCTTGGTGCAGAATTACAGCCACTAGAGCCAGTTCCACACAGAGCTGTATAGTAACGAAGTAGAACGACTTCACTACTCTACTTAAGTACTAAAAGGCTGTATCTGTACTCTACTGGAGTATTATTATTTTCTCCTACTTCCACTTTTACTTGAGTACATATTTTCGATGAATGAAATACTTTTACTTCGATAGATTTTTTATGTGCTGCATCGTTACTCGTTACTGTTGTGAATTCCTCACGCTACGGAGACTGTGTAGGTTACCGTGTGTGTACGTTAGTTACGCACGTAAGACTTAAGAAATCCCAGAGATCGCGTCGTGTTTCTTTTCATTACGGTTGCCTGTTCAGAAGTCAGAGACGATGTAAGTTTGTACTCTCTCTATTTAGCTATTGTTGCAGCTGATTAAGCTAGTCCTGAGTTGTTTGAGTCTGCAGTGAGTCCTGAATGTTAACCGTTTGACCCTGTGATGTGAAGCTGATCTAGTTTATCTGGATGTTTGACCCTGTGATGTGAAGCTGATCTAGTTTATCTGGATGTTTGACCCTGTGATGTGAAGCTGATCTAGTTTATCTGGATGTTTGACCCTGTGATGTGAAGCTGATCTAGTTTATCTGGATGTTTGACCCTGTGATGTGAAGCTGATCTAGTTTATCTGGATGTTTGACCCTGTGATGAAGCTGATCTAGTTTATCTGGATGTTTGACCCTGTGATGAAGCTGATCGAGTTTATCTGGATGTTTGACCCTGTGATGTGAAGCTGATCTAGTTTATCTGGATGTTTGACCCTGTGATGTGAAGCTGATCTAGTTTATCTGGATGTTTGACCCTGTGATGTGAAGCTGATCTAGTTTATCTGGATGTTTGACCCTGTGATGAAGCTGATCTAGTTTATCTGGATGTTTGACCCTGTGATGTGAAGCTGATCTAGTTTATCTGGATGTTTGACCCTGTGATGTGAAGCTGATCTAGTTTATCTGGATGTTGCTAGTTTGCTAACTTTCCTGTAGCTACATCACACATGTTACTAGCTAGTGTGTGATAACTTTTTGGGGGGCTTTAATCGTCACTGTGCTGGAGAGGATGTTCATTTTACTTGCACAGTGTGATAATTTTACATTTTATTTGTTATTTTTAATATATTTAATATTTGTTAATTCCTTTGGCTACAGCCTTAGGCTAAACATTTGACATAATATAAACAATATGATATTCAAACTTTTGACTGCTTTCTTCAATGACTAAATAATACAATACTTTTAAATTTACTTTCATTACTTGAGTAGTAGATTTTAAAATAAACTACTTGTAATACTTAAGTACAAAAAATGTTGAATACTTTAGTACTTCTACTTAAGTGTGGTGCTTAAAGAGCACTTCAACTTCTACTCAAGTCACTTTTTTGATAGAGCACTTGTACTTTTACTCAAGTATGGTCCTCTAGTACTTTATACACGTCTGGTCCCACAAGGAGCTTTCCATAGGATGTGCCATTTCTGTGTCTGTAGCTATTGCTATTGCAAGGTGGAGGGGGGGGGGGGCTTGACCAACTGCCACTTTGCTCGTTTGAAAGCCATGATGTCTCTCTCTCTCTCTCATGGGTGGGCCAAATTCTCTGGGCGGGCAAAGCAGAGAAAGGGGAGGTAACCTTTCTCCTTATGACCTCATAAGGAGAAGATTCCAGATCGGCCCATCTGAGCTTTTATTTTCTCAAAGGCAGAGCAGGATACCCAGGGCTCGGTTTACACCTATTGCCATTTTTTTTTTTTTTTTACGTGCAGTAATGACAGCAATTGAATGTTACGTTTTGTTTGTCTATGATCGGAAAATAGACTAATAAGCCGGCCCAAACTGAATCTGCAGATTTATTTATATATATATATATATATATATATATATATATATATATATACAGTTTCCAGCAGTGATCCAGAATGAAAATCTGCAGAATTAAGCGGACTGTTCTGTATTTAAATCTGCAGAAAATTTGCAGAACATTCAGCAGAATTCTGCGTCTGCAGATTCTGTGTGGCCCTGCTAATAAGAGATAAAGGGCCCTATCTTGCACCCGGCCCAGCGCAGTGCAAAGCCCGACGCAAGTGTCTTTGCTAGTTTAAGACCGACACAGTTGTCAATTTCCCGCCCAGCGCCCGCGTCATTTAAATAGCAAACGCACCTGTGGCCATCAGTGCGCCCATGGTCTTACAGGGAGGTGTGTTCAGATGCATTCTTGGCGTATTGCTATCTTGAGGCAGCAGAAAGTGATCGTGCCATTGACCAACAAAAACCTGGTCTAAAGTCAATAACGCAGCATTTCATTGTTGTTTTAATGCCTGCTTCACCTCGTGGAGTTTTGGTGTCATAGTGCTCGTGCCATTTATGATCTGCTCGCGCGCTTTCACTTCAGATCAGTTTCTTCTCCTGAAAAGCTCTCCTTCCTGCTCAGCAAATCCTCCATCATAATAGCAATCCGCCCAGGTACAAACGCCTGGCTTTTAAAGGGAATGGGAGATGACACTCTGATTGGTTTATTGCATGTTACGCCCAAAACACACCTATGATTAATTAAGATATAAAGTACAGCCCTTTTTTCCGCCGTTAAACTAGCAAAAGTGGATTTGTATAAACGCACCTGCGGCAGGCGCTTCTCGCCGTGCGCTTTAGATCGTTAAAATAGGGCCCAAAGTGTCTGTACTCTGTTGATTTTAAACGATAAGAAATGAATTGTCTTTGTATTGGAAAACGCTGGAGTCAGTCAGCAACCAGGATGGGCTTTCTTTTGATAGGCAAAGGGGTAAGTAAGTAAGTAAAGTTTATTTCTATAGCACATTTAAAAACAACTCGCGCTGACCAAAGTGCTGTACATAGCGCATTAGCCACAGGGTAATAAAATAAAATAAAATACACTTACACTCACTATAGTTCCTTAATAAACACTTGTGGCTCCATTGCATGCTGGTCTATTGAGGCTACTACAGATAGAAAGACTGATACTTCCTTACCTACAATAGACCAAATTTGTTGTTATTTTAGATTTCCCTGCATAAATAGGCTGCATACATAATGTGTTGTAGACACAAACAGCAGGACAATACAACATGTGGCTAAGGACTGTAATTATCGTTAAACTATCACGACATAAATGCAACAATTCATAAAGTGATGGAGTAAAATCTCATTCACGGACTCCAGCTGTTTCCGAGCCGTCTCTCTGGCCTGAACACTAAACTTTCCGAGTAAACTTCCAAGACTAGTATCCCAGTTTGACAGCCTCACGGTTGAGCCTGCCTGGCTGTTACGTATGCAACTAAGCATCTTCCTTTAATACAGCGAGCCTCATCTAAAGCTTCTTCCCACTGAAGAGTGAATTCAGAAAGTAAACAAAGCCTGCTGAGTCTTGGATCATAATACCGGGTTAGATCTCAGGCAGGAGCTGTCTCTGTGAGTTGCTGGCCTGCATCCATCTTCAAATCCGTATTCAAATCCCTCTCCATGTGTGCCAATCCTGTGATGCTGTTTTTTGTTTTATTTCTGTCAGTTTAGGGAAGGAATAGCTTTTCAGGATGTATCTGCCTACCTGAGAAGTGAGGATAAATCAGTTCTTCAGTTAACTCTTGGTTTAAGGTTGGCTGAAAAACGTTACATCAATAATGATTTTAGCAAAAAAAAAGGAAGATGAATCAATAATTACTAAGTTTGATATATTTAACATCTCTCATCATTTCCAGACTTTGGTAAGATTCTGGTGAGGGGCTCACCAGAATTTTGTATTTTCCTTGACATAAATTAAGATGTTTACACCATAAATTTGTGTCTGAAAATGTATCAGAATGCAGGAAAATTCATGGGGGAGGATCACCAGACACCCGCATCATTTGTGTCCCCCCCAAAGGCCTATTCTCAGACAGGACAAAAAACCTCTATGACCATTCAGTCAATACAGATATTTCATAAAAACATTCAAAACAAAAACAGGGCTGTAACATAACCCTAAGTGTGTAACTTTTGATATTATGCGGTAAAAGTGGCTCTCCTATTGACTTTGTCCTACCAGTGGGGCTCTCATGAAAAAAAGTGGAGACCTGGGGCAGCGTCTAGCTCACTCAGTAAGAGCATTTGCCCCATGTTGGCTGAGTCCTGCAGCGGCACGGGTTCAAATCCGACCTGCTGCCCTTTGCTGTGTGTCATCCCCCATCTCTCACCCCCTTCAAGTCTATCCACTGTCACTTCATAATAAAGGGAAAAAGCCCCCAAAAGATAATCTTTAAAGGTCCATGGCATGAAAATGTCACTTTAGGGTTTTAATGTTTTTAACATTAATATGCGTTCCCCCAACCTGCCTATGGTCCCCCAGTGGCTAGAAATGGTGATAGGTGTAACCCGAGCCCTGGGTATCTGCTCTGCCTTTGAGAAAATAAAGCTCAGATGGGCCGATCTGGAATCTTCTCCTTATGAGGTCATAAGGAGAAAGGTTACCTCCCCTTTCTCTGCTTTGCCCACCCAGAGAATTTGGCCCGCCCATGAGAGAGAGAGAGAGACATCATGGCTTTCAAACGAGCAAAGTGGCGGTTGGTCAAGGCCACACCCCCACCCTCCACCCTACCCCCCTCTCTCCTCCTCAATAGCTACAGACACAGAAATGGCACATCCTAAGGAAAGCTCATTATGGGACTGGCTCTAGTGGCTGTAATTCTGCACCAAGAATTTCGGGAAAGAGACTTCAGATACAGTATTAGGGGACCACTAAGGTCTATATAAAAGAGACTTCTGATACAGTATTAGGGGACCAGTAAGGTCTATATAAAAGAGACTTCAGATACAGTATTAGGGGACCACTAAGGCCTATATAAAAGATACTTCAGATACAGTATTAGGGGACCAGTAAGGTCTATATAAAAGAGACTTCAGATACAGTATTAGGGGACCACTAAGACCTATATAAAAGAGACTTCAGATACAGTATTAGGGGACCACTAAGACCTATATAAAAGAGACTTCAGATACAGTATTAGGGGACCACTAAGGCCTATATAAAAGAGACTTCAGATACAGTATTAGGGGACCACTAAGACCTATATAAAAGAGACTTCAGATACAGTATTAGGGACCACTAAGGTCTATATAAAAGAGACTTCAGATACAGTATTAGAGGACCACTAAGGTCTATATAAAAAGACACTTCAGATACAGTATTAGGAGACCACTAAGTTCTATATAAAAGAGACTTCAGATACAGTATTAGGAGACCACTAAGGTCTATATAAAAGAGACTTCAGATACAGTATTAGGGGACCACTAAGGCCTATATAAATCTGACGTGAGAGGACGCTGGCGCTGGTTATTCGCCGCTTCTCCGTCTGCTATTCATCTGCTATTCGTCTGCTATTCCCTTGTGTTTGTGTTCGCTGTACCCCCTACCTATGGACAGCCTCTGTACCTCTGGACAGTCTCTCTGCTGGTTCCCGAAGCCGCCTGGGGCTCCTTGACCGGACTCTTGCCTCGTCGGTTAGCCGCTAGCTAGCTGCCCCCGTTCACCAAACGGCGTGGCGGCAAATCCTAGCGGGCCGGCTAACCCGATTGCTGACCTCCTCCTCATAGGCAACCTCCACCAGATGCGAGCGCGACCAAGACTAGACATTCCTCTCGCCGGTCATGCTGTGGATCATTTTGGCAATCACCTCATTCATCCATCTCCACCTCCACCTCTGTGCTCCTAGCCCACGGCTAACCACTATCACGGAGCTCTCCGTCCCTCCGCTCGGCATCATGATCAAATATTCAACTCTGCAACTGGTCCAATTCGGTCAACTACTCCATTCCATCCTGCATCCCAGTCATCAAACAGCTCGGACTTCTACGTCGACGCCGTTACTTCCACAGAAGCTCTCGCCGCAAGTTTGTTTTCTTCCACCACGGACAATCCATTCCATCCATCTGGTCACCTGCACGCTCTGTTGCACCTGTCCCACGTCATCTGAATGCTTCACCCACTGGTTCACATAGGGCTGAACGCATCATCAGGCTACACAGAAAACCCGGACCGGACTACAGTGCTTTCCCCACTTCGCGCACACTCAATCATACTCTCCAATCATTTGCTAATCGGCTCACTGTCCCCCTCAACTGCAATACCCCCACACCCCCGACCACACGCGCACTGCTAACCGGGACAACCTCAGATCTCTCCAGCCTGCCCCCATCCCACCACCCTCTCACCATGCCAACTTTGCCCTCCTCAACACCCGATCGCTCAACAATAAAGCCCCTGCCCTCCATGAACTAATCCTCGACAACACTCTTGCACTACCTTCCTGCTCACCGAAACCTGGCAACAACCCAACGACTTCTTCTCCCTCAACCAAGCATCCCCTGGCTACAACTACATCTGCAAACCCCGCCCCTCCCACCGTGGAGGTGGCCTCGCCGGCCATTTTCAATCAGAACTTCCGGATCACAGAACTCACCCTCCCCCTCAGTATCATCGTTTGAATATCTCGCCTTCAAAACTTTTTCCTCCATGACAGTCATCCTCATTTACCGGCCACCTAAACCAAATCCCTCCTTCCTCTCTGATTTTACTGAACTCCTCACACTAGCCTCATCTCTCTCCCACGTCTGCTGCTACTCGGTGACTTAAACATCCACATGGACTCCCCCACATGCAAGCTCTCATCAGAATTCAAAATTTTACTGGATAACTTCTCTCTCACCCAACATGTCACATTCCCCACCCATGAAAAAGGTCACATCCTCGACCTGGTCTGCTCCACCAACCAACCAGTGCTCGACCTCCATCCATGCCTCTTTCCCCTCTCTGATCACAAACTGATACGGTTCACCATCCCTTCTCCAACCCCACGCCGCCTCAGAGAAATCACCTTCCGCAACCTCAAATCTATCAATCCCCACCATCTCTCTGACCTGCTCTCCACCACTCTCCACCTGGACTCAACCCTCACCTCACCCGATGACCTCACAGACCACCTCAACTCCACCTTGTCTACCTCCCTCAACACCCTGGCCCCCCTCAAAACAAAACTCGTCACTTTTAACACCTCTTCACCCTGGTACACACCTGCACTCCGGAAAATGAAACAAACTGGCCGCCAACTTGAACGTCTGACAAAGAAATCATCCCTCACAGTCCATCATGAAGCCTATAAATCCCATCTCATCGCCTCACAAAGATGCCCTCATTGCTCCCAAATCTGCCTACCTCTCCACCATCCTCACCGACCCCTGCCAAAACCCCAGAACCCTCTTCTCCACATTGAACAACCTCATCAAGCCTCGGACCAACAGCCTCCTTACCTCTACTCCGGATCTCTGCAACTCATTCCTCCACTTTTTCACTGACAAAATCAATCTCATTTACAAATCCCTATCCCCTGTATCTGACCTTCCAGGATCTACTCCAGCACCTACCTTGGACCCTCCTCTCTCCATCCCTCCAGACCTCCCGACCCCTCCTCCACACTTCCTCCTCTCCCAGTTTAACCCAGTCACTCCTCCTGAAATCTCCAAACTCATCATCTCTTCCAAACCCACTACCTGCTCCCTTGACCCCCTCCCCTACTCCACTTCTGAAGTCCTGCCTCCCGGGTCCTATGCCCCTACCTCACTAACCTCTTCAACTCCTCACTGTCCCTTGGAACTGTCCCCTCTGCTTTCAAAACTGCCGCTGTCACCCCAATCCTTAAAAAACCTGGTCTGGATCCTCCTTCTCTCAACAACTACCGCCCAATATCCAACCTCCCCTTTCTGTCTAAAACCCTGGAACGCATAGTCGCCTCACAACTACAAACCCATCTTCTTGCCAATAACCTATTCGAACCTCTCCAATCTGGTTTTCGCCCCCTACACAGCACAGAAACCGCTCTCCTCAAAGTCCTCAACGACCTCCTCACCTTTGCTGACACCGGTTCCCTCAACATCCTCATCCTCCTCGACCTGAGTGCAGCCTTCGATACTGTGAGCCATAACATCCTGCTCACCAGACTCAAAGACCTCGGTATCGACGGTACTGCACTCAGCTGGCTCCACTCCTACCTTTCCAACAGATCCCATTTCATCTCTCTCCACAACCACACCTCTGCCACAGCCACAGTCACCAAGGTGTTCCCCAAGGCTCCGCACTTGGCCCCTCCTCTTCATCATGTACATCCTCCCTCTTGGTCAGATACCTCCGCCACTTCAACCTGGACTTCCACTGCTATGCTGACGACACCCAGATCTACCTCAGCACCAAATCCCCCCACAATCCTCCCCTCTCCCACATCAACTCCTGTCTGTCAGCTATTAAAACCTGGATGCAACACAACTTCCTCAAACTCAACAGCGACAAAACAGAATTCCTTCTGATCGGCTCCAAATCCACACTCAGCAAAACCAATAACCCCACTCTCACCATCGACGGCACCATTGTCTCCCCATCTCCCCAGGCCCGCAACCTTGGCGTTATCTTTGATTCCACCCTCTCCCTTGAGCCTCACATCCGTCAAGTCATTAAAACCTCCTTCTTTCACCTCCGCAACATCGCCAAAATCAGACCCTCTCTCACACCCCCTGCTGCTGAAAGACTCATTCACGCCTTCATCTCCTCCCGACTGGACTACTGCAACTCACTTCTCCTCGGCATCAGCTCTACCAACATCAACCGACTCCAACTGGTCCAGAACTCAGCCGCCCGCCTCATTACCTGCTCCAAATCCTGGCACCACATCACTCCAGTCCTAAAACAACTCCACTGGCTTCCCATTTCCCACCGGATCACCTACAAAATCCTGGTCCTCACCTATAAAGCCCTCCACCATCTGGCCCCCTCATACCTCACTGACCTCCTCTCCCCTTACCAACCCTCACGGTCCCTCAGATCCACCTCAGCCGGTCTCCTCTCCATCCAAAAGTCCAACCTGCGCTGTTTTGGGGACAGAGCCTTCTCCAGAGCAGCTCCCAGGCTCTGGAACTCCCTCCCCAAGAGATCCGCACCTCTGAGTCCCTCACCATCTTCCAGTCCCGCCTCAAGACCCATCTCTTCACCTCAGCCTACCCATAGTCCACCTGCCCCCCTCCCTTTTTCATCTGTATCTTGTTTTGTTCTACTTGTTTTGTTATGTTTTTATAATCTACCCTGCCCTGTAAAGCGACTTTGAGTCCATGAAAAGCGCTATATAAATTCAATTTATTATTATTATTATTATTATATAAAAGAGACTTCAGATACAGTATTAGGGGACCACTAAGGTCTATATAAAAGAGACTTCAGATACAGTATTAGGAGACCACTAAGGTATATATAAAAGCATTCAAAGAGCACCATGTCATGGGACCTTTAAAAAAAAGTGAAGACCACTGTTCTAGAGCGACGGGTTAAAGTTTTCACTCATCCTGAGAAATACTTATAAATAAAATATAAAATATTTTTAAAATAAAATACTAATACTGATACCTATTAGATGGACTGGATTGATTGTATGGAACAGCCATGACTCCGACCTTTGGTGATCCCATGAGCCACCATGAGGTTTGGGTTTTGAGTGAAATGTTTTCAACAACTTATTGTAGTCAACTTTGGTGATCCCGATTACTTTTCCATCTAGTGCCATCATCAGATCAAAATATTATATATACACATACTGTATGGTAATGACGCATAATAAGTCCACATGTCCAACACAAAGAATAAAGAGTAGATTTACTTACTTTTCTGGACATCAAGGCATCAGTCTTGCAGCTTGAAATCCATGTGCTCCACTGTGATATTAGGTTGCCATGGATACCAAATAAACTTTTTTATGAAAAAACAGTAGGAAAGTGCCTTTATGCAGAGCATGTTGGTAATGACGGCTAAACAATGGGACAGGTAGAAATTAAGCAAAATATAGTACTGTATGCTTAAGGGTTAGGGTTAGGTTATTAGTTCAGGTAACATTTAATTCATGTGCATATTTTTTTTTTTATTAATTTGTGATAACTAATGTTTAAGATATGGCACGACATGTGAAAACACAGATATTGTACCACAAAACACCAACAAAACATGTTAAAATCATTAGTAAGAGCAACCATAAAAAGAATTAGTGGTACTAAAATGTATTAGATTTTTAATAGAATTACACCCTGTGGACAGAAATAGGCCCGAATTCTGGGAAATACCCATATATACAAATATATTTGTTTAATAATATGGTTTATGACAAAATACTTGCAGAACAGTTACATTTTGGAAAAGATAGTGGTTTGGGTTAAAATAAAGCCTTTATGGCAGAAAGCCCTGAAGGCTCACTTCTCCCATGTGTAATATTAACATGCTAACCCGCTAAACTAAGATGGTGAACACGACAAATGATATAACCTGTTTAAAGTCAGCACGTCACTCAGTGACCAGTAGATAAAGAAAAACGGATCCAGGAGGTTTCTTTTTTTCACGAGTTGCTTCATGACAGTGTCAACCAAAATCTCTCAACGCTAAGTTGGAAAAACAATGCTCTTCCCAGGTTTCTCATGGCCAGTAAAAGGTAATAATATAACCCGGAACCTTCTCTAACGTATAAAGCCTGTATGGATGTGAAAACGACAGTTCTGGATTTTACTCAGGAGAGTTAAACCCAATAGTGCAGTGCCGATTTAAAACGTGCCTGTTTGGAACGGGCCGATTGCTTGGCTTCCTGTATTGCTGCTTGCAGCTTTCTCCAGAACCACTGTACCCCAAAATCACTACAGAAGGACCCCAAAGCACTTAATGTGCAACTGCGTGTGCCGTCTTTTGTGCATGTGGGTAGGAGAGCCAGAGCAGTCAGAGAGTCCTGGATTTATAAGTAAACCTGGAGGGTATAGTAGAAGAAAAAAGACCTGGACCTTTTGTTCATTTAGTTTAAACAATTAGTTGAGGTTTATTCATTCGATAGAACAAACTCAGGAGTTAACACGATCAGGTTAATCCAAACCTGGTTTAAAATAGCTTCACATGTAGGACTACAAACCACAGACCTGAGGTGTGAAATGGCTCAAATCACTGAAGGACAGAGATGTTTACAGCCACAGAGCAGCAGATATAATGTATAAAGAGCAAAAATATAATCCAAAATCCAACCTGTTATGTATGTGTGTGTTCTCCTACTGTATGATTTTAGCAATGGGATTTTAAGATGTGAAAAAGTGATGTTATACATTCAGTGGTAAGTAATATTAGACAATGTATGAACAATTCATTTGGCCAGATTGATTTATTTAATCCCAATATCATATAGGGCAACTGAGGTAAATTAATGTCAAAATGGCGGCTACAGACCCTGATAGGGTTGCAAAGGATCGGAACATTTCCACCAAGTTTGCAATGGAGGTTAAGCTCAGGATTTTTAGGAATTATTGCACAATTTCAATATAAACAGTATACATTTTAATGATGAATTTTGTTGGGGGGGGGGAAGCAATACTAGGTGTTATGGCGTGTTAAGCCTGATTTATGCTTCAGCGTTAAATCCACGCCGTAGGTACCTACAGTACGTAGGTACGTGTAGATATGGACCCTACTGTAGCCTGACATGCACCAAAAAATGTAACTACACGTCGCGACGACAACTGTGATTGGTCCTCTAGGCTAGGGTTGGGTATCGAAACCTGGTCCCACTATACCACTACGTATAGACCACTTACGTAGGCTGCGGCGTAAGGTCTACGTGGAGCCTCTGCAGAACCATAAATAATATAAAACACTTCATGGTTAAATGTATGCCCATTTAATTGAATTGTGACCATGCACTGCCTTTGACACTCTTCTCTGTAACGTTACAGATCATTTCCCAGAATCCAATTAAATAGGAATTTAGTAAAATGACAACCCACTGCATGCACAGGGCATTCTCCCATCATGTCCAGCCCACACTACTGCACTGTCTGAGCCAAAGGGCTACATGCTGATTATAGTAGTGAAGTCTATATATATATATATATGTGTGTATGCTAATTGAGGAGGTGTAATTAATCTGTGTCCATTCATTCTTTACTGTGAAACAGTTCTTTTATAAATGAGTTGTTGACTTTAAACCCTAAGTTTGCACACAGCTCACATTGTCTGCTCAAATTTCAATAGTAGGCTGTGTAGTTAACTTACTAGCTAACTAGCTACCTCACCACATGGCACATTTCACAAAATAAAGGAATTATTTGGCAAATAATTCAATCAATTGATTGATCAGTCAATTGATATGGTAAAGAGTTAACTTCTATCTGCATACAAGCCCTATATTTTTATTTTATTCACATTATTTCCCATTCATTCCCATGTAAAGTTTCCACCTTAAATATTCCTGGAATTTTTGCAACCCTAGGCCCTGATTTTAAATTATATTTATTAGCTATACTATAATACGCCTTTTTCACAGAAGACATTTTGACATGCCACAGTAGGGAAAGCACAGGTGTAAATAATAAAACGACGGATTCCGTTTAGCTGCATTACTGTATTCTGGCTCACTGTCACACTAACATGGCTTACTGGGACTAGGGTTGTGCCGATGGACGATGGCTGACCAACATCACGATGGAGAGCCACCATCGTGATGCCACAGCCCCCACCCTGTCAGACACACACTAATCCTAGTCTCAAACTTTGCAGGCAGGCGCAGAGCTGTGGGCCTGCCCACACTGACAGCTGGCCCACCCAATCAGACATTCAAAGTCAAGTGTGTTGGTGTGCAAAGCGCCGCAACAATCACAACAACCATGGATTGCTGCTGTGGCCAACAACTGGAAACTTTATACATTGTTCGTCTGCTATTTCATCACTAAATTCACTTATGAGACTTTTTTATGCAAGAAATCAACTATGTAGAGCTCAAAAATTGTTTAAATAACACAACACACATATCCATTATAAGATTTACTGGAACCTGTGGTTTTTCGAAGTTATAATGCTCCACAAGAGATTGCGGCTGTAACGTAACAAGCTCGCTGACCGGGCTGTCACTCACACACCACGGCCACGGACCAGGAGAAGGAGAGGGAGAGCAGCGTCTGACAGGGCACAGAGATACCCATCTCCCTTTGACAGTCTTGTAAATAAATTATAATATGTATATTACAGCTGTCAGTCTTCCTCTATCATAGGCGCCGATTTAGGTTTTCCTCCGTGGGTGCTCACAGGCTCCCTTTAAAAAAAAAGTAGTCAAAAAATGTGTGCATTTGAACCTTAGGAAATGGACAGCGGTCCAACACGTACACACACGCCTATTAACTCGATAATAAAGCTGTAAAGTAGGCTATCTTTTAACTCGGGACAGCGGCACTTCTTACAAATACAGATAGGATTGGAGATGAAAGGTTTAACTGACACGTAACCGCGATCAGCGCTCACACGCTCCACTTAGCACCAACTGCAATGTTGAATTTTTAATGAATGTAGCCTACCGGCAGTCTGGCACACGTGGGGGCTTAGTATTTTCCATGGGAGAACCCACGGTATCAGCGCCTTTAATACCATTCAAATTTCATTTGCTATTTTTTATAAATTAGTTTTTAAGTAGAAAAAAATATTTATGTAAAGAGACGACGATATCATCGTCCATCGCGATGTTTTACTGTAAACATCGTCAACTGCCAATTTAGGGGACATCGCCCAACCCTAACTGGGACACTTGGCCATGTTTTAGTAAGGCCTATTGCAATTCAATATGTAACACGGTAACACATAGATAAAGCCATAAAGTGTATTTTTATGTTTTATAGTGTTTTTTTAAAAGCATAAGTTAGCTGAAGTGCTCTGCAAAGGGCTTCATGCATAACTGATATTTATAAAATGTTACTCATAAACATTTTGTAATAACATTAAGTACTGGTGAGGTGGATTAGATATTGTGTTACAATTTTGATGAAAGATGGTAACACCAGTCGAGCTTCATGGTGGAGAGTTAATACCTGGGGGTAAAATAGGAGTTGATTAGCTTAGCTTAGCACAAAGACTAAATGCAGGGGAAACAGCTAGCCTGGTCTGTCAAAGAAACTGAAAATCTGCCTAGCAGCATCAGTAAAGCTAAATATCATTTCTACTTTTACTTGTTTAAATATTACTAATTAACACATTATATCTCATTGGTTTGGAGTAAAGAAAGCAGATACGCGTATTTCCCAAAATGTAAAACCTTTCTCTGAATGCGCTAAAAGAAGCCTGTTATATAGTTACTTTTATAGCACAAGCTGCCATTATAATCGATACTGTGAATAAAAGGGTTTTCTGTAAACATTGATCCCCAAATTTCAGTTCGATGGAAACATTGTTTTTGTACTGTATTTCGCAATTGGGCACAGAATCCTCCATTCCCCACCTCCGCCTCGGAATAAAAGACAAATCTGATTATAACTGAGAGTCCAACCTTGTTTCAGGGTCTTGTTACTGTTTTGAAAAAAGAAAATATAAAATTTCCTGCAGACACATCACCAACTAATCAAGAATTTGTACCTGATTTGAAATAGTTTTTCCAAAACAATCGTACTTTAAAATGAGAAATACTGTCTTGGTAATGTGAAATCAAATTTAAACAGTTAAGGAGAGCAGCATGTGCCCTCTACAGTACACACTCACAGTGCAATATTTCATATTTCTGAGAAGTCGATCAAGTATTGTACTACGACTGCATACTCGCTTTCAGTTCCTCGAGGATGTCAGTGCCACTGCTCCAGGCAACCACTTTAGCCCGGAGAGAAGCGTTATCTTCCCGTTGTTCCAGTCTGGCCAGCAGTTTCTCCAGAGTGTAGCCCTTCCTGGGCATCACAACGTCACGCCCTCTCAGACAGGAAGTCGGGCAGAGATCATTCCCACCGTCCCCCGCGTAGAATACCCGCTCGTACTCCACACCTCCATCCGACTGCTCTGACAGATACACCTCCAGGACCTTCCTCTTACAGAGGTTGACGGGGCATCGGTCGCAGTCGTGAGAGTGGTGGCCCCGCACCTCCATGTGCCCGAGCTCATTGAACCTAGCCGGGTTGGTGAAAACCTGATCCACAGCCGCCTTGAACCCAGACGCGTGGAGGATCCACTCTATGAACATGGTGTTGGAGTCAGAGATGACTATGCAGTCGATGGTGCTTTTATGCTCTGATATGAATGTCAGCAAGTCAGTCATTCCAGCTGTGAAGGGGATGGTCTCCATCACACTGCGGACCCTTTCTGGGCTGATCTGCTGCTCTCCTGGAAGGACACACGGAGTCAGTAGGTTGGAGGTAGCAATATAAATGCCAGGGTTTCCCCCGCCTTTATAAGGTTTAGGTGCAGCACCCGAGTAGTTTTGGGCACCACCTAAGCTGAACGAATGTAGTAACTAAAAGACTTTCCTCAGATCTAATGATTGTAGTTGGTCTTCTTCAGCTTTTAAGTGTTCATATTATGCTTTTTCCCTTTCTTTTATTGTGTTATATATCTTTTTTGTGCATGGTATAGGTGTACAAAGTGAAAAAGCCCAAAGTCCCACCCAAAGGGACTTACCATCTCCAACAGAAAACGCTGTTCACCAACTGCTCCAAACAGCTCTATTGTAGTCCAGCCTTTACTTCAGAGACAAACGTGGTCACTTTGTAACACGTTATAATGCTCGCCTAGCTGCTAGCGTGGCATGCCCTCATACTCTGCTTCTGACTGGTTAGTAGTCCTTACCTAGGTACTGTCAGGGCACGCCCTCATACTCTGCTTCTGACTGGCTAATATTCCTTACCTAGGTACTGTCAGGGCACGCCCTCATACTCTGCTTCTGACTGGCTAGTAGTCCTTACCTAGGTACTGTCAGGGAACGCCCTCATACTCTGCTTCTGACTGGCTAGTAGTCCTTACCTAGCTACTGCGCATGTGCGACTCTCAACAAAGATGGAACAGAAGTGAGATGCCTCACTCTGTAGCTAAAACAGAGAGCTCAACACACAGGGTGAAAAGAGGAGCTGCAGCAATGTGCAGTACAACAAAAATATGGTGTTTTTTGAAAATTAAACCTTGTAAACCTATTCTGATATAACCTCTAAATACAATTATGAACCTGAAAATGAAAATGAGCATAATATGAGAACTTTAAGTTTTGTTTTTAAGAATTTTTAAGGGGTATTTAGTTATTATCTGCTCCAGTTTTTTGCAACGTTTTAGACACATATGGAAATAATAAGGGTCCAAAATGATGTGGGAAAAAAGCTACTGAGTCCAAATGACCATAGACCCAAAACAACCCCAAAGAAAACAAAAATGACCAAAAAGAGACACAGTCCCTCAAATAGACACAAAATGTATGGGGAAATTGCATTTTTTTCTTTTAAAGTAAATGCACATTTTCTTGAGGAAGGACGCCTAAACCCACCGCCATATACGCGCACCCAAGTCTTCCACAAAGCCAAGGAAAACACTGAAATGTTAATGTAGTGTCGAATGAATAAATGGCCTACAACATGATAAGGAATTCTCACCTATGTAGTTCATCACTTGGCCCATGAACTCAGTCCAGTGGCCTTTCCTGTAGGAATTCTTCACAGAGTCTGGAAGAGTCTGACCTGGGAGGCATCTGGGAAGAGAGAGAGAGAGAGAGAGAGAGAGAGAGAGAGAGAGAGAAAAAAAAAAGATCCACAGTGGATAAAGTTAGGATTTCAGCTGTGGTTCTTTACTGTATAACGTCCTTGTAATAGTACTATTATATGAATATTTTTATAATTTTTTGCCGAAGTACAAATATACCAAACTTGTGTTTTGTAATATATTTTTCATAGCGATAGTTATTTGATTCTACAATATAGAAATATTATTTACCTAATCACCCAAGTGTCACTGTTGTCGTCGATCACAGTGTGGTCAAAATCAAACACCATCAGAGTCTTCATTTTTTCACCTGGAAAAAGACATCACTTTTGAGTGTATGGAAGAAACTGTTATTATTTAGGATCGAAAATAAATCAATAGATAGATAGATAGATAGATAGATAGATACTTTATTCATCCTGAGGGAAATTGTAGGCATCCAGTAGCTTAGACAACCATAACACAACAGACACACATATACATATATCTCACATACATAAAAATCACTCACAGAAATGTAAAGAGTTACCAATTTGTGAAGTGGTTACAAAGGTCTGGTATGGACTGACCATGTGATGCAATGACCATGATAAGGTGCTATGGTAGAGTGTGTGCAAAAGTGAACAGTGCAGGGATTGAACAGTACAATAGCTTATTATTAATGACTATGACTATGAAAAGAAAAGAATGTAAACATAATAGAATTGCTTGACAAACAAGAGAAGAAATAATAACAGGGAATAAGTTATAAGATGTAGATGTTATGACCACAGTCCTGATCGTGTAGGAGGGCTAATACAGCCTATAAGACAGTCAGGTGTACAGCAGACAAGGTGATATAATGGTAGGGGCTGACAGAGACAGGCTCATGCTGTAAAGTCCATTTCTCCCCTCCCCGCTGTGTCTTACTGTCTATTATTATCGTTAGATGAAGTTGTATTACGCATATTTGCTCGGTCATTTTAACCTCTCCGGTTTGGCCGTGACAGGGTCGGGTTAGCATAAAAAAAACGATATACTTAGCTTTCTGTCCGTAACGCTCGGCCAGCTTATCTTTTATCAGCACAAACCGTGACTGGCCACGATAAACTGTAACGTAAACAACCAACTGTTGTACCTCTTAACGCTTTCCCTTTTAATGCCGAGTGAACCACAATACCTCAATTAACCCTGAGATATTTACAGACAGAATTCTAATGACTATATAGGTAAAGTTTGAACGCACTATGTTTTAAATGAGTGATTTTTATAAGAGGTCTGGTGTAACCTCGTCTCCTTACAAGGAAACGGCCTAGCAGCCCGGCTAATCCTTCTATTAAAGTTCTGCTCGAAACGATTCAGATCAGGCTCAGGGGGAATAACAGGGATAACGGGGATTTATGTACTAGAATAATACCTCAGGTTCAGATACATAACATACAGGGTTTAGCTAGCTAGGTAAAACGGTGACTAACGGCACACTGACCTGTCTGTCTGACATTAGTCCGCCGCTCTCCGTCTTCCTCCTCGTCTTGTTGTGGTAACTTACAAGATGTCAACATTCTGAGCTCACTACCCCCAACTGCTGGTGAAGTGCAAATTAGTTTTTTGGAAAGAGTGTGTGGAGTTTTTAATGAATAATTTCGCAATAAAATTATTGCTACAACTAACGCACTCGTTGCAATATATTTGCGTTAACATTTTCGACCAAAACACCGAGTATGCAGCAAGTCCGTCACATTTATGACAACATGTACAAGCGAAGTTTACCCATAGACCCAGAGAACACTTGAAGGCATCATTCCACCCCTTTGACCACTCGGTGGCAGTAATACGCAACGTGAATGACACAAAGCAAACCGAGAAGAAGAAAACCTGTCGGTTTAGTTCCTGGTTGCATAAAGTCAAGACTCACCCTCTGTTTAGATTGTTGTTTTCTTCATCTGTAGTCTCAAACGGTGATTTCATTTCGACCGAAATGTTCAAAAGCTTCGGGACGTGGTTGGGTCTGGAGGACCAGACGTACACGAAGGCGTCGGACGACACAGAAAAGCTGAGTGGGGAGCAGGAAGAAAAGGTGGTGGAAGCACAGAACGAGGTAAACAAACAGCAACCAGCTGGCCAGGATGGAGAACCAGAGGCCGACCGAGAAGAAAACTCTGAGCTCGGCAAAGGACTCGGGGGTGAGAAAGAACTCTATCGTTGCTGTTTTATTGCTGCGAAAGAAGTTTATCTTTAACGTCAAGCTAGGACCGTTAGCCTAATGCTTCTCAGTGGCTCGAGGATTTGAGTGCCTCGATCATCGTGCTATAAGTCTGTCTGTCTGTGTTACCTAAACATAAACCCATCCAACCGGACGATTTCCCCTATCACGTTCTTCATTCTCTTGAAATATAACTAGCTAAGGTTTTTTCTTCAGCTTAATTAATTGTTCCTGTGCCAACAAAGAGGCTTATCTGACAGCAGGAGGAGCTGTCTTCTGATCAGGGGCGATTCTAGGATCAAACATTTAGGGGCGCTCAGCCACTAATTAAGGTGCGTTCCGGGCAACTCGTAACTCGTGTTTTCACAACCTTCTACCCATGAAAGCGCCCTGGAACGGCAGTCAAACCTGTAACTTACTACTGGTGAACTGGTACCAGATGGTTGTACTCCCGGTTACAGTTTTTGATGTCACACACACTCATAAACAACAATGGTGACCCCTGTTGATGCCGTACAGATGCCGGTGATTAACGGCGAGAAATAGAAATAAATAGACATAAATAGGCAACGTAAAGTAATTCTGCACAAAACAATACACATATGATTGTGTACTACTACAGGTTATGTTTATTAAATTAAGAAAATATGTTGCGGACTAGAAATCGTTAGTGTCAGCTAGCTGGTAGCCGCTAGCTGACGCTAGCTAGAAGGGTTTGTGGTGACTTTGCCTGGAACGCTACCTAGTCGTGAGTCGTGACTGGAAGTTGTAACTGACGGGCTCATAATTGTGTCTGGAACGCAGCATTAGAATGTGACACGGATACAGTACCTTGCAAAAGTGTTAAGGCGCTGACACACCAACCCGATTATCGGCCGTCGAACAGTCTGGCGAGGTTGGTGACTTGAGTCTGTCCGGTGTGTTCCGTGTCGTCGTCAGTCGGAGGAGCCGTTGGCCTTCTTTTGAATCGGACAGTGGGCAGTCGGACTCAGTGACCAATCTGATTGGTGAAGTGCTAACCCTGGAAATGACGAGCAGGATGAGCGTGACGAACGCCTTTCAAAATCGGACGAAAATCTTTTAAACTGACCTTTGTCGATCTGAAATGAAGACAGATTCTGCAACTGCACGGCCTATTTCTCTCTTAAAATGTTTTCAGAAACAACACACAGAAGTTTCTGTGAACTATTTTTGTAAAATACTAGATTGTATTCCGAACAAGCCGCCATTAAGGTCGGTTTTGAAATTCAGGAGAAGCCAGACCCATGTGACGCGTTCGTCCAATCAGCTGCCGGTTTTCATTTTTTGGGCAACAATACAGATTCGTGCCGCCTGCTGTTATGGAGACGTATTACGTCTCGCGCACGCGCAGAACGTACGCTTCCGTGTGTTTCAAGGCACTTTTTTGACCATCTCGTGGAGGCAGTCAGTATGACTGTCTTTTCTGCTGACGGTCGACCAGTTTGACACAATGTTCTAACATTCGGCAATTTTAGCTGCTTACATTTCAATTTGGGTTCTGTCTGCACCATGAAATTACCAACTTCAAAAGGGAGTAAGACATACAAACGTGGCACACAATTGGAGCAAGCACAAACAAGCAAGCACAGATGATGGCAAAGGCATCAAAGCAGTTCATGCAATAAAAACAATACAAAGGAGACAAGGAGAAGGAGAATAGTCACAAGAGGCCACATCGAAAGCACATACAAGACATAACATGGAGGCAGGCAGCAGAGAGGGAGCGGCAGCAACAATGACTATGTCACATCAAACGCACATCACATCTGACAGGTTAATGTGTGCTGTTGTAGTTGTCGGACAGCCATGTTTTAAAGTGTGTTGTAAAGGTGGAATATGTATGTACATCTTTGATAGTGGTGGGAAGTGGACTCCAGTTTTGTATCGCTGTGAAAGAAAATGATAATTGACCAACTGTGCTTTTTCCTGAATGGGATTAAAAGGTCACCTCGTCGTCGTAGTAGTATAACTTTATTGTCCCTGTGGGGCAGTTGGGTTTGCGGCACAGTCACAAGGCACTTCATGACAGACATCAGACATATGATACAAACAAATAGTCCCTACATCAGACACCGACAGACATAACATGAAGAACATACATCACACACTACAATACACTATACACCCTTGGGTATAACCAGGCCAGCTGGACATCTAGCTTATTTTGACTGATTTAAGGCTTTTATGGCTTGTGGTACAAAAGACAATTTGGATCTGTTCTTGGTCAGAAGGGGTGGGCAGAAATGACATCTAGATGGCAGTAGTTTAAAGGACAATTCCGGCGCAAAATTAACCTAGGGGTTAATAACAGATGTGTACCCACTCGATCGTTCTCTTGGACATGTTTTCATGCTAATCGAATGTGCTTGTAGCTTTAAAGAAGTTAGCGCAGACCACTGATTAGCTTACAACGCTAGTATTTGGGGTTTATCTGTTGTTATATGTGATGCGACCGATTCTACTCTGGCTCAAAAGGCCAGAGTCTTTTTGACTCCACCGGTCACTTCTCAAAGTTTCCCCCTTTAATTATTGTGTTCGTTGAAAGGCAGACCAGGAAATGAATACTCAGGATTCGTTCAGTTAAACTATAACAATCTTTAGTAAAATGATATTGCAAACGGGATATTTCATATGCATATGGATCAGCCGCTCCTCCACTTTCTCTCCCTAGCCACCAACGAAGTCTCTCCGGGTCTGACACCGGACCTTCCTTTTCCCTTTTCTTTTATTCATCTTCAGGTTCCTCCTCCCGCCATTGCGTCTGGGCCGCCAATCGGTTGGATATCACTCAGACTTTAGCGAAGAAGATAGCGAAGTTGCGCGCTAGCCTTAGGATCGCTCTCATTCTCTTCTTCTCTCATGGCCTAAAGATTGTCTGTTCCTTTAAGATATTTCATCATTCAGGAGGAGACAGCGAGGCCATCCCAGGCTCCAGGACATTCTTATTCTGAACCCAATATATTTCTAACGGTCACTCAGGATAATACAGCGATGTGAACTGTTAGGCTTCTCGTCCAACACTTTGAGGGCTTTCTTGTAAAGAGTTGCTAATGGCTTTAACGATGATGCAGTTGTCAACCTTCTCGTCTTCCTCCCTCATCTGAAGATTACATCTTCAGTTTTGCCACCAGTGCCACCAGGAAGATCTCTGATTCGGTGGTAGAGACGGCGCAGAGCATCAAGAAGACGGTGGAAGAAGGGAAGATCGACGGCATCATAGACAAGGCATGTTGCTTGTTTTGCAGGTTTGGCGGCATTTAGAAGACATCTCGTGGGTCATGTTACACACGGTTTTACTTGTTGCTGTCAAGAGCATCAATTTGCTCAACATGACTTAAGATAAGATAAGATAGATTTTATTGATCCCACACTAGGGACATTTCCCTTGTTACAGCAGCTCAAATGCAAACACATTAAATACAAGTAGAATAGAAAAAAATGCTATATATATGTATATGTATGTATGTATATATATGTATGTATGTATGTATGTGTATATATATATATGTATGTATGTATATGTGTATATATGTATATATATATGTATGTATATGTGTATGTATGATAGAAAAATTAAGTAAGAGTAATAATAGTAAAAAGTAGTTTCTACATCATGACAATATTCTATTAGAAATGTTGCCCCCGTAGTCCTTTTGCTCCATTTAATGTGTGTTGTGTGTGTTGTGTGTGTATTTGCAGACTTTCCTAGGAGACTTTCAAAAGGAGCAAGAGAAGTTTGTCCAAGAGAAGAAGGCAAAAAAATCAGGTACAGTTAAAAAAGAGCAAGAATCTTCTTTACAACAAAGTAATTAATTACAGACCAAGTAATCTCTCTCAAATTATTTTTAATCTGGGAAATTCCCCCTTGCTTTACAGGGCAAACGAGCTTCCAAATAAGCTGGTTTGCTGTGGGGAACAGTACGGGAGATTTCTAGGAATTCTAGGGTCTTGATGAGAAAAGGGGGGAACAGTGGAGAAGTGTCAGTAATGGTGGTAATGTAGTAACAGGGAAACGAAGCAGTGATGTCACTTTTTCTTTTTTGAAGTGCTCATATAATGCTCATTTTCAGGTTCATAATTTTATTTAGAGGTTGTACCAGAATAGGTTTACATGGTTTAATTTTTATAAAAACACTATTTTTGTTGTACTGCACATTGCTGCAGCTCCTCTTTTCACCCTGTGTGTTGAGCTCTCTGTTTTAGCTACAGAGTGAGGCATCTCACTTCTGTTCCATCTTTGTTGGGAGTCACACATGCTCAGTACCTAGGTAAGGACTACTAGCCAGTCAGAGGCAGAGTATGAGGGCGTGCCCTGACAGTACCTAGGTAAGGACTACTAGCCAGTCAGAAGCAGAGTATGAGGGCGTTCCCTGACAGTACCTAGGTAAGGACTACTAGCCAGTCAGAAGCAGAGTATGAGGGCGTGCCACGCTAGCAGCTAGGCGAGCATTATAACGTGTGTTACAAAGCAGTTTGTGAACAGTGTTTTCTGTTGGAGATGGTAAGTCCCTTTGGGCTGGACTTTGGGCTTTTGATAGTATTGATAGAAAGTGTATTAATTTTAATGTCTACATTGAAGGTGATGCCTTTCTTTTAATAAGCTGGTCTTTTATAATCATGTTTGGTACTGTGGTGTCCATCTATTTATTTATTTATTGTATTGTCTGTGAGTATGGTACTGACCAGGGCTTAATGACTTCATATCTATCTAGCTAGCTTGACTATGTTAACTATCTATCTATTTACCTAGGACACAGTCACATTATCAGCTTCTAAAACTTGCCGACCAAGCAGCTTCTACTACCACAACTTCCCGGTGTGTGCGTGGCTGTATCTGAGAGTTAAGACTAGCGTGTGCTGATGTTTGTGTCTAGAAGCGGCGGTGCCTCCCTGGGTCGGCTACAACGAGGAGGAGACGATCCAGCAACAGATCCTTGCTCTGTCAGCCGTAAGCAAACACATCATACACTACAGTATATGAATGTGTCAACATGTCTGGGACATAGACCTTTTTCACGGCAGACATGTTGACATGTCATAGTAGGAAAAGCACAGGTGTATTCGAAACCATTACTGATGGCTGCATTCCACTTAGGAGAGGCCCTGGTATTGTGCATGCTGACTCACTGAAATATCTTACTGGGACACTTGATGGAACTGAGCCATCATTAAGGTTATCAATTTCAGCTGGGCTTTTCCTACTATGACAAGTCAACATGTCTGCTGTGGAAAAGGTCCATTATCTCTCTCTATCTCTGGAGGATAATTAGCCCCCTTTTTTTTTTTTGGTACAAACTGAGCTCTCTGACTAATAATTCTAGGACAAGAGAAACTTCTTGCGAGACCCCCCCGCTGGTGTTCAGTTCCACTTCGACATGGAGCAGATGTATCCTCTGGCTGCAGTGATGCTGGAGGAAGACCAGCTCCTCAACTGCATGCGCTTTGACCTGGTCCCAAAACAGTCAGTAGTCGTGTGTTTGTGTGTTTGTGTGTTTGTGTGTTTGTGTGTGTGTGTGTGTGTGTGTGTGTGTGTGTGTGTGTGTGTGTGTGTGTGTGTGTGTGTGTGTGTGTGTGTGTGTGTGTGTGTGTGTCCAAGTCCAAGAGAAGAAGTCTTCCAGCATTGTGTGTGCATGTACAGTGAAGAAGAAGGAGACATACTTTATTAATCCTGCAAGGGGGGAAATTACATTTTTAGTTAGTTAGTTACGCACTCTACACACAGTCCCGAATATCATTTGTTGTGCTTCGGTACTAATCGATAGCGAATATTCAAAGCTTCTGATGAGGAGCCAGCCAGCCAGCGCCACACCTCACCCGAGCGCAGTGGCATTACGCGCGGCCGCTCTGTTTCTACCGTCATTAAATCGCCTGAAAACGACACCAGGCTGCTGCTTTATAACCACACAGATCTCCGCACCTCAGACTGCTCGGTTTTATAACTCGGACTTTGTCCGTTCTCGGCTGAGATGGACAGAATAGGACGCTGCCTGAATTAGCCAGCAGCTATCGGACATTTAGCTGCTTCATCCCAATAAAACATCACGGTGGATTTCAGCCTGCATGCACATTTTTACAGGGTTAATTTTACTTGAAGTGCTCAAATTATGCTCATTTTCAGGTTGATAATTATATTTAGAGGTTATATCAGAATAGGGAGCTGCACATGTGCAATAACTAGGTAAGGACTACTAGCCAGTCAGAAGCAGAGTATGAGGGTGTGTTAGCTGGGCGAGCATTATAACGTGTGTTCCAAAGTGACCACGTTTGTCTCTGAAGTAAAGGCTGGACTACAATAGAGCTGTTTGGAGCAGTTGGTGAACAGTGTTTTCTGTTGGAGATGGTAAGTCCCTTTGGGGTGGACTTTGGGCTTTTTCACTTTGTAAACCTATAACGTGCACAAAAAAAGATGTATAACACAATAAAGGAAAGGGAAAAAGCCAATAAGCATAATATGAGCACTTTAATTATTTAAATTTTTGGATATTACAGTATTAAAGAAAAAAGAAAACAACAACAAAAACGAATATTTGAAAATTGAATACCTACCCAACAAAGGAATATGCGAATAGTGGAATATTGGGGTCCAGCCCTAGTGTACAGTATGTATTTTACACTATGCGCCTGTTTCTGCAAGCGTGTCCACCTGTGGCATCAACTTTGAAATGCAATGCGTTTTTGTGTTTGACAGTGTGAAGGAGGAGGTGTTCTGGAGGAATTATTTCTACCGGGTGTCTCTGGTCAAGCAGTCGGCCCAGCTGACCGCGCTGGCAGCCCAGCAGCAGCAGAAGGACGGCGAGGACAGAGCGGCCAGCGTTTCGTCCGAGGACGTCGTTCTAACAGGTCCGACTTTCATCCACGCGGTCATTTCACCTGTTCATACACATCATGTCAGAGCTGAATCTGCTTATTTTATAACTACTGTAGTGTGGATTTGTCCGAAATAAGGCCCTAAGGCCTGTCGAAGCTGACTCCAATTTATTAATTCCCTTCTTTCATCGGACTTAAGTTTACCAAAACACAAGGATCAGTCTGTGACGAAGAGTTCAGTTGAGCAAAGTTTACTGAGTCCAGCATAAAAGTTACAACACAATTGTGGGTTCACAAACACAGAGTTTAAGTTCCCCTAGCAACAGACATCAAGTCAGAACCCGGTCCACCAGCATCTCGGTTCGAATGAACTCCGATCTAAACTGTCCGGGTTTTTTTATTCTCTCCTCACAGGGGGGTGTCTCCTAATTTCTAGACAGAAACTGTTTTCTTTCACAAACACACACTCTAAGGTCTGGGCCTCTGTGTGGTCTTTTCCTGTTCTTCTGCTTCTCTGTCTGGTACACAATGCATTCTTATGCCATAAAAAGGCTTAGCCTATAGTTAAAGGCTTAACCTTCTATGTGTCAGAGACTTTTCCTTGAACCAGTTCCTCAATGACTGCACACAGCTAATATTCTACACTACACGTGTACCTCAAGAGCCTCTCCCCACTCACTGTATGCTTGGAGGGTCTGCTAATACACCGAGTGTAGATTCAAACTCCAGAAATGTGTGCATGCATTGTCTTTTCGACAGTGTGCTGTTTAATTTTTTTTTATAACTCACCCGTTTAAATTATATCAGGGCTAGTCTCGCATTGCCAGACCTTCCTCCACAGCCAGACCTTCCTCCACAGCGCTGCAGAGGAGGGTCTGGCTCGTCCACACAGCATTCCGGGTTGGTAGAAAAACGTTCTCTCGGTGCCTCTGCAAAATAGCCTCGGGAAGGAACTTTTGGTGGAACGTGTGTACGTTCGAAAGTTTTAGTCGTGCAACAGAAAACTCAGATAGGACAGATAGTCTAGCTAGCTGTCTGGATTTACCCTGCAGAGATCTGAGGAGCAGTTAACCATAGTCCTCACAAATCCACCAGAGTTTAAAATTCCAACACAAAGGAAGAGGAAGGTGACGGACATCCGTCGATATAGACTAATATTATTAAGGTTTAAAGGCGCAAACTGTTACTATCTACACGAGATAAGGTATTTTGGTTTTAAAAATGATTTTTCATTTAACCAAGTATCTGCATCATAAATACATTTCTGGCATTTGTAACAAAGCAAACCGCTTGAGAATCGGTTGAAAATTCAGCGAGACTTGATTTTCATTGTGGAGAGACCTCCTCTCTCGATAGACACACATGCATTAGAAGGTGCGGCTACTCCAGGTCGACGTATCGCTCCAATGAACAGCAGCGGCAAATGCATTATCTATATATATACATACATACACACATACACACATACACACATACACAGTACCGGTCAAAAGTTTTGGGGTCACTTCGAAATTTCCATTCCAGTCCATTATAGACAGAATACCAGCTGAGATCAGTTTTTTTTAAGCAGTGCAGCAGTTTTCAGATTACATTATGTGCTTACATAATTGCATAAGGGTTCTCCAATGTTTTCTCAGTTAGCCTTTTAAAATGATATCAGATTAGTAAACAGAATGTACCTTTGGAACATTGGATGAATGGTTGCTGATAATGGGCAATGTAGATATTGCATTAAAGATCAGCCACTTCTTTTCTACAGCAGTTGAGAACCCTTTTGCAATTATGTAAGCACATAATTTTAAGTAATTTTAAGTAAAAAAAAAAAAAAACAATGCAACTGATCTCAGCTGGTATTCTGTCTGTGATAAAGTGGAGTCGGTGGGCGGGGGGGGGGGGCGAGGCGGAATGAGGGAGAGCTTTAGCGAGTTTGAATGTACATGTGCTGTGTTGTCTTTGTCTTATGTCTCGAGGACCCCCTCCAAAACGAGATGCTTCATCTCAAGGGGTTATCCTCCTAACAATACATTTCAAATATACTGTATATATATCTATGGTCATTGCTGTCAATGACACCCCTACTACACATACCAGGGCTGTGGTTTTCAAAGAAATCCACGGGTCATTAAATGAAGCAAACACCACGTTGTGATTTGCATATGGACATCTAATAGCACTGTATTCTTTTTTATTTTTTTGTAGACAATGTCAGACCAAAAACACCACCAGTTTCTATCGGCGACATACAGAAGGTAAGAGTACTAAAATTAAGACGTGTGTGGGTGCGTATGCATATCTTGATACTTTCCAACAACCATTCTAAAACTTAACAAAGTAGTACAGTCAGTTGCCCTTTTCTGTCCCGCCCGTGCGACTCTCAGCCACCCCAGGAGGAGGAGGAGGAGGAGGAGGAGGAGGAGGAGATGTCGACCAGCCCCGGGGTGTCTGAGTTTGTGAGCGATGCTTTCGACTCGACAGGCATCGACCAGGAGGACCTGAGGAAAGAGATGGAGCAGCTGGTGCTGGATAAGAAGGAGAGCGTCCCTTCTCCTGATGGTTAGGCTTTCTACTGATCCTTCAGCTAAATGTTGTCTCCTAGGTCAGTGGTCATTGCCGGACCTTCCTCCACAGCGCTGCAGAGGAGGGTCTGGCTAGTCCACACAGCATTCCGGGATGGGAGAAAAACGTGCTCTGGTTTATTGGCATTTCTTTAACCCTCCTGTTGTCCTCGGGTCAAATTTTGTCTGGGGACAAGGCGCTAAGTAAGTCCATTTTAAAACGTTTTTTCCACTGTTTTATGAGAGTTTTATGAGTAAACGTCCACATATTTTACAGGAACCACGCATATACCATGCATTATGTTTCACTTTGCTTTCATTTGGGGCGTTTAAACTGCTCCGTAGCTGAAGGTGTTTGCACTTTTCTGAGCAGCTGTTCCAGATGTTATCGCCCGTTCATACAGTGTGAATGTTTTAGTCGTTTGTCAGGCTGCTGCTTCACGAGACACACTAATTTATACCGCCTTAAACTCTGCGTCTTTAAACCCAAAACCTCCCGTTAGGTGAGAGTTCATCTCCACTTTTAAAGCCACTAACTTTGTCCCGCGGCGCAGCACGCCAGTCGCAGCCGCATGGAAGTGACGTCCGCTATAAACAGATAAATAAAAGACACCTTATGCATCAGTGGAGACTCTCTCTTTTTGGATCCAAGGGCTGCTACAGTGAAAACTCGACACTGCATCTGAGTTGTCGTAGGTAGTCTCATCACACAGCTGCAAGTATTTACTCATTAAATTTACTCATACTTACTTATTCAGCCAATTTGGATGTCGGAGGACAACATTGTGTGATTGCATTAATTGAGTGTTATTAAATTAGCTGATGATGGTCTTGCTTCTCCATCCAGACGAGTCAGCCGACTGGGAGAAGGAGCTGCAGCAGGAGCTCCAGGAGTACGAGGTGGTGAGCGGCTCCGACAACAAAGACGACCAATGGGATCAAGAGATCGAGAAGATGCTCCAGGCCGACGACAGCTAGACAAACGCCGTGTGTCCGTGTCCTGTTCGGCGATCTGCCCTCTCCGCACAACTGTGATTACTATCTTGTAAGCATTCTCCTGTACCGGATGAAGGTGTAGATCCAATAATAGCAAGAGAGCATCGCCTCTGCTGGAAACAAAGGGTATGTTCAGTAGGGCTGCACGATATGAGGGAAACATGCGATAACGTTGTTGAATATTTTTCAATAAACGGATATTAAAGTGGACTCAGTTCGGAATTTCTGCTGCGTTCAGTATTCTGCTAAAAAAAAAACAAATGTCATCTAACAAATTTAATGGAATATAAAAGGCACCACTAAAAAAAAAAAAAAAGTCTTTCGCGATATGTCGCAGCCTTTCCACATGTGTTTATTGCGGCAGGTGACATCGCGATAAAAAAGTGATATATTGTGCAGCCCTAATGTTCAGGCGTATTTATAAAGCGCTACTTTATTGCTCCTTCCTAAATTAATTTCCTCTACTTGCTTTCCCAAACCCCCTCTCTCTCTCTCTCTCTCTCTTTATGATGGGGAAAAGTCGCTAGAGGGCGCTCCAGTACAGTGGGTTTTATTATGGCGGGGGCTTGTTTTGAAATGACGTCACATTATTTCACACTGCTGCTTTCCGGTGGGGTGTACAGTAAAGTCTTGATATAGGTATAGTCAAATGTAAAGTTACATGTATATAAATAAAGAGGATTTTTAACACTATACTTTACTTCAAGTTGCATTCCCCTTTCATTACATCTGCTCATCTATCTTTTTGCATTTTCTATCGTGTTTTCACAAACTCCCATGTGCACGTCTGCTTTGTTTAACCCCTTATCCCTTTTTTTCCAATATGTATGTATTTGTTTTTGATTAACAAAAGAGAAAACATGATTGCATTAAGCAATCAGCCACAAAAAAAAATTATAATGAAGGTTTAAAGTAAAAAAAAATGAAAGTGAAAATGACATATTTGACCGGTTATCTGACAGTACACATGATGTTTAAGGTGGACACGAAGCCCAGAGGAACTAGGTTTTAAAATGGCAGAAACTAGTGTTTCGAACAATGCTATGAAGTCTTTTTTTATAAGGCTACAAAAACACATGGCATATATTCCTTTTTATACCGGTACTTTATAGGCATTCTCTATGAAGTCCATCCAATGACGCAGAATAAACACTAACGTAGACGTTAAAAAATAATAATAAAGAACGTGATGTGGTAAGGAGAGACGGAACGACGAGCATTGTAGAAATATTTAAATCGAAGATTTGAAGAGATCATTCTTGTGAAGGCCTTTTTGTTATGTTTCCGCAGGTGTATTTATTTTGCTTATCATATGTATTGTAACCCACAAACATTGGATAAGACAAGTTTGGCAAGTGAAACCCGGTTATGTACTGTGCGTGATCCAGGCAATAAATTACAAGGATTCCCTCATCCACTGATGTTTATCCATTTACTGTAGGTATGCTTTGATCTTTTTTTTTAGGTATGCTTTGATCATTTCTAAAAGAAAATGTACTGTTTTATTTACTGTAATGTCAACGTCAAAGAAAGTTTGGTTACACTTTACTTGAAGGTATCTACATAAGAGTGACATGACACTGTCATGAATGTGTCATAAACATTGTAAACAAGTCATAAACATTCATGACATAACGCTTCTGTCATTAAGTGTCATTTGGTTTTTGTCATGACAAGTTATGGTTAGGGTGCATGTGTCATGACTGTGTCATGACAGTGTCACGTCACTCTTATGTAGATGCCTTCAAGTAAAGTGTTACCGAAAGTTTGATATTTTGGGAAACATGCTTATTTTCTTTATTGCCAAGATCATATTTAAAGATCGATACCTCTCGGAGCTCTTTGCCATGTACTGTCTAATAAAGGCTAACCTGCTTAAAATAAAAATAAAAGTCATTTTGTGTTGATTTGAATGGAAACGTTCTTGTTCGACCCTCTCTATCCCCTCCACTGGTGTTTAAAGGAGAAATCTGGCACAAAATGAACCTAGGGGTTAATAACGCATGGTTACCGAGTCGACCGTTCTCGGGGATATGTTTTCATGCTAATCGAATGTGACCAGTTTTAGCGCAAACCGCTAATTAGCTTATAACGCCAGTTGTCGGGACACGGGTAAAGTAAAAACAAATCACTATTTCTACACCACTAACAAGGCTCAAAATAGCACCACGCTTCCACGGTTGCATAATGACGGTCCCTACATGTAAACCGAAGCATTGAGAAATTTGTAAGTGTACAGACAGTTTATTAAAAAGATAGATTATAAAGACCGTACCGTCCATGTATACATGTGGGTGCCATCTTGGGAAAAGAGTTACGACCAGTCGGACGCCATACAACCAGTAACATAGCTCCAGCACGGCGTTCGGCGTTGACTGTTTTCCCAAGATGGCGCCTGCCTGTACACGCGAATGGTTCTGTCTTTCTAAACTATCCTTTGACTGGTCACATTTGATTAGCATGAAAACATTGACTCGGTACCCATGTGTTATTAACCCCTAGGTTCATTTTGCGCCGGATTTGTCCTTTAACATCAGAAACCGAGCAGCTGCCATGATGGAGATGTTAATGTTTCAGGATGTTCAGTAATGGTCATGATGGCGATCTCTTTAGCTTCTCTGCTGTGTCCGTTAATCCTTCTTTTAGGCTAACATAAAACTAACCCTTGTTTTGTTCTCGGGTCGCATTTGACAAGTTTTCAAAGTTGTTTTTTTTTATATCAGAAATATGGGTTTCTTTCATTGAATTTTGGGTGTTTTATTCAATTTTTATAGCATTTGAAAAAAATATTTAATGGATTCTAAACTTTGACATATACCAGTCTGATTCCATCAACATTCTCTGATCCTAACTATAAGTCAAAACAGTTCATAATTTCTGCTATTTTTTTAACCAAAAAGTAAAAATGAGATCACATAAATTAGGTTTATTGACCATGAATTTAAAAAAGCGTGTGTATATATACAGTACCAGTCAAAAGTTTGGACACATTTTCTCATTCACTTGAATGGGAAAGCATGTCCAAACTTTTGTACTAGTATTTTATATACTTTTTAATAAAATATGTGACAAAAAGTGTCAAAAGCATCGGAAAAAGCGACAAAAAAGGTTCCTTTTCAATTTTGACCCGGAAGGACAACAAGTTCATGTTCGACAGGAAGACAACACAAGGGTTAAGTGACTGTCCTGGTACTAAATTAATCTAATGTATTGTTATGTCAGGTAAAGTTAATATTTAGTTTAAGTTACTAGCGATATATCAGTAAGATGCTAAAAATGATTTTAGTTGCGTGTGTGTTAGTGGGGCTGAACTGCAGTTCCCCATAGATCCTAATGTTAAATAATCCCATGTTAATGTTTACATGTTGACAGCTGTTGACAACATGATGGAGATAGTAATGTTTCAGGATGTTGCTCATGGAAAATTCAGTAAAGGACGTCCCTTCAGGTCATGATGGCGATCTCTTTAGCCTCCGTACTGCTGACTTAACTTTAGAATGGAAAGTAGCAAGTTCTGGTTGTTCCCTACCAAGCCGTTTTGGGCACCACCTAAGGTGAAAATGAATTGTTTTTGCAAAAAATTTATACCATTTGCCTAAATCGTCCTATATTATACTATCTGTGTGAATAATAATGTTCGCACACTAGTTGCAGTCTTCTCCTGAACAGAGGTGAGGAAAGCCAATTGACTTTGCTATTTCTACGGACTAGAAGAAGAAGAAAAAGGTAAACAATGCAGCATTGACGTCAATGTCAACAGTGGTTAAGATGATATTGGAGTCAATGGATGAGGAAGAACAGCTGCTTTTGAGCCCGCTTGCAAAGAAACAAAGAAAAAGGTGGAATGTTTGTCCTTTGAATAACACCAGACATAAATATGATGAGTTCAATATCCTTGTGAAACAAATGAGGATGGTAGACGAAGAGAAGCACTTTGAATACTTAAGACTGTCTGCACAACGACTCGATGACCTACTTGGTGGGATCGAGCCTTTCATTCGCCATAAAAGAGCTCATCTTAACCCAGTAAGTTTACAAGAGAGACTTGCAGTCACTCTGAGAGTCCTGGCATCCGGTTGTCCTCAAACTCGTCCATGCTTCCTGTATCCGCTTTGTCGTGCGCTGCTGAAAAAAATAGAGTGGTGCACGACCTCATTTTGACGCCACATTGTCGCGCGACAGGTCGGGAACGGCGACTGTAAAGAGGCCTTAAGTCTTCCACAACCCTAGGGAAAACACTGTGCTCAGCCCTTTTATGTGGATGATCACTCCAGGCAAAGTCCCATTCCGTAGACAGTGGTTCCCAATCTTTTTGGTATACCCCCACAGCCCTTCCTCATTTCACAATGTAAATATAAAAGTGGATCTTGGGCCCATTCTTCGTACGTCGCTAACTCACTTAGCTGGATTTGATTGTTGGCGATTTGGCATGATCTTGGATTGTTTAGTTCTTCGACGCTAATCCTGGACTTGCTGTCATAGCAACAGGTGCGCAATCTTAAACCTGCTCGCGAGCAGGCTTATTTCATGTCAACAGGATTAGATGCACATTATTTGAACGTGGTAAGGAAAAAATTATATTTCAAGCTCACTTTATTACATAATTTTATTCTGAGCCTAACAAAACTGTATTTTCCAGGTGCTTACGACGGGATCCTGCTTGGTGACGGGGGCTATTCCTGCAGGCAGTACTTCATGACGCCATTCCCTGACCCAAACCCTGGACCACAAACCTGTTTCAATACAGCTCTAGCCAGGACAAGGGCACGCATTGAAATGATCGGCAATACCTTTGGGCAACTAAGCAAGAGGGATTTAATTTCGTGTCTGAAGGGTCTGAGGGTTGCACCTGACCGGGCCTGTGACATTATTGTTGCATGTGCCATCCTCCACAATATTGCCACCATCATAAAGGAGAGGACCCCTGTGGTGGAGGTGCAGCCTGATGATGACCTCCAGCCAGTGCACTTGGACCAACCTAGTGGCAGAGCTGCACGGGACAGAATTGTGGAACACCATTTTTGAGTTTTTTTTTTGTTTTGTTTTTTTTACACACAAAAACCTTCATTAAATGAATAATAGAAGACAAGACAACATGCTTAGTTCATTGAGTTTTATTTCAATTATTGTTTGTCTTGATAAGCCAGTGATGGTCATCTTTTGCCTGCAATAAGATATATTGTTATCCAAGGTTAGCAATAGTACTCTTTGTGAAAAATAGTGTTTTAGCACTTACTCTGAAGTTCCTTTGAAGCAACTCAATCTCTAGTGCCAGTTTTGTCTTCTTTAAGGTTTCAAGTTCTATTTCTCCCCTTCATTTTTGTTTTTTAAGGTCAAAATACTCAATTTTCTGTTGAAGATGCCGTTTATATAGGGTACGGATATCACCCTGTGCCATTCAGAAAAAAGAAATTAACACAAGCCTCATGCAACGGAAATAAAAAAGAAAAGTAGACTGCTCACCTCTGTATCACTTCGTGCTGTAGGCCTGTCTGTAGGCGTTTCCTCCTGCTACTCATATTGCAGTCAGACATAATATGTACATAACTAGAAATAAAATAAAGTTATTTATGCACTTACAAGTACTTCCTCCAAAGGACAGTCATCTGAGAGGGTTTCTTCACTGTCCTGTGCAAAATAAAAATGGGTATTACAAAGTGTTGCACTCTTTCCTTTTGATGTAAAGTTAGAAAAAGTCCACTTACTGCACATATTTCAGCCACCACTTCCTTGGGAACAGGTAAAAGTGTTGGTGTAAAACTACACAAAAGAGAACACAATGGCATTACAATGAACTACACTAGGAAAAGATATATGATCAATAACATATTGCAAAACATTAGTACATTGAGTTATGCAGTTTTCACCTTCACAAGTCAAAGCAATTTGACTCAATATTTATCTGTTGAAATGAATGTACCAGCCATTTGGATTATAGACATACTTAATTTAATGCAGCAACAAATTATTTACATTGTAGCAAGATGATTTAAAACTCATTTACCTGTAATTAAGGTGTTGCTGTTACTGGTCCCTGGCTGTAGGCCTAAGGAAGAGCTGCCCCCAGGGATGCCCTCCACAATGGGTCGGTTCGCATTTAGCCCAAGGGACAGCTCTTCTGCCGGGGTATAATGTGGGGGTGCAGGACCACCACCTGTTTTTTTGTGCTCCGCCTTTTTCTTGGTTGCTGTTATAAACAGACAAACACATCATTTAAAATGTTTTTGGGTAAAAGAGACTAAACAGTAGAAGTAGAAAAGCTTACCAGTTTGATGAATATTCTTGTACTTCACTTTTACCTGTTCCCATGTTCTAGTGGGTCCTGAGCTGGCTCTGACATTAAGCAATTATGAAATTATTAAAATACAAGAATATATACTGTAATAAGTGATATAACCATAACATGGAACACTTACGCATTTAATTTGTCTGCTACTTTTTGCCCTCTCTCCTGGCTTTTGCAGACTTTGAGGTGTTCCCTGGCGTTTTAATTATTGTTTCAAACTCAGCATACCCTTCCAGTAATAGTTCTTGCTCTGCTGCGTTGAAAAACTGAGCGCGCTCTTTGGCCATGGTGAGCAGATAGCAGTATTGCTGATCAAAGTTTCTGCTATCGATACATCTCCCCTTTTAAACAAGCGAATGAACGCGCAATTATCTCACTAACTCAATCCAGCTATACTAATCATCAACGGCAGGTGTGTTCGAAGAACCTAATTAGCCAGATCATGATTAGCACGATGATATCATCTAGGATGTGTCATTTGATCTCGGATGTTTTAAGCAACGTACGAAGAATGGACCCCTGGTTTATTATTTCATACTATTTAACTGTCAACATTAAGGTTGGTTTGGTCAGCAATCGTACAATCCTTCTAGGCAACTACTACTTGGAGTGAAGCTGAATGGTTCAACCATTAATCCATTAATATTCCTTTAAGCCATTACTTTTTGCTAACAATTTGAACTTTCCGCTTTAAAAAACAAAAACGTTTCTCAGTTACTTTAGCTACTCAGTCAAAATGTTACTTTTAGCTAGTCATTTATTCATTAGTTTTAGCTAAACGTCTACCCACCTACTGTGCAATATTTAATACTATTGATAATATTGATAATACTGTGCAATTCCATTACTGTGCAATATCTGTATACTGTGCAATATCATTACTCTCATTGTCCAATATCTTAGATCCCACACTGCATAGCACACTGTATATAACACCATATGTATTTATTTATTTATTTTTTATATGTATATAGTGTCTCAGAACTGTGCACCTTACCTCGCTTTTTTGCATTGCTTATTTTATTCCATGTTGATATATTTATTTTACGTACATGTTGGCACTGGAAAAGGAGATGCTTTTAATCTCATTGTACATGTGTATAGTGACAATAAAAGGCATTCTATTATTTTCTGTGCTTGCTTTTTAGTTTAGTTGAGCTAACTCTACCCCCTGAGAACTGCAGAGGTTGGGAATCACTGCTGTAGGCTATGACCTGAAAACTGAGTTGATGTAGACTTTGATGTAATATACAGTATGGGTTTCCATGGACAAACAATCCTATTCTAGCTGAATGGGAGGTGGAGCTGAGAGCGGAGTGCAGAGGTGGGCTTAGAATCGAGAGAGTGAGTAAGTTAGTGTGGAATGATGGAAAAGAGGGCCGGGATGTTTGGTAGTAGAAACTCTGTAATCATGTTAAATGAGACAAACACATAGCTGTGCTTGTGCCAACCAGACAGCCAGACGTGTCCCTGCATGCTGCTTATGTTTCTGTGGAAGAGTGGGGGGGGAAACAGATGGTGGCCTACGCTGTCTGGAGTGTCAACACTACTCCCACCACAATCAGATACTGAAACGAATTGGCCAATAAATACTCATTTGCCACGGGCAATCAATACAAAGATCAATAGTTATGCTAATGTCCACCGTTGCTTCCTCTCTTCTTCTTGGGTGTGTGTGTCCAAGCTTATCGTGTGGAAAACAGGCAGCTTAATTAATAGTCCTCCATGCAGCACGGCGTGTTCTCTCTTTGTTGGGTCTCTCACACACACACACACACACACACACACACACACACACACACACACACACACACACACACACACACACACACACACACACACACACACACACACACACACATCACTCCCATGACAGCATCACAGTCAGGGGTCCACCAGCTGGTCTCTAGCAGGACACACAGTTGTCACCATGGTGACAAAGCCCTGCAGATGAGGACACGTGTGTGTGGTTTATTGCTTGTGTGTGATGTTGGTTTAACAATCTTTTAATAATGCATAAAGGCAGGCCTGTGTGTGTGTGTATGTGTGTGTGTGTGTGTGTGTGTATCTGTGTGTTCTTGTTTAACTATATTCATGGGGTCCAAAAACCGGGAATACAGTATACTTGTGGGGTCCGGACAGCTTTGTGGGGCCAAAATGCTGGACCCCACAAGATTAAAGGGCTGTTTGAGGGTTAAGACTTGGTTGTAGGATTAGGGATAGAATAAGGTTATGGTTAGGTTAGGGTTAAAACGAGGGTGGGGGTAAGGGTTAAGGGTTAAGGTTAAGGTTAGGCATTTAGTTGTGATGGTTAAGGTTAGGGTAAGGGGCTAGGGAATGCATTATGTCAATGACGGGTCCCCACAAAGATAGTGCAACATACTATGTGTGTGTGTGTGTGTGTGTGTGTGTAGCCCACATAGCCATAGCCTTCAGATTTTCTTGTCTATATTCCAGACAAAGAGACATAATAAACAGAGATGAGGGATAATCATGTTGAAACAAAAAAAATCTCTGTTGTTAGGCACAAATCCTCATAACTACTCAACAATCATTTTAAATTTCTTTAAAAAATATATACATAACCTCATTTAAAATCTCATGTTAACAGCATAGCCCCGAACACTGTGCAGAGAGGAATTTCAGCACATTGTGGTATATTTTTCATCAAACCAGGTGGAAAACTGGAATGTTAATACAGAAAACAGAACCATGCTATGTAAAAAGAGATCTCAGAAATAATATGAAGGAGGTTCTATACTTCATGGATGGAACTACTGTAAACTATGAGGTTGATGTTCACAGTAATGTTTTCATTTCTGCCAGAAGGGGGAAAGAAAGGCTTGTACCACCCCTTGGACAAACATACTATGGAAGCCAAAAAAGGCCATACTAATTTCAATTGTATACGCATCTGAATAATTTGAAATTTGACAAATTAATCTATTTATCTCTATCTATCTGAATTCACAAGGTTTGAATTCCCCTGTTTGGAATTTCCACAAGGTTTTGTAATAAAAAACGATCATTTGAAATATATTTAGAATAAGTTTAGAAAAAAACGGTTATTTTTTTTACTTTGCTTCCGGTTACACACGTGGCACAGAAGATTATGTAGTGTTGTTTGTTCCATAATTATATATTTTTTAAACTTACCATTTACTTTTATTTTCAAATGGACAAAGAACTCTTTCTGACCAATCAGTGGTCTCCAGTGTTTTAACTCCACTTTCTAGAATCGCCTCAGCTTGCTTGGAACCTCGGCAGGGGTGGTTCTAAATCAGAAACCAGGTTATTGTGCTAAATTGTGCTTGCAGTGCTCATACTATGCTCATTTTCAGGTTCATAATTGTATTTAGAGGTTATATCAGAATAGGTTTACATGGTTTAATTTTCAAAGAACACCATATTTGTGTTGTACTGCACATTGCTGCAGCTCCTCTTTTCACCCTGTGTGTTGAGCTCTCTGTTTTAGCTACAGAGTGAGGCATCTCACTTCTGTTCCATCTTTGTTGGGAGTCGCACATGCGCAGTACCTAGGTAAGGACTGCTAGCCAGTCAGAAGCAGAGTATGAGGGTGTGCCCTGACAGTACCTAGGTAAGGACTACTAGCCAGTCAGAAGCAGAGTATGAGGGCGTGCCACGCTAGCAGCTAGGCGAGCATTATAACGTGTGTTACAAAGTGACCACGTTTGTCTCTGAAGTAAAGGCTGGACTACAATAGAGCTGTTTGGAGCAGTTGGTGAACAGTGTTTTCTGTTGGAGATGGTAAGTCCCTTTGGGGGGGACTTTGGGCTTTTTCACTTTGTAAACCTATTACATGCACAAAAAATATATAACACTATAAAGGAAAGGGAAAAAGCCAAACAGCATAATATGAGCACTTTAAAGCTGGAGGTAAGACTCTTGATAATTCTCAACAAGCTCTTGTACAAGTAGTAATGTTATACTATAGTTTTTAGGGAATTCCAAAACACGTACATTCAAAGTGAAATATTTATTTCATCTTATTGAAATCCATCCAGCCTTTCTTTTCTTCCAAGCAGGCACGTGCACACATAGACACCGAAAGGGGCTTGATCACCAACCCTTTTTCTTCCTCGAGAGAAAGTGCCCCTTTTTCTGTATGCACGTTTTTGTTTTTTTGTCTATTAATGAATATAGCCTACATATATTACTGTTTGCACAGAGCGTTCTTGTCAAACAAATGTATGTATTGAATTAACCCTCCTGTTGTCTTCGGGTCAAATATGACCCATTTTCAAAAAGTTTCTATATCCGAAATTTGGGTTTCTGTTAACCAAATTGTCAAAACAAATAACGTGGATGGTTCCATACAACGCTCTTCACAAGTAAAATAAATGATTGGTTGACTACTTAATTGAATTTGGGTGTTTTATTCAATTTTATAGCATTTGAAGAAAAAAAGAAAAAAACTTTAAAAAAGCGCAGAAAGAATCGACAAAGACATCCGAAAAAGTGACAAAAATCTTGTGGCTTCCTCTCTCTCTCACCTAGCTGTCCTCTCGGAAAAGCCCAAAAATGTATCTTAAATTTTATTTTTTATTTTTTAAACAATGTCTAGCAAAGATGTCCTAACATCCTGAGCCCCTCTCACGTGCCAAATCTGGTAAACAGCACTTATAAATAGAGATATTCTGGGACACAAAGACACCTGAGGGGCCTCAGAGAACTGCATGCAGATGAATAAAAGGAACTCCAAAAGCCTGAGAAAGAGGAACGACAGCTGTTGTTCCTCTTTCTCAGGCTTTTGGAGTTCTTTTTATTCATCAGCCCTTCAGCGAGTCACTTTTACCTGACAGAAATTAGCTGTCCTGTGGCTTCATGTTGGTTTATTTACCTAGTGTCTGTTATTAATACTCCATCAAGCCTCAAAAGATTGTACGTAAGTATACACTGTGTTTGTTATTACTGGCGCTACTGTAATTCTTCTTTGGTGCATATATAAGCATATTTTAATGCGTGATTTTTTTCCAAAAGCTTTTCTTGTGATTCATTTTGTATATGTCTGTATATCTTTGTATGAACACAGATGCCACATGTTATTGTTTTTATTAATTGAGCTTAGAATTGGTCCTTCATGCTTTCCGGGGGGCTTTGTTTCCTTCATACAGGACGTACGTCAGTGTACACTCAAACCACAGCAACCCACACACACAGTGCAAAAAAAGTGATCAAAAATACCGCGTTAACTTTGACTGATGTTTATGATTGCAACTAATCAAAGTGCAATGCGCTTAAATGTACTTTAATACAAAACTCCAAAGGTGGATGTCTGAACTTGGGACAGGTTTATTTTATTTTCGATTTAAACCCCTGTAAAAGCTGTTGTTGTCATAGGGAATGCTGGCCTTTTTCGCCCTTTATGACACTGCTGTAAAGTCATACAAGCGAGAGAGAGGGTGTAGCCCAGAGACCCCAGAAGGCTCGGACTATTGTTGGGGAATTTAACAAGAAAGGGCTCCTGTGAGCATGCTCCATCATGGAAACACTGTCCTCTGTTAGACTGAAATTGACATATTTGGGGTTTGGGGATTAAGGGTTTGAGAAAACATTACATTTATTTTAAAGTGAGAGTATAGGTTGAGGTCAAAATTCTGATTTTTGTAAATAAATACATATTAAGGCATTGCATGTAGCAAAGTGTGTAGTAGTACTGGTCCTTACAAGTGCAGTAACACCAACGTGTTTCCGAGCACACAATGCATCATTGTTAATACCTTTGGCAGTGTCTCACTCTAGGAAGGTGTGTGCTTTCCTTCGTAGTGCGCCGTGAAAAGACACATTCACAGACAGAAGCCTGCTTTCATAGCATGTAATATTTGTGGCAAAATAAGACATGTGAGCGTGGTGGATTTAAGAAAATTTGCTTTTGGATATTATCCTTTAATGGTTGTTGGTGGGAAACCATAATTGCAGGATGTTCCATCAATTGATTACTGAGTGACTGAATCACTAAGTGCTGTTTTATTAGCTGTCAGGCCCACACTCAGCCGTGTCACATGATAGACCACAAAAGCATTTGTCTTCAAGTTCAGACAGTCAGAGGCTATTTTGACCATATTTTGGAGCTTTTGACAGTAGATGGGATTACACAATCAGGAGCCAATATACAGTAGTATACGACATCACAGACATTTTCTGCTCTGCTGCACCTTACCCTGTTAATGGCAGGCTGAATAGTTCATCTATTAGGAAGGACCTCAGTCACCCACAAAGTCTGCTGTTTTTTTTTACATGGAGATGGATGATAAAATAGCTAACTTGTGCAGGCTTGAGATTGTCAGCCGACTCTCAGGATCTGTGTCTCAAGCTGCTGCTTGTCATTGTCTCTACTTTCTCTGTTCCGTCGTCGGCCTCTTTCACTCTCACGCTCTGCCCGCACAAATCTCATAGCAGATCTTTTAAGTCACAAATGTCTCACTTTCGTCTCTGACCAAGTTATTGTCATTGTCATTGTGTGTGTGTGTGTGTTTATGTGTGTGTGTGTGTGTGTGTGTGTGTGTGTGTGTGTGTGTGTGTGTGTGTGTGTGTGTGTGTGTGTGTGTGTGTGTTTGTGATTCCAAGCACACCTGTCAACACAGGGACAGTGGGCCCTTTATTACCCAAGCCCACGCAATTCAACTGACAAATCCTGCTCCAGACAAACACACACACACACACACACACACACACACACACACACACACACACACACACACACACACACTGAACCACTCACGTAGACAGTTGAATAGAAGAGAGGAGCCAGGTGCTGAATCTAACCATTTCCTCCCCCTCCACTCCCTCTCTTTTCCCCCTCTTTCTTTCTTTAGTTTCGGAGAAGATACAAGCCTAAATCTAGACGTTTCATCTTGAGTTTTCTAGTGGGAAATGGGCTTTGAATTGCCGGGTGAGCACGAACAATGCCATTAGTTAATGCTGCGGGTTTAAAGATTAACCTGCTCTTAACACCTGCGGCTGCATGTGTGTCACGGATATTCTTGTGCAAAGCAGAATTCAAATACAAGTCATAGTCACGTTCATTCAAACTTTATTTCTTGGACAAATCATTAGCAAGAAAACATAAAACTCACATAAAACATGAAAAGCGCCACACAAAAGAAAGACTTATCCATCTTTTGGACAAAATACAAGCACGATACAGCAGACACAAAGGGTATTTGCACATGCACAAACATACACGTGTACAGGTCTTACACAAGGTGCCCTGACTTTCAGTGTCCTTGAGTGTTTGGTTCACTTCAAGAGGCCAACACCAGGAGACTGGAGAGACCTTGTTGACTCATGTCTTGCAACAAAGCCAGACTTTATATTATTGTGGTTCCACTCTGGACAGCAGCGCCATAAAGTCAACTGTATTATCTGCTGGAAGACTGTGTATCCATAAAAAAGTTCAGTTCTGTTTTTCTAGTTAGTCTATCACAAGTTCTGAGTCTATAGTAACAGGAAATGTCATGCACAATGTGCCATGTTTTAGCAGTCCCAGTGATGATCTTAATATGACCTGTTTTGGGGATTTTATTTTCATGAAAGGGAGCAATAATATGAAGATGATGGCACGTTTCAATTCTCTTTCGTAGCTGTTCGGTTTAAATATCTCCATGCTTAGCTTTACAGCTGCCAACCTAAAACTGTTTTAGGGAATTCACACTTCACCCAAGGGGCTTCATTTTTCTGTTTCTCAGACATGCTTGTTTTTCGGAAGTAGTTATCAATACCGTTTTTTTTTTTTCCTTTCTTCAAAGTTCAAAGCCTCCTCAAGATAAAGCTGCGGTTTGTGGTAACATTTGAAACCTATAAGAGTGCCAGCTGCCTGTGGCATTGAAGTAGTACAGTTCTAACACTGTCTGATATCAATGCCACAGAAGAAATTAAATATACATCATGCACAGGCTGTTAAGGCTTTTGGAGATAACCGTTAACATGTTCCTCTGTGAATAGACCCAGGACAAAAGTGTCCAGGCACTAAAGGAGCACATATTTAACATAACTTATGCAATATCCTAAAGTGAGCCCCAATGCTTCAATGGAACAAGCATTTTTAGGGGGATATAAAATGTAATAGCAAAACCTAATGATGGAGAACTATTAGGTCAATGATAAATATATTAAATGGTTATTTCGTCATTAAAAGAAAAATATTAAAGGTGCCCTGACATGGTGCTCTTTGGATGCTTTTATATAGACCTCAGTGTTCCCCTAATACTGTATCTGAAGTCTCTTTTATATAGACCTTACTGGTCCCCTAATACTGTATCTGAAGTCTCTTTTATATATACCTTAGTGGTCTCCTAAATTCAATTTATTATTATTATTATTAATACTGTATCTGAAGTCTCTTTTATGTAGACCTTACTGGTCCCCTAATACTGTATCTGAAGTCTCTTTTATATAGACCTCAGTGGTCCCCTAATACTGTATCTGAAGTCTCTTTTATATAGACCTTAGTGGTCCCCTAATACTGTATCTGAAGTCTCTTTTATATAGACCTTACTGGTCCCCTAATACTGTATCTGAAGTCTCTTTTATATAGACCTTTGCTCGTTTGAAAGCCTTGATGTCTCTCTCTCATGGGTGGGCCAAATTCTCTGGGCGGCCAAAGCAGAGAAAGGGGAGGTAACCTTGCTCCTTATGACCTCATAAGGAGAAGATTCCAGATCGGCCCATCTGAGCTTTCATTTTCTCAAAGGCAGAGCAGGATATCCAGGGCTCGGTTTACACCTATCACCATTTCTAGCCACTGGGGGACCATAGGCAGGCTGGGGGAACGCATATTAATGTTAAAAACCCTCATAAAGTGAACTTTTCATGCCATGGGACCTTTAAAGGCTAATGCTGTAATGCTGTAGTTTGGATTGAGAGGGGCTTTGGAAAGTGAACTGACTGATTGTACGGTCACTCTTCTGAAGCCCCTGCTCTGTGCTTCCAGATCCAGTCACCCTGTTCCCGTTTTACACCTTGCTCAATTGAGTCAATGGAGACACAGATAGTAGAATAAAACCGGGAAATTATTTGGCCTTCAAAATAAAACACTGGGAAACATATTACTTTAAATTAGCCATGGAGTGAAACTGCAATTTAGCCAACTTGAATTGGCCTAATAATATGGGTGGTAAAGAATAGGTTAGCCTACACCCTGGCTGAATAAGGAACTGACCTATAAGAGCATATGCATTCAGGGGAAGTAAACAGATATGTAAACGTGTTTTTTTAGGCAGGAGCAAATATTACTTTGCAAAAACAGAAAATGACACAATTTCACAATGGGCATAACTTGCAGTTTCTATATATTTCTAAGTTTCTACATCATAAAATTTGGGTTTCTTTCAAGCAAATTGTCAAAAGAAATAACGTGGAGGTTCACTGCAATGCTCGGCACAAGTAAAATAAATGATCGGTTCACTAGGACTTTAAATGAATTTGGGTGTTTTATTCAAGCATTTGAAAAAAAAAATTATAAAAGAACGTTGAAAGTGACATATATAACGTGGGAAAAAAGTGACAAAAAAAGAAAAAAGTGACAAATACGTTGATAAAAGCAAAAAAAATGTTGAAAAAAATAAAGTTTTCATTTTACATTTTGACCCAGTAAAACAAAAAGTTGCACAGTCGACGGGAAGACAACACGAGGGTTATGAAATAGAGAAATGGTTTACATTAGAGCAAGTCATTACCGGAAACAGCGCTCCCTTCATCGTCGCTGCCTTGACAGCAGCTCTGGTTCTCACCTAGCTCGCGCTGACAGTCTCTCCGCGAGCAGAGGCTCTGTGTAACGGCTTTAGTCTACACTTCAGCCCCGGCGTCTGGTTCTTCGGACTTTCCATTTTTTAAATATCTCACCGTCTCGAGTGCGTTGAAAGACGTCAGAATTGACCTGAGAAACAGCAAGTGAACACGAATTATTTTTTCTCTTTCTTTTTCCCTTTATGTGGTTGACTGAATTTGAGCGTCCATCCCAGGTAGCCTATTCGCCGTGGTGTGTGACGCCAGGCTACTTTTCTTTTCTTATTTCAGACCTCTGGGTCCGGTTTGCGTAGAACAGTCAGTGAGTGGAAGTTCTAACTGGAAGCTTTGGGCATCAGAAAGTCTTGTAGTCTACAGGAGGAGACCCGAAACCTCGACTACTGACAGAAAAACTACGAAAGGTAAGCCTAGGAAAAATACTAACTTTATACTTCTAGAAAAACAAGCTAGGCTATAACAGTAACTAGCCTATATGCTATAAAATTAATTTAAGCGTGACTGATAATCATTTGCACCTTTTAAAACAATATTATGGTAGCGTTATCACTAAAATATAATGCTATTTAAATTTGTTTGTTTTTAAGGAATATATTATTAGGTTGTATGAATTGCTTATCCTGTATAATAATGTGTTAGGCAAGCTTACTGCCCATCGGTGTAATTTGAATCAGCATGTAGTTAGTTAGCCGTTACCGTTTTTTAGATTAGCTATATCCATTGCTTGGTTAAATGGCAGTTCTCTGTAACTCCTGTGTGTTAGTTAATATATTTATTCATCATTTGTTTCGACAGTAACCGTTTGTTTTATGTATACCTGGGGTCATAAAGGCATCCTTATCATTATTTTAACAGGGTTCTAGCAAGCCTTGTGTATGTTTTGTTGCCGCCCTCATAGGCTATAGCCGTATCAAGAGATGGTGTTTGGGATATGGTGGTGACAGGCACATATCAAAGTCAGGGATGAGGCTTTTGTTACATCTGTAGTATGTGGTTTCCTGTCAGGCCCGAGATGCACAATCAAAAGTCCTCACTCAGTAAAAAAAAAAAAAACGTGTGAAAAAGCCTAAATAACACTTGGAGCATTGCACCATTTGTAAAACCAGCACATGCACATCAGAGATGCACTTCATGTTTGAAATTGAAAGTGAACAAATGACAAAGGTTGACATGTTATTTTTCTTTCTAAATGCCTGAATCCCTAAAAATGCAAATATTGCAGGATGTGTGACTCATTGCAGAAACCCCTTGTCTTTTGGGCTGACCTCATTTTTCATAATGAGGAAAAGAAAGCCCCTGATGGCAAACTAAACCCTGTGACCCACACCTAAGGACACGCTGGGGGTGATTTAGGCCCAGATAACAGGCTGGCTTTTGTGTGTGTGTGTTTGAGTGTGTTGTTTTATTGATTTATTCATACCCCCAAAGGAAATATTTGCAGCATTCCACCTGCTCCTCCAATTTCCTCACAGAGGATGGCAAGATACATAGAGGAACACATATACACACACTCACGCAGACATGCACACTGCATCGCTATGGTGCTATCATGAAGAATGCATGTTCCTAACACAAATGTAGCCTCGGGAACATTCCACATCAGCCATATTAAAGTTAGTCTTCCACTTCAAGTTGATACCTTTCTGTGCAGAGGACTTTAATGCTCATGCCTGCTTTAGCGCAGCTCTGCCGGGTCAAATTTGATACTTTGTTGCATCTGGTGAGAAGAAAAAAGTCAGAGTCGTTATGAATACTTGTATTAAGATGTCACTTCAGGATGCTTCCTCAGTAGCTGATCAGTATATTACTGTAACCTGTTATCTTCACACGCAAGTCCTGAAGTAATACTGCTGTAAATCAACATAGCCACAGCATGCCAGCTGCTGCTCGTATTGTGCTTTAGGGAGGCAAACACAAATCTTACCTTGTAACCATGTTGGCAGCAGTGCACAACACACAGTGCAGTCTTCATGCAGCAGCAGCTTTTGCAAAAAGACAACTGCAAATTAGGTCACTGTGGGTTCTTTAGGGGAAAAAGTTAGCAAGACTTTTTTTCGGACCTGTTTTCTCAGTGTGGTTAGGTTGTGTTTTACTACGGACACAACTTTCAGTATATAGTCATTCTGTGAGTGTGAATGTTGCACAGAGATGGAGAGCTGTGTGTGTTGGCTTAAACAGCCTCCAAACCAGCCAGTGATCTTTGACCCTAATTCACGCTCACTGTCACTTCAGCTCTAAGGCCTGACAACAAAGAGCAGCTTTTGTTACTTGAATTACTCTTCCATGCACATGCTTTGCTCCTTCACTCGGCTGCTTGTATAGGAGTGGGGTAAGTGCAAACCGAAACTCTTGCAGGACAAAAACCAAACCACAAATTTAGTCTACTGTGTAAATGTGAGGTGCAAGATAATGAAGTAAACGTTACTTTGTGTCAGGCTTTAGCTGAACCAAGGAAGTACTATAATACAACCGGGACTATTTCATTCAGTTGAGCAATCAGCAACATAGAAGGACAGACATGAAAAGCGGTCGCCGAAAATGTGACATTCAGGTTCTTTACTGTACTGAAAACAGGTCATATCACAGTATTTGAAGTTTAGATCTGAGGTGCAGCTGTAATTTGGAAGCCAAGTCAGCCTTTTGATAGAATTCATAGTCAAATCTGACTATTATCTTTTAATTATTCAGGCAATTTGTCCAACTGCAGCCTGTGGCCTTATATTAGAAGGTGTGTGACGTGCTTGCAGCTCTGGGAGGCTGGACTAATGGGGTTCTTTGAGTTAAAAGCTAAGATTCAGATTCAGATTTTTATATTTTTTCAATATCAGTTTTATTGTCATTCAAGTATGTTAAAAACACGGAGGAGTGACATTTGTGACTCTGACTCAGCAATGTACACAATAAATAACACATGTCCTAGCTAGAATGAAGCAAGAAATATATTCTAAAACCTTTAATACACCGAGCACAGTTAAAAACCGAGCAGCAGTTAAAGAATAGTGCATCAGTGCAAGTGCAGAGGACAGCCTTAAGTCTGAGTTCATAAGCCTCCCAGCCTCTGGGAAGAAGCTTCCCTTTAGCCTTCTTGTTCTGGCTTTGAGGCTGCGCAGCCTTTCTGCCTGGTAATATCAGCATGCTAATATGCTCACAATGATGATGCTAACATGCAGTTTTTGGTCATAAACCAAACAAACCACTGGACAAGATTTTGACTCAATAAAGGCGCTAGTGCAAAAGCCAAGTCTTCTCCAAAATCATGTCATGGTAATCCTTCCAATAGCTGTTGAGATGTTTCACTAAATAATCAAAATGTTAACCTCATGCCCAAGTCAGTAGGCCTCAGCTTCTGGAGACCATGAATGTACAGTATATGTAAAAAAGATATTTCAGTCTGGACCAAAGTGGTAGAGTGAGACGGACATTACTAGTAATGTGGCCAAATATCAAGACAAAATTGCTGCACCTCTATACATCTTTAAAATGTCTCAGACTTTCCTTTGTTCTCTTCCCACTCTGTCTGTCATACTTATCAGCTCTCTGTGTCACCCTTTTATTTTGGCTGCCATTTCACTTCATGTGGTCACACAAGACAAGTGTGAGTCAGACCTATATGATACAGAGATTAGACAGACACATGGGAAATTTTGCTGGAAAACACAAAGCGACAGTCGGGGGTGTCGGGCCTGTCTCGTTGACACAAGCATGGGCGGATGTAGGATATGCATGCATTCACACAAAACATAAACACGCATCAGGGCTCTAGATCATCCTATATGTGTGTAGGAGTGACGAGTGCGGTGAGGCAGCAAGTTTCAGGATGAGTGTGGACTTGGTGCTAAAAAATTAAAATTAGAAAAGTCTACGGTATGTGAGCAGCGCTCCAGTCTGCGTCTCGCACGCTCATTCATTTATGCCAGGCTTTGGTCAGTGCCTCTCTCTCTCTCTCTCTCTCTCTCTCTCTCTCTCTCTCTCACACACACACACAAGAACTGGGAAGTGAAAGAATAGGGGAAATTCTTGCGCTGAATTGCTGCCTGGGCGCTGTGCAGGGACAATAGAGAGGGTGTGGGTGTAGAGAGAGAGTTAGTTTGCATGTCATGGCAATTCAGTGAGTTGAAATGTTATATGAGAGAGGGAGATTACAGTGGTTTCAGCTGTAAATAATGTTCTGTTGACAAGACCCTTACAAAGTAAGAGTCACTTTTTTATATTAAATAAACATACATACATACCCTGTACCCTCTAGTGCAATGGGGTTTAAGTTAGTTTAGTTTCTTTCAATAATCTAAGCCCTTTGACATATCTTTTTAGCCAAGTACCCCCTGAACAGCGCAAAACAATTTTAATAGAAATAAAAAAACCTATATAAAGAAGTACAACACAGTGTTGCGCCATCACTGTCTGATTTACTAAAAACCACCTTGCAACTAAAAAAAACACTGTTTACAATCCATCTCTAAATTCTTTCATTATTATAGTAAAATTATTTTAGGAATTATGTGTGACTGATATTTTTTAAATGCACTTTTTTTAAATCTCACAGTACTTCAAGTACCCCTAGGGGTATGTGTACCCCCATTTGAGAAACACTGCTCTAGTGGTAACACTTTTTTACAGATTTTCAATAAGGGTACAGAATTTAGGGTAGAACTGAGCCTTCCACTGTGTTTTCGCACCTGTAGCTGCCCATGGCTGGGGTGACACTGACCACTTCCCTCAGTGCTAGATTTCTTCGTCATCAATTCATTGTCTATAGTCAGAGAGCCGTGATGAGCGGGATCTGGTCGAGGCGGACATGAGTCACTCATGAACGCCGTAGCGTGTGTGAATTCACCACCAGTGTGATGCTGAATGACTGTTGTAGAATCTGTGTCATCACCTTACCCCCAGACCCGACTGTGTAGTCCTGGTTTGGTCTAAATGAGGCCATTGTGGACATTGTTTTAGTTATGTGTAGTTATCTAGGGTTTTCCCTGGCTCAGAATGGGTCGTCAAACACTGCATTCGGATAAATTTTTTGCACCAATTTATGGTGGAAACGTTTTTATTTATGTGAAGGAAAACACCAAATTCAGGAGGCAGGTGACAATTTAAAATATAAAAAATATAGTGGAATATAATGCAGTCAACAGACCAAGCTCAGTCTGCTCTGTATTTTCTACTGCACAAGAGGCGTGATCAACGGGCATGGTTCAAATGTGTACAACCAATCAGACTAACGATCCGGTGACGTACTTTGCTCCATTCTTTTGGCCACCAGCGGGGCTCGCTGGTAAATTAGGCTTTTACCAAAGCTGGTCGGTAGTAAGGCAAACACATCCTTCTTTTGTAGGAATATTTCCAGGGCAAGCTTCTGTTCTGTTTTCAGAGAAAACTTGCCTTTGCTGCTTGCCGTCGCTTCTTTATCGTCATCGTGTTAAACCTGCCAGTAGCGCGCCAGGTGGATAAGCCAGTTTGTGATTGGTCCCCGCAGATTTGTAACGGAAGCAGGATAGAAAAAATTACAGGTTTATTTTTTTTGTGGCCATTTTAGGCCTTTGTTTGTGACAGGACAGCTTAGATATGAAAGGGGAGAGAGAGGAGGAATGACATGCAGCAAAGGGCCACAGGTCGGAATCAAACCCGCGGCCACTGCATCGAGGACTGAGCCTCTGCCTATGGGCGCGCGGTCTACTAGGTGAGCTAACCAGGCACCCAGAAAAATTTACAGGTTTCTAGCCTGAGCTGCAGGGCGAAATCAAATCGCCGGCAGATCAGTCTGGGTTTACCCGGTTTAGTAAAGGGGGGTTTTCACATGAAAAACAACCCATTTTAAATGTATTGTCTCCGTCATGGAAGTTTCAGTCTTGGGTCACATGATGACAAGCTGAGTCATCTACTGTACGGGACATAACCAAGTTAACTTCTTCTGCTTATTTCCAATATCGAGAATTAACTCATTACTCAATATAACTTCCAAAGCATTTTACTGTATCACAAAATATACTAATATTTTTCAACGTAACACCACATAGCCGTAGAACAAATCCACATTTCCCACCTGTACCTTAGAGGTAGGTTTGTGCTGGGCTATGGTACTATGGTGCAACCACAGCAAGTTTCTGCATGCTCCAGCGTAGTAGACCGCCACCACATTGTAAGACCGTGTTCTCATTTAGGGGAGAGTCGGTCAGGCCTAAACCAATTCTGGGTTGTAGCCTCTATTTTCACCATATAAACGGGTAAATGTCAACCGTTGTCTTTTTTTTCTTTTTTACTGAACTTTCTGAGCAGCTGAGGCATGTTAGATATTTACCAGAGGGTATGTCTACTGTAGCTTGCTAAGCCACTATGCCAAATGATGTAAGTGTGTATTAGTGCCATCATAAAACCACTGTGAAAACACACCTTAGCACCTTTTCCCCAAAAACGTTTTTGTCGCTATTGAATTATCAAAAAGGGAAGTGCCAAAACCACAAAGTAACCAAATTATGCTGTGTAAATTTAAAGAGGTAGCAGTTTCACATGAGCTCCGTGCGCATCAACTGAAGTGAAAGTCTATATTTTATATTGTATTTATTATAGTTTTTTGTTGTAGAATAGTAATTACTGTACATGACATATTAATATTAGTATAATCTTAATATTGGTATAATATTACTTGTAAGTTCAGTTAAGACTCCCCCAACAATATATCATTCAGCTTCAAACTCTGCTGTATTCGTTTATTTTGCCCAAAGTAAGTAAAGATTAAGTTGTCGTGGAAAATATAAAACTATAAACATGCACTATTTGCTGTACACAGGATTTAGTCAAAGGGGAAGAGAAAATGCAATGTGTGAAACCTGTATGCAGTAAGTCTAATGTATGCTGCATACCTGCAGTATTATTTTTCTTTCATTGAGAAAGTAATGTTAGAATGAGCTTAACAAATCAAACGTATCCTAAACCAGGATTAATCAGATCCAAAAAGCAAACTCAGAGCTAAAACAAGCAGGCAAATGCAAGCCTTGTGTAAAAACTGCATGACTGTCATGATTTATGACCACAGAGCAACCTATTGTATCTGTCTAGTATCTGATGTCTTTCATGTAGTCATGTTGTTGTGTTTAATGTACTGTATATATGCATGTATTTATGTGAGGCTGTGTAGACTGTGGCAACAAAGTGCCTTGCAAAAATCAATCTCTCAATTTAAACACACTTTAAAGACTAAAATATAAAAACTAACAAAAAATAAAGGCATAGAATAAGCTTTGGCAACAGTTTACACTAGGGATGCACCGAATCCAGATTTTTGGGTTTCGGCCGAATACAGAATCCACTGGTTAAGATTCTGCCGAATCTGAAACCAAATACCGAATCCTCCTCCCATCCTCAGTCCATTAACACAGTAAACGCATGAATGAAGTAAACAACGTCCACAGCAGTGAATGTTTCATTTTATTTACCTAAAGTTGCTGCATTTTGGCTGCTGTCTGGAGATTCCTTCATGCACAACTCGTATTCTTTCCGATGTTTCATACCAAATGTTGTAACAGCGGCCATGTTGTGTATTGTTTAGGGTCCTCGCCACCACGAGACAAATCAGCATTGCAGATTGAACATGTAGCTGGACTTGAATGGCATTCTTTTGACTGAAAGTACTGCCAAACAACAACTTTTTCTGCTCACGAGTTCCATTTCCACTTTCTCACAGCCTACTGCATTGAACGTTCCACCTATGTAAACACCTTCCCGTAATCAATGGCGCCGTCATTACGTCGACCAGCGTAGTGCAAGCGCAGGGTTCGGTTCGGTGGGAAAAAAATCTAAGGTTCAGCAGAAACCGAACCCCGTCAAAAAGCCCAATATTCGTCCGAATCCAAAGCCGAATCCTGGATTTGGTGCATCCCTGGTTTAAGGTGTAGACACATTTAGCCGACGGCCGACCGTTGACAGAAAACCCCGTCGATATGATCAGTCGCGTCCCTGAGGTCCAAAAAACTGCCACGGGACACACTCACCCGAAACCATCCAAAATGAACGCCGACAGCCCCCTAGACTGACGACGGCACGGGATACACCGAACAGATTTGAGTCACTGACCTCGCCAGACTGTCCCACGGCCGATAATCGGCCTGGTGTGTCAGCGCCCTTAGACTACCAGGGGGCCCAGACTCTGACACTTACAGGGAGGAACTAAGTTTGTTGCATCATTCTAATCACACCCTCTTGGTTTCAAGCCCATTTGGAATCCTCTTATTACATTGTTTGAAAAATGTATCGTGAATGTCAAACATGGATATACATAATAAGTAATGTACTGTATTTTAAAAGAAGTGGTGGGAATGCTCGTCTTTAAACATGACATTTAAACACATGCTGGAAACACTACTTTTGCTATGACACTAAGCCATGGGTCAGACTTGTTTTTCCCCCGTAAAGCCATGATTGCACTGTATTAGTATGCTACTGTAAGTGCCCCCCATAATCTGCCTCTGCCCCCATAATTACTGACTTTACCCCAACACAGTGATAGCTGCTGAAACTTTTACCTTCAGTGTACATGGACAAATGCATTCTCCCATACTGTGTTTTTTTAATATGATGTATTCTGTTTGTACTGTTTGGGGTTTTTACAATGCTGCACTGTACAATTTCTTTTTTTTCTTCTTTTTTCCATCACATAGTGCTTTTAATTTATCATTTTGACAAGGAAAGTAGGGACCCATAGCATGAAGCATTACCATGGTTAGGCTATATCTGGTCTATTTTATCATTGCATTGCACTATTCCAATACTGCATGATACTCATGATACTTTACTGCCATTTTATTGCCATTTACTGACTTTATTACCTATTATTTGTGCTATTGTAATAGAATACTGATGGATACCATATTTGTAGGTTTACCTTATTTTCTATTTTTACCTTATTTATTTATGTTCATAGCATCAATACAGCATTTACAATCTTAATCTCGTATTTGTACAATGACAATCAAGAGAGTCTATTCTATTGTGTTCTATTTACAGTATTAGAATTGGCTCCTGTAACCTAAAGCTAGAACATGTATTTTAGAACGGCATATTTGAGTTCAAAGCACCTTCAAAGTCTGGGCAGTAAAAAGCTTAAAATACAACCCTGTTGGTTTAGTTTTATGCTTTGCAGCTATACTGAGCTTGATCATGAGTTAGTTAGTTAGACTATTGCTGTATGGAGTTTTCAGACCGCATGTTGAAAGATTGCTATTTTGCAGGGCAATTAGAAAGCAAGAATGCTATATGAGCTAAAGGTTAGCGAGCATGATCGAGTCACCCAGGAGACTGATGTTAGCAGCACTGCTGTGGTTGTTTATCAGTCTTTCTCTGAGTGGTTGTCCAAGGTTCAGGTCCTTCTCGAGTATCAGGTGTTTATTCCAGCGTACATAGTTATAAATAGCCAACTGACCCCCCCCCCCCAGACTACGGAGTGCTGTCTTTTTTTCTGCTGCTGCCTTTCTGCTTTTGTCTGTAGTTCCCATCCTGTGATGCTAAGGACAACCGCGACTTCTCCGTTTCCCCTTCAAACCCGCGTCTGCACCACCACATGTTCTCAGTGTTACTTACACAGCACAGGAACTCCACACAGTCGTTTGTTTTTGTTTTTTAAATTGCAAGGTGTCTGCGCTGTGACAAAGCTGGCATACATTATATCATGCAGGAAAAAAGTAAAACTAAGCTTAAATGAGATGGCATGTTTGATAGAAAATGGAAATGACAGAAATGAGTGTACGTGTGTGTGGTTAATTGACACATGCTGTGTGGTGACAATCACATGATTCTCAGTGAGTGTAATATGTCGTAAAGGTTTTTCTTTTTTAGGGAAATGTATACTTTATTCTCTTTTACTCTAAATACTGTAATGACTGCAGTGTATTAATATTGAAACAGTCAATAGCAGCTATTTTACTTCTTTCCTTCCAACGAGAAACCAACTTGCTATAGATGGAAAGACTGGTGTGTGTGTGTGTGTGTGTGTGTGTGTGTGTGTGTGTGTGTGTGTGTGTGTGTGTGTGTGTGTGTGTGTGTGTGTGTGTGTGTGTGTGTGTGTGTGTGTGTGTGTGTGTGTGTGTGTGCGCGTCCGCGGTGTGTGCGTGTTAAAGGGAAAGACTGTTTCCATTGATAACGGCACAGAAAGGTCCCTGTGTGAATTTTGAACATGAACTCATTTGTATTCATTGATAACAAAGCAGACGTCGTAGAGACTTTTTGTTTTCTACAGGATGTGTGTTTGCACATAGAAAGAATTAAAGGGATATTCTTGTTTTTCAGTGGAATTTGCCTTTTACAGTTCAAATCTGACAGGAAATGCACCCAATGCTTTTTCATTTAATCCTCCACTTTATCAGCAGCCTTGAGGTTTCATTGAAAAGTATTTTTTTTTTTTTTTCGCTGACTGACTGGCTGCTCTCCCTGTCGATGCAGAATTACTATATGTGTTCCTCTTTTACAGCTGCATTTCTCTTTCTCTCTTTCCCAACGACAGTTGTTACCAATGGAGCCCCGACTGAGAGATAATCTGAGGGTTGTGTTTGTCTTGATCATCTTCTCGGCAGGTGAGATAACCACACTGAAAAAAAAATGTTAAGTAGCTCTTTTAGCTTCATGTTCATTGTCACAACTGTGTTGCTAAACACTGTAGCTCTGCTGGGCCTGTTTCTGTATGTGGTATGTGTTGTCAGGTGTAGACATATTCAGGAAGAGACATTCAAATACAACATATGATAAAAAATTTCAGACACCACATGATTACTCTGTTGATGATCTGATTAGAACAAAACACAGCCACTTCAAACTGCTATAACTTGTAAGTGACAGCATTATGGCACACATGTCATAAAACGTGTGTAATGAATGACCATTACCAATGTGTTAAGTTAAATATTTTCATGATAGGTGTAGCATTGCCGGCATTAGGCACCTGAAGTGCGTCAATATGAAAATATTTTGCCTATATGAGGAAAACATAATTTGCCACCGATGCAGTTTCACTTGTACCGAGCAGTGTGTGAGGGCCAGTATTTTAAAGTGCTCATATTATGCTCATTTTCAGGTTCATAATTGTATTTTGAGGTTGTACCAGAATAGGTTTACATGGTTTAATTTAGAAAAAACACCATATCTTTGTTGTACTGCACATTGCTGCAGCTCCTCTTTTCACCCTGTTTGGTGAGCCCCCTTTTTTAGCTACAGAGTGAGACATCTCACTTCTGTTCCATCTTTGTTGGGAGTCGCACATGCGCAGTAACTAGGTACTGCGCAGTACTTGCCACCTCGTCTTCAATGGCAAAACACTGCTACAACACACACAAGTTCACCTTAATCTACAAAAGAAATTGTCTAAGACGATATCTAGTCTCATATCACAATATCAATATAATATTGATATATTGCCCAGCTTTTGGTATAAGTGCGCCCTTGTTTAAAAGAAGTCTCCCGGCTAATCCTGCCTTGTACTGACCGAAGTTGGAGAAACAGCTAGCTGATATTAGCTAAAGTGGTTAGCACACACCAAATGTTTCGGCCGATGACGTAGATAGCCCTGCCGATTTTGACCAGCTCACCCGGAGACTGAAGGCAGGACACATTCAGAAACCCATATCTCACTCAAAACAGCATGGATGTTTTTTTTTTACAAGTTTGTATGCGTGTGGAAGCACCAGAGACACAAAATAAAACTCTTTTTATACCATATTTTTTCATAATATTGGCACTTTAAAGCAAGGCAGGGTATATGGGCTTCGTTAATGGTCAAGAAGAGTTTGGCATGGTGAAATGATGTTCAAATCTCATTTATTTAGAATGGTATCTGTTGTTGTAAATCGGCCCTTTGTAAACCTGTGTATAAACTCTGCAAGAGTACAGACTCAAAGCAGAAAGCCGACTGTGTGGGTAGGCAGGTGTACTGTAAACAAGGCAATTCAAAGTCCTTTACATAAAACAAACAAACCCTCCTGTTGTCCTCAGGTCAAATTTGACCCATTTTCAAAAAGTTTCTATATCAGAACTTTGGGTTTCTTTCAACCAAATTGTCAAAAAAAAACATGGATGGTTCCATACAACGCTCTTCATAAGTAAAATAAATGATCCGTTCATTACTTTCATTGAATTTGGGTGTTTTATTCAATTTTATAGCGTTTGAAGAAAACTTTAAGAATGTTGAAAAAATTGAGAAAAATGTCAGAAAAGGGGGGAAGAAAACGACAAAAACATTGGATAATGTGTCCAATAAATGTCAGGAAAAGTGACAAAAACATTTTATTTTGACCCAGAAAAACAAAAAAGTTGCATGGTCGACGGGAAGATACAAGGGTTAAGGAGCAGTTAAAAAGGTGTTGAAGGGAATATAAACACAGCTAAATAGGTTAAGACAGGTAGGACATACAAGAATAAAAGCTTGTTGATGCTTTAAATACTTAAAAAAGGTAGCATCAAACAGAAAAGTCTTCAGCCTCGATTTAAAAAGAACTGAGTGGTGCTGCAGGGTTCTGGGACTTTGTTCTAGATATGTGGTACATAAAAATGAACTGAACATTTATACAAGTCCAAAATGTGACTGCGACCAATATTTGAGCCCATAAGAAAATTGGAAGGTGTGGTTAAAAAAAACTGTTGACACACTGATTTTCATTATTTTTTAGAACAATATCTCTAAATCAGAACTGGATGAGATCCAGTGGTGGGAAGTAACTAAGTACTTTTACTCAAGTACTGTACAATTTTGAGGTACTTTACTTCATACATCTACTCCACTACAATGCACTCTCCTACATTTATTGGATACCTTTAATTACTAATTACTTTGCAAATTCAGATACATAATAAAAAATATAACCAACAAATAAACGATGATGTATTATTATGGATGAAGATATGTATTGATCCCTTAGTGATCCCTCAATGGCAGTAGTGTCTAAATTAAAAAAATAAGCCCCTCCTTTACCAGCTGCAACAATAAGGTGATGTACAGTGAATATATAGACATTTGGAATTTGGTTTTTGTACTTATACTTTCAAACTTTTACTTTGAATGCCGGACTTTTACTTGTAACAGAGTATTTTTACATTGTGGTATTGCTTTTTTGACCTTACTTAATCTCAGTACTTCTTCCACCACTGATGAGATCAGTATTTCGTGATGAACATGTTTTGTAGTGGGAGCTCATCTGTTGAAACCTCCAGTGTCAGCATTGCATTCACGACTCGTATTTAGATTGAAAGTTTTTTTATAACAATAATAACGCTTCAAGGAAAACTAAACATCAAGCCACCTTTTGTCTATGTGTGCATACTTTTGTCTCCTTTTAGGTTCAAGTGAACATGACCTGGACTGGAAGTTCTGTGGCACCTGGCGTCATGGCAAGGGCTCCCTGATGCTGAACATCAACCTGACCACAGGCTGCAGCGAGATCTCAGTCTCGGCTAACAATAGCTCTCTGTCCATCGACGGGCAGATCACAGCTCAGTGTAGACGGTCTGACAGGATTCCCCTCGGAAAGTTTGGACTGGAGGAGGAAACTCCATTCTGTCTGTACTGGGAGCCAATTCTTGACCAGTTGAAGCTGCAGCTGAATCAGAAAGAGGAGGCAAGACAAGGATTTGTTTGAGAAATTTCCATGCATTGCGACGTTTAAACATTATTATATAACCGTTTTTGTGAAGACAAGTAAACCTTTCAGGTTACTTTATTTGTTCACTGGCAGTAGGGAGTTGAGTTGGTAACTGGAGGGTTGCTGGTTCAAGTCCCGATATTCCAAAGTTTTTTTTTCTTATTAATTTTTTTTTTTTTTTTCCTTTCCTCCCCCTGCCAAGGTATTCTTGAGAAAGGCACCGAACCCCCAACTGCTTGGGGTGCCTTTCCATGGGCAGCCCCCTCACTCTGACATCTCTCCATTAGTGCATGTAGAGGTACTGAGCGCGTGTGTAATTCAGGCCTGTGTGTAATGTGTATAATAATAACAGAGTGAAAACATTGTAATTTCCCTTGCGGGATCAATAAAGTATAAATTATTATTATTATTATTATTATTATTATTATTATTATTATTAGATTTGTCAACTCGGAAAACATTCTAAAAAGTGATACAAGGTACTTGCAAGTACTTGTAAAAATGTTGTACCTTTTCAAAGCTGGCTCAGTGTGAGAGGATGGCAAGCACTGATCAGTTATTCTTATTTTGCTGTTCAGGTTGGAGGAGAGAACCTTACTCTGTGCTGGCCTGCCAGAATGCAGCGCTCCTGCTGCACTGATCTGTCCTACGGTGCCAATGCAGACGAAGCACGCTACGGCATTAAGGATGGAATGGTCAAAGCTGATCCTATGTCAGACAAAATAATGACAGCCTACAGTTTTAAAGGAGATCCCATCGACTGCAGTAAGGAATAATGAATTAATTAATTAATTTATCAAGATGAAGGTTTTACTGATTGTACATACATTGAAGATGTTCTGGTTTATTTTCTGCTCCTATGAGTCGGTGTTTCCACATTGATTGTTACACTTTTTACTTTTTTATGTCACATGTATGTAATAACAAAAATGACTCAAGAGTTAATTCTACCCAATCTCCAGAGATGATACAAATGGGCTTTAGAGTCAGATTTTGATTTGAGTGTCACAGTCTAAATGTTGAACCTGTCAAATTCAAAACTGGGCTTCTTTTGCAGAGACATTATGTGTTCAAGAGAGCCAGGGATCCTCCCAAGTCAACATGTAATTTCCTCCTCTTTTTTTTCCTCAAATGCACCATCACATTGACTGTCGAAGTAGCATGACTGTGTTTTTGTCAACATCCGCTGTTGTAGAGCTTTATGTAATCAAGGGGACTTTGACTAAAAACAGGAAGCTAAACTTTATACTATATAAGGGCGGGGGCTACAAAAATAACCTTTCTTCTTTTAAAAGACCATGTGAATCCACAGTTTTTTAACCTAATATCGTGGTGGTGTGTGGTTGTGTGTCTCCAGGGCGTCCAGGGCTCAGCATCCCTGCCCTCACAGCTCCGAGGTGGAGATGAAAGAGGATTTCAGAGGTCAAAACGTCACAGCGCCTGTAAGACTAACACAACAAGAGTTCAAGTTTGCTGTGTTGTTTTTGAAATTGCAGATGCTTAAATTTCTATTTCTTCAGAGCACATTAGCTGCATATTCAAAAACTGAAGCACATTTCCTCTGAGACACAATCAGAAACTTTAAATTAATTTTTACAAATTATACAGCTTGCTGTTGTTTCATTATTGGCCTGAAAATCTAGCCACACAGTGCTCCTCTTCCTCTCGACCATTCTTCTTCTCCGTCTCTGTCCTGCTCGTGTGTGTGTGGTGCTGGCCGCCGCCGGGGCCTGGCTGCTTGCTTGTTTGCCTGGCGCCGTTGGGTCACGTGACGGTACAACATCAAATCACAAGAGGGGGGAGGAGGAGCAAACTGTGCCTGCTCCGAGCGGCGCTGACACAGACAGCCAGGTTGTCTCTTTGATGAAACCGCAGTGGTGCATACTGGAGAGAAACTGAACTATCGATCTCATTACACTGGTATTGATCAATATCAATACCAAAGTTGGTATCGATATTATCAATATTTGGATTGATCCGCCCACCACTAGTACACAAAGTCTAACCTGGTTGGTTTTATAATAGATCTGGCTTTGAAGATGAGTCTGGCTTGGGCCCTCTACATTAGCATAGAAGATCACCCCCCCGCCAATTCGCCAAAGTTGACTCTGAGTTCACTTTTGCAGAGCGGTAGCGGAGATGCAGTTGTAAAAAGCTGCCGGTAAAACCCAGCGTTAGAACGTTAGAGGGTACGGCCGCTCTCTCTCTCCCTCTTACTTGCGCCCAACACACACACACGGACTGCAGGGTGCAGTTCAGTGTGGCGCCGACTCACGCAGATCGCTCTCTTTCTGTCTTTTTTTTAAAATGAGTCGGAAGCAGAAAGCAAAACCTAACTTTACTTTTAATGATATTAAACAGAAATGTTCTCCCCTCGTCTTAAAATGGTCATTAATCAATATAAAAGCAGCCTACTTCCTTGTTTACTACTGAAACACTTGGTTACGTTGTAACCTTGGTTCTCTGAGTAAAGACTATTTTTCCAGTCCTATTTCTTAATTGAAGTTTTCTTTAAAATGTTAAAATCTTGTCTCGTTCTCGTGAACCCAATCTAGTGTCTGATCTGGTCTCGAGAACCGAGTGTCTCGTCACACCCCTACTCTAAACGTATAACATCCTGAGTGAGTATGCTGCTTCACTCCTGTGACTGGGTTTAGCCATTTTTAATCATTGGTTTACTTTATAGCAGGTTTTTAACCCAGCAAATGAGTAACTGGGTTAACATTTTCATTTTAAGTCAAGGCTGGTGGTCATTTAGTTGAGAAAATAAGTGAGAGGTTAACCACATGAAAGTGAATGATAGCAGCAAGTAGAGGATGGATTTTGAAAGCAGACAATTGTCCTCCAAACTATCTTAAAATATGGCCATTTGTGTAAGTACCCGTCAATCACCGTGCATATCTACTAATTACAGCATCACAAAAAGAGCAGCAGGGTGGTTCAGGTCATTGATTCAACTCCAAATTCGAAACATTAAAACATTTTAATTTGTTGAACTACATCCTGTATTTATTGAAATGGCCAAGAAGCGATGCTTGGTTTATGGATAGCGGTTTTCCTGTTCACTCTTCATGCATTGACTTGAAAGTGAATTGACCCCAAACCCTGGTATGCTGGCTCTAACTTTGCAGTGGTCCTTTCTCTGTGTATATTCTGTTTTCCAGACCACTAGAGGTGTATCTGCAGAATCCACTGTCACTGTCTATCTCCCCCCTGCTTTAAAAACCGCTGCAAAACTGAGAAGCAAAGTAATCTGCACCTTCTTCAAAAACAACTCCCTGTTCCAGGTAAGGCTATGTCCGCCCTCAGTCAACACAGCAGCCGTGAAGAGATGTCCGCATGACTTCACACACCGTAGTGTTACCATAGTATTTTTCTTGATCCAAGCCTAGACTTTGAAATAATATATCAATTCTACTGACATGACGTCTACACTGAAATACTGTTATATCAGGGGAAAGGTAAATGTGTGTTTGTGTGCGTGTGTGTGCGTGTGTTCCAGAACGGTCACAAGGAGGACAGGGTTCTTGATAATGTGGTGGAAATCACTGTGGAGAACGAGGTGATCGTTAATCTGCCCGACCCAATCAGGATTGGTTTTCACCATGGTGTAAGTGTGTGTGCTTGTTGTGCCTTTATTGTCTGAATCAGTGAGCGTCCACATTATATTGTCTTGTTATGAAGAGTTGAGTTGGATATATTTCACAACCTTCTCAAATGTGGGTTTTCTGCTGAAAAAAAACAACCACACACGCTCCTTGCCTGTTCCATGACGTCAAACTTCGAGCCGTCCGTCTACCTTATGAACACAGAGAACACACAGAAACCACTTGATGGTTTATTTTCTTACCTCACATGCGAAAACAGATGGTGCTGTCTGTGCGCTTAGGATTGTCTGTTGTTTTCTCTCTGCAATGCACACATGCACATAAACCAACCGTCTAGTATCATACCTGTGCCATATCTGTATTATTGATATGAAAGTGTGATTTGAACTATCTGTGGTGATGTGTTCACGCATCAAGACAGATTTTACATGTAGAACTTGATTAAAGCGACTAATTACAGTGGCGGCTCTTTCAATTATTACTGAATCAAAGGACATAAAAATGTGCAGCATCTTAATGGGAAGTGATTACAGCTCACATCTGTCTCTCTCTTTTCATTTCAGAAAATGCACTTAAGGAGATGTGTTTCATGGGACACCAGGAAAGGTTGGAACTCTTTAGAACCAACCATATAAACAACATATATCTGTATTTCCCTGTTTATTCACTGTAACTCCCGTATATGATGTTTAAGTATTTTTAAATCTGTATTTGTCTTTGTGCAGATCCGTCACAGGTCAATTGGTTGGAGGATGGATGCAAGACAGAACAGAAAGGACCCAAATACACCGAGTGTCTCTGTAACCATCTCACTTACTTCACTGTTCTAGTGGTGAGACATGCAGCTACTTTATTTATTATTTTTTTTTGCACAAGAAACAAAACATGTATGCACAGAGCGTTATTAACATTGATCAACTACAAAACAAAAACATTTTACATACACATACACACTATTACACATATAGAAATATAAACATATATGCTCATATGTTGGTGTATGAAGGCCTTGTTGCTCTGCTCATTGCTCTGTGTCCCCTGACAGCAAATGGAGCCTCGCCCAGTGCGCCACCTCCTGGCACTGACCGCCATTACATCTCTGGGCTGTGCTGTGTCTGTGATCAGCTGTGTTGCTCTCATCATTTATCTCTGCAGGAAGAGGTAAGACTACTTTTTGAGAGCGTATGCAGTTTATGGAAAAAGAAAAATATATATAATATATTTTTTTACAATTTAATAACCTACTCGTTTGCATTCCGCTCTCCTTCTTGCAGGCGATCAAAGGAGCAGTCCATACCCATCCACTTAGGCTTAGCTGTGTCTCTCGCCTTCCTCAATCTGCTCTTCTTCCTCACTGGTATCCTGGCCAATGTGGGAGGGGAGAGTGTGTGCCCCTGGGTGGGGGCGGGCCTCCACTATGCCCTACTCAGCTCCTTCACCTGGATGGGCATAGAAGTTTTCCACACCTTCTGGTTGGTCTACATGGTTTTCATCCCCCCCCCAAAGCCATATGTATGGAACCTGGTCGGCTTTGGTGAGCATGTGAATTAATATTTCTACAACTGTACTTCATGGCACATTTTTTTAAATCAAGGTTTATTTTCATTTTATTTAGTTTTTTAAATATAAACAACACAGTTTATGCAGCAATCAACGGGCACATAAACTCAAAAGTCTGACCCATCCCATGGTCAGGATGACAGGCAGTTTAAAGTGATGCAAAATACAAAGGTTTACACTTAAAAAAATAAATGTATAAATAAATATATATATATATATATAATATTATATTGCAAGAATGCAAGTGCAAGCAAAAAAGGATATGGAAAATTAGTGAGATTGTAAGTTGATCCATTTCAGTTTGCAACTGAGCATCTAAACCATCTACAAAGTCTAAAAAGGGCCTCCACGTTGAGTAAAATTTTGATGTAGATCTTCATGGCTCGTGAAGGTAAACGGTTTATTAATGTGTGTCCTTTGAAAATTCTTCTCCAGTTCTCCCTGCTCTTCCTATAATCATCCTGGCTGCAGTAGGTGACATTTATGGAGTGAGAAAGGTGGTGCCGAGCGATGACGTCTCCAATCCTTATCTGATGTAAGCAAGATTATTTGAACAAGATATTTGCTGTAGAGAAACAGACACAGCAGTGCCTGGATACTGCATGAATAAAAGCTAACACAGTAAATCACAAAGTCCCACAACCTGTGTTTTGTCAGTAGTCGTCAGCAGGAATATGATGGTATGTCTGTTTTTAGAAAAAACTGAATTCATTTGAACATTATTCTGGCCTTTTATTCGTCCCCTTTGGGATTATTTGCTCTGAGTGCATTTGGTGTTTCCAGGTGCTGGATGAAAGAGAACCACGAGGCTCTGCTCGCCCACTATTTCACCACTATGACGATCCTGGCCGTCCTGGTGTCCTCGGGCGTTGTGATGCTCTTCCTGGTCTACAGGGAGATCCGCACCAGGGAGGAATGGAGGCAGAGCCGTGTGGCTTTTCTCAGCATCTGGGGCCTCAGCTGCCTCTTTGGGACAACTTGGGGTCTGACCTTCCTGGACTTTGGTCCGCTCTCTGACTTTGTTCTCTTCCTCTCCTGCATCCTCAACTCGTTTCAAGGTCTGTGCTTGCGGTGTACTGTGCCAGTTAAAAACATATAGACTTCAGTCAGTCCACATTGTACTTGCCGTTTATATTACGTTGTTATGCTTTGCCATCAGCTTCTATCCACTTATGTTATGTTTATGATTTGTATTTTCTTCTCATTTACAAGAGACCATACCACAGAACTATCACAACAGGACATACTTGCATTTTCACCCATTATACAGCGCCACCAGACTTTTTACATTACGTCGTTTTCACCTAGGCAAATATACCGATCCAAAGAGTAAAAAAATACTTAAAATAAAACATGACAAGCTACATATTCTAGTAACTGCAATCATCTTGGTATTACCACATTCACAGAAGGTAGAACTATATATAGTCAGGAGTATTTTCATTGTTGGCACAGACATTGGTGGCCGTGTATTTGGGGCCAGTGGTCCATTGTATCAGTGTGGGAATGAGACAATGGCCATGGTTAATCAAGGCCTTCTGTTACTGTTGCCTATCAGAAGGAAAGCAGTTTCCTGTCACATGCAGGGGGCTTGTTTTTGATTCATCTCCAAAAATTCAACTCATTAACCCCATTTTTGCTGCACATTGGTAGTTCAGTAAGATAATGTTCCATGCCAACTGGGTAACGTGACAGTTTGATGATATAACAGTTCTATTTGAATTTTATTTATTTATTAAACATGTAAAGAAATACTTAGACATTATACACGACACCCATTTGCTTTCTTGCCGATAGTTAGGTTAAGAAGATTTATACCACTCTCATGTCTGTATGGCAAATATGAAGCTGCAGCCAGGGGCCAGCTAGCTTAGCTTAGCATAAAGACTCCTGGCCTAGCTCTGTTCAAAGGTAACAGAATTCACCTAAAAAATCCTTGATTATGCGGCACGTTTTCTTAAAAAATGCGATGGAATATGTGGGATATTTATGCAATTTTATGCAATGAAATTGCGGGAACTTGCAAAAACTGCGAGAGAAAAAAAAAGTGATTCCCCCAACACCCTGCTTTTCGATGATGTTCACGTCGCGTAATTACGTCACTTCATAATGTTCCCATGGTAACAGGGGAAAATGGCTGCTCTTGTGTGAAGTAAACACAACATTTTTAAATGTTTTTCTGGAGGTTCTGACTAGTCTTAAAACAACTCAAACCTAAAGTGAAAAGCTACAGAAAAATGGTTTTAATCGACATCCTTAGAAATAAAACCAGAGATTACTGGCAGGCAAACTTTTACTTTATAAACAGAACAAAACAAACTAACAGTCGCAGTTCTTTAAAAATGTTTGGGGATACACATAGCAACGTCCTGGGACAGCTAATGAAGCTAATGGAGTAGATTCTTCATTTACATTGCACATCTTTACAGTACACGTTTGTTTGTTTCAAAATTCAGATAAGTAACAACATTCTACAGTTACTATATATTTTGATTATTTTCTACCTAAGATCAGTTAAAGGTAAAGTTAGTTTTTCCCACCGGAAGATGTCTGTCTTGTGTCATTTACATAAAGTATATGTATGTATGTATGTATGTACAGTATGTATGTATGTATGTATGTATGTATGTATTTAAGACCTGCCTAAACTTACCTTCCACTTATTGCAAAGGCTTTTAGCCCAGTGATCCTGGAAAAGGGGAAATAGAGAGAACAAAGCAATGATTGAACCTTGGTTGTGGTCTGTTCTCCCAGGTTTCTTCCTGATGCTGCGCTTCTACATGCTGGACTGGATACGGAAACAGGCTGGGGGCTCTGCTCTGGGCAGCACCAGCACCGGGTCTACCAGGCAACACATGCTGCAGTCCCAGGAGAAGAGTTAGATGGACTTAAAAACATGTGGCACATCAAAGCTGCAGCAGTCAAGCTTTTTATGTTAAAATACAGTCTTCTTATCAAAGTAATTGACAAAATGGAGAAAAACGCATTGGCTGTGACTCTGTAGATTCACTGTTTCTACAGCGGAAGTTTGGTTGTCAGTTTTGGTTGCTGCTGAGTGGAGTGTCATCATCCCACAACTAGAGTGACTCAAAACAGCAGTGAGCGAGCTTTCCATACGTCCTACGCCTCTCATTCTTCTGGTATCATCTGGTTTTAAACATCACAGACCAGCTGGGTTGGTAAACACAAGCACACTGAGTCAAATTCAGACATCGCCTTATTGGAGCACCAGCTTATCAAGTTAAATGACTTCATTCTTGTGGGTGCAAATTGTGTTCATTAGTCATCTCATGAGGTGAAGAGTAAGCAGATTGTCCCTTGTGCAATACATTACTTTTGTTTAATTACAGCCACAGATTGCACGTGCATGGGGACATAGTTTTTTATAAACACCTTGCTGGAAGTATTTTAATCAACAAGATCCATTCAAAACTAGGGATGCACCGCATCCAGATTTTTAGGGTTCAGTTCATGTGTTTATGTGAGGCTGTGTATAGACTGTGGCAACAAAGTGCCTTGCAAAAATCAATCTATTTCAGTTGAAACACACTTTAAAGGCTAAAATATAAAATCTAACAAAAAATAAAGGCATAGAATAAGCTTTGGCAACAGTTTAGACTAGGGATGCACCGAATCCAGATTTTTGGAGTTCGGCCGAATACAGAATCCACTGGTTAAGATTCTGCCGAAACTGAATACCGAATCCTACTCCCATCCTCAGTCCATTAACACAGTAAACACATGAATGAAGTAAACAACATCCATTTTATTTACCTGAAGTTGCTGCATTTTGGCTGCTGTCTGTAGATTCCTTCATGCACAACTCGTATTCTTTCCGATGTTTCATACCAAATGTTGTAACAGCGGCCATGTTGTGTATTGTTTAGGGTACTCGCCACCAAGAGACAAATCAGCATTGCAAATTGAACATATAGCTGGACTTGAATGGCCTTCTTTTGACTGAAAGTACTGCCAAACAAGACTTTTCAATTCCATTTCCACTTTCTCAAAGCCTACTGCATTGAGCGCTCCACCTACGTAAACACCTTCCCGTAATTAACAGCGCCGTCATTACGTCGACCAGCGTAGCGCACCTAGTACAAGCGTAGGGTTCGGTTCGGTGGGAAAAAATGTCTAACCCCGTTAAACAGCCCAATATTCGTCCAAAGCCGAATCCTGGATTCGGTGCATCCCTACTTAAAACTGGTTCACAAAATGTACTTGATTTATGACACCATCTCTCAGGAACTCCCAGTACTCCTATTACAGGCCTGGAGCCTATCGTTGTAGAATAACTAGACTGGCTCTGGTTATAGAAGAGAAAGAATTTATTTGAGGTATTTTAAATTGTAAACTGGATATAAAGAGACAGAGAAATGTGAGGATCTTCAATAATTTCCATTATACTGTACTGTCTGCAAAGAAATTTTTTTATTATTATTATTATTGAAGCTCTCTTTGAACCTTAGATAAGCTTTTTTATTTTATTTTTATTTTGTACTGCGTAAGCATTTGTTTTATAGCTAATTTTAAGTCTTTTTAGCACTTTAGATTTTCAATCTTTAAAAGAAAATGTATGTATAGATCCTCAGTTGGTTGTCTGTTGTTTTAATATGCATAGTAGAAGACATTTCATATACAGAATGTGTGCATTGTAAAATATTAGCTGGATATAATTTTACAATTAACATAAAACATAATTATCAGGTCTTTATCTTCAAAATGGACCAAAACTTTAAATTGAGTAGTTTTTAATTATGTAGTCCGATTTAAAATAGAAATGCCCTATTCCTGTATATATTATTTGACTGTATGACGTTCATTTCATCTCCAGCAAAACCGTCAAGTTTGTGTTTAGATAGTGTAATATTTGCACTTTTTTATTTTCCAAGGTGAAATTGTATGTGACTCACATGATTGTGTATAGTTGAGTTTTAGTAGATATAGTGTTAATAAAAAAAGTTGGTTAAAATAATTGTGTGTGCGTGTGTGCGTGCACTAGTGCAAAGCAAGCACATTGGAGGCTTGCTGTTTTCCTGCCCAGTCATCCCTCCTTATCTGTGCCTGTGTTTCCTCCCTGGGGGGGTTGACATTTGTTGTTGTTCTCTTCACAAACATGCTGCTGTTCTATTGGCCTTCTCAGTGTCTCTGCTACTATGTCTGTCCACAGTTTTCCTTTCCCAAGATCATGAAACTCAGTGCTGGAAGAAGCTGACTAAACTGTCACCGGAAAAGCATACATGACTTTTATCTACTCTACCAACCAATGCAGGCATGTCTGGTCAAAGTGTGATAAAGATGGCCTCAGACCAGAAAAGTAATTATGTATTTGTACTGTAAAAGCATTGCATTGTACAGTGCTAATAGGTCACTGTTGTGGTATTTCAGTGTCTGCCTAGCCTAGTGGTTGTCACTGGGCACTTTCTCTCTTTCTCGGTTCCAAAGATTAAAAGGTTTGGGGTTTGTGGGTAATATGTCAACTCTCTTTACATCAAGGACCACAATGGAAATAACTCTTTATTGTATCATCCTTATGTGATTTAATGTCCTACTTCTACGCTGGCTGAGACAGTTCAACATAAATGCAAAAGCCACAACACAAATACATAAGTGACAACGGAAGTGAGTGTGTTGTCGACAAACGGAGCCAGAGGAGGAAAGTTCTTGTATGTTTGAGAAGTAAGTGAAACATGGTTCCTGGCTAATTATGGTTACTGTCGCTACATGATTGTCACAAATAAGCAGTGTTGTTCAATATCTTTGTATTTTCATATGTATGTATAGCCTACTCTGCCATTTAGACTACGAAGGGAAGCGTGTGTGCGCTCGCACCTATTTGTAGGGTAAGACTGAGGACATGCAACAAAACCATAGGCTGTAGGCCTACAAATGGTAATACAGTCTATGAACAAACCCTTTTAAACGGCTTTAAATACAGTGTAAATATTCAGTCCACAGTCTGAATTCTATTTATTTACTTATTTTATTTAAGTAAGCACGAAGTAAGGTCATGGTTAAAATTCTGGGTTTATTTCATTCAGACCAACCGTGTATGACCGTGTGACATATTAGGCCCCTAACACTGTAATAGGCAGCATATTGACGGTAACACAATTAGCATTCACTCTAAACATCTGTTTACCGTGACCATAACCACACACACACACACACACACACTTTCCATACCAACTGTATCGAGGGAATTTGCTGCTGGGAGCTGATCACTAACCAGATAGAATATTTGTGTGATTTAAACAGCTTCACTAAACGTGACAAACTATAGACTTTAAACGGAGCACTCGCACGTTAAAAGAAGCTGGGCGCCATTTAGATAACGTTATAGCTGTAGCTTCGTAGCCTAAATGGCAAATCACCTTTTCGTGTTATTGTATTACTGTGTTATCACTGACCTACATCACTAACTAGACCACAACTTGCACTAACTGTATATTGACTCTTCACTACATTTTAGCATTTATATAGACTCTCTATTCATATGTGTTATTACCTTATCACTTTTGCATATCCACTGACTTACTTACACCTCACTTTGCGCCGCCAGTGTAATACCTACTTAATCTTTATGTAGCCTTTTTGTATTCTGTATTCCTGTATTTTATTGAATGTCAAACTGTATGTTGTCCTGCACGCTTATGCTTTTCTTGGCCAGCAGGTCGCTGTTGCAAATGAGAACCTACCTGGTTAAATAAAAAAAATTTAAAACATACATACATACATTTGAAGATAAGATAACAACATTGCTTATTTGTGACAATCACGTAGCAACAGTAATCATAATTAGCCAGGAACCATGTTTCACTTCCTTCTCAAACATACAAGAACTTTCCTCCTCTGGCTCCGTTTGTCGACAACACACTCTTATCGCTTATGTATTTCATAGACCGTATATTGTGTTGTGGCTTTTGTGTTTTTGTTGAACAGTCTCGGCCACAGTATAGACCTTTTTCATGGCAGACGTGTTGACATGTCATAGTAGGAAAAGCACAGGTGCATTCTAAACCATTACTGATGGCTGCATTCCACTTAGGAGAGGTCCTGGTATTAAACCATTACTGATGGCTGCATTCCACTTAGGAGAGGCTCTGGTATTAAACCATTACTGATGGCTGCATTCCACTTAGGAGAGGCCCTGGTATTAAACCATTACTGATGGCTGCATTCCACTTAGGAGAGGTCCTGGTATTAAACCATTACTGATGGCTGCATTCCACTTAGGAGAGACCCTGGTATTAAACCATTACTGATGGCTGCATTCCACTTAGGAGAGGCTCTGGTATTAAACCATTACTGATGGCTGCATTCCACTTAGGAGAGACCCTGGTATTAAACCATTACTGATGGCTGCATTCCACTTAGGAGAGACCCTGGTATTAAACCATTACTGATGGCTGCATTCCACTTAGGAGAGGCTCTGGTAATAAACCATTACTGATGGCTGCATTCCACTTAGGAGAGGCCCTGGTATTAAACCATTAATGATGGCTGCATTCCACTTAGGAGAGGTCCTGGTATTAAACCATTACTGATGGCTGCATTCCACTTAGGAGAGGCCCTGGTATTAAACCATTACTGATGGCTGCATTCCACTTAGGAGAGACCCTGGTATTAAACCATTAATGATGGCTGCATTCCACTTAGGAGAGGTCCTGGTATTAAACCATTACTGATGGCTGCATTCCACTTAGGAGAGGTCCTGGTATTGTGCATGCTGACTCACTGAAATATCTTACTGGGACACTTGATGGAACTGAGCCATCATTAAGGTTATCAATTTCAGCTGTGCTTTTCCTACTATGACAAGTCAACATGTCTGCTGTGAGAAAGGTCCATTGGCTACTTCTCATAATGGGAAATAAGCTAAAAAAAGAAATTTTACACGTAAAATTGACATTTTCTCTTAAGATATACATGTAATATTCTTTGTAAGTATTATATTACAATGTTGTTGCCAAGGTACATATTAAGGTGGGAAACGGGCTACCTTTCAGCATAACCCTGCACTTTACCCTTTATGCATTACGTTTAACTAAATGGGTCCAGAACTTCATGCACCCGTGCCAGAACATTGTTGTATTTGTGTTGTGCTCTGCAATACCCTATAGTTTGTCACGTATGTGTGTGTGTGTGTGTGTGTGTGTGTGTGTGTGTGTGTGTGTGTGTGTGTGTGTGCGTGCGTATCTTTTTTACTATACCTGACACTTCACTAACATGATAATGGCACATACTATGCAAAGTCCCACCCCATCTGCCCCCATGCTCCTAGCAGGACTACTCTAATTACTCTGTTCTTCTGTCACTCTTGTCTGTTCTTCTCTAGCAGTGTCAGGCCTTGTCTCACGGGACTGGTTATGTTCAGTTGAAGACCTACTTTTTTAAACGGACCTTTGGATGACTTCTCTGCACTTTATTTCAATGTATTCCCTTGTGATTTTAATAGTAGCCTACTTTGTTTTAATATGTATCATATTGTATGTTTTATGAAAAGCTTTGTGTTTTTCTGTATCTGTGAAAATCGCTTTATAAATACATTTTACTTAATTACTTAAAGGTCCCAAGACCTGCTGCTTTTTTATTTATATAGCCCCACAATGAGCTTTTCTCAGGATGTGCCATTTATGTGTCTGTAGCTTAAATGCTATTGAGGAGGAGGGGGAGCGGGCAAGGTGGAGGGTGGGGGTGTGGCCTTGACCATTGACATATATAAACTGGACCAACAGACCCCGTTGCTCTGGACGGAGACCAGTGAAGGATATTAGAAGCACTTTTCTGGTGATGGCTGAGCAGCCTCAAACTGAGCTTGAAGAAGAGCCTTTTATACATTGTCGTGTTTCTTTAGAAATAAGCAATGGACAAATAGAGTCTTTAAACGCTTCAGATGTAAAGTTATTCGCTGTCAAAGTGACGTCAAAATGAATGGCAGTCAATGGAATGCTAACGGGAGGTGATCGCTTTGTAGCATCAAAATGGCGCCATAGGAGGTTCGAATTCTGAAGCGAAGCTTACCCCCTTGGCCTTGACCAACTGCCACTTTGCTCGTTTGAAAGCCATGATGTCTCTCTCTCATGGGTGGGCCAAATTCTCTGGGTGGGCAAAGCAGAGAAAGGGGAGGTAACCTTGCTCCTTATGACCTCATAAGGAGAAGATTCCAGATCGGCCCATCTGAGCTTTATTTTCTCAAAGGCAGAGCAGGATACCCAGGGCCATTTCTAGCCACTGGGGGACCATAGGCAGGCTGGGGGAACTCATATTAATATTTCATAAAGTGAAATTTTCATGCCATGGGACCTTTAATTACTTACTTATGATAATATAGATAATTCATGAGAGAAATATCAAATCGGCCAATAAAAGCAATATGATAATAAATAAATAACATCAGAATTCACTGTTCACTTCCACTGTGCCTTATTAACAGTGACACTGTATGATATTATTGTATTTACTATGAAAATATATCATGATTCTTATTGTAAGGTTTTCTTTATAATCCTTAGTCCATTTTAATGCATCCGTCAGTTGTGATGGGAATCTATTACACAAACACAAATGATATGTCTCAGATAATGACTTTTCAAACTATTGTATTGTTATTACAGTAGGTACAATCACACACACACACACACACACACACACACACACACACACACACAAAAACAGTAAATCAGACTGACTGAATGTTCTGTTCTTAAAATAATCCTAACACATACAGTATGTACAGGTCTAATGTATTTCAGTGGGTATACTGTACTGTATATGTATATATGGGCCAGAATGGGACATTGTGAGGGATATCATATTGGGGGGTCTGGGTGCCCTCCACCAGGGAAATTTTGAGCGTCAAAGACTTCATTTCCTGCATTCTGATACACTTTTATGAACCAATTTACCGTGGAAATACCTTTATTTAGCCTATGCACAGATAAAAAACAAAACAAAACACAGATGACAATTCTAACTGTCAAAAATATAATGGAAAGTATGTTGTTGCGTGTCATTGGGTATTTTTAAGTGGGTATATGGAAATCCTGGAGCTTTAGTGCTGCGTATCACGTAGACCAGTGTTTCTCAAATGGGCCTAGGGGTACTTGGAGGACTGTAGGGGGTACGTGAGATATTTAACAACATTTTTAATAGTTACAACAAGGCTGTTGTCCAGAACATTGTTCCTCTTTAGGTAGAATATTTTTTTTCTACCAGAAATGTGACATTTAATTATGTCGCTTTTTTCTATGTCACTGCTTTTGGAGATTTTGATACTATTTTGACCTAGTCTTGCCTTACTTGCTTCTTTCTACCATCTTTTTCCATGTTTTTGTCTTTTTTACAGTTTTTGTCTCTTTTTCTCATTAGCATTTAAATGTTTGTTTTTTTCAGTTACAAGGCTGTTGTTTAGTAAATCTATCTCTGGCTGTACTGTTCCTGTTTATATACACTTTTTTTTCTACCGAAAATGATTAGCGCTGGTCAGGGGGTAGTCTACTTGGCTTAAAGAAAACAATTCAAAAGGGGTACATTATTGAAAAATGTTTGAGAACCACTGACGTAGACTACACCGGTGCATATGGAGCCGGTCTATGGTCTCTGCATACTGTAGTCTGCGGTCATACCATGCTCCTATAGCAGCGTCACTCCCATGACGTCTGTTCTGAGAAGCAGCAGCAGCAGCAGTACATACAGCCCAGCAGCAGCCAGTTGTTTACGGGTGCTGATGCATTCGCTAATGGACACTGGGTTGGCTGGCTGTCAATCCCGCTAGGCAGGAGGCGAAGGCAGCACAGGTAAGATTAAAACAAACAGGAATACTTTAATAGTTGAGTTTAAACGGAACGATGTCTGCGTATTCGCCGAAGCTAGAGCTACCTGAATTTAGATAACGTTACAGAAAAGGGGCGAAGACGTGCCCCGCCTGTTCGGAGTCGCGGTAAGCTAACCGCAGACAGCCCGGATACCACCGGAGGTTCGCATTCAAAATGAAAGCCCAATTTAGCGATGTAGAAATTCATAAAAAAAAACAATTTGTGCCAGTCTCTGTTTCATTTTGTTGAGGCGAGTTGAAAGCAGACATGTTTCGGCAGTATAGTAATCAAAGCCATGCGGTGCAATGGGTCAGTTGTAGTACAACGTTAACGTTAAAGTCTTGAACCACATCGAATAGTGTAATGCAAGTAACGTTCTAACATTGTTAGAATTGGTGGGGGAAATGTACCTATTATTATTTAGAGCTCATAAGCCTGTTATAGGCTCCATATCGATCTAAGAACAGCAAATATTTGAAGTCATTGTTTTGCTATTGCACGACAGCTGTCCGAGACTGTTTGGTCTACAGAAATAAACTTGACATATTCAGTAAAACAGTTAGAGAGAAAGAGAGAGAGAGAGAGAGAGAGAGAGAGAGAGAGAGAGAGAGAGAGAGAGAGAGAGAGAGAAAGAGAGCTACTAAAGTTGCGACGGATTTATTTGTGGCTTTATTTTGAAAGTCATAATCGGAAGTCAGGTTTAGGCATTCCGTTTTAACGTCGTTAAACAAAGCATCGACACCGGCTATTTGAGGAAGAAAACGCCGGCCCAGGATGCTTTGTAGCGTTAAACAATGTTACGATGTTTTTTGTTTTTTTTAATGATCATGTTTCTTATGATGTGGGCCGCAGTATATAATAATATAGCCTAAATTCAACATGTAACATACATACTATATATAGCATATGGCATCCCTGCTCACAAAGCCTCAAAACTGAACTTAAGTAGGCCTATATTTGTGCAACTATATGTCACAAGATGCCTTAGTGTTTCCTTTTTTTTCACGCACTTAACTTGGCTAACTTTACTACACATGTCAATAGCATAATTTTTGAAGTTGCCATATTTAAAGTTCAACCTTGAAATGTAAACTTTCGTGCATAAAATCTGTAACAGTATATCCAACTTGAAAAATGTCTCACTGGCAGTTGTCGTTCTTGTGACATTTTTGTGTTTGGAAACAGAATGCCAAGGTTTGGAAATGTATATTAGTTTATCTCAGTCAAATAAATGAAATTACAAACTACTGTAAGAACAAGATAACAACGTCTGTTTCACAGATTTAAAAAAAAAGAAAAAGAAAAAAGGAAAGGAAAGGGAAGCAGTAAGTGGTGCAGTCTACGTGATACGCAGGTATGCGCAGTATAGCCACTAAGAAAGCTCCAGGATTTCCGGCATATACCCACTTAGAAATGCTCAGTGACACGCAACAACATACTTCACATTATATGTTTAATATATTTTGAATTGTCATCTGTGTTTTCCTTCGCATAGGCTAACTTAAAGTATTTCCACCGTAAATCGGGGCCTATAAGTGTATCAGAATGAATGAAATTAAGTATTTGACTCTCAAAATGTCCCTGGGGGAGGACACCCAGACGCCCCACTTTGATATGTCCATTCTGCTCCATATTTATATAAGTTATACTGTATACACGCTAAAATACATTAGACTACACCACTGGAAGCATTAGATGATTAGTTTACATTATCAGGAGCTCCGTGCCATGTTTACCTGGCTGGAGCTCCTCCAGCACTGAGCCTGTCTCTGGTTACTTAGCAAACTCTACTACTCGCTACGTCGTAAACAACGGCAATGGCATGCAGCCACAGTTGATAATCATCTCACTGTCTCAGACACCCAAAAACATACTGCACATGCTCACATACACACTAGTGGAGAATGATCAATGTAAGTAGGGCTGCAACTAATGTTTTATCGAATATCGAATAATGTGGCAATTATTTTCTCCAATAAGTTGATTTGAAAGTTTGTCACAATTTCCAAAAGCTGATATTTACATAGTGTATTCCAAAGGCTTGTTTTGTCTGACCGACCAAATCCCAAAGACATTCAGTTTACAATGATAAAAGACTACAGAGAAAAGCAGCAAATCCTCACATTACAACATCTGGAACACAGAATGTTTGACATTTTAGCTTTCTAAATGCTGCAGATCAATTTTCTGTCGATCAACTAATCGTTTCAGCTCTAAGCGTAACATTGTTTTGCATCCAGACCTATCTCCACAGCGCTGTGGGGTCTGGCTACACCAGACATACCTTCTGAGTTGTTTGCATGTCTTTAAACCAATAACAATGGTGTTGGGCGGCCCTAAGCTCCAGTTACAGTGGCCGTTGCTCTGCAAAGTGGCCTTGGAAAGGAACTTGTTTTGGTGGAACATTTGAACACCGCAAAAGAAAACGCAACATACAATATTAAATTAAGTTAACTTTTTACACAATACAGTAACGTGAGCTATTTATATTAACTGGATACGTGGTTAAATATAGGCCTAATTTTATCTTACCAGTGTATCACAGTGTGTACTTCGTCCACAGCACTCCCAGCATCTAACAAAGCAGTCCAAGCACACAATGTTCTCTCAACACTAGACAATTATTTACTCTGCATTGTACTCAGCTTCCCGTTTGTCTTTTAAGTCTTTTTTGGGTACTTCAAGCCTTGAGGGTGACCAAACCCCATCATGGAGGTCCTGCATGGCACCAAATTCAAACCCAGGATATCAAAATCACATGATAGCAGCAGTGGACAGGATTGGCTGATCTTGAAATTATATTCAGGAGTCATAAGAAACTATCTGTGTTGAATGACAATGCTTGCATGCTTGTTTTGACGCGTTTTGGATGGAGTATCACAAGGTCTAGCCTAACTGTACACCTGTGTTATGTCTTCTTCAGGATTGTAAGCCGCGTTGCAAATGCTTGACACATTTCACAGGTTCACACACACATATAAAAACTCACACCACACGTTTGTTGATCTGTGTGCGGGCAGTGCCCCGTTGTTGAGCAATGAGATTGCAGTTAACAGCAGTGTGGTTGTTTGAGTCATTGATCGGTCTGTTATTGCCGACAGGTGGTGTGCTGGTGAGTTTGTGCATGTGGAAGAGATGCTTAATGCTTGAACTGAAGCATGCACCCCACATGTGCACGGACACAACACACAAGCACCAAGCCCATTGTGGAACGTGACGCGGCCTTCAGTCCCAGTTATGCTGTTGTACTGTAAATTGTACATTCCAAACCTACACTCACGCAGCACTACTGCTGCTCTAGTCTAACCTGCTCTTCCCTCATCTAGATCTCGTCTTCTCTCTAAGCCCTGTCTGGAGATAGCTCAGATCATTCTCAGAAATCATACCATCTTTAGGTCAATTTCACAATATTTGTCCCTTATAAGTTATGATGTTATTACCAAGCGAACATGAAACTTTATAATACCCATCGCTAATAAATGGTAAATTGATAGTTAATTAGACTTAAAGTGATGGTTCGGAGTAATTTCACCCTAGGGTCCTTTGCACCATGACCTCGAGCCAAACACCCCCCCAGAAGCTTTTTTCACCTGGGTCTAACATTGGGAGAGTTAGCGTAGAGTAGCGTTAGCCGCTGAATAGCTTAGCGCAGAGGCTAATGGATCCGAAGTGTCTCTTAACATTACCCCACTAATAATGCCCGAAATGATACCAAAGGTCTACACTAGTATATATAGGTTACGCCCACATAAAGCGATGGATTGTAAAGTTTGTAAGTACACCAGAAGGTTATGTAAATAACACTTGCCTGCTGGCTTCTGCTCTCTGCTGTTGTTGTTGCTGCTGTAAGACGAGTGCTTAGGGACATCTACAAATTACAACACCGAAAAGAGATGCAACAAAAATATTTTTTTATTTAACTTATTTTTTAAAGTAAGTGCTGTAGTATAACTAGCAGGAGACAAGTAATAATTGAGGTAAGTTTGGAGACATTACCTTATTTAATCATTAAATTAATAAATATTTTTGTTGCATCTCTTTTCGGTGTTGTAATTTGTAGATGTCCCTAAGCACTCTTACTGCCCGGTAGTAACAGCAGCAGCAGCAGCAGCAGAGAGCAGAAGCCAGCAGGCAAGTGTTATTTACATACACTTCTGGTGTACTTACAAACTTTACAATCCATCGTTTTATGAGTGCATAACCTATATATACTAGTGTAGACCTTTGGTATCATTTCGGGCATTATTAGTGGGGTAATGTTAAGAGACACTTCGGATCCATTAGCCTCTGCGCTAAGCTATTCAGCGGCTAACGCTACTCTACTCTACGCTACTCTACGCTAACTCTCCCAATGTTAGACCCAGGTGAAAAAAGCTTCTGGGGGGGTGTTTGGCTCGAGGTCATGGTGCAAAGGACCCTAGGGTGAAATTACTCCGAACCATCACTTTAAGTTATTTTACTGTTAACTAACAACATAATGATAATTAATAATGTGTACTTATTATTAGTTATGCTATAGTTTGTTATTTTAACAGTTTATTATTGCTCACATCATGACATTTTATATATTATATTATATTGGGCCAAATTAATCTTACTTGATGCTTTATAAACCATTTATTAGTCATTAACTAATTATTATAAGCATTCGTTGCTTTATTATAACCATCCAAATAATGTTTATAGATGTTTACAAAACAATTATTAACCACTGACAAAGTATTATCTATCTAAGTTCATAATATTATTTTATATCACACTAAACTAATGATAAAATAACAAATTATAACATTACTAATAATTAGCAACATTATCAATCATTATTTCATTGTTTGTTAACAGTAAAAGAACTATTTCCAGTGTTTCCTTTAGGATTTATTTTAGCAGTGGGGGCAGGTCCCCCCCCCCCACCCCCCAAAATAATAAAAACAAATATATTTATTCACCTCTATTCACACACAATGAGGCACATTTTCAGTTGTGATTGAACTGTATTTTTTGAGTTACGATATAGGCCAACTTTGAGCTTGACATATAGGCTAAGCATTCTGTAGCAAATAACAATAAACCCACTATTAATTACATTATCTTAATGCAGTGTAACTACTTCAGCATGTAAATAATGCACCTCAAATACAAACGTGAGCGAGGGCGTTCAGCAATCGCTATTATATGGAATCAACAGCCACATGCAATTTAGCTAGCAGGTGAAGAATACAAACAATGAAAATCACCAGTTAACTTAATTTAAATTTGCAAGACCAGGCTTAAATGAACTGACAACAGAAGTTATACGACTTAGGCTACAGTTCTCAAGGACGTACACACACCATCTCAACTGGCTAGTTATCCTCGTGTGTCCGCACTATTCTCCGACATGCACTCTAACAATGCAGCCCTATTTCTGATACCGTGGGGGGCAGAAATGTTGCCGTGGGGGGCCGCCACGGTCAAATCAACATAGAGGAAACACTGATTTTGTTGTTTGTTAACAGTAAAAGAACTATTAACTAAAGTTTGATTAACTATCACTTTACCATTTATTAGTGATGGTTATTATAAAGTGTTACCGGGGTAGGGGAGGGGTTAGTGATGTCCAAATGTAGCTTTGTGAACCATTTCATTTATTTTCTGAGCCCACTAGATGGCGCTCTTGGTTTTAAGAGAAAGGTGCATGAGCGCCATCTAGTTGGGTCAACAAATACAACTGATGACAAATATTAAGTTAGTAAATGGCAAAGTTTTTCTGATCTTTTCTATTTTTATTTTGAACTTATTATTTTTGTGTGTTTCTAAGAATGCAGATGGTGTCAAAGCATGGCATAACAAAAGGTTTAATAGTTGCATATAATGCATAATGTATTAAAAATGCTTGCTTTATGGCCTCTTCCTTTGTAGTTGTGTTTTGTCTTTTGTTGATGCTATATCATTCACAAGATTATTTTTTTGGCAGTTGACTAGTTTTATTACAGCCATGCATCACTTGCATTTTTCCCCAATGTCTTTTGATAGGCAAATTGGACCAGCTCCCATGCTCTTTGACATGTTGAGCGTATTTCATTTCTGTCATTTAGTTGATCTTGATGCATGAGAACTGGCCCCACTGAATCACCGTTAGCATCATAATCACCCAGTGTCAGGGCATTATGTTATGTCCCCCCTCCTACTTCTGCGGTTAATGTTTCCACTCTCACTGCCCTTTCTGTTATCTGTTCATCTCAAACCTCTTCCCTGTTTCCCTGCCAACTCCTGCCTCAGGCGATGACCTTTCCTTTACCAGTGTTTGACACATTAGAGATGAAATACCAGCCAATAGACACTCCTCTGACTCACCATTTAGCATGAACTCCTCTGTTTGTCACCAACAATGACGTGTTACATCTCAATCTGTTGGACAGGTTGTTCCAGAGGTTGCCAGACAGGGACAAGGGTCTATCGTGTCCGCAGCCCTCAGGTCCTCAGTTCCTGCTGTTAAAGGCTCTGAGACGACGACAGCATGGCCGACCATGAAGAATCCATGAAGATGAAGGGCAGTGCTGGCCACTCCTCCAATCTTTCGGAGCCACCCAAAGAGAGCATGCAGCTAAAGAAGGAGATCTCGCTGCTCAACGGAGTCAGCCTGATCGTAGGAAACATGATCGGCTCTGGCATCTTCGTCTCCCCCAAGGGTGTGCTAATCTACAGCGCCTCGTATGGGCTGTCGCTTGTCATCTGGGCCATTGGCGGCCTGTTCTCTGTGGTGGGGGCCCTCTGCTATGCTGAGCTGGGCACCACCATCACCAAATCAGGAGCCTCCTACGCATACATCCTGGAGTCATTTGGCGGCTTCATTGCATTCATTCGCCTGTGGACATCTTTGTTGATTATTGAGCCCACCAGCCAGGCGGTCATAGCCATTACGTTTGCAAACTACTTGGTGCAGCCGCTATTTCCAACATGTGAACCGCCATACGTAGCAAGCAGGCTCCTCGCTGCAGCGTGTATATGTAAGTACTTCTGAGCTACTCTCTGTGCCACTGCTGTTTGCTGATGTCTGGCTCGCTGTTCCCTACAGGAGTAGACGCAGCACCAAGAATACCTATGAAGCTTTCCTCTCTCCCCCAGGCTTACTGACATTAATCAACTCCACCTATGTAAAGTGGGGAACCCGCGTGCAGGACATATTCACCTATGCCAAGGTGGCAGCCCTCATCGTGATCATCATTACCGGCATCGTCAAGCTGAGCCAGGGTGAGTGGTGTCACTGCAGTACTAACCTTTTCATGTTGTTCCAGAGACGGTTTTAGAACCGAGACACCCCAACTCAGAGTAATTTCCTGTATTTGTGATACGTGGGTTTTCTCCACTGCCATGCATCTTTAGGACACTAGCAGCAGATCCTTAAGTGTTCAGTAGACTCTCCATTCCTGACCTGTCACACGACAGTGTGACGTCAGGGGAGCGCCGTAACTATTTATACTGGCGTATGGTGGTCGTGACACTAGTTGCAAACTTTTCCTGAACAGAGGTGTCGCAACTGAGGAAAGGCTACCGACTTTGCTATTTCTACGGACTAGAAGAAAAAGAAAAAGGTAAACAATGGCAGAACTGGCAGCATCATTGATGTCAATGTTTCGATTTGATTCGATGACCTACTTGGTGGGATCGAGCCTTTCATTCACCATAAAAGAGCTCATCTTAACCCAGTAAGTTTACAAGACAGACTTGCAGTCACTCTGAGAGTCCTGGCATCCGGTTCTCCTCGAACTCGTCCATGCTTCCTGTTTCCACTTTGAAAAAACTAGAGTGGTGCACAACCTCATTTTGACGTCACATTGTGTGCGACATGTCGGGAACAGCGACTGTAAAGAGGCCTTAAAGTGCCCATGTTATGAAAAAAACACTTTTTTTATTTGTGTCTCTGGTGCTTCCACACTCATACTAACTTTGAAAAAAAAACATCCATCCTGTTTTGAGTGAGATACGGTTTCTGAATGTGTCCTGCCTTCAGTCTCCGGGTGAGCTGTTCAAAATCTGCACGGCTTTCTACGTCACTAGCCGAAACGAGGGGCCTAGGGGGGCTAACCACATGTTAGCTCATTCTCAATGGCAAAACACTGCTACAACACACACAAATTCACCCTAATCTACAACATAAATTGTATAGAACTACTTACATGTCCCTGTTCGGCAGGTATTCCACACAAAGTTGGAAGTGTGCCCTTGTTTAGAAGAAGTCTCCCGGCTAATCCTGCCTTGTACAGGCCGAAGTTGGAGAAACAGCTAGCTAGTTTATGTAATCTTACCTAGCTACTGCGCACAGGGGTGGATTGGCCATCTGGCAATTCTGGCAAATGCCAGAGGGGCCGGACCATTTTTTTAAATGTGGGCCGGTCAGATTTTTTTTTATAATATACAAATAAATTGTCTTTACAGGCCGACAGCGCATAGGATAGGTTTTTATCGCTTGCACGATTTCACTATAGTTATAATAATAATCAAGCATTAGGCCAGTCGGCAACGGCCAGCCTGGTACCGAGATGGGCCGACAGAACCATCCAGAGATTACTCAAATTGTGACGTTCAGTCAAAATCAAGCACATATCACCTTCAAACGGGATTTCCGTTTGCAGGGTTCAGGCTGTACCGGACCCTCCCGGTGATCATGCTGCTCTGGGGGACTGGCTGTGCAGCGAGAAGCCGCTGCTGACGGGCGCAGAGCTCCACCGGAGCGCGGCCATCTGACGGCATCAGTAGGCTATCAAATTGAGACGGTTAAAAAACGTCTGATTTGTAGTTGGTTTTAACGCCTGATGCGAAGTGTAGGCCTATAGTAGTACACATGAAAACCCTGAACAAGCAGCGTCGTTCTGCTCCGTCTTTCTGCTGTGCCCCATTCACATAGTGTTTAGTTTTACACTATGTAGGTTAAACTCTGCAATTAATCTGTGGTTCACATGTATGCATAAACTGTGGTGGTTACACTGTAGCTATATTCAACATCACTGATCATTTTTGATCAATAGAATGTAGAAAACATTACACTTGGGAACTTGGGAGCAAAACGTGCCCCTTGGGGAAAAACAGTTACCATAAAGCCATGTTCATGCTATTTAAAACAACTGGACCTTGGGGTCAAGTGTTGTCGTATCCGGCCCATGTCCCAGATGTGAAAGCCTCCTTACTGGACTACTGAATATCATAATATTCCATTATATTTTGTATTTTGAATTGTTACCTGCCACCAGAATTTTGTTATTTCCTTGCCATAAATATAGACGTTTTTACCATAAATTGGTTCCTAAAAATGTATCAGAATGCAGGAATTGAAGTCTTTTACCCTCAAAACTTTATGTGTTACCCCAAAAGCCAATTCTGAGAAAGGAAAAACCCTGAAGTATATCACAGCCATAAAAACATATTTAAATTGCAGAATTAGAGAGTTAAAAGGGGATAGGGGCGGCTGTGGCTAAATGGTAGAGAGTTTGCCTGCCAATCGGAAGGTTGGTGGTTCAATCCCTGGCTCTGCAGTTCCATCCCGAAGTGTCCTTGGGCAAGACACTGAACCCTGAGTTACCCCTGATGCTGTGCCATCGGAGTGTAAATGTGTGTGAATGTTTACCTGATGAGCAGGTGGCACCTTGTACGGCAGCCTCGGCCACATTCACAATTTTTTGTGTGAATGGTTCCTGTACTATAAAAAGCACTTTAAGTAGTCGTTAAGACTAGAAAAGCGCTATATAAAAAGATGGAGAACCAGACAGACAATATGTACAGTGTCAACAGAGAGAAACACAGACAATCGAACAGACAGACAGTGACAACATACAACATACTGTAGAGAATGACAGTATACAAACGGCATAAACAGGCAGTGTAAATTTGTTATAAATGTATGCTCTTTAAAAAGCAGTAAGCATTGTTTGCCAGTTACTTATATTAAATGTTTAAAAATCTGTTACATAAGGTACTGCTTATATTATTACACCACCTGTACACAAATGTATTTAGTGAATGCACGTGTCCGTGGGTGGGGTTGCATGGGCGTGGTAATGTGGGCTGGTGTGGCTACAGTGCCAGGGCTGAACTTTTGTCCCAGTCCGCCCCTGACAGCAAATGACTTTTTTCCAAAAAACTACACTATAGCCCTATTCGCACGGGATAAGTATTACCTGGTGACCTCCAGTCATTTGTAATAATTGCGGAGGTTGTCTGTGATCTTAATCCCGTGCGAATCGGTCATGTCTGTAATTTGTAAAGTAATAATTCCCCCGCAAATGACCTACCATATTTCGCTGAAAAAGGAGGTCCTGTGATAATATTAGTCCCGTGCGAATCGGCATCTCTGATTTGTCCAGGATTTGGCGGGCTTTTTTGTTTTTTCAAGGTACCTATTTCATTCTTTTGCGCCTTTTTATCCATCTTTGGCGAAGAATGGAGGGTGCGTTGGAGTGTTTTGACAGTGTTTTGGGTGCTGGGTCATATGACCCAGCATATGATCCATACATCATATGATCCATACATCATATACAATTTGCAGAAAGAGAAAGATGAAAACCACCACAAGTGCGAAGACAAAAAGAATGATTAGATGGCGATGGATGACATGTATAGCAGCATGCGTTAAATATATTTTGTATCATACATCTAGAGATAACGACAAGACATCTCCAAGCAATAGCTTATCAAAAATAATGCACAATCAAGCGAGGGGGCTCACTTCATAATTAGAGGTTAATGTTACAAATAAATCAAGCGTAAAGCTTGAGCTAATAGATTTTAACCTGGTGAAATGTTTTGTTTTATCCATCTAACCGGACCCTGCTTGACACCACCCGGAGAAAAAAGTGAGAGAAAGAAAAAGGAGAGGTCGCAGTTCGGACGATGACTGACTACCCGGTTGAGATTGTGTGTGTGTGTGTGTGTGTCTGTGTGTGTGTGTGTGTGTGTGTGTGTGTGTGTGTGCGTGTGTGCGTGTGTGTCCTCGAGATCTTACCACACACAAACACACGTAGCAGAGCTACCCACACCCATGTTTCTACTGTTGCTTAATGTCAGTAAATTCGAGTAAAATCACAGGCTTCGCTTATCCCGTTCGAATGCGCCAGATGACACTCAGACGTGGGGGGGTAATTTATAATTCACACGAGGTCCCTAGATAATACTTATCCCGTGCGAATAGGGCTTATGACTTTTGAATGACTTTTTTGTCATACTGGACTTTTTACCTTTTTATCATACTATACTATGACTTTTTTATTACTTTTTTGACATAGTATACTATGACTTTTTTATTACTTTTTTGACATAGTATACTATGACTTTTTATTACTTTTTTGTCATACTATGCTATGACTTTTTATCAGTTTTTTTGACATACCATACTATGACTTTTTAATCCCTTTTTACAACATACTATACTATAACGTTTTCGGACATGCTCCTATGACTTTTATGACTTTGTTTCCATACTATACTAAGACTTTTTAATCACTTTTTTCGACATGCTATACTATGACTTTTTTATCACTTTTTTCGACATACTATGACTATTTTTCGACATACTATACTAAGACTTTTTAATCACTTTTTTCGACATGCTATGACTATTTTTCGACATACTATACTAAGACTTTAATCACTTTTTTCGACATACTATACTATGACTATTTTTCGACATACTATACTATGACTATTTTTCGACATACTATACTATACTTTTTAATCACTTTTTCGATATACTATACTATGACTGTTTGATCCCTTTTTTCGACATACTATACTATGACATTTTTAGTTATTGTTAGTACAGCAGTTAGACATTAGGTTGATGTGGTTCAGAAAGCAGAGCATTGTTTTCTAAACTTTAATTTTTTTTTTTTTTTTTTTTTTTTTTTTTTGCATCACTTTTTTCGACATACTATGATTTACTTACGAAAACATAAACTTTGTATCAGGTTAGATAGCTTAGGGTGATAAGAGAGTGATTGGAAGACAGAAGGAGGAGTGTTTAAACCTTATATTTTTCGGTAAGTTTTGAGGTCCAATTTAGTAAGTGAAAGAGACAAATATGACAAAAACTGATGTGTCAGGTTAAATATCTTAGGTTGATAAGAGAATGATTGGAAGCCATGTGGTTGAGTGTTCAAATGTTATATCTGTCATTAAGTTTTGAGGTCCAATATATACTAAGTGAAAGAGACGAATATGCCAAAATCGTAAACTTTTCGGATAGCTTAGAGTGATAAGAGAAAAATTGGAAGACAGGAGGTTGAGTAATCAACTCTCATATGTTTTGTTTTCAGGTCTAATTTACTAAGTGAAAAAGACAAAAATGAAGAAAACATAAACTGGTTTGTCAGATTACATAGTGTAGGGTGATAAGAGAATGCTTAAAACATAGAAGGTTGAGAGTTCAAGTCTTGTAGGCTGCAATTACTTTAAAGACCTACTTTACAGGAATGAAGAGTTCGTGTATACAGTTTGCTTTGAAGAGATAAATGCACTTTCCGACACTATCCTTTTTTTTATCACTTTTTCCGACATACTGTATGTACTGTGACTTTTTTTAATCACTTTTTCGACATACTATACAGTGACTTTTTATAACTCTATTGACATACTACACTATGACTTTTTTCAACGTTATACTATGACTTTTTATTACTTTTTTCGACACACTATACTATGACTATTTTATCACTTTATTGACATACTATACTATGACTTTTTTATCACTTTTTTCAACATGCTATACTATGACTTTTTTATCTCTTTTCCGACATGCTATACTATGACTTTTTTATCTCTTTTCCGACATACTATACTATGACTTTTTTCGACATACTATACTATGACTTTTTGATCTCTTTTCCGACATACTATACTATGACTTTTTGATCTCTTTTCCAACATACTATACTATGACTTTTTGATCTCTTTTCCGACATACTATACTATGACTTTTTTCACTTTTTTCGACATATTATACTATAACTTTTTTGACATGCTATACTGACTTTTTAATCACTTTTTTCAACATAGTATACTATGACTTTTTGACATTTGACAGTGAGTTTTTTATCACCTTATTGACATACTATACTAATACTTTCTTATCACTTTTTTTGACATGTACTATACTATGACTTTTTCCCACTTTTTTCCGACATACTATACTATGACTTTTTTTGACATACTATACTATGACTTTGTTTTCAAAAAATCAATTCACATTCGTATCTCGATTCAAGCTCTACTGATTCAAAATCGATTCATAGAATTCCAAAAATGGATTCATCTTTTTTTTTTCCAACACCTCTGAGAACCGTTAAAGCACCAATTTATCCTCTTTGGACATACTGTACCATACTATGACTTTTTTTGACATACTATACTATTACTTGTTTCTGACTTTTCCGACATACTATACTAGGACTATTTTCAACATACAATACTATGACATTTTTATACCTTCACATGTTATACGATTTCAATCAGGATAGACTTCCTTGCAATTATGAACATATTTATTGTACAGACAAACATGTAAATGTAACGGGTCTCTGGAGATTGGACTCCATCGAAACCAAATGTCATAAAGGGTTAATGAAACCCAAACATATCCCCCGATGGAGTCCAGACACTGGTGGTGGTGATGAAGGAGCAGAGGAACCAATCGACAGCCAAGCGCAGACGATACCCGAGGCCGTGGGCGAGACCACCGGCGGTAGAAGGGGAGGAGGCGGGACGCACTCTATTCCTGAAACGACAAGTGACAACCGCGGAGGAGAGAGCAGATTTGAAGCAGGATGTCATACTGTGATAGGCTCATGACAAATGGCCGACTCTGATTGGTTTACTAACAATGACACAGTTTGATCTGATTTACTACTGACAAGTGACATACCATGAAACAGCTGATCATTATGAGCGATGAAAAAAGGAATATGAAGTCTTCCTGTAAGAACTTACGCTGAGCTTCATTAGTACGGTGGTTAAACATTGGGCTAATGTGGCTCAGGAAGCAGAACATCCATCCATCCATCCATCCATCTTCGTCCGCTTATCCGGTGTCGGGTCGCGGGGGGAGCAGCTCCAGCAGGGGACCCCAAACTTCCCTTTCCCGAGCAACATTAACCAGCTCCGACTGGGGGATCCCGAGGCGTTCCCAGGCCAGGTTGGAGATATAATCCCTCCACCTAGTCCTGGGTCTTCCCCGAGGCCTCCTCCCAGCTGGGGTACGCCTGGAACACCTCCCTAGGGAGGCGCCCAGGGGCATCCTCACCAGATGCCCGAACCACCTCAACTGGCTCCTTTCGACGCCAAAGGAGCAGCGCGACTCAACGCCGAGCTCCTCGCGGATGACTGAGCTTCTCACCCTATCTCTAAGGGAGACGCCAGCCACCCTCCTGAGGAAACCCATTTCGGCGCTTGCACCCTGGATCCCGTTCTTTCGGTCATGACCCAGCCTTCATGACCATAGGTGAGGGTAGACGCAAACTGACCGGTAGATCGAGAGCTTTGCCTTCTGGCTCAGCTCTCTTTTCGTCACAACGGTGCGATAGATGGAATGTAATACCGCACCCCGCTACGCCGATTCTCCGACCAATCTCCCGGTCCATTGTCCCTCACTCGCGAACAAAACCCCAAGGTACTTGAAACTCCTTCACTTGGGGTAAGGACTCATTCCCTACCTGGAGAAGGCATTCCGTCGGTTTCTGCTGAGAACCATGGCCTCCGATTTAGAGGTGCTGATCCTCATCCCAACCGCTTCACACCGACTGCGAACCGATCCAGTGAGTGCTGAAGGTCGCGGGCCATGCGTGCCATCAGGACCACATCATCTGCAAAAAGCAGCGATGAGATCCCCAGCCCACCGAACTGCAACCCCTCCCCACCCCGACTACGCATCGATATCCTGTCCACAAATATTACAAACAGGATTGGTGACAAAGCGCAGCCCTGGCGGAGGCCAACCCTCACCTGAAACGAAGTCCGACTTACTGCCGAGAACCCGGACACAGCTCTCACTTTGGTCGTACAGAGATTGGATGGCCCTGAGTAGAGACCCCCTCACCCCATACTCCCGCGCACCCACCTCCCACAGTATCTCCCGGGGACCCGGTCATACGCTTCTCCAAATCCACAAAACACATGTAGACCGGTTGGGCATACTCCCAGGCCCCGGTCCAGGATCCTTGCGAGTGAAGAGCTGGTCCGTTGTTCCCACCGACCAGGATGGAATCCGCATTGTTCCTCCTCAACCTGAGGTTCGACTATCGGCCGAACCCTCCTTTCCAGCACCTTGGAGTAGACTTTACCAGGGGAGGCTGAGAAGTGTGATACCCCTGTAATTGGCACACACCCTCTGGTCCCCCTTTTAAAAAAGGGGAACCACCACCCCAGTCTGCCACTCCTTTGGCACTGTTCCAGACTTCCACGCAATGTTGAAGAGAACGTGTCAACCAGGACAGCCCCTCCACACCCAGAGCCTTGAGCATTTCTGGACCGGATCTCATCAATCCCCGGGGCTTTGCCACTGTGGAGTTGTTTGACTACATCAGTGACTTCCGCCCGGGAAATCAACGCCAATCCCCCGTCATCCTCCAGCTCTGCCTCTAACATAGAGGGCGTATTAGTCGGATTCAGGAGTTCCTCAAAATGCTCCTTCCACCGCCCTATTACCTCCTCAGTTGAGGTCAACAGTGTCCCATCCTTACTGTACACAGCTTGGATGGTTCCCCGCTTCCCCCTCCTGAGGTGGCGAACAGTTTTCCAGAAGCACTTTGGTGCCGAACGAAGAGTCCTTCTCCATGTCTTCTCCAAACTTCTCCCACACCCGCTGCTTTGCCTCTTTCACGGCAGAGGCTGCGGCGCCCGCCGGTTCCCGTACCCTGCAACTGCCTCCGGAGTCCTCTGGGATAACATATCCCGGAAAGACTCCTTCTTCAGTCGGACGGCTTCCCTGACCACCGGTGTCCACCACGGTGTTCGTGGGTTACCGCCCCTTGAGGCACCTAAGACCCTAAGACCACAGCTCCTCGCCGCAGCTTCAGCAATGGAAACTTTGAACATTGTCCACTCTGGTTCAATGCCCCCAGCCTCCACAGGGATGCACGAAAAGCTCCGCCGGAGGTGCGAGTTGAAAGTCCGTTGGACAGGGGCCTCCTCCAGACGTTCCCAATTTACCCACACTACACGTTTGGGCTTACCAGGTCTGTCCAGAGTCTTCCCCCACCCCCTGACCCAACTCACCACCAGATGGTGATCGGTTGACAGCTCTGCCCCTCTTCACCCGAGTGTTCAAAAACATACGGCCTCAGATCAGATGAAACGATTATAAAATCGATCATTGACCTTTGGCTAGGGTGCTCTGGTACCAGGTACACTTATGAGCATCCCTATGTTCGAACATGGTGTTCGTTATAGACAATCCATGACTAGCACAGAAGTCCAACAACAAACAACCACTCTGGTTTAGATCAGGGAGGCCGTTCCTCCCAATCACGCCTCTCCAGGTGTCTCCATCATTGCCCACGTGTGCGTTGAAGTCCCCCAGCAGAACAATGGAGTCCCCCACTGGCGCCCCATGCAGGACTCCACTCAAGGTCTCCAAGAAGGCCGAATACTCCGAACTCCTGTTTGGTGCATATGCACAAACAACAGTCAGAGTTTTCCCCCACAACCGCCCGGCGTAGGGAGGCGACCCTCGTCCACCGGGTAAAACTCCAACGTGGGCGGCTCAGCCGGGGGCTTGTTAGTATCCCCACACCCGCCCGGGCCCGCACACACCCTGAGCAACTCCGGAAGAAGAAAAGAGTCCAACCCCTATCCAGGGAGTACAGTTCCAGAACCGAGACTGTGCGTAAAGGTAAGCCCCACCAGATCCAACCGGTAGCGCTCCACCTCCCGCGCACATTCTGGCTCCTTCCCCACAGAAAGGTGACGCGTTCCACGTCCCCAGAGCCCGTCGGCTGCGGCCCGGGTCTGGTCCGGGGAGGCCCCTGACCTTCACTGCCACCCATGTGGCAGCGCGCACTCAGCGGTTCCTCCCACAGGTGGTGGGCCCATGGGCTGGAGAGATGGGAGCCACGTAGCTTGTTCGGGCTGTGCCCGGCCCGGCTCCGTGGCAAACCCGGCCACCAGGCTGCGCCGACGAGCCCGCCCGTCTGGGCCTGGCTCCAGACGGGGGCCCCGGGCTTCCTCCGGGCAGGGTCACTCCATTTCTACCTTGTTTTTCCATTGGGGTTTTTGAACCATTCTTTGTCTGGCCCCTCACCTGAGACCACTTTGCCTTGGGAGACCCTACCAGGAGCACAAAGCTCCAGACAACACAGCCCTCAGGTTCACAGAGACACACAAACCTCTCCACCACGATAAGGTGATGGTTCACGGGGAAGCAGAACATGTTTTGTTTTAACCACAAGGTTGAGTAGTAGTAGTTTAATCCCCACCTCCTTCTGTCTGCATGATATACTATAACCTTTCTGACTTTTTCGACATACTATACTATGACTTTTTTATGATTTTTTTCAACATACAATACTTTGACATTTTTATGTTATACTATTAGTACAGCAGTTAGGCATTGGGCTGATGTGGCCCAGGAAGCAGAGCTGAACATTTTGATATTTGAATGTTTTTTGTAGCTGAAAGTATGCAGAAGTAGTAGGCGACCGAAAACCATGCAGAAGAATCGGATAACAATACAATATAACTGTTCATCCATCCACATGACGTTCACTACACTTTGAAACGAGGCCACGGCCATTTAGGAGACAGGCAGTGTAATGCATGTCATACCATTGGCGCTGCAATGAAATGCATTTTCTTTAGCTACATAGTATATTTGATTGTTCTTCTATGTGGCAGCACAGTGGCTCAGTGGTTGGTCCTGCTGAAAACTGGGTTCGATTCCCGGTCCGGGCAGGGCCTTTCTGTGTGGAGTTTGCATGTCCTCCCCATGTTCATGGGGGTTTCCTCCCACCATAAAAGACATGAAAAAACATGCATGTTAGGTACCTCCTGCAATTGCCTTTAACCTTTATGTTGTCCTCGGGTCAAATTTGACCCATTTTCAAAAAGTTTCCACATCAGAAATTTGGGTTTCCTTTACAAAAAAAGAAAAGTGTCCAAAAGAAAATAACGTGGACGGTTCCATACAACGCTCTCCACAAGTAAATTAAAAGATCATTTCACTACTTTCATTGAATTTGGGTGTTTTATTCAATTTTATAGCATTTGGAGAAAAACAGATAAAAGAACGTTGAAAAAAACAACAAAAACGTCATGAAAAGTGACAAAGGTCTCAAATAAGATGACCAAAACGTTTTTTGACCCAGAAAAACCAAAAGTTGCACTGTCGACGGGAAGACAACACGAGGGTTAAGGCAGGTAGCAGCATTACAACTTTGGAGTTGTTAACCAGACGCCAGACTATGTCTGCCCCATGCTCCTAATTAGTTAGAATAGGTTAAATGCATAGAATACATTCCTTGTACTGTATGTGTAAAGGTGCTTGACAATTAAAATGAATATGATATGCCCTGACAGAGGCTCAAACAATTCATGTGATAATCAAGGACATGGATAGCAGCAAGTAAGATTCATACAACACAGAAATACCACTTTTCCAGTCTTTAGTGAAATATTGACTGACTAGGCATATCCTCTGTGAGCTCTTTTTTGTGGCAACTTTTCTTTTAAAGAACTGTCATGGCTGAAAGTGTTTTTTATAGAAAGTCTGAAATCTTTGCAACCATAGACAGCGAAATGATAAGGACTGATCAACAGCAGTTGTGAACGGCCACAAGTGAACAGTATTATGATCATTTTGTGCAAATGTCCCTCCTTTTTCTCTCCTAGGTTACACAAACAACTTTGAATCGTCCTTTCAGGGATCGTCCACAGACCCCGGTGACATTGCGCTGGCGCTCTACTCTGCCCTTTTCTCCTATTCCGGCTGGGACACCCTCAACTTTGTTACTGAGGAGATCAAAAACCCTGAAAGGTAACTTTTCCTTTTCTGCCCTTTTCTGTAGAAAGGCTGAGCAGAAGCAAGTCGGGAATACTTGAATCAGTCTGGTAATGATGCAGTGTCCTGTTGTTTCAGGAACCTGCCCATGGCCATCGCCATCTCCATGCCCATTGTCACCATCATCTACATCCTCACCAATGTGGCCTACTATGCTGTTCTGGATGTTAGTGCTATACTGGCCAGCGATGCGGTGGCAGTGGTGAGTGAACCAACTACCTACCTAAACTGTGTGTGAGATGAAACTGCAGTTGCTAAACCAGTTTCTGTGTCTGGTTCAGACATTTGCAGATCACACTCTCGGTGTGATGAGCTGGACCATCCCCTTTGCTGTGGCTCTGTCCTGCTATGGAGGCCTCAATGCCTCCATCATAGCTGCATCCAGGTAGGACACACACAGCCGCACGGGAACCTATTTTGACCAAAAGGGGGGCTGCCTTACTAATGTGACCAGCTTATAGGTCCACGGTGACCAGACGTCCCCGTCTTTAAATGTGCGTTAAAAACAAACAGCGAGCCTTGCTATTTTGAGTAGTGTTGTCAGAGAAAAAAAAAAACAGGGTAACAGTTGAGTTATCACTCACGTTGTGCTTGTTTGCCGCTTGCTCACTTTACTTGATCGCCCGGTTGTACCACACACATATTTGAGAACATTTCACTGTCCCGCTTAATTATAGGAATTCTGCTTTGTGCTGCTCTGCAAGGTTTGGAAAAATGTTAGGCCTACTTTAGAGCAGCTTTTGTTAACATGATCTTTGTCTTTTCATTTTGTGTAGTAGGTGACTTGGGGGGGGGGCTGCAGCCCCTTAAACCCCCCATTTCCAGCGCTGGGACACACACACACACACACACACACACACACACACACACACACACACACACACACACACACACACATTTACTCTGGCTTTGAGGTTTAAGGCCGATACTTTGCATAGTGTCATGCTATACGTCTTAATTCATTCAGTTTGTTGTGTCCAGGTTGTTCTTTGTTGGCTCTCGTGAGGGCCACCTTCCAGATGCTCTGTCCATGATCCACATAGAGAGATTCACTCCGATCCCTGCTCTGATCTTCAATGTAAGAAAATGGATCAATTACACGTTAATTGTAGTGGAGGAACCACAGCAAACGTAAAGGGCATTTCTGTAATTTCCCCATGCATTGGTGTCTAAGGGAATTATATGACATTGGTCCGGTATTAAGGGAGAACGCTGTAACCGGCACCCACAAACCGCGCCTTAAGGTAATCCTATGGAGCAAATCTGCACTGTCAATTTCCATCCACTCAAAGTGTTTTTTTTTTGCTGCTGACAGGTTCAGATTATTATTCTAAGTGTATGACAACTTTATGGACAGAATCCCTACAGAGATAGACCTTTTTGTCAAAGAGTAAGATCCTTTTTTGTTCAACCAGAAACAGCCCCGAAATCGCTATCGCTATTTTGTGGACTTTGAATGAAGTGTATTTTTCCGATGATAAAATTACTGTTTATTTACATGGAGTCTGGTGGGTTAGGGGATGGCTGTTTCTTGCTAAACAAAAAGGATCTTACTCTTTAACAAAAAGGTCTGTCTCTGTAGGAATCCTTTCCACAATGTTTTTTTTTTTTTTAAGATTATTTTTTTGGGCTTTTCCACCTTGAATTTCTGACGGGGCAGTTAGGTGAGAAAGACATGCAGGAAATCGTGACGGGTCGGATTCAAATTCGGTCGGGAAATTGCCCATTAACATTACATAGCAGCTTGTTTCGCTGCTGCCAACTGCAGCACACACATATATATATATATATCTATCTTCACCAGTTCACTTCAGGTAAATAAAAGTGTTGATGATTTAAGAGTTAAAGATAATGGAAGTGACATTCATTGACGTCTTAAACAGTTTATGTATTTACTCACGGTCTTCATGCTTCCTTCCTCCCTCCGTCCACTGTCCAGTGCATCATGTCTCTGATCTACCTGACAGTGGAGGATGTCTTCCAGCTCATCAACTACTACAGCTTCAGCTACTGGTTCTTCATGGGTCTGTCCATCGCCGGCCAGATCTACCTCCGCTGGAAAGAGCCTGACAGACCCAGACCTCTCAAGGTAAGACCAGTTAAACCCACCTCCCACCCCGGACACCACCATGTTCACCACCCTCCCCTCAGGCAGACTGAGAACCCCCAGCACACGCACAAATAGACTCCGGAACAGCTTCTTCCCCAGAGCTGTGAACATATTACAGAAATCATACACACATCCACACATAAAAACATACACACATCCCTTGCTCCCTCAGTGCAATCAAACTATGTGCCATAACTGCTGTGTTTATTGTTTTCTAGCTATTTATTGAGAACATGGAATGAATGTGTATGTGTGAGATGAATGTGTATGTGTGAGATGTGCTTGGGTGAGAATGTGCTGGTGTATGGGTATGTGTGTATATATATATATATATATATATATATATATATATCTTTTTACTCTATGCTGCTATTTGAAGTAGATGGCTCCAACATAATTTCGTTGTACTGCACAAAGTGACAATAAAGATCTATCTATCTATCTATCTATCTCTATCTAATCTATCTAATATATCTATTCATTTCTGTCAAAAATGATGAAAAGAGGCTTAGGATCTGTCTCAAACATGGAACACTGCGAGAGAAACATTATACTGATTCTTTCAAAAACTATAACCTATAAAAAAATTACATTATTATAAAATAATTGCATCAAATTTATCATTACTATGATATTTGTGCAATATCATTACTTCACACTGTATATCACACTGTATATAAAATCATATCTATCTTTATATATTTTTTTGTATATGTATATAGCGTCTCAGAATTGTGCACCTTACCACTTACCCCCCCACCCCCATTTCTTCTTTTGCACTACTTATTTTATTACATTGTTGACACTGGAAAGGAGTTGCTTTAATCTCGTTGTACATGTGTATGATGACAATAAATGGCATTCTATTCTATTCTAATACTACAAGGGTTTTTGTGTGTGTGTGTGTGTGTGTGTGTGTGTAGCTCACAGCCTGCCTCCTGATCTGTCTCTCTGCAGCTGTCCTTAGTGTACCCGGTGGTGTTCTGTCTGTGTTCTGTGTTCCTGGTGGCCGTTCCTCTCTACAGCGACACTGTCAACTCCCTGATTGGCATCGCCATTGCCCTGTCGGGGGTCCCCGTCTACTTCCTGGGTGTCTATCTACCAGAATCCAAACGGCCGCCTGTCATCACCAAGCTACTGCGTGAGTGTACCGCACATCCAGCACCCTAAAGCCCAGTTTATGGTCCTGCGTTAAATCTACGCCGCGGGTACGTACGTAGTGTTACGCGAGGCTAAGCTAACGTGGGTCGTTAAACAACAAAACGCCGCTGCTAAAAGGTTAACTCAGCCGGTAACAATAAAGGCCAATTTATTCTTCTGCTTTAAAATGACGCTGTGGGTACGTACGTAGGTACGTGGAGATACAGACCCTACCTACAGCAGTCTGACGTGCACCTCTGTAGAAAATGTAACTACACGTCGCTGCGACGCAGACAGTAACAACTGTGATTGGTCCTCTCGGCCGTGGCTTGGTAGCGTTGCATTTCTCTTGACTCATTTCCTGGTTCTCCTTCTCCATAAAGAACATGAAATCAAGGAGAGGGTTAACTTTTTCTGGTACGGTGTTATGAGACAGAACGGACCCAAAAGCAAGGCTCGACAAAACCGATTAATTGGGCAACAGAAACTGGATGGGAGTGGGGAGGTGGATGCCGGGGGCAGCAGTGAGGGTTTTCTGGGGCTGGAGGTAGGATGGAGAAGGAGCTGGGGGAGCGCGGGGAAACCAGGGCCAGGGGAGCCGAGGAGGAGGCACTGGAGTCCGGGGAGTCAAAGGAGGAGTGGCTGAACACAGGAGGGGAGGCGGGGCAGAACAGGGAGCCGTGAGGAGGGGACCGTATGGTGAAGCCAGCTGACTGGAGGTAGCGGAGCGAAATGGAGGAGATAACTGTAAGAGGAAACACAGACAGAGTTAGCACAGGCAAGGACAGGGAAGTACAAAATGAGTCTCTGAGAGCTTGTACGGTGTTTCACCCAGGTGGCTGAAGCAACGATCACGCGGAGATGATGAGTGAATCCGGGGTCTATATACTGGGCTTGATTGTAGATGGCTGGCAGGTGTGTACGGCAGGGAGAGGTGATGGCGGAACGACGAGCAGGTGTGTGCAGTCAGCTGGCAGGAGAAAGCGGGAGGAGGGGAAAAACACAGGAAACAGAAAAAGGCAGGCAAACAGAGGACACCGACAGTGGAAATCAAATAGAACTAGGAAACAAAAACAAAGACTCACAGCCAGCCGACCCCAGCCATAACATACGGATTTCCGACAGTGGTCAGAAAGAACAGGGGAGACACTTTAGAGTCACACACTCCCCACGCACACACACATGCCGCTCCTTCTCTTCTCTTAAAGAGATCGGCACAGACAACAGCGCACAAGCAGAAACTTCAGGCCAGGTAACGTAGGCTATGGCGAAAAACCTCTGCGTGGAGCCTCTGTAGAAGCATAAATCCGCCTTAAAGTGCTCATATTATGCTCATTTTCAGGTTCATAATTTTATTTAGAGGTTATATCAGAATAGGTTTACATGGTTTAATACAAAAAAAACCACCATATTTTTGTTGTACTGCACATTGCTGCGGCTCCTCTTTTCACCCTGTGTGTTGAGCTCTCTGTTTTAGCTACAGAGTGAGGCATCTCACTTCTGTTCCATCTTTGTTGGGAGTCACACATGCTCAGTAGCTAGGTAAGGACTACTAGCCAGTCAGAAGCAGAGTATGAGGGCGTGCCCTGACAGTACCTAGGTAAGGACTACTAGCCAGTCAGAAGCAGAGTTTGAGGGCGTGCCCTTACAGTACCTAGGTAAGGACTACTAGCCAGTCAGAAGCAGAGTATGAGGGCGTGCCCTGACAGTAGCTAGGTAAGGACTACTAGCCAGTCAGAAGCAGAGTATGAGGGCGTGCCACGCTAGCAGCTAGGCGAGCATTATAACATGTATTACAAAGTGACCCACGTTGGTCTCTGAAGTAAAGGCTGGACTACAACAGAGCTGTTTGGAGCAGTTTGTGAACAGTGTTTTCTGTTGGAGATGGTAAGTCCCTTTGGGTGGGACTTTGGGCTTTTTTATACTTTGTAAACCTATAACATGCACAAAAAAGATATATCACACAATAAAGGAAAGGGAAAAAGCCCAAAAGCATAATATGAGCACTTTAAGGCAACAGCCAACAGGCACACTTCGTCATTGCAACTGCATCGTTCCTCCCCCTCTCTCATACATTCGGATGTTGTTGTCTCTTACTGCAGGTTCTCTGACTCTCTCCGCCCAGCACACCTGCTACTGTGTACTAACAGAGATGGACAAAAGTGAATAGCATCCCAAACACTTTAAAACTCAACACCAGCAGTCTCTACATCTTAAAGCTGAAAGTCACCGGGGCCAGCCAGGCGAGGGATTCTTCTGTGAAAAAAAAAAAGAAAAAAAAAAGGATTTTATTGTACTGTTCACCACGTTGAAGCTCTCAGACGCCACTGACTTGTTTACACTGAAAATGCTACCAGATGCCCAGGATGCTCCTGGAATTCAAGGCCATTCAAAGACTCCGACCATAAGGACTGACAGTACTGTTATACTGCATAGTATGGCTATTTGTATTCTTCATCACACTTTTTAATTACCTCTATTGTAAAGGATCTGCCTCGTTAGTTCCACAGGTAACTGTATAATGCCTTTTAAAGAGTATGTGCCTGTGAGATTTTACAGGCGCTGCACATGACCACAGGGACCTGATAATGATTATACAAAAAGTACATTTTTAATATATGGTTTTAACCCACTTTAACTGAAAGATATAAATATATATATCTATATATCTATATATATATAGATATATATCTATATCTATATCTATATATATATGCATTATGTGTGAATGTGCATAATTTCACCTGTGAATGAAAAGACAAATCATAAATTGTCCATCATGTAAGCTTAGTGAACGGAAAAAAGGGAAGATAGTTTTTTTTTGTCTGCTGCTATGTGAAGACTTTGAGCCATCACCCGGATGTCATTGCCTTTATGTACATTTGGTGTCATTGTCTAATGTCTGGTAGGTGTGTTATTGCATTTTAACTGTTGAAATAAAACATTGGGCCTTTTCCATTTGGGTTAATTGTCTGCTGCTGAATCTACTCTGGCGTTGTAGGAAGCTGTAGCCTTCCCGTTCTTTATCTTCTCTGGGTGCTGAAGTGTTCAATGTGCTGTACCCGAGGCATCAATAGATGTTTAGACTTAGTCAAAATAGCAATTCATTTAGGTATCTATTGTAGAGTTCTGTCTTTTAGTCACCTACGTTTAAACAAACAATTATTTCTAAAGTATCTATCCCGGCGAGGAATGGTTTAAATTGGAGAAATCCTCCTATCGCAGAAGTTTTGAAAGTTATTCATGGAGATATACTCACTCGGCAATAAGTTGTCAGCTGACACTATAAGGCTTTAGCCCTATTTGCACGGGATAAGTATTATCTTGGGACATCGTGTGAATTATAAATAACCCACCCACGTATGATTTTCATCTGGCGCATTCGAACGGGATAAGCGAAGCCTGTGATTTTACTCGAATTTACTGACATTAAGCAACAGTAGAAACATGGCTGTGGGTAGCTCTGCTACGTGTGTTTGTGTGTGGTCAGATCTCGAGGACACACACGCACACACACACACACACACACACACACACACACACACACACAATCTCAACCGGGTAGTCAGTCATCGTCCGAACTGCGACCTCTCCTTTTTCTTTCTCTCACTTTTTTCTCCGGGTGGTGTCAAGCAGGGTCCGGTTAGATGGATAAAACAAAACATTTCACCAGGTTAAAATCTATTAGCTCAAGCTTTACGCTTGATTTATTTGTAACATTAACCTCTAATTATGAAGTGAGCCCCCTCGCTTGATTGTGCATTATTTTTGATAAGCTATTGCTTGGAGATGTCTTGTCGTTATCTCTAGATTTATGATAACATAAAAAATATACTTGCCGCATGCTGCTATACATGTCATCCATCGCCATCTAATCATTCTTTTTGTCTTCGCACTTGTGGTGGTTTTCATCTTTCTCTTTCTGCAAATTGTATATGATGTTTAGCGACATGACCCAGCATCCAAAACACTGTCAAAACACTCCAACGCACCCTCCATTCTTCGCGAAAGATGGATAAAAAGGCGCAAAAGAAGGAAATAGGTACCTTGAAAAAACAAAAAAGCCCGCCAAATCCTGGACAAATCAGAGATGCCGATTCGCACGGGACTAATGGTGCGTTCTTTTTGTCCACCGAAGTCGTTTTACGAGTTGTTTTCCGGAGTTACGACCCGGAAGTTGCAAAAAGAACGCCCCCGAGGTCGTATTTACGACTCGTCAAGTCGTCTGAACTCAGAGGACCCCGAGCTCACTTTCAAAGATGGCTACGTCGTACATCACACGTAGTAAACATTGTGGTTATCTACAATTTTAAGCACTTTTGTCTTTGTTGTAACCAAATGAAGAAGTCGTACACATAGCGCTGTATACTGCTACCTATAGGCATGTCGCTACAGTCTTATTAGGAGTTAAATACCGCCTGATTAGTTATTTTGTAGCTCGTGCAGCTGAAGTTGGCTAGAGACGCTCGGTTGCTATATGACAACAACGGCTTTAAGCCGAGTCTTGAGCAGAAAGCAGAGCAGCAGCCTAACGTTAACGTTAGTCAAAACGTAATTTTCATGTATCAAACTGTGAAATATATGTGTGTAATATGTCAATAACTGGGTGAATAGAATCCTAAATGTTACTAAAAATGTTACAAAAATCATCTTTTCTCCGACTCGTAGTATTGTGTGACAAAAAGAACGCAACGACCCGTGGTTATTCGTTTTTTCGACACGGATGTGACGTCACGCTCGAGCTACTAGTCGCGATTACAAGACAAAAAGAACGCACCATAATATTATCACAGGACCTCCGTTTTCGGCGAAATATGGTAGGTCATTTGCGGGGGAATTATTACTTTACAAATTACAGACATGACCGATTCGCACGGGATTAAGATCACAGACAACCTCCGCAATTATTACAAATGACTGGAGGTCACCAGGTAATACTTATCCCGTGCGAATAGGGCTTTTGACACTGTTTTTTTCTTCTCCCAATTAAAGTACAAACATGTTTGAGTTTATATCAATAGCTGTACACTGTTTTAAATCCATGAAAGAAATACATTTCAAAAATGGACTTGCTGATCCAGATACAATTTGCTGTAGAATAACTAAAAGCTATACTGTGTGTCACTTGTATGCCAAGGTAAGTATGCACAGGACCAAATCATTTTCACTTTAACTGGTACAATCCCATTCATTTTTAAATGGCACTACATCTTGGCTTCAATTTAGTTCTTTCATCTTGTGCCATTAATTAAATCCTACGTCGGCATTGGTCCCTTGGTCCAAACTGGGCATGCTTCATGAAAGTGTGTTAAAACCTTTTTGAAATCATGTGTACTTATGAGTATTATATATTAAGTATTGAATATTAAGGGAAGTGAAGCTTCGATGTTTGGTTATTCAACCACAGTTGGTAAATCCCAAATCATTGCAGTTTGTTAAATTAAACATAAAATGAGAGACAATTTGTTTTCGGTGATGTGCTGCATGTTTAGCTCACACTGCTCCTTTTGCGAGGAACTCCTAACAGGTTAGGGCAGCTGAGCTTTTTTCTAAAGAATTTAGGACTGGTTGAGGAGGATTTTCTACAGACATTTGACATCCAAAGCTTTCATAACCTGCTATCGCCTTCTTCATAAAGACACTGCAAGTAGCTGAGCAAACCAGCTCATCGGGGGTCCATTTCAGAAAGCAGGTTAAACTCTGAGTTAGTTAACCCTGAGATGAGGGAAACTCTGGGTTTTCGGTTTCAGAAAGAGAGGATACTCAAACCTGAGAGAGAGGGGGAACTGCAGCCCGTTTCACAACGAGAGGTAACTTACCTCACAGTCACCTGTGAACCTAAGGGACTGTCTGTTATTTATTTCAGGGGCCACCGGAGGAGTTTTGGGACCTTTAGCCAAAAAAGACATGACCCTCCCCTCGCCAGTAAAGAAATTTCTATGACCCTCCAAAACTATTTGGAAAAAAGGCATGACCCTCCCCCAACAATTTATCAATACATTCTGTACTTCTTTAGTGTTATTTAAGATATTTATAAAATATCTGATCATGCCAGACGTAATTATTCCACTCATTTTTTAAACAATGCAATTATCCGTTTCAGCCACCAGGGGGGCAGTGTTCCCCCTGCCTCACAGCAAACTCATGGGTCAGACCTATCTGTTAGCGAAGGAGGGCCGAGACAGAGCTACATGGAAAAATATGCACCAAACAAGCCACTTAGAAATTTTGCCGTTTCGTGAATACAAAAGTTGGGTGAACAATGATGGATGACCCTCCCCTCAACAAAGAATAAAAAGACATGACCCTCCCCTATTTTCCTCCGGTGGTCCATTCCATAAATACCGAACGGTCCCTAACCTGGTCGGGAGCAGGTTTTCCTCAATAAAAGAAGAATTTTTATTGTGGCGGTGCACGCGCTTAACTCGGACTGAACCTACTCTGAGTCGATTGAACGAACTCAAATAATCTGCTCTGGAACCAAAATCCCATCTCTGGGTAAATTAACTCAGAGTTAGACTCAGTTTGTTAAACCACCTTCCTGAAATGGGCCCCAGATCAACATCTCCAGATGAATATGCTGAGAAAACCTTATTTTAATATCTTAAATTGCAGACTACTGGACTGCATTTTTATACTTTCTTTGCAAATTTGATTATGAGAGGTTATGTTCAAACATCAAATTGAGCTTTTGAGTACATTTACCCAAATTAAACAGTTTAGATTTATCGTACATGACAAATTGACACTTGGATGTTTAAAGTTTATTTTGAAAGCCTTCTTTTTATACACATCTACATATTTACAAAAATTTTAATTCAACAAGCATCCAACAGAAACAATCTTAACTTCGAGGGGATTTCTGAACCAACTCTCACACCCACAACAAAACTTGCGTCACACTTTCACATTATGCAAAAATCTAACACGCACACAAATATACACACACACACAGCACCCTAAATTGCAACCACACGCGGCCCAAGACGTCTTCATAACAGAAGTGTTAACAACACAGAGCATACAAGGCATATCACACTAATGTGCAACATTATTAACACACACACACACATCCACATGGAACAAACACCCACACACAAATTCACTCCACCACAGTTAAAAAAGAAAAGAAAGAAAAAGACACTCTGGATCCTTCTGGAAATGACACCTACTCCTTCCCCATCTGTGTAGTAGAGCGGAGGATGGATTTCACTCTAAAGAGCTTTAGCGATATATGGTATGGTAACAACGGGGGCGTTAAGAACAGGATGTTCTCAGTACATTTGTATTTCTTTGTCAAATTTCACTTTAAGATGGAATTTCTTGAAGTTCATTTTTATTTACCTCAAGGTTTGCATTTACATTTATTATTATTATTGTTATTATGTGCCATTGCAATAGTAGTTTCCCTCCACTCTCGCCTACACAGAGGAATATGGAGTATGGTGATCATTGGTGTTGAGTGCATTGGGAAGATCCACTGACAGGCATTTGGAGAGGGGGGGGGGTAAGGGATAGATCAATCGGAATTATATTTGTCTCCATCATCATCATCCTCCTCATGGTCATCTTCACCGGGGCAGTCCAGCTCGTGCAGCACTTCCCTCTGGTAGCGCCCCCAGCTCCTCTGGCTGTACGAGTGCTCCTCCTCCCAGTAACCTGCAGACGTGACAGGAGACCGAAGCCAGCCAATGAATGAACAGGAAGGACTGGGATAAGTGCGCAGGCACACCACACACCCACACGTGTTCAGCTTGGGACAAACTAGAAGACTAGGAAAAACCTAAAAGCTGGCACAGATTTCTAGTCTTTGACAGTCAGTAGGGTTGGTATCGTTTTTTTTTTTTTTTTTCCCCAATGCCGTGTCTAAACAGATACTTTGATTTAAAAAAAAAAAAAAAATTGAGAATAGGGAATTTCACAATAACTTTGAATGCACCACAAGGCTTACTAGTTTCAAGTGAACTCACCACATCTGTGTTGTTTTTCCAACAATGGCAGCTACGGTGAAATACAGACACCCTTTACACCGTTTAGCGGTCAGCATTTTAACCGTATTTACTCCAGCTGCTAGCTAACCGAAGGCTAACGTTAACTGCTCTCAAGTGAAGGGTTAACTAGCATCACGTGGGGCGATGCTCCTGTTGCCTCTAACATCTGTTTCAGAGCATCAGAGAGCAGTGCAGAAGGCATTTAATTGGCACCGAAATCCGCATTGCGATCAGATACCGGTCGTTTAGACACCTGTGCCATATTAGCACCGGGTTTCGGGACCCAACCATAGACCTCAATAAACCTCACAAGTGAGTTACACTGGGCTATTGCCTATCAATATCGTGACGAGACTAGATATTATGATATCCAAAATCTAAGACGATATGGCATAAGTGGTGTCTTCTCCTGGTTTTAAAGGCTGCATTACAGTAAAGTGATGTCATTTTCTGAACTTACCAGACTGTTCTCGCAGTTCCATTATTGGCCTTTACCCACTTAGTCATTATATCCACATTACTGGTGATTATCAAAAATCTCATTGTGTGAATATTTTGTGAAAGCACCAATTGTCAAACCTACAGGTTAACGATATCGTGATATTTGAATGTTGTCCATAATCAGCCAGCCCTAGGTACACCAGGTGGCTAGTCGTTAGGGCTGCACGGTACGAGGAAAATATGTGATGACGTTATAGCACGATATATTGTGCAGCCCTACCAGTAGTGTTGCATTAAAAAAAAAAATAAAAAAAATAAAAACACACCTTTGACGTTCTGTGCGTCGCGTTAGGTCACGGCAGTTTCCTGCGGCATCGCTATGACGGCCAGCCGCGCTCGCCTCACGCACGAGGCGGTACTAAATCTGCAATGGAAAATGGAGGACGAGGCACCGCGGCCGAGTCGAGCCGATACTAGCAGTGGGTAAGCGCCATTAGAGCGTTATGCCAACTAAACTCCTTATTTTTTGATGCAGAATAGGCTTTGTTTTGAATCATTACAATGTATAAATTAACAGTATTATGGAAAAAGGTCCCCCCCCAGTCAGAAGCAGAGTATCACGTGAATTTTACTAGACGCATCCAAGGTGGCGCGCACCATTGTGACGTCAAAATAGTGACGTAGATCTTGCCGGCGCACCCGGATTTATAGCACGCGAGCAGAGGTCGCGCATCACTTTTTTTTTCAGCGGCCCGTGACAAAGTGGAAACAGGAAGCCTGAACGAGCTCGAGGGTAACAGGGTATCAGACTTCCTGGGTTAAGAGGAGTTCTTTTATGGTGAATGATCCCACCAAGTAGCTCATCCAATCAAATCGAAGCATTGACATCAGTGCTGCTGCCAGTTCTGCCATGGTTTACCTTTTTCTTCTTCTAGTGCGTAGAAATAGCAAAGTCAGAAGCCTTTGCACATTAGCACCACCGCTGTTCAGGAGAAGACTGCAAATAGTGCTGCGAGCACCAGCGCAGGTATAAATAGTCAAGGCGATCTCATGACGTCACATTTGCAAGCGCCAGCTAGGCTGCGTCTAGTATATAAGAGCCTTATGAGGGCGTGCCACACTAGCAGCTAGGCGAGCATTATAACATGTTACAAAATTATGCATGTTTGTCTCTGAAGTAAAGGTTGGACTACAATAGAGCTGTTTGGAGCAGTTGGTGAACAGTGTTTTCTGTTGGAGATGGTAAGTCCCTTTGGGGTGGACTTTGGGCTTTTCACTTTGTAAACCTATAACATGCACAAAAAAGATATATAACAATAAATGAAAGGGAAAAAGCATAATATGGAGCACTTTAAGATGCCCCTTTCGTGAAGGTTACCGCAGATTTTTTTTTTTAATAAATTACAGTTATTTACTTCTTTCAGGCATTTTGAGTACCTTATTTTCCGGACAATAAGTCGCACTTTTTTCCTACTTTGGCTGGTCCTGCGACTTCTAGTGAGGTGCAACTTGTATATCAAAATGTATAATTTAACATTAGGGGTGGGGGAAAAAAAAATCGATACAGCATAGTATCGTGATATTTTTTCGTGGCAATACTGTATCGATACACAGACAACAAGTATCGATCTTTTATGATATATGTGTTGGTCAGTCTGTTTGCTTGACGATCCCATTTTGCAGCAATAAAATTGAAATGAGATGAACAGAGAGAAATGTATCTCTTTAGATAAAACCGATGTTGACAAAATTTTCCTTTGGGGACATCATTTGAAACTGGGAAAAATTTTAAGTTGGAAAAAAGGTAATAAATTGCAATATATCGCAGAATATTGCAATATGTTTAAAATCGCAATAATATTGTATCGTGACTTAAGTATCGTGATGATATCGTATCGTGAGGCCTCTGGTGATTCCCACCCCTATTTAACATGTTTTTAAATGTTAATTTATACTGAAAACAGTACCGTCTACAGCTGCAAGAGGGCGCTCTAGGCTTGTGACAACTAGAATGCTGCTCATAAAGACAACTGAGAAAGAAAACAAACTGCAGGTAGTAAAATATGCAGCCGAAAACAGTAATCGAGCAACAGAAAGAAAGTTTGAAATGAGGGACTAGAGCTGGAGGAACGAGTTCACAGATGGGTGCTTGAACAAGGTGCTGCCGGGAGGGGCTGGTCAACGGAGAAGTTAGCTACGTCTCCATGCCCTGGTAGTTATTCTGTGTGCTATTGTGTAGTTGAATAACTGTTAATGTGGTACGTTAACATACCGGACACCTACCGTATTCAGCCTGTTGTTCTGTGTGCTATTGTGGAGTTGGTCTTGGAGTCTGTGAAATAAATTTCTAAATAAATGCAACTTATAGTCCGGTGCGACTTATAGTCCGGAAAATACGGTAGATCTCATTCAAGACATGAGCAAAGACTGTTTTCTCCATCCACTTTTTGTTGAAAATGGAAATGAGGATTTTGGTAAGATCGGGTTGACAAAGACCCCAGGTGCAAACCTACACAGACTTGAGTAGTGGACCCATCAATGAATACGTACCACCGTAGCGCTCCTCTCGGTCGCTGTCTGCGTCGCTCCCCTCGTCGGGGTAGTCATTCCTCCAGTTGCCTTCCTCGTTTTCATCGTCCTCGTCTTCATACACCTCCTCTTCATGAACCACAATGTCAGGCACCTGGGAAACAACAGGCCGTTTATCTGAAAGCCTCCTTTCTCTTGATTCAGCATTGGTTTTATTGCACTCAAAGAAATTGTAATAAAAAACTGAATAATAATAATAATAATAATAATAATAATAATAATAGCCAGCTTCATTGTTTGAGCCATAAACTTGAATTAACACTTTGACAATCACTTTGTACCAATGTACTGAGTACTAAATGTTAGAGAACATGTTTTTGGCCAAAATAAAAATCAGAGAAATGTCAAACACTTTTGAATGCAAATTTCTTTAGACAATTTTTCCATGTGGTGTTCTCCTCTGTATTTGTCCAATTTACTGCCATTATTGTTGTATTGTTATCATTTAATGTAATCCATTTTATTTCATATATTTTAATTATGGATCTTGTTTTTACTGTATAGCACTTTGTAACTTGGTTTTGAAATCTGCTATACAAATGAGTGATTATCTGTATGATCTGCCTCACTAGAACAGCAACATGTGGCGGAACAAGTTTTGACTGATAGGCCTCGAGCCGTGTTTGATCCCGGGCCACTGCTTTTGAAGTAATTAAGAAAGCTAGAAGCTAGAGAGCAGGGGCAGCATGTACAGGTAGGCCAAGACCAGCTGACCCGCGCTGATTCATCCACATAACTATTTCACAGGCAGTTAGAACATTTAGGAAATGTCTACTCTCTACGGCGCCCTCGTCTTCATTCACTCACTCAGAGTTCAGCATTCATTCATCTGTCCGTCCATCCATCCACACACACCAGTTCTCCCTCATCGGTGTAGGCCCTGACAGACAGGATGTCCTGGATCCAGCCTGGCGCGACCATTTCCTGGTAGTAGAGATCGTAGACGTAGTCGTCGTCCTGCTCCCGGTGCTCTTCCCCCAGTCTCTCTCCGGTGATGCTCAGGTGCTCCCGCAGCATCTTGGTGCTGTTACACAGGATCACTTCTGGGTCTGAGGACAGCGTCTTTACAAAAAAAAGCAGAGCGAGAGAACAAAACAGCAGCCTTAGCAATGTTGACTATAGCCTTCAACTATAACCTCCAACACATTAACAAAGACAGTTGACACACTACACAATAAGGAGCTTACAAATGAAAACATAGTGTACCATATGTTACAAGCACACAGATCTCTTTTTTGTATTCAAACAGTATTTCAGGTAAAGCTATAGTGCGTAGTTTCTGTCTAGACCCATGTGACGCAATCGTCCAATCAGCTGCCATGGGTTGCGTCTGTCACGCCCATCCCGCTCGTCATTTCCAGTTAGTGTTTTAACATAGGTGTATAAAGTGGGCACTACACACACACACACACACACACACACACACACACACACACACACACACACACACACACACACACACACACACACACACACACACACACACACACACACACACACACACACACACACACACACACACACACACACACACACACACGCTTCTGTGTGCCAAAGTCGCCGGACGCCACAATCTTCTGAACATAGTCATACTGAGAAATACAGAGAGAGCTGTGTGGAGCAGATAGCCTTAATTAGCTTTGTGGCAAATCATGTGAATGTAACGGACGTTTATTAACATCAAAAAGTTACGCACTAAAGCTTTAATATGCTATTAAATATTTACTGTTATAAGCCTTTGGTAACAATGCATTTGCACGACAGCTGTGTGTGATGAGAGTAAACCTACACAACATACACAACAGACAGCAACCTAAAAAGGACAACCTGTCATAAATGTGCAGTGTTGTGGACAGCTTGAAGAAAGCTTCTGCACCATCTTCAGTATAGCACCCCCCTCCCCTGGCAGGCATATTGGGAAGCAGCTCTGACCCCCGACCAAATGGGACAGTCACTCACTCAGCGATAGGACTGGGTATTGTCTCGAAATTAGGCTTGACTGAGTAACTGGTGTTGCCGGTATTACATTGTGTTCGGGCATACACCGATTACATTACTTGCCCATCGCCCTCTCCACTGTTTTCTTTTCCATCTATAGAAATAATACCCATTTAGTTAATATTCACATATTAGCACAAATGTTCCTCAAATGAAGGCCCCTGAGGGTGTCATCAATACATCAGGTGAAAGGACACTACAATGACAAAGTGTCTGCTGCGTACAGCAGAAGCAGTAGAGTCGCAGCACAGAGCGACCAGAGTCAGATTTCACTTCAAGTGACGAGAGTCGGGAAAGTTGACCGACAAGAGGATTTGGTGTGGAAGCAAGAGAGAGAAGCAAAAAGGTCCCCATTTGGCAATATTTGGAATTTAAACTGAATGTGAATAACCTGATAACGTTAACGAGGACATCTGGAAACTTTGAAGCTGGCTCCGCCGCGCCCATCTACGCACTTGCTTATAATAAGATATTGAGTGTTACAGGAATATCTTAATAACTGGTAGGAAGATTTCCTGATACCTACAGGTACCAATACAGATTCACTGTACTATTCCAAAAAACACTCTGCTGCTGAGCACTGCTATCAATAAGCCATCCCCCCCCCCCTTTTATTTTTCTTTACAAATTACATTTTATTTTGTCAGGATGGAAATTTTATTGTTAGAATTTTATTAATACAACTACTTTTATCAATATTGCTCTTCTGTTTTGATTTCTGTGAACGAAAAAGAAGAAACTACTTAGCAGGTTCTACTGGTACAGAAGGAGGGGAGAAGGTTATTTTAGCCTTAGAGTCGGCACAAAAGCGGCACCTGTCAAAATTAAAGACACGTGGCTGAGAAAGCAAAACTGTTAAGCTACAGTAAGCTTTCGTTTCACTTTGTTCATAGCATATTTATAACAGTGCAACAAGTTCCTTATGGCTTGGGAAAACATACTGGCTATGGATGAAGATGGGGCAGGGGGATAACTGTAGGCAAGTTGTCAAATTTCTGCCCATTTATGTAAGGCTTGTTCACCAGGTTGAGAAAGGTATAAGACCGTCTTCCACGCTGGTGGTACACAAGCATTATTGTCAATTAAAGACAAATGTAACCACAGTTTAGAGTGTTTTTTTTATTCTTTCTGCCACATTAATTTTTTTTACACAGTTGACGGTTATTTTTGTTATTAAAAAGTAATATATCCATGATATGTTTGTGAAACAAGTGAAGCAGGCGATACACTACATCATTCTCAACTCACCTTGCTAGATTTGTCCTGCTCCTCTACATCCTCATGTAGGAGATCAACCACCTGGATTGCACCGAGACCCAAACATTTGTCCTGCTCTTTCCCAGTGTCCTCCACGCCATCAGAAGCTTCCGTCTGGTTGGTTTGCTGCTCCGCCGGGCTGGACAGCCCTGTACGGTGGCTGGAGAGGATTCTGTAGCGTTCCTCCCTCCGGGTGCTCCACTTTGCGCTCCGGAGGTCCCCGATGATCCGTTGGGAACTGGCAGCAGAGGGGCGCAGTGCGTGGGCCATGCGAGGCCGAGCCAAAGCCTGTCGCACCTGTGTCTGAACAGGAGCATCCTGGTGAGGAGATGACAAAAAGTGAGAGTTTATTTATACGGCTCTAACATTTAGCTTTACTTCCTGACACCTAGCTAGAAGTTGAAGGAAATTAAGCAGATACCAACAGAATCCTTGAAAACATCTCACCACCCAAACAGCGGTCATCATGGGACCATTTCAGCAAAAGGCAGGAAGAAAAAGAGTCAACTTTAACGTAATAACATTACACCGAAAAAGTGTATAGCAGCTAAACTGACGTTATGATCAACATCAACAAATATGAGCAAACCATTGTACACACTAACGTTAATGCAATGTGGGGCTGTTGTGACGTTACGGCTAATGTCGGCTAACAACGTTGCCTAGCTAAACGGAGTATTATGCTAACAACAATTAGCACAGAAGGCGCGTTTGTTTTCTAACAACTACCATCGTTTTAGGTAGTTAAATTCAGCTTGTCATCAGTCAGTTAAATTTACTAAATCGGTACGTCTGTACAGACACGCTAGCTAACGTTTAAATGCCGTTTCCACCGCCAGCTGCGTAGTCGTTAGCCTGCACTGTGGCTGTAGTAGCGGGCCTCTCACCTGTGTCGCTACGGTCGCCACGAGTTTGAAGACAGAATTTTCCACCTCGGCTTCATTCGGCTCCGGTACCGTTTCCCCTGAGCCCTGGGACGTCTCCGGCCGGATACGTTTACACGCCAACAACAACGCATCTGCTGGGTCGGTCCCCCTTTTCCTCTTGACTCGCAGAATCGTCGTGTTCGGATCCATGTTGTTCCTCTGTCCGCTGAGTTTGTCTGGTTTGTCTGGCAGACTGGGAGGAGGGAAATGAGGAAAGCTCCGCCTTTATTTCCGCCCGGAAGCTATAGGGGGAGGACCATGGACTATTAGGGATCAATAATAATAAATAATAAATATGTCCTCGAATTAATTGCTCTTCCGCTAGAATAACTAAATATTGATGTCCTCGATTTTTCTTAATTTCTTTCGTTTGATGACTGTATAAAATAGGTTTCGTCAAAACATTATTCCGTGTATTTAAATTACTTAAAATCTTCCCTTATAAATTTATTCCGAGTCGGGAGTACTAGGCTACTCTTGATAATATAGGTTAATTATAAACAATATTATTTTTTCTTCACAAAAATAATGTGTGACCAATAACGTAGCCCTTAATGTATGCCTATATTAAATTAGGATATTCAAAAGTTGAAGGATTATCATATGTTACAATTGATAATTCTACTTAATCGGTGTGTCTTTAAATGAAGAATCAATAAATCAAATTTTTAAATATAATTACAGAAAATCATCCAATTGTAGCCAATTGTAGCAAATTGTAGCCTTCCCAGGGGCTTAAAACAGCTTCCTGGCACCTTCATAAACCCAATAAGTAGGCTAAATTAATCTGATTAGTAGTTGCATACATCATTGTTTCCATTAAAAATTAAACCTTGGACCTTGGATAGCCAACAGATGGCGCTCATCTGCCACTGTTCCAGGTTATGTTCACCAGCTTAAAATTTATATATAGCTTACATCTTATTTCTTTTGAATACGTTTTTTTTTGTACACAAACCCAACATAAAACCCTCAAAGCCTGTAAACACCTCTGGGCCCAATAAATACTTATTTTCCTATAGTATCTCTTTAATCTGATGGTTTTACTGAATGTGAAAGCAGAACAGGTCTAACTGTTGCCCAGGGGGTTATTGCACAAAAGCAGAATGTTGAAGAAGTGCAAAGCAACAAAAACAAATAGAAAAAACAGAGAACACAATTATAGTTTTCCCAGAACAAATGAACTAAGGCAGGATCTGTACACGGGAATGTACAACAAAGGACTGGTCAAACAGACAACGGTTCAAACCAACGCAAAACCAACGCTGCTGTCACTTCCACGTGTAAACCTGCAAACGTGGATGGATTAGTGGGCCCTGGCCCTGGTCCAGGGTCCCGAGAGGTCAGGGGGGGGGGCCCTAAGCCACAGATTCTGTGATTACCTTATCTTTATCAGTTTAAGTGAATGCAAATATTTCCAACTCTTTGCTGTCATGCAGCCCTTTCTCAATTTGTTATATCCAGTTATACCACGGTCTGGGTGAATACATCTGATTGGCTGCAGGGTGGCCATTAAAAAGTGATATAGCACACGATATATAACAATTGTTATGGTTTTAAAGTGAAAGTCTCTGCGGGGGAGGGTGGATGGGGTGGAGATACATGGGGAGGGGTTAATTGGGCGGATAGGGGGTCGGGATAGTGTGGTGGATCGTGGTCAGCCTGGTGGTGCTCCTCCAATCATTTTTGTATTGTTGTTACTTGTCTTGTTTTGCTTTGTCTTGTTATATTGTTGTACCACTTTAAGTTTACTGTTTATTTGGTTTTTGAATTAGCTATAAAAAAGATTCTCAGAATGTATTAGTGGAATGTATGTTAAATCTATTGCTTTAATAAAAAAACGTTTGATTAAAAAAAAGTGATATAGGACAACTGACTGTTGACCGTTCAAAATAAATGCGCTAATTTAAATGGAGAAAAAACATCTTAATATCTTTATTCACTGTGTAGTCCTTCAGTGCCTCGTTCTCTGAACACCACAGGATGGCGCTAACACACACGCTGAAGTTTCCCTGCCCCTCTGAACTGACCCAAGACATCATCACATCCAGGTATTAGTCAAACCCTCAACGTCAAACTTTATTTTGATTGCAAAATGCATGCACATATAAATTAGTGGTCTTAAAAAAACATGCATAGCGGGTTAATGCTCTTCAATGTGTCCATTATAAGGTCATTAATGGACTCTAATTGGACATTAATTCCTGAGAATGGACACCTTAACTCATGTGCTCTCTTCAAAGCCACCAGACTCCTTTTTATATAAACTGTGATTTTACCTGCAGAACACAGGACTTGCTGGCCGCTGCCTCGATTGGTTTGTTTGTGACATTGGTGAATCCGTGCTAACCCTTTACAACACCAAAGTCACACACCTCATACGTACCATAAGCACCTGATGCAATCCCCACTTCAAAATCCCAAACTTTCACTTTAAAAGCAAATTGGGCAAAACCATTAGCCTCACTTGTCCTCTGGTCAAATTTGACCTAAAAGTTTTCTATAGGCCTATCAGAAATTTGGTTTTCTTTCAACCAAATTTTCAAAAAAAAGTAACATGGATGATTCCCTACAGCACTCTTCACAAGTAAAATAAATGATCAGTTCACTACTTTCATTCAATTTGTGTGTTTTATTCAATTTTATAGCATTTGAAAAAAAAATTGATAAAAGAACATTTAAAAAACCTCCAAAAAAATGTCAAAAACAAGTGACAAAAATGTTGGAAAAAGCTCCAAAAACTTGGGGAAAAACCCATAAAAACTTTAGAAAGGCACAGAAGTCGACAAAAACGTTGAAAAGAAGTGACAGAAACATCGGGAAAAGCCACAAAAGTGTCGAAAAAAACGTTTTCATTTAAAATTTTGACCTAGAAAAACTATGTTGCATGGTCAAAGGAAGACAACACAAGGGTTAACAAAGTTGTCTTTATGATCATGCGCTAACTGCAGAAAGGACAATTAGAGAATTCTTTTCATAATCTCTGCCTGTCCATTTCTGATATTACTGCAACAATACGGATCATAATTGTAGCAACAATAAATAATTAGAAGCAGTTACTGTTCATGATGCAAGTGTGTCTGCCATCTTGATTTCAGTAAGTTGCAAGACATGATGAGACATGAGCTGATTAAGTAATGTTATCATTTAACTGCACATACTGCACTGGACTCCAAAGGAACACCTAATATAGGCAATAGATAATACATTTGTTGTAGTTGTGAACATCAGTTCTTGAAACTGGTGGTCATTATTTTCTGAGAAGAAGGGTCTCTGGTTGAGGAGTTATTGTCAGAACGAGACTTGCAGGTCAAAGCCACAGCCCACAGGAACATGAATACACCTAAGAAGAAAAGAGAAAGGCTGTGAATACTTCTGGTAAATCATAAAAGCAGAGTACTTTATATGAGGATCGTGCACATACTGACCCTGCAGGGAGTTTAGTATAGTGAATATGTAGATCCCAGGGAGGGAGATGTAGGTGATGCTTGCTAACCCCCAAGGTAAGCCAAGCACACAGCTGAGGCCCAGCACTGTGGCACAGTCTTTCAATAACTTTATCCCTTTCTCCCTCTTTATCTTCCAGCCACTGCTTTCAGTCCCTCCACTACCTGCCCGTAGCCCCCAGAGCTTAAACACCACCAGCCCCAGCATGCAGGAATTACACAGTATCATCAGCACACATGGGACGGCCACGGTAGTGATGAAGCTGACCAGGAGCCTCTGTGGGAACTGGCTGCTCATCCAGCATCTGCAATATTATGTTTTTCTATTTAGATCAAGTTAGTCTCGCTTTGCCAGACCATCCTCAAAGGCGCTGTGGAGGAGGGTCTGGCTAGTCCACACAGCATTCCGGGATGGGTGAAAAACGTGCTCTGGTTTATTGGCATTTCTTTAAACCAATCACAATTGTCATGGACAGCGCTAAGCTCGGCACGGTGCCTCTGCTAAAAAGTCTCGGGAAGGAACTTGTTTTGGTGTAACGTGGATGTTCAAAAGTTGTTTTAGTCGTGCGAGAGAAAACTCAAATTGGACAGATAGTCTAGCTAGCTGTCTGGATTTACCCTGCAGAGATCTGAGGAGCAGTTAACCTAGTCCTCAGAAATCCACCGGAGTTTAGAACGCCAACACAAAGGAAGCGGAAGGAACAAAGAGAATTTCCAGAGCACCAGAGCAATCCTGGAAGTGGAACGTCGTGGATATAGCCTAAAGGCCCAGACACACCGACCAGACAGCCGACCCTCGGCAGTAAAGGCAGTTGGACTTATCAGTCTCCCGAGTTGGTCAAAAAAGTGCCTCAGAACACACCAAAGCGACGAGACGTAATACGTCTCCATAACAGCAGGCGGTGCTAATCTGTACCGGCAGCTGATTGGATGAACGCGTCACGTGGGTCTGGTTTCTCCGGAAATTCAAAGACAGACTATCATGGTGGCTCGTTCAGAATACGATCTCATATTGTACTAAAATAGTTCACGGAAACGTGTTTCTGAAAACATGTTAAGCAAGAAATAGGCCGTGCAGTTGCTGAATCTGTCTTCATTTCAGATCGACAAAGGTCAATTTAAAAGATTATCGTCAGATTTTGAGAGACTCTAGTCACGCTCATCCCGCTCCTCGTTTCCAGGTTAGCACTCTACCAATCAGATTGGTCATTTGAGTCTGACTGCCGGCAGCCCGCCTTCCGATTCAACATGTAAAATTGGCCAAAATGAAGGCCGATGGCCCCTCGGACGGACAACGGCACGGAACACACCGAACTGACTTGAGTCACTGACCTCGCCAGACTGTCAGACGGCCGATTATCGGGTTAGTGTGTCTCGGGTTTAAGATCAAGTTAACTTTAAATTACAAATAATCTGCTTCTTGGCCAGGAACAAAATAGAGCACGCTTAAAATCACACTATGAACAATATTTGCTTGGAATTCCAAACTCCTGTGTGGTTGAATATTTAAAACATAACAATAAATCTTGGTTTCTTACATCTGTGCTGTTGAAGTCTGGTTGTTGGCGTCCCTCAGACTGTATTTGCCATAAACACCTGAAATCCCACAAACCACTGCAACCAGTGTTGGAACACCTGCATGAAGACAAGAAAGATACAGAATTTTCTTCAACAAGCCCTGACCAGGGATGGAGCCAGGGGGTGGCTTCTGGGGCTCCAGCCCCAAATGTTTTCTCAAAAGCCCCGGACCCGGGAAATATCGGCATTAATTCAGTGAACTCTACAAAAATGGCTTTCAAGAATAGTACAGCCGTTAACGGCAAAATCCTACCCTATGTTATGTCACTTAAAAATAGTAACATCAGACACATTTTGGCTTTTTTAGGTAGAAAAACAGAACACTTCTGTTCTCAGGTTATATTTTGTTTGATTAAATTGAAAGACTAAAATAATATTGAAGATCATAATCAATCACTTGGGATACTGTTTTCAAATGTTCTGGAACCTGTATTGTTTACATCCGCTGCAGACTTATTCTTTTCCTCTTGCATTGCTGCTTTTTACAGTGCAATAACATCTCCATTACCAGCATTCAGCACTGTCTATTTATTTATTAATTGTTAGTTTGTTAATTTGTTAGGGACCATGTACAATTTTTAACATAAATGTTGCCATTTGATGCACTGTACCAGAGTTAGCCTTAGGCTAATTTACATCTGCAGTCCCTAGGCAGGGCACAATTTAAATCCAACAGTAAAAACAAAACAAGACCAATCACAAAACCTACATCCATAAAATGCACATTGTGACACACACACACACACACACACACACACACACACACACACACACACACACACACACACACACACACACACACACACACACACACACACACACACACCTGTTCAGCACCATGTTAAAAAACAAGAAAATAAAGAAAAAAAAAAGTAAAAACAAGTAAAAAAAATAAATTAAATAAAAGTAAAAATCACAATCATCAACTCACAATCATCATGATAAACATGCTTGGGGGGGGGGGCAGGAAAAAATAAGCTGAGGGCACCTTCTGACTCCGTCTTTGCAGTAATGTGTATAAAGGGTAAGTCTGGTGATATTCTATATTTTTTATTGTCAACAAATCCCATTTAGACCAAAAACTACAATAAATAAATCCTACTATCAATTATTGATTGTGTTACGGTAGACCAGCTGTAGCTGTTCTCAGTGACTCTCCGCTACTTGCCCAGCACCGTCAGACAGACAAAGCTAGCAACTAGCAGAATACAGTAGTAGTAGTAATAGAGATTGAAAAGAGAGCTAAAACAAGCCTGAATATACAACCCCTCCTCACCCAAAAAACGGCCGTATGGGTCAATTATGCAAACAGCTCATGACGACCCAAAATGACATTCCTGTTAGGCCTGTTGACCTGTCATGGCTGAAGTAATTATCACGAGAACAAGTGAGGAAGTGAAGTGACCGCCGTATAAGACCGCCACATTCGGCATAAGGAGGAAGGCTGGGGTGGTGGATGGGTAAAAGAAACACAAGACTTTCCCTCAGAAAACAGTTTTTTTTTTTTTTTATTTAAAAATGCTTTTAAAACAGCATCCTGACTGAACTTTGACATTAACCAGTCTGTGATTCACTCAGCATCCTCTGATCTTAACTCTTAGTCAAAATAATTGATAATTTTTGCTTTTCCTAAACCCAAAAATGAGGTGTAATGTCATTCAAATTAGGTTTATTGACAATGAATAAAAAAAGTGTTGAAAAAAGCGACAAAAACGTCGGAAATAGCAACAAAATTTTATTCATTAAATTAAAGGAGAATTCCGGCCAATTTTTACGTTAATCTTGATCGCTATAGCTACGCGAGTACTTTCGATAGAAAACCCCCCGATGCGAATCAGTGCAGGTAACACGGAGAAGCTGCAGCTACGTACTACAAGCGTCCCCTGAGCTAAAACGGCAGTGCTCGGGGCAAGTTTTAGAGTGTCTTTGTGCCTCTTAACAGACACAAAATGCAATTAATATGTCTGTGCCACATGAATAGGGCCCTTACGTGTCAACAAGATGCGTTTTCAACTCAGACATTGTTAAAATTCACCTACCCTGGTCCCTGTCTCGATCCTGCCGGTAGCTAGCTTGCCCTGCTAGCTGATAGCCGTTAGCTGCTAGCTGCCGTCCGGTGAGTGTATTCAGACAGGCTTCTGTGATAATCATCCCAATAACAATCCACAGAGCGGTGGTGGTGTGGCTATGTCCTCCAGAGGACAGGTCATGTCACATCTTGAAGTGTATTCCCCCCTAAAAAAAACAGTAGTGCGGTAGTAGCTGTTAGCTGCTAGCTGCCCTCCGGTGAGTGTGTACAGCCAGATAGCTGTTAGCCGTTAGCTGCTAGCTGCCGTCTGGTGAGTGTATTCAGCCAGGTGTCTGTGATAATCATCCCAATAAAAATCCATGGAGCGCCCGGTGGGCTGGTGGATGTCCTGCATAGGACAGATCATGCCGCCGTCGCGAAAGGTTTAGATTGTGCCCCTCAAAATAGGTAATTGAGCACTGTAGTGGTTATGACCATATCAGTGACTATGTAACTACATGGAAACGGGATAAAACGATGTGTGTCGGCTTGCACAGTAATAAGCGTTACTGAAGCCTAGCTGTTGCGATCTCCTGGGAATTCAGTTGTAGCAGAAAAAGGTAAACAGTAGTATGCAGATTGGAGCGTAGTGTGTGAAGAGTGAAAAGCGGAGTTGTTTATAAGGGAAGAAGCTTGGAGTATGAAGAATATAGCAGATATACAACACACGGAAGAGCCTTTTGAGTTTGATGGTCTTCCTTATTTATTCGAACCCGAGTATACAGACGAAGAACTAGCACAACTCACAAGAGTTGGAAAGAATGAGACTGACAGACAGAGGGGAAACAGGCAAATGAACTTGCTGCTCCAAGCACAAGCTAAAGCTAGCCTTCAGTAACTGCCTGGCTGAATACATTCACCGGACGGCAGCTAGCAGCTAACGGCTAACAGCTATCTGGCTGTACACACTCACCGGAGGGCAGCTAGCAGCTAACAGCTACTACCGCACTACTGTTTTTTAGGGGGAATACACTTCAAGACTGACATGACTTGTCCTCTGGAGGACATAGCCACACCACCACCGCTCCGTGGATTGTTATTGGGATGATTATCACAGAAGTCTGTCTGAATACACTCACCGGACGGCAGCTAGCAGCTAACGGCTATCAGCTAGCAGGGCAAGCTAGCTACCGGCAGGATCGAGACAGGGACCAGGGTAGGTGAATTTAAACAACGCATCTTGTTGACACGTAAGGGCCCTATTCATGTGGCACAGACATATTAATTGCATTTTGTGTCTGTTAAGAGGCACAAAGGCACTTTAAAACTTGCCCCGAGCACTGCCGTTTTAGCTCAGGGGACGCTTGTAGTACGTAGCTGCAGCTTCTCCGTGTTACCTGCACTGATTCGGGTCGGGTTTTTTTCTATCAAAAGTACTCGCGTAGCTATAGCGATCAAGATTAACGTAAAAATTGGCCGGAATTCTCCTTTAAATTAGGTCCCTACATCTATTGTGTGTTAAAGCGTAACTCTCGCCAAAATGCAACCTAGAGTCTTTTTGTGAATGTGCCCGAGTCAAACTTTCGTTTAAAAGCATAAATAGGATGGAATCGGCACTTTTAAGATTTACCGTATTTTCGTTTTTCCGTCAAATGGCCTTTTGAATGGGAGTGATAGGGGCACTTTTATGCTAGCCTCAAAATAGCTATTTTTAAAACACTAAGAAGGCTCGACACAACATGAAACTATGCTCCAAGTATCACCAGGGGCACTACACCTTAACGAAAGCATTGACAACATTGTTTGTGTACCCAGAGTTTACTAAAAACAACTCACTGTAGCTATAATATTGACCTTGTAGTTGAAAAAGGAGCCTCATATGGAGTCCGTTCATTCGCATTCGGATATTGACTCGTTTTGACTGCCGAGGTGGTAGCAGCCGGAAACAACAAGAGCTACGCTGAGTTCTTCAAAACATTTCTTTTTAGTAAAAAACTTTTTTATTCATTGTCAATAAACCTAATTTAAATGACATTACACCTCATTTTGAGTTTACGAAAAGCAAACATTATCAATTATTTTGAGTTAAGATCAGAGGATGCTGAGTGAATCACAGACTGGTTTGTGTCAAAGTTCAGTCAGGATGCTGTTTTAAAACCATTTAAAATCTTTTTTTCAAATGCTATAAAACTGAATAAAACACCCACAATTCAATGGAAGTTATCATTAATTTTACCTTCGAAGAACGTTGTATGTGTTCCATACAACGTAAATACATGCATCCAAGTTATTTGGTTGAAAGAAATCCATATTTCTGATATAAAAAACTTCAAATCATCAAATTTGACCGAAGGAAAACACAAGGGTTAAAAACATAGCTCTACTGCACCCCAAGTGCATAAATAGGATAAATTGGATAAATTGCTCTGAATTAAAAATGTGCATTATACAATATGAAAACATGAATACAGGACTGTATACACTAATAATATATGGGACTGTATGTAGAAATATTCTCACATTTCAAAATGAATAATAGTTGAAGGCTTTTTTGTCATGAATAGTCCAACTCAATTTGAGCTGCACAGGGTATTTTATTTTGGCTATTTTTCGGAGTTATAAGCAGCATTTCAAGAGAGCAGATTTATTATTATACACCTTTTGACAGAAACACCGTCCCAACCAGACTCTACTCACTCCATCCCACCATGCTGAGCTTTAGCAGGTATCTCCTGACGTAGATGTTGAAGACTCGGACTAAGAGAAGGTAGAGGTGGAAGCCTTCCAGAGCTGCCCAGCTGAAGGTGGCCAGCAGGGACCAGTGTAAAAAGAGACCCAGACCCTGGCAAACCCAGCCCTCCTCATTCTCATTCAGATGCCACACCCAGAAGCTGCACAGCAGGAAGGTGAGATGGAGGCAGAGCAGCGCTCCTGTTAGTTGCAAATGCACCCCGATAGCCTTCTCTGGACGCCGACGTCTAAAAGGAAAACAATATGATAATTTTTCTATTGCCTATTTGGCAGATACAGTACTATATATGGCCATTACTGACCTACATTCTACAGATACTTTCACCTCAACACAGTCCTATGGGCCCAGTGGAGCCGGGCTGAAGCAGTGTGCAGGTCTGTAATGTTTAAAGCCATCACAATGTGGAATAGCTTGCCAACTATCCCAGTGGAGGCACCCAGTAAGGCCAGTTTTAAAAGACTACTTAGAAAACAGTTAAACAATAAAACAATCATGTAATTTAACTCTTAATTGTTGGAATGTGATGTTATTTTTTTTTACCCTAATTTACGGAACTAGTTACACGCAGTAATGTTATTTACTTGCACTATAAGTCTTGTTTTAAATGTATGTAAAATTGTATTTATATGTTGTGATTGTGGGATCCGAATGAAGAAATAAAGAAATAAAGGACTCCCACTTATCTCTACATATGTATTAGCCCAAACTGTTTTGATGTTACCTTGTCTACTGATTAAACACTTTCTTGAAAGCAGTTTCATGTATGCTTACCACTGATGCTATTAAGATAATTCTGTTTTTTCCTGTTATGAACTTGCATTCTGACAGGAAGTGAGATCAGCCACAGAGCTTGTTTTCACCCACAGTATTTAAAGACAAACCTCTGCGACCTATAACACCCATCTTTGCAGACCTAAAAATGAAACTGGTACACTTTAAGACTCAAACTCCCCAGGTGATCTGCACAATAGATCATTCCTGTTGGTGGCCATCAAACTTTTCAATTCATCCTCACTCTGTCACAGTATGGACATTAGTGGACTGGGATGCTGACAGACAGGACTAACACTAACTCTAACATTAACATTCTGTAACTCTGGCAAAGTGCAATAGCTCTGTTGAAGTTGTAACCCATAATTACATCCATTTTGCAGACATTACCACAGTTTTCACATTGTATGCATGTCCGTGTTTAAAGGACATACGCACTAATCTTGTTCAGAGTGGTTTTGTTTGTGTAGTGCTGTGGTCCACCCCCCCGGAACAAATAAAGTATCCTTATCTATCTATCTTGACCAAGCATGACGCACCAGATGTATGAAGGGAAACAACGTGATTAAATTACATCAGTTAATGCTTCAAGATCTTTAACGAGAGAACTGAACCTGATATTGAGTAGAGATAGACATGTGAAATAATCCAATAATCACACATATATAACACAACACGTAATGCTTCAGTTCCATGACAAGAAGTATTCATCCTGTCATCATCTCTGTTCAACTATCATTACAGGACTCTTTTCATATAATTCACTTTAGACTTATGGGAATATTAATTTGAAGTCAGGCTTTAAAACTCACTGTAGACATATATAGAGGATCAAGCTGATGACTGTGAAGAAGATGGAGAGAGCTGAGCCAATGTAGGTGATATAGCTCAGGTTCACAGCATCACTTTCTCCCACTGATAACACAGGGTTCTGGCACAGAAAAAGAGACAATATATATTCAATTTAAAAATTGATTTAAAGTTCAGAAGTCTGATGGAAACCTCTTTAGTAGATATATTGTAGATATTGATTCAGATGTGTCTTAGATACCACTCTATGCCTCTTTAAATTACATTTCCAAACACAAAAAATGGAAATTCCAAAATAGGACAAAATATCGCAACAACGAAAAACGTTTTTTTGCGTGGCTGAGGTGGTGTGCATTAATTCACATTTATTTTTTTCTCGAAATTCAGTTAAAATGTGTGCTATATCTGATAATTTTTTTACCCCCAGTAACAAAATTGTACCCTCAAACAATGATAGCTTATAATCGTTCAGCTACAAATCTGTGTGGTAACATTGTGTCTCACATTAGAGTGCTTAAACACGCTGCGTTCCTTACACTTTTGCTCTTGTGTTTTTGAAAACATAACTTAAAGGTCCATTGTGTAGGAATTTCTCCCATCTAGCGTTGAGATCATACATCGCAATTAACTCACTCGTGCCACGCAGTTCAAAGTACGTTCAAAAACCTGGTCTCTTGCTCTTTTCAATATGCTTTTTCTTTTTCTGGGCGAAGAAGAAGAAGACTCCTGTTCCTGAAATTTGGATTTTGAATACGTGTGGTCCTCCATGTTTTCTTCTTCAAACTTGCCAGGGCCGGGTAGCTACGATACCCATTAGCAGCATTAGCAGCACCTGTGAGTTTATCATGTGACAGAGAAAAAGCGAAAGGTGGAGCAGTATGTCCTGTATGTCCCTTACCAGCGTACCAACGTATTTCAAGATGTCGCATGAATATGGAGCGTCTACCCCAGTTCATGCAAATGCAAATGTAAAATTTCAAGCCAAAAGGAATACTTGGAATTGATGGTGGTGGTAAATATTCATGAAAAAGGACAAGTTTGTGAACGGGCAACACAGATTTTGATAATGATCAACTAAACATGTTACACACTGGACCTTTAAAGGCAAATCCTTTTGCACATTAGGTAGCATGTTGCGGCGGAGAGAGAATGTTCATTTTACCACAAGCACAGCAAAGAAGCTCATGTGGTTGCAGCTGCAAATAAATTCAGCTCCGGTGTCATCGGTATCACAGCCCTCTGTGCTCCAGCTACCTAAAAACACACACATACAATATGATGTTTAAATCTGAGTTGATCTTTTAATTTGGGAGCAAAAAGACTGTGGCTGGCATTTGTAGCCTACCTGTTCCATCATTAAGCGTTGACTCCCGCCAAAACACACATGCCCCATCTCCCACCTGAAACACGTTCAAAAGTATATTCAAGATATGATGAAAGCAGATTCATCTATGCCTTCACAGCTGCTTTTGTTATTTTACCTGTTTGTTGTGTTTGAAGGTTAATTTGATGGGTTGGGAGAGGTTTTTGACAGGAAGGTTCCCTGCCCTCACTGCCAGGACTAACCCCCCCAAAACAGGCCGGTCTGGTGGTATGAATAGTCTCGCTTTTGACCGATTGGGACTCAGCTGCAATGAAAGATGATTGACAGTAGATTGTTGATGATGGAGATTTGTGTTTTTGCACTGCTGTTGTTACGCTTGATGTTGATACCAATCATTTATTAAGTGATCTTTTTTTTTAGATTAATTATGTAAAGTTTATTTGTATAGATTTTGTCTATATTTGAATACAAATAAAAAACATAACAAACAAGCATAAAAACCCCTTCACTAACTAAATGCCTGCTTGACTAGCGGAGTCTTCAATTGCTATTTAAAAGATTTGACAGAATTCACACAACGTAGAAAGGGAGGCAAGACATTCCACAGCCTAGGAGCCACTGCTTGGAATGATCGATCCCCTCGAGTTTTAAAATGAGTGCGGGGAACCACTAAGAGCCTCTGACCCAATGACCTCAGACTACAGGTGGAGTATGAAGTTGTATCAAGTCAGAGATGTAGGGAGGAACTAATACCTTTTTTAGAGTTGTTATCACCGCACAGATATTTCTTAATATATATTTTTTTATAAATGATTAACTATATGCACTGCGTCACAACATGTTATGTATTACACACGATTAGGGTCATATTATTGTTTGTTGTATTGTATTTGTATTATGTTGTATATGTTATTTTTAATGGCTGCATCATGGAGTGCCCAAGACAAATTGCCCACCTGATGGCAAAAGGGTAACAGGACATTAATACTGGGCTATTGTTAATTAGAGGTGAATCAGCTTCCTCAATCAACCTTTCCTCCATTTTTTATAGAACACAATGGCTGGCTGTGAGTGTACAGAGTTCATGGAAATCAATGCAAACCAGCATGAGGGGAATGTCATACCTTGTATAAATATACAGACGGCGCTAACTGAAAGTAGAAGCCAGTGTCAGTGCACAAAAGTATGAAGGGCTTTCTTCTGTATCCATCCTCCAGAATTGCAGCTATGTTTGTGATTTCCCAAACTTAACTTCTCTTTATGTACTCGTCCATTGTGATCAGATTAATAAGGGCAACTAAGGAGGAGTTAATATTCTGTGGCTCAAATGGGACTGACCTGGAAAAAAGTGCTGTTGATCACAGAGGCCACCAGCAGGGTCTCCTTGTCAGGCACAGATCCCCTGCTTCTCTGGAGAGCCGAGGCTGGGATGTAAACCCTGTGTTCAGGAGTGGGACTCTCTTCAACCTAAAACCATAGAGTATACACAAAACATGCAAAAAAAGTATGGAAATAATTTATCAATGGAAATTAACTAATGTTGATTTTAATTGCTCCGATTTAATTGCTCTGATGCTCAGACTGTCCTCTGAAAAAAAAGCCAACATACGTTGTTTGTTCAACCAGCAACTCGACTCATATTTACGTTTAAAATGGCGGTGCTCTGTAGTGGCTGTAGTGATTATGACGGGGCAAAGCATAAAGTAAAACGAGTATAAGAGCGTCAAAATCCATTTAAGGGATGGGTCAAACATACATAGGACGTTTATTGACTTTTACTACATTTCAGTTTAATGAAACGTGTTGCTCCGTTTTGTCAGCGCTGAACTTGGCCCATGATCTTTTTTTAAACTTAACCAAATAGTTTTGGTGCCTATACATAAACAAGTAGTTTTTGTGCCAAACCTATCCAAACTGCGAAACATTTCACAACGTTAATGTGTTTTGAAACGCTCTCGTGGGTTGTATTTCCCGCCACCACTAGGGGGCTGATTTATGAAAAAAGTGAAACCACCGTGTCATTTATTTAAATTGCATTTTTATGTTAGTCTAGTCAGAAATCATGGTTTCTAGGATAAACCTGTTTATTTCCATTTGCATAAAAGCAGATAACACTCCCCATAGAAAAATTTAAATAAAAAAAAAAAAACTTTAAACCAGAGGTTTTCATGTCACGTGATGTACAGTATGTAACGAAGTAACCCCATGACCTCACATCTTTCTGAGTTTTGCTGCTGTCCGCCATTATCTCGCTTCGATGAAGACGTTTGGTTTTTCAAGGAAACTCTTTTAAACAAGGCAAGAAGTCTTATTGGGTTGTTTTAATGGTTGCGTTTGTTTTCCATGCTCATTTAAAGTTAGTGGGAGGAAGGGCAACTACTTTACAACTGCTCTTGTTTTTTTTTGCGCACATGTTAGCTAACACTAGCTAACGTTAGCTAAACTAAGTTATTTGCATTCTTTTCACATGAACAGGGAGATTCTTTTGTTGCCTCGGTTTGAAAAAATAATGGTAGTATGATAACGCTCGTTTTTAAATCGTACGTAGAAAAACTAGGAGAGGGCCTGTTCTGCTCTCTCGACATGTTTTTACCGAGGGCGGGGAGGTGTGCACCTTGCAACAGGAACAGCGCGGCTACCATAAATTAAGCTGTATGTGTTACACTGTTCCCCCATTGATAGGTTTCCCCTAACGATATCTGAACTTGAACCACCTGATCGCGAACCACAGAGGGGGGTGCTACGCATTTAAACGGGGGAAATACTATTCGACGTTGGAACAGACTTAGACACAACAGCAGCTCGCACACACCGTACACACAAAGCTGGCAGCAAAGCAAAGTGAGGCGACGAAGGTAAAAACTCGTCAACGTCGACATTTTTTTCGGAGTAAAAGACTAAAGAACAATTTACTAAAACGTGTATTTAACAAATAAAAACGTAACCTTAGTTTAACTGTGGTCACGATTATTGCCTGCTCGTCTTTAATCCACCACAGATATGTTTAACGTTACACAGCCACAGCTCGTGCTCTGTTTGTTCTAATCCGATGGCAATTTACTGTGTCGGCTTCCTGTCTGATGAATTGTACCTGGTCAATTTTCACAAAAAAACATCCAGAATTATAAACAGGAATATTTCAATTCAATGAGTTGGAATTCGCAGTCTCTTAATGAACTAGTTTTAGTGATTCATGACACTTAAATACAGTGGGGCAAAAAAGTATTTAGTCAGCCACCAATTGTGCAAGTTTTCCCACTTAAAAAGATGAGAGAGGCCTGTAATTTTCATCATAGGTACACTTCAACTATGAGAGACAAAATGAGAAAAGAAAATCCAGAAAATCAGATTGTAGGATTTGTAATGAATTAATTGGTAAATTCCTCTGTAAAATAAGTATTTGGTCACCTACAAACAAGCAAGATTTCTGGCTCTCAAAGACCTGTAACTCACAGAGGCTCCTCTGTCCTCCACTCATTACCTGTATTAATGGCACCTGTTTGAACTTGCTATCGGTATAAAAGAAACCTGTCCACAACCTCAAACAGTCACACTCCCAACTCCACTATGGCCAAGACCAAAGAGCTGTCAAAGGACACCAGAAACAAAATTGTAGACCTGCACCAGGCTAGGAAGACTTAATCTGCAATAGGTAAGCAGCTTGATGTGAAGAAATCAACTATGGGAGCAATTATTAGAAAATGGAAGACATACAAGACCACTGATAATCTCCCTCGACCTGGGGCTCCACGCAAGATCTCACCCCGTGGAGTCAGAATGATCACAAGAACAGTGAGCAAAAATCCCGGAACCACATGGCGGGACCTAGTGAATGACCTGCAAAGAGCTGGGACCAAAGTAACAAAGGCTACCATCAGTAACACACTATGCCGCCAGGGACTCAAATCCTGCAGTGCCAGACGTGTCCCCCTGCTTAAGCCAGTACATGTCCAGGCCCGTCTGAAGTTTGCTAGAGAGCATTTGGATGATCCAGAAGAGGATTGGGAGAATGTCATATGGTCAGATGAAACCAAAATAGAACCTTTTGGTAAAAAACAACTCGTGGTTTGGAGGAGAAAGAGTACGCGAGTTGCATCCAAAGAACACCATACCTACTGTGAAGCATGGGGGTGGAAACATCATGTTTTGGGGCTGTTTTTCTGCAAAGGGACCAGGACGACTGATCCATGTAAAGGAAAGAATGAATGGGGCCATGTATCGTGAGATTTGAGTGAAAACCTCCTTCCATCAGCAAGGGCATTGAAGATGAAACGTGGCTGGGTCTTTCAGCATGACAATGATCCCAAACACACCGCCCGGGCTTCGTAAGAAGCATTTCAAGGTCCTGGAGTGGCCTAGCCAGTCTCCAGATCTCAACCCCATAGAAAATCTTTGGAGGGAGTTGAAAGTCTGTGTTGGCCAGCGACACCCCCAAAACATCACTGCTCTAGAGGAGATCTGCATGGAGGAATGGGCCAAAATACCAGCAACAGTTTGTGAAAACATTGTGAAGACTTACAGAAAATGTTTGACCTCTGTCATTGCCAACAAAGGGTACATAACAAAGTATTGAGATGAACTTTTGTTATTGACCAAATACTTATTTTCCACCATAATTTGCAAATAAATTCATTAAATATCCTACAATGTGATTTTCTGGATTTTTTTTTCTCATCTTGTCTCTCATAGTTGAAGTGTACCTATGATGAAAATTACAGGCCTCTCATCTTTTTAAGTGGGAGAACTTGCACAATTGGTGGCTGACTAAATACTTTTTTGCCCCACTGTAAGTGCTCTGCACATCACTACCCGTGAATCGGTTCAGTTTAGCAACAGAGGGATTAATAGGTGACAGTTTTCTGTGCCATAGAGACTTTTTCATTCAGAGTTACAGTTTTGCTTTGAGGGATATCATAACTTTGGTCTTCTCGCTCTTTCATGAGTACTGATTAAAAAGGAATTTATGTTTAATTCTATAATCTATCAGTATAATACAATCCTTCCAATATTTCTTATGTAATTAATAATTTGTAGTGACAATTATGGATAATTCTAATATCCCCATGTAAAACTAAATGTGAAATTTCGCCTTTTTCTTTGTCTTTACAGGTTTGCTGTTTCCTAAAAAGGTCACAATTTTAGCCATATTACTGAATTCGGTAAGTCCCGGAATTAAGTGAACATTTTCATTTAATTACGAATGACAAACCCAAAATAGAGATACAGCCTAATATATTTCAACTTACTAATGTAATATGTATTAGTAATAATGTAATTAAAATTGTTTTAGTTACATTTGTGATATAGTGGATGGCAGTATGAAAGTGTGTCATCACATCTCTAGTCAAAACAAATATCACAAAGTTACCCACCTAAATGTTCATTTGACCAGGCAATGAACTATTAAATAAATGGTAAGTCATTTTATGCAGTTGAAGTAACCTTAAAATGTATCTAAATGATTGCAGTAATTGTAAGAAAATCAGTTTATTGTGTTTCATACTGTATAAACCTATTCACTTATTACAGCTTTTGAATAATTGCAAAGTAGGGACAAAGTTCTGGATAGTTTGATCAATTGTAGAGGTATATGGAGACAAGTAATGATATGTCTACCACTAATGAACTAGTAAAATGAAATATCTATTGATTTAGAAAGGCGTTGCTTTCCTGCTGAAGTAAATGACCAAAACATAACTGTTTATATAAACTGCATGCAAATGTAACATTCTGCATCATGTAAATTGTATTAGGCAAATGGGTAAGGTGTGTCTACTTTTCTTTCTTTCCTAGTCTTCTGATGAATGTGGGAATGCAAAGACTGTGGTACATCTGTTTCACGAAGATCTGAGCTACTTAAACATTATAAGCTTGAACACAGACATTATGGACATCACCATTCCCATCAGTGCATTTATTTCATCTGTCCATGTACCTGCAAGACTTGGAATGCACTTTTGAGCCACTTGTCAAGATGTCATCAGCAATCCTCACAAACGGAACTTACCACATTTAAATGTCTTTTATGCAGTTGCAATCAACGTTCACATTTAAAAGACTATTTTCAACACATAGCGCAGCACCTGAAAAACAGTGAAAGAGTAATTTGTGTGTTTCAGGGGTGTTCCTACAAAACAAGTATTTATGGATTGTTCCGAACTCACGGAAGCAGAAATCATAAGGACATAAAGGACATTCTAGAACTGGTTGTTGCAACTTTTCACATGGAGGACTCTATTTGTCTATTTGACTTAGATATCTGAACACGACGGTATTCCAAGAAGTTTTCCCTGATTAAAGAATTTGGCCCAAAAATCATTACTTGGAGCATTATCCAGGGTTAATACGCCAGTTAGGACCCCTTGTTGCACTATGGACTATGAGATTTGAAGCAAAACATAGCTTCTTTAAAAGAGTAATTTGCCATACAAACTGTTACAAAAATGTACTGTATTCAATAGTTTAAAGGCACCAATTTCAGACTGCATATAATCTGCACATGTGTAGATTTCCTAAGCCATCTTTGGAGGTTACTGATGTTTCAACACTTCCCCTTGATGTTATTAATGAGGACATTGCATTGGCAGTAAAGCAAATACATCAACATGTGGACACTGTGAACCTTGCAAAAAGTGCATCCTATGACAGCTTCAACTACAGGATTGGAATGGTGGTAGCCCATGGGTCGCTGGCTGTACTTCCAGAGTTCTGGGAAATATTTCATGTGATTGTTCTACAGGAGAAACTAATTTTCATTGTCAAAAAATTGAACGCCTGGTACCTGGAAACACGGAGCTTATGACTTAGTCATATCTACTGCTAGAGAACTAATGCTTGTTGGGGTGCATGAACTGAGAGATCCCTACCATCTGGCTCACTACATGGTTGATTAATGGCACCTCATCTCTCTGAAGAGATACATACATGCATAAGGTTGAATATGAATGAGTGTTGGATTGGAAATGTTTGAGAATTCAAAGAACCTACTTTGAGCATCTGTGATTCAAAAGAGGAAAAACTTTCAGAGTTTATGGCTCTACATATGAATCTGTCACAATGCACAGCAGCAAGCCCACCCCCGCGGCGTGCCATGCGGGGCGTCCCAGTAACAGAGCAGCCAACAGGACAGAGCTCATTTAAGTGAACATACTCATTTTCCCTTTTCCACGTTTCTGTAAGGAACATAAAATCCATATTCTCACTGGTAAAAAGCTTGTTGAGAATAAAAGTTTTGTTAGAAATGGAATGAGTATTGAGCAAGTCAAACCGTAATGATGATGGCATCCTCAACAGCTGATTGTGACGGAACGGACCATAAACAGCTGGCGCGGTCACGTGATCTCCAGCTGCGGCAAGCTGGTTGAGCCATCACTGCAGCAGCGTTAGCACATAGGCTACTTCCACAATGTGTATTCATGACTCAACCAGCTCCTTCTTGTCAGTTATTGGCTGGAAGACTGTTTGTTATGGTTCGTCGTGCAGGTTGGCGCAGTTTGTTTTTGTTGCCGTTTGTGGAGCCTGGGCTGTCTACAGAGACCGCGTTTTTTTACAGTGTGTTCAGGGGACAGGCAGCTAATGGATAGTGAGGAGATTTTTGCTGTATGTGACAAAAAATGTCACATCACTAAAAAACGCATCACAACACTTAGAGCACCTTTAAAAATTTCAGACTGCAGTACCAAGACAGAGACTTTGGAGATGCGCTAGTGAACTTGACATCTACTGCTGAATTTGAGGATTTGGCAACTGTCAAGGTCATCCCAATAACTGATGATTGCAGCCAAGGACTTAATCTCACTGTCTGTAATGATTTGTCAACTCAATCAGATGACACAGAGCTCTTTTCCCACACCCTTAAGCTCTGTATCTACAAGAACTCAAATGTGGCCAAGAGAGTTACCGATACCAACGTTCTCCTATGACACTGAACTGCAGTTAGAGGAGGGGAATGTGGTGCATAGGTCAAAGATGACAAGGTTGACACCTAGTTCAAAAACAAAATCAGATATTCTGGAAAAGGTAGTTGAAGAGATATTCAAGTACAAGGCCTACCCAGTGTTGTAATGTAACGGAGTACAAATACTTCGTTACTGTACTTAAGTAGAGATTTCACGTATCTGTACTTTACTTCGCTATTTAAGTTTATGTCAACTTTCACTTTTACTCCACTACATTTCCTAGATAAAATGTATACTTTTACTCCGTTATATTTCCACTAAGCATCTTCGTTACTCGTTACTAAAAAATAAAATTAGAAGAAATGTGTGCGACTGCAATAAGGGAGGTTTGGCAAATCACTGCTCCTAGATTGCATTACGCATGCTCCGCACGCCGCACGCTCTATTTCAGCGCTTGTTTGTTGCTAAAGGAGGAGGACGCACAACTGAAACCGCCATGGAAGCACGAGCACCTACTGGAGGACCTCCCGTTATCGTAGATGACCAGGCTCGACATAAGCAATGGCCCGATGGCCCGGGGCCAGTAAAAACGTATGTCGGGCTGGTTGCAGCCACAGTCACTGGTGTGTGCGTTACTTCATGCAGCACACATGTAACTGACTGGAAACGTTACCGAGGATTATTTACCGCCGATGGCGCAGATGAACTAACGCTACACTCGTTACTGTAAGTAGGTAGCCTACACTAAAACCTCCATGATTAAAGAGTCAATACTTATCAATAACCCACGTACCTGTTCTACAGGCAGAAACACGTAGAAACCGATATTTCAGTCTGCTCTGTCTGCGCTGTCCACTCTCGTCCACCGTGCTGTGCAAACACAGCTCTACTCTGCAAATAGCGACTTTACAAACGAGCTAAAATGAAATATAATAAACTGTTTGTCTTAATTTGCAACCAATCTTGATCTTTGGACAAACTCTTGTAAACGTAGCTGCTGTCTAAACGAGCCATCCTCTCAGCTGGAGCGGTAAACCTATGGATGTATTTTAAGACCAAAACAAATACATGTGGCTACTTAATATGCACGTGAATGACGCGTTCTTCATTCTTGACGATGTTACCGGTGGTATTATTTAGCAACAGAATTCTCTTATTTATTTCAAATTAGGCATACAGGACTAATCTGAGATCATTTTCTAGTTAAGTAGCCTATCTAGTTATCATTATGGATTTTCCATGTTTTTAGGGGTTTGCATACTAATGTAATAAATATCACATTAATTTAGTAAGAAAGTGAAAATATCAAACAAGATGATTGTATTAGGTATAATTTTTTTTTCTTTATTTGAAAGTCCGGCCCCTGGAGTGTCTGCTTAAAAACATTTTTTTTATGTTGAGCCCTGCGACCACCCCGACGATAGTGGTGAACTCGGTGAACAGGGTAGTGGTGAAGATAACGTCATACACCCGTGTTGCAAGAAATGTTTCTGTACATTGATGTCAGCTCTAAAAATATGCTGTTTGTTCTTTGAACTTAAGAGAATTGTGCCTGAAAAGTCCTAGAAAAGAATGTGATTTTGATTTGATGAGTGAGATTAAGAAGATATGTGAACCCTGAATATGCTATGCTTTACTATAAGAAAGCCACAATAAAAGTTCTAACCACTTGCTTTAAAAAAAAAAAACTTTTACTTTTACTTCAAATACTTAAGTACATTAAATATCAGAAAATTACTTTTGATACTTAAGTACAGTATATATCAGATACTTTAAGACTTTTACTTAAGTAATATTCTAAAAGGTAACTTTCACTTCTACCAAAGTCTTTTTCTAGTATGATACTTGTACTTTTACTCAAGTATTGCTTTCTAGTACTTTATACAACACTGGGCCTACCCAATAGATTCTGACTTCAGTGACGTTGCCGAAACCCTAATCAAGAAGCATCCATGCCTTTCTGAACCTGGTTCATACAACGGTTGTTACGGGCTGAAGCAGCGGTTGAAGACAAAAATGGGCAACTACCGAACTCAGCTAAAGGGCATTGGGTGTTCTGAATAACTCGCAAATTCATTTAAGTCCAAAACTCCAGAGGATGCATTGCCAACAAAAAAAGTAAAGAGACCTAAGAGAGGAGAGGCCAACCACATACCCAACATTCCAACTGGAGAGACCCCAGAAAAGTTGGAAAACGAGAGAGTGTTACTTCTAAGTGAGGTGATGAAACAAAACAACCATTTTAGGGCTGTGTTGTCTGGAGCTTTGTGCTCCTGATATGGTCTTCTAAGGCAAAGTGGTCTCAGGTGAGGGATCAGACAAAGAATGGTTCATAAAACCCTATGAGTCATCGAGGAAGAGGTGAAGTTACCCTGCCCGGAGGAAGCCCGGGGCCCCCGTCTGGAGCCAGGCCCAGAAGGAGGGCTCGTCAGCGAGCGTCTGGTGGCCGGGTTTGCCACGGAGCCCGGTCGGGCACAGCCCGAAAAAGCAACGTGGCAACTCCCTCTCCATCCCATGGGCCCACTACCTGTGGGAGGAACCGCTGGGGTTGGGTGCGCTGCCACATGGGTGGCAGTGAAGGTCAGGGGCCTCGATGGACCAGACCCGGGAAGCAGACGCTGGCTCTGGGGACGTGGAATGTCACCTCTCTGTGGGGGAAGGAGCCGGAACTGGCGCGGGAGGTGGAGCGCTACCAATTAGATCTGGTGGGGCTTACCTACACGCACAGTCTCGGTTCTGGAACCATACTCCTGGATAGAGGTTGGACTCTTTTCTTCTCTGGAGTTGCCCAGGGTGTGAGGCGCCAGGCGGGTGTGGGGATATTCACAAGCCCCCGGCTGAGCGCCGCTACGTTGGAGATTACCCCGGTGGACGAGACGGTCGCCTCCCTATGCATGCGGGTCGTGGGGGGGAAAACTCTGACTGTTGTTTGTGCATATGCACCAAACAAGATTTCGGAGTATTTGGCCTTCTTGGAGACATTGAGTGGAGTCCTGCATGGGGCTCCAGTGGGGGACTCCATAGTTCTGCTGGGGGACTTCAACGCGCACGTGGGCAATGATGGAGACACATGGAGAGACGTGATTGGGAGGAACGGCCTCCCTGCTCTAAACCAGAGTGGTTGTTTGTTGTTGGACTTCTGTGCAAATCATGGATTGTCTATAACGAACACCATGTTCGAACATAGGGATGCTCATAAGTGTACTTCGTACCAGAGCACCCTAGGCCAAAGGTCAATGATCAATTTTATAATCGTTTCATCTGATCTGATGCCGTATGTTTTGGACACTCATATGGCCTCAATGTTTGTTTGACAATGTTTTTGGGTGAAGAGAGGGGCGGAAGACTCTGGACAGACCTGGTAAGCCCAAATGGGTAGTGCGGGTAAATTGGGAACGTCTGGAGGAGGCCCCTGTCCGACGGACTTTCAACTCACACCTCCTGCGGAGATTTTCGTGCATCCATGTGGAGGCTGGGGGCATTGAACCCAAGTGGACAATGTTCAAAGTTTCCATTGCTGAAGCGTTAACTGTGAGTGCTTTGTTTAGGGTGTTTTTAGGTGCCTCAAGGGCGGTAACCCATGGACACCGTGGTGGACACCGGTGGTCAGGGAAGCCGTCCGACTGAAGAAGGTGTCTTTGTATTTTATCCCAGAAGGACTCCGGAGGCAGTTGCAGGGTACCGAAGGGCTGCAGCCTCTGCCGTGAAAGAGGCAAAGCAGCGGGTGCGGGAGGAGTTCAGAGAAGACATGGAGAAGGACTTTCGGTCGGCACCAAGGTGTTTCTGGAAAACCGTTCGCCACCTCAGGAGGGGGAAGCGGGGAACCATCCAAGCTGTGTACAGTAAGGATGGGACACTGTTGACCACTGAGGGCGGTGGAAGGAGCACTTTGAGGAACTCCTGAATCCGACTAATACGGCCTCTATGTTAGAGGCAGAACTGGAGGATGATGGGGCATTGTTGTCAATTTCCCAGGCGGAAGTCACTGATGTAGTCACACAACTCCACAGTGGCAAAGCCCCTGGGATTGATGAGATCCGTCCAGAAATGCTCAAGGCTCTGGGTGTGGAGGGGCTATCTTGGTTGACACGCCTCTTCAACATTGCGTGGAAGTCTGGGACAGTGCCAAAGGAGTGGCAGACTGGGGTGGTGGTTCCCCTTTTCAAAAAGGGGGACCAGAGAAGCCAGAGGGTGTGTGCCAATTACAGGGATATCACACTTCTCAGCCTCCCTGGTAAAGTCTACTCCAAGGTGCTGGAAAAGAGGGTTCGGCCGATAGTCGAACCTCAGATTGAAGAGGAACAATGTGGATTCTGTCCTGGTCGTGGAACAATGGACCAGATCTTCACTGTCGCAAGGATCCTGGAGGGAGCCTGGGAGCATGCCCATCCGGTCTACGTGTGTTTCGTGGATTTGGAGAAGGCATATGACCGGTCCCCCCGGGAGATACTGTGGGAGGTGCTGCAGGAGTATGGGGTGAGGGGGTCTCTGCTCAGGGCCATCCAATCTCTGTATGACCAAAGTGAGAGCTGTGTCCGGATTCTCGGCAGTAAGGGAGAGATGTCAGAGTGAGTGGGCTGCCAGCGCCCTGAGCGGTTGGGGGGAGTACGGTGCCTTGCTCAAGAGCACCTGGCAGTGTACTTTGGTCCGTACTGGGACTTGAACCAGCGACCCTCCGGTTCCCAACCCAAGTGCCTACGGACTGAGCTACTGCCACCCCTACTTTTTTTCTTTTTTTTGCTTTATTTGCAATGAAGTCAAATGTTTTCTATGAGAAAACTATTTGGAGGAGCTGCCATTTACTATCTGCTGGAATTTGAAAATCATTACATTTCCAAAAGAACCCCAATTAATTTAATTAATTATTATTTACAGATTTGATTGAGATAACTTTTGCATGGGTATTTCTTTATATTGGTGCACCACACAAAGGTTTAATCAGAATAACTTTTAAAATAAATCTCTTGTCTTTTATCAGGTTGTTCAGAAGGACCAAGCTGAAACAGAGCTCGAGAGGTGTACAATGGCAGTGTGTGTTATAAGGGAGGAGGATGATCCTCTCCAGCCACCACAGGATGTTGATTGTAATAGAAAGTGTGGAAGTCCTTAACGAGCTGCCATCAGTTACACATGCATGTGCCATGTTATTTGGCCTCATCTATGCTCTAAACTAAACTTGTGCTCAATTTTTTTTGTAATAATTCAAAATAATGTGACATTCATACATTCTAGTCCTTTTATCAACGGATAGCCACGTTTTAGCATGGTTAGAGTATTTTTAAAAAATACATTTCTCTAGTTTTAAAAGAGAAATGAACAAAACAGTTTTACATGTTTACACAATTTTGTAAATGTTACGATGTGATTACGGTTGCATAGGGTTTTAAAAAAAACTATTAAAGACCATATTTTACTTAATTCTATACATGTTTTTTGTTTGTTTTGTTTTTTTCTTTTTTTGACAGGACAGCTAAATAAATGAAAGGGGAGAGAGAGGGGGAATGACATGAAGCAAAGGGCCATAGGTCAGAGTCGAACCTGAGCCCGCTGCATCGAGGAGTAAACCTCTATATATGGGTACCCGCTCTACCAACTGAGTTATCTGGGCGACCCTTATACATGTTTTTTTTTTATTTTATACTTGTTTTTTTCCCTCAAGTGATTGTGTGGAACAGCTAGCTTAACTTGCTGAAAAATGTTTTGCAGGTTTATTTTTTATTTTACAAAAGGTGATTTAAAAAAAGACAAAACAAAGGTCTTTTGATGAGAATATTCCTGTCTTTATTTAAAGTCATTTAAGCATTAAAGGTAACATGTTTTAGTTTTACCGGAAGTGAAAATTCTAATTTTATATTATAGCAAAGTTAGTTTTGTTCAGGGTAAAATTGAAGTTGTAAAAATGTTTAAAATGTTACTATATTGACCGACATTAAGTAATGTTTTTGGCTTGTGACTAAAGAAACTATATTAATTAAGGTATATGTAAAAATTATAGTTTGAACTGAATCCAACATGTAACTTGAGAAGAGCTAAAAAAAATTACCTGTAACAAAATTAAAGTGTTTTAATTAGTTTATTCTAAACTAAAAACTATACTTGGATGCAATTTGGTTTTTCCAAATTGAAAAGTTAATTTAAAACGTAAAATAATGGTTTATGGTCTTTATAACAAATTATATTTTTACTTTGTGTGAATGTAAATCTTTAACTTCGGATTAATTAATATTTTTAATTTATAAATCAAAATTAATATTTAGACAAAATCAGAAATATAATTTGAGCAAAACTAAAAAAAATTGCTGTAACAAATTGGTGTATTTTTTTTAAGTTGATCCAAAGTAAAAAAAAAATTCAGTGTAGATGGGAAGAATAAAAAACCTTTATGGTTTGGAGGACATGTTGGATTTTGTACACATTTTCCAAAGTAAGACAATACAGTGTAACATCCTCAACTCTACTACACATGAGATTGACCTGATAAGACAAGAGCTGGGAGCTACCCAAAACTATCCTCACCTTTTCAGACCAGTTCACCCTCCGATGAATGAAGTTTGGGATCGGTTGGCCTCTCACTGTACAGCTTGCAATGCTGTCCTCATAGCACCTACCAACACATAGTTCACATATTTCAGCAATCCAAACACTTACATAAACTTGAATAAGCATTGATTTTAGGTGAACAACCAACACAACTAAGTTGCCTTTTGTCCTTAGAAATTATTTTAAATTTTAAAAAGTTATGTATGTTAATGTATACCATATTGGCTGTTGAAGCCATTTCGAAAAACACTGTGGTAGAGAAATGCCCGGTCACGTTTAGTTCCGGAAAGGCTGACACACTGGTTCCTCTAATAACAATATGGTAAGTTTATGATAATTGATTAATTGTTGTTGTTTATGTACACATTTCGTTTCAGGGTCTCACAATCGTGTCAGAGATATCCCAGCATTCATTAGACAGCAGCGAGCAGCCACACTTATTCATTAGTGTTAGAGAAGGATGTATTGTTGTTCAATAAGAGGACAGTAAGATATACAGTATCAGCTTTATATGTATGAGTATGAGTTACATGGTCCAGGGGACATCACCATGTTGTTGTTGTATTAGACAGTCAGAGAGGACATTTCTACAGTCGCCTGTCAGGGGGACAGAGAAAGAAAGAGAAAGAGTCAAAGATAGTACAATATATGGCTATAGGTCTGCCAATGCAATAAGATAAGTGACATGTTTGTCACCTCTTCAGATTAGCTTTCCATATACAATAGTCTTACATTTCTCTTCTGGTTTTATTGTTTTTTAATTGCTTTTAATATTCTTGTTTTATGTGTTGCTTTTATTGCTTATCTGTATTAATGTGATATATGTGCTGTTTTTTACTGTAAAGTGTCTTTGAGTACCATGAAAAGCGCTATATAAATAAAATGTATTATTATTATTATTATTATTATCATTATTATGTTGTCAGATTGTGATCACCAATTACTCAGGGAAACTGTGACTTTTAGGGCCCTATTTTAACGATCTGAAACGCAAGTATGAAACGCAAAACGCAAGTAGCTTTATGGGCGGATCTCGGGCACTGTTGCTATTTTACCGGCGGGATAAATGACTCTTGCGCCCGACGCAAATCTAAAATGGGTTGGTCTGAAGTAGCTAGGTGTGGTTTGGGCGTAATGTGAAAATAACCAATCAGAGCGTCATCTCTCATTCCCTTTAAGAGCAGGGCGCTTGTTCCATGGCGGATTGCTATTATGACGGCGGATTTGCCTGGCGCACGCCAGCGGGAGCTGCCGATGCGAGATGCGGCAAAGTAACAAATGCCCGTCTTGGCCGGGTGGCGATGTTGCTGCGGCCTCTCGGGCGTGTCTCCTCAAGTCTGGAGAGGATTGCTGCAGCAATGGAGCATGGTCCTCCAAACGCACCACCTGCACCTGTTGTGCCCCTTCCTCCTCCCCCCACTCCATCTCCGTCCACCCGCTCCACCAGGAGCGCATCGCGCATTACTCCCGGACCAGATCCCGCCGTAGTTCAACATCACGTCTCCTTAAGTCCTCTAATATTTCCTCATTTATGTCATCAACACATCCATGATTCATGGAAATGTTGTGTAAACCACAACAAGCCACAAAGAATGCTGCGACTTTTTGAGGACTGTACTGTAAAGGTCCTCCTGACCTATCCAAACACCTGAAGCGCATTTTCAGTAATATTTTCCTTTGTAATTATGTATGGTCTGTAAAAATGGGAACTGCTGTGTCCATTTAGATGAGAGAAGTGTATGCGCTTTGTGCACACGCTACATTATGGCCAAGCATGCGCCCCTAAAATAGCATCTGAATAAGGCGCTACTGACTTTAGACTAGCGCCACTGACTTTAGACCAGGTTTTTCCTGGTCAGTGGCGGAATTGTTTTCTGAAACTGCAGAATGGCACAAAGTAACGTTGGCGACGAACACGCCTCCTCTTTTCGCTGAACCGCCCCCGGGAGCGCAAATACATTCCCTAATTTACCGACGTGCGTCTGTGGAGGGAAAAGTCCGCTGTGCGTCGGGTGCAAAATAGGAATGATACATGTGTCGGTGTACAAAGGCAATTGCGCTGAGTGCAAGATAGGGCCCTCAGTGTTGCACAACTGGTTGGGTAAGAGTCCCTAACGCTGTGTATCAGGGGACCATGAGTGACTTTGTTTGTCTCTCGATGTGAAAATCTACAACCTTAATATATTCAGTTAAAATGGTACTCACTTCATAAACACACAGCCATAAAATACACAATAAACGTGAAAAACTTACCGCCAGCTTGGGCTGTAGAAAACCACGCAAGTGTGACTAAAGAAAAAGTAATCCACATCGTCTCAGTGATGCTCACACACATGTGATGTGACTGTTCCCTTCACAGCGGTGTTCTGCTTGATGAATGATCAGGGAGATGCATGTCTGCGTTATATCAGATGGTGGTGGCTGAGTGGGGGTGGAGAGCTAATGGGACAAGAAGTGATTCATATCTTTTTTTATTTTTTAACCTTTATTTAAACAGGTAGGCCGTGGAGAACAGGTTCTCATTTGCAACAGCGACCTGGCAAAGAAAAGCATAAGCGTGCAGGACAACATACAGTTTCACATTCAATACAATACAAGAATACAGAATACAATAGGCTACATAAAGTGCAGATTAAGTAGGCATTACAAAGCCGATGCAAAGTGAGGTGTAAGTAAGACGAAGCATATGCAAAAGTGATATGGTAATAACACAATATACATGAATAGACAGTCTATAACACTGCTGAGATGTAGTGTAGAGTCAAACAAACAAAACAAAACAGGAACAGTTTGTGCAAATTATGATGTTGAATCAGTTATAACGCATATATATATATATATATATATATATATATATATATATATATATATATATATATATATATATAAATGCTATAAGTGCAAATTGTGGTCTGGATGGTGACATAGGTCAGTAATAACACAGTTAACTGTAATAGACAGTCTAGGTAGATGTTGAATGTAGTGAAAAGTCAGTATACAGTTAGTGCAAATAGTGGACTAGGTAGTGATATAGATCATTAATAACACGGTATGCATGAATAGACAGTCTATAAAATGCTGAGATGTAGTAAAGAGTCAATATACAGTTGGTGCAAAATGTGGTCTAGAATCTAGACATTGCATCATCAGCCTTTGAAAGCATGTCAGGAAAAACTCCACAAAACCCTTATTAGGGAGAAAAGGGAGAAACTTATTAGTAGGCCAAGTCTTAGAGGGATCCCCTACCAGGATGGCTGAGCATGCAGTATTTGTTAAAGGTTCTGGAGAAGAACCTGGCTCTGCATCGGGAATGATTGCTTCTGTTGCAGCGGCTGTTTTGACTTGAACTCTTCTTGGTGTTGTGGTCCCTCAATGCAGCATTTGCTGTAAACCAGATAAGAGATGTCATTAAAAAAAATTGAATATATTAAGCATATAATCACTTACAGATTTTTTTTGACAGTCAACTTAAAAAAAAAAGATTGCCATTTTGCCTTTATTTAATAGAAATAAAAATACCAGAAAAGCAAATGCAGGAAGAGAAGGGGATGGGTTACTAGCTGGATGTGCATCTTAACCACTAAGTCACCTTATCCTCCACATAAACCTTCTGTTGTGCTTGCTGTGCAAATTATCCATACTACTACCTTTTTGCACAAACCTTGTTGTTACTCACACAAGTCTATCTAGGTCTATTATATATTTGTGTAAGCATCTGTATATAAGTACATGTATATAGTTTTATTTTCTTTATTCTGATTCAAATATTAGTATTAATGTTCTGTGTGTAGCCCAAAGTAGCTACAACTTCATTTTATAGTGCAACCCTGTATTGTAAAATAATAAATTACCCATTTACACACAACATCCAGGTTAAAATATAACCTTAACACTATGCACAGTAACCATCTGCATTTTAGGTTACTTACACTGGTAACACTTTACTTGACAGTACCGACATAACCATGACATGACACTGTCATAACTATGATATGACACTGTCATGAATGTGTCATAAACCTTATAAACAAGTCATAAACATTTATGACTTCTGTCATTAAGTGTCATTCGGTTTTTGTCATGACAAGTTGACATTGTTGGGCTTGTCTTGATTATGACAACTTGACATTAATCAAAGTGATATTACCAGAAGTTGTCTTGGTCATGACAACTTGACATTAAATTTGTCTTGATTATGACACTTTGACATTAATCAAAGTGTCATTACCAGAAGTTGTCTTGGTCATGACAAGTTGACATTAAATTAGTTTGGGATGTCTTTGTAATGACAACTTGACATTAACCAGGATGACATTACCAGAGGATGTCTTTGTCATGACAACTTGACATAAACAGAAATTTAACTCTTTTTGTATTCATGACATTTTGACCTAATGATTATTATAATTGGATGTGCAAGATTAGAGACCAATTCTAGCACTTTTTCAGATAGATGTCTGACAGGAAATTTCACAAAACTGGGTCTCATGACACTGTTATGACAGTGTAACTAATAAATATTTTGACCTCAAGTAAAGTGGTACCAATTGTATTTGTCATTAAGATATCATGGATAAGACTTGTTGTTATGACAACATTATGACAGTGTAACGAAAAAATTCTTTGACCTCAAGTAAAGTGGTAACATTTGTGTTTGTCATTAAGATATCATAGATAAGACTTGCTGTCATTACCACATTATGACAGTGTAACAAATACATTCTTTGACCTCAAGTAAAGTGGTATTAATATACACAGAAATATGGCATACATACAGATAAACTAACTGAAAACAATAAAGTGTGCACACAAAAGAAACCCTTTTCAGTTCTATGAGCTCAATTGTTCTTTGATGACAAGAGTTCAGAGATGTTCAACATTGGGTCCCATATGAGTTTGGTTTCCGTTTGTCCTTCCACCATGAAGAATGAATCAAGGGAAATCCATCTACGTTCAGAGTCTCGATCCTGAACTGGGAATCTCTAAACCCTGGAAGTCTCTGGGATGTTTAGAATCGATGTGATTCAATATCCCTCTGTGGACTGGGCCTCCCCTGCGTAGCCTTTTCACCTCCTCCACCTGTAGATAAGGCCAAAACATTTCTCTCAATTACTATTCAGTAATAAAATCAATTGCTTAGGCTACAATGAAAATAAAATGAGGTCATATTTCAGTTAACCCATATTGAAATATCTAAACCTCTATTCAGTTTGTACAACCGTTCTTACATTTCTTCTTAGGTATCAAACGTATATAAATCCCTTTCATGTACCAAAAGCACATTTATATTAATAGGCAACCTTTATACAAACAATGCATTTCTTATTCAAGTTGTATGGAACCTTAGTAACATTAACACTATCCTAAATATAATTGCATAAATTGCATGTAAACATCTCTCAAATTGTATTATTTTCCCATAACTTAAGCTACAGTGTTGTAATCTAGAGGCATTAAGACTTGCATGCTTATTTATCTCTCCCTGTAACTGTAGAAAGAATGCACTAAAAATTAGCCTCTTTAAGTTAGCTACTTCACCATAAACTCCAGTTAAACAGTTAAACTCACAATTTGTACTAACATTCATTCAACAAAATACCCACAGCTAGCAATAGTGTTGAAAAGCAACATTATACTTTCCATAACCAATAGATATAATCATTAGCCTTTTCACAGGCAATATGCAGTAGGTCTGCTTGTCATGACAAAGACATCCTCTGGTAATGTCATCCTGGTTAATGTCAAGTTGTCATTACAAAGACATCCCAAACTAATTTAATGTCAACTTGTCATGACAAAAACCGAATGACACTTAATGACAGAAGTCATAAACGTTTATGACTTGTTTATAAGGTTTATGACACATTCATGACAGTGTCATATCATAGTTATGACAGTGTCATGTCATGGTTATGTCGGTACTGTCAAGTAAAGTGTTACCACACTTTTTATGAGTCCAGCTGAAGTGGAGCATTGAAACCTCAGCAAAGAGTCATGTAGCAGCTGCACTGCCTCTGATGCTTCTGCTCCTGTTCCTCTGTCCATGTGGTTCTGGTTCTGTTATGTGTGGAGAGGAGAGAACCAAACTTTAACACCTCTGATGGAGATGGCCAAGACAAACATTTCACAGTTTTTTTTTGGTCTGGAAATAAACTGTCTGAAGTTCATGCTGTATGCATGTATCACTGTTAAAGAAAAACTCAGTCATATACCAGGTCCAGAGATTTGTATGCTGTAGCAGTAGCCTCCAACTGTAACACAGTGAAGTGTTGCTGGATTCACTTTCCTTCCTAATTGTCATTGAAGGAAGACACTAAAGCATAAAACCCCTTGGAAGGTGTTTTCTGGAAAGAACAAGTGCAGAAACAGAAAACCAATATCTTTTAATACCAAAGATTTGCATATTTACCTCTGTAAATGAAAATGTTATAAACATCCATTCAAGGTTATTGTAATATAAGGGGTGCAGCACTTGATAATTCCCATCATGAGTGCCACTGATTGTTTATAGGTATGCATACACCACGAATTATGTAGTTAACTATTTCTGTTGCCTTGCCACCGCACTGTTAGGATGGCCTTGCTTATTTCACATGCATCCAACTTCACCTCTTTTAGTAGACTGCTGGAATAGAGAGATGACATTAACCATTGATGCAGATGGTCAAAAAGTACTGAATTACTATAAGTTACTTGAGCAGCATTCAAATTAAAGAAAACAATCATAGTAACATACCAGGCACAGGTCCAGCTATTGTAAAGGTGAAGCAGTGGCCTTTTGGCATGGTGTCTCTGTTCCCCAGGTGCATGGATATTTCAGGTCAGAAGTGAGGAGTACTGTGAAGTGTTGCTGGACTTTCTCTGTTTTCATGGGCTGTCATGCTTAAAGCTGCATGTTGCTTGTAAAACAGAAGTACACACAGAGTAAATAAACAGCGAGAAAAATACAGGGGCAGTTCTACCTTATTATAGGAAATGATTATTAAATGTGTCCATACGCTATAGTGTTTTGTTCACTTACTTTGTACCTGGGTCCGGATTGAAGAGTTGGAAGAGGATTTGCATGTGTGAACCAATAGTCACGATCTAGTAAACTACCATTTGATAATATTTTTTTACCATTTGTGATCGTGTGAAGTGTAAAGTAGTAGGTATAAATGTTAGTCTTTTTTATTTATTTTTGGTGAGGTCGTCCATCCATCCATCCCTCCTTCCCTTCCTTCCAGCCTCTGAAAGGCTGGTGCAACCAGGACAGATGTTACAGCCTAGCTGCCAAGGACGACCAACCAACCTCTTAATTGTAGTTTTACCTCTTTAAAGTTTTGTTAAAATTATATTTTGAGAAATGTATTAAGTAACTACAAATTTTAATCTATTCATCCATGCAATACTAGCTTAGAGTCATTAATGCAAGTATTCAGTAATATTGCAAAGTTTGAATTTCATGTAGTTACGAGAGTTATATTCATGAGTTATATTTCAGGGGTTAATATACAGTACACAGGATTGTGATAACTGTGATAAGTTCGCAGCACACCCGAATGGAGACAGTGCTGTGGTCTTGAGATGAAAACGGGGTCAAATGGTGTATTTTTGTCCGTGGTAGCAGCAGTGATGATTTGCTCGTAACCTTTAGACTGAAATAGTTCTAGTATTGGCTTGCTTGCTCTAGACAATAGATCTTCATTAAAATCTCCACAAACTAATATGGGATGATGATCCATTATTTCCAGTGCATCTAAGATTCTTTGCAGGTTCGATAAAAATGAGAGGACGCTGGAGCCCGGAGGCCTGTAGACAGGCAATCAGTGCATGGATTGGAGCTTTGAGCTTGATGACTGTGAACTCGACTGTATGTACTGCTTTTCACGGACTTGGATATGGTTTCTCACATAGATAGCGACTCCACCACCATTTTTGTTGGCCATGTGAGGAGTGTTTGTGTATGAGACGTTTCTATTGCGTTTAAACATATTGTAGCCTTCTATATGGAGACTTTCTGAAACAAAGGATCCTAGTAGGTGAGTCTCTGTTAAGACATCTGCCAGAAGCAGTTAATGGTGACTTTTGATGTCAGCGTTATGAGATGGCAGTCCTTCTGTGTTATGCTGGACGACTGTTAGAGTATCTGGCCTGTTTAACGATGTTGTGACGTGAAGTAGAGGCATTATGCACTCTAATGAAGCTTCACTCATGTTAGCGAGAGCTGTGGTCATTTCAGGGTTGGAGTATATCTTTTGCTCATCCATATCTAAAATGTGTAGTCCGCTGAGAGATGTTACTCTACCGAGAGCTACATAGGCCATACCAGGTTCAAAGATGTTTCTCAGTGATACTGCTGCTGAAGAAGTTGTCATACCTTGCACCTTGTGTTTTGTACATGCAAAAATTTTGCATCAGTTTCTCCTCCCGGTTTACAGTACAGGCCAAAAGTTTGGACACACCTTCTCATTCAATGCGTTTTCTTTATTTTCATGACTATTTACATTGTAGATTCTCACTGAAGGCATCAAAAATATGAATGAACACATATGGAATTATGTACTTAACAAAAAAAGTGTGAAATAACTGAAAACATGTCTTTTATTTCAGATTCCTCAAAGTAGCCACCCTTTGCTTTTTTGATAGCGCTGCAAACCCTTGGTGTTCTCTCAGTGAGCTTCATGTGGTAGTCACCTGAAATGGTTTTCACTTCACAGGTGTGCCTTGTCAGGGTTAATTAGTGGAATCTTTCCCTTATTAATGGGGTTGGGACCATCAGTTGTGTTGTGCATAAGTCAGGTTGATACACAGCCAACAGCCCTATTGGACAACTGTTAGAATTCATATTATGGCAAGAACCAATCAGCTAAGTAAAGAGAAACGAGTGGCCATCATTACTTTAACAAAGTCAGTGTGTCAGTCAGTGCAGAAAATTGCGAAAACTTTGAATGTGTCCCCAAGTGCAGTCGCAAAAACCATCAAGCGCTACAACGAAACTGGCTCACATGAGGACCGCCCCAGGAAAGGAAGACCAAGAGTCACCTCTGCTGCTGAGGATAAGTTCATCAGAGTCACCAGCCTCAGAAATCGCAAGTTAACAGCAGCTCAGATTAGAGACCAGATGAATGCCACAAAGAGTTCCAGCAGCAGACACATCTCTAGAACAACTGTTAAGAGGAGACTGCGCAAATCAGGCCTTCATGGTCAAGTAGCTGCTAGGAAACCACTGCTAAGGAGAGGCAACAAGCAGAAGAGATTTGTTTGGGCCAAGAAACACAAGGAATGGACATTAGACAAGTGGAAATCTGTGCTTTGGTCTGATGAGTCCAAATTTGAGATCTTTGGTTCTAACCGCCGTGTCTTTGTGCAACGCAGAAAAGATGAACGGATGGATTCTACATGCCCGGTTCCCACCATGAAGCATGGAGGAGGAGGTGTAATGATGTGGGGGTGCTTTGCTGGTGACACTGTTGGGGATTTATTCAAAATTGAAGGCATACTGAACCAGCATGGCTACCACAGCATCCTGCAGCGACATGCCATCCCATCCGCTTTGCATTTAGTTGGACCATCATTTATTTTTCAACAGGACAATGACCCCAAACACACCTCCAGGCTGTGTAAGGGCTATTTGACCAAGAAGGAGAGTGATGGAGTGTTGCGCCAGATGACCTGGTCTCCACAGTCACCGGACCTGAACCCAATCGAGATGGTTTGGGGTGAGCTGGACCGCAGAGTGAAGGCAAAAGGGCCAACAAGTGATAAGCATCTCTGGGAACTCCTTCAAGACTGTTGGGAAAACATTTCAGGTGACTACCTCTTGAAGCTCATCAAGAGAATGCCAAGAGTGTGCAAAGCAGTAATCAGAGCAAAGGGTGGCTACTTTGAAGAAACTAGAATATAAGACATGTTTTCAGTTATTTCACACTTTTTTGTTAAGTACATAATTCCATGTGTTCATTCATAGTTTTGATGCCTTCAGTGAGAATCTAAAATGTAAATAGTCATGAAAATAAAGGAAACGCATTGAATGAGAAGGTTTGTCCAAACTTTTGGCCCCTACTGTACATTGCATGGCCTCTATCCAACACAAGATCAAGATCTGCCCATTGGAGTTGTCGTAATTCGTGCAGGAAAGCAAGAAATGATGCAGAGTTACAGGTACACTGACTGTTTCTTGAATCGGAATATGTAATGCCTCTGACTGCGGGATGCTAACACACGTGTAACTTTAGAATGAGAAGACTGAGGAAAATGTACTTCTCTGTTGCTGTGAGGATGCAAACTCACTGTCTGTTCAGCTGGTGTTGAGTGGTGAGACTCGCCAAACTTCTGCCAACGCAGTTTGGAAGCTCAAGACTTGTTCCCTTTTCTAGGCATGGTCACCCTGCTTGGATGTCAATTTCAAAGATCAATACCAGAGGTCAAAGTTGGTGTAGGCTGTATGGAAGTCCTTATAAACTGTCAAATTTTATCTCAATGACAAAGGTCGAAATCTGTATACTGTAGACTGTGTCAAAGTATTAGCTAGATATTGTCTAGAAGTGTACTACAGGTGTAGTTAAAGTTTGAAGACCTTTTGAAAAGATAGAATTGACTATGTCAAAGTGTATGTAAGGAGGTATGTGATATGTTTGTCTTAAAATAAAAGTGTAAAAAAAGTGATCCAGTGATATTAAGCCTGGACGCCACAGTGATCCAGTAATAATAAGCCCGAAGGTCGCAGAGATCCAGTAATATTTAGCCCGAAGACCACAGAGATCCAATAATAGCATGGGCAATTTCTGCCAAAACGAGGCCAACAGTGTGAAATACAGGTAGAGAGAAAGAAGGCAGAGACAGCAGATTGAGCAGGACAGAGGATAGAGGATAGAGGGGCTGGGGATTGTGATGGGAGAAACTACAGGACCAGAGTTCCATTGCCTTCTTCTCCTACTGCACTGAGTGTGGACCAGACAGATAAACAATCATTATTTTATTAAAATCGTTCTTCATGGTAATTGCAGTACTTATTATTTAAATGTAAGTTCAGCCATGTGACTGTAAACATCAACCAAACATTCATATTTTTTGTTCATGATTGCACATCTATTTTAAATGCAGACCTAATATTTGAAAGTTGAACATTCATCTGTCCCCCACCCCCCAGGGGCCTGTGGTCTACGAAATTTCCTGGTAAATCTTTTGTCCCACTCCGCCGCAGAATGTATTAAAGGGGTGATAGAATGCAAAACCGATTTTACCCTGTCATAGTTGAATAACGACAGTTCGGTGGGTAAATAGGACATACATAGAAGCTCAAAGTCCCACTGACACCCCTTTACTATGAAAATTTCATATTTTGAAACTGCCGCTGAAAACGGGCGAATCCCAACAAAGCTGGAAGTTGACGTCAACCTCCCAAAAACCGGAACCTTTGTCAGCCCATGGGTGTATTAAGAGAACGGTCACGCCCCAACATTTACATAGGCTACACAACTGACCTGAGATCAGGTAGTCTTCAGAATCTAGGTCGCGCATATCTCTGCTATTCCATTACAAAATTCACTTCTGAAACTTTTTTATGCGAGAAATCAACTATGTAAGGCTCAAATATGGGCCACTTTACGAAAATGGATGGCTAATTGCAAATTTTATCCAACTGTGTGTCGGAATTCAGCTGCCGGTGCTGCCTGTGTTGCTGCCTCGCCGCCCGACCTGCCTTCCTTCACACACCCCGGCCTGCTATGAGGTACTTGGAGCTCCGTCACGACTGGCAGCCCACAGCACTCCATACCCGCGCAAAGTCACCGGTTTTTGGATAATGGACTACTAAACGCTGGTGCTCTGACAGAGCTCCAGGGCTTGCAGCTCCCCTCTTCCTGCTAGCTAAATGCCGGTGTGTGTGAGTGAGAGCACGGTCAGCGAGCTTGTTACGCCAGCAATCTGTTACCACAGGTTCCAGTTAATCTTTTAATGTGTGTAATTATAATGTGTTGAGTTATTTAAACAAACTATTGGTGAAATAAACGCCGCTTGTCCGCGAGTCTCATTGATAGAGCCTGCGGCTGGATGTAGCTCTATCAATGAGAGCTAGCTAGCCTCCTCTTAGAATTCCTCTGGAATTCACAAATATTCATTAACTTGAAATCGGACACCGTTGTTAGCTTTATAAAACCTTTAGGGAGATGTTGTATAAGTGGCGTGACGAAATTCAAACTGTAAATATACTCAAATTAAGGCGAAAAGGAAGCTAACTATCCGTGGTTTGTAGCTACACATAGCTAGGATTGAAGGGACAGTCGCAGCTAACGAAACACTTTGTCTTCACAAATATTCATTAACTTGAAATCGGACACCGTTGTTAGCTTTATAAGACATATAGTTAGATTTTGTGTAAGTGGCGTGACGAAATTCAAACTGTAAATATAATCAAATTAAGGTGAAAAGGAAGCTAGCTCAATATCCGTGGTTTGTAGCTACACATAGCTAAGATTGAAGGGACAGTCGCAGCTAACGAAACACCTAGTTTTCACAAATATTCATTAAATTGAAATCGGACACCGTTGTTAGGTTTATAAGACATATATTTAGATGTTGTGTAAGTGGCGTGACGAAATTCAAACTCTAAATATAATCGAATTAAGGCGAAAAGGAAGCTAACTATCCGTGGTTTGTAGCTACACATAGCTAGGATTGAAGGGACAGTCGCAGCTAACGAAACACCTAGTTTTCACAAATATTCATTAAATTGAAATCGGACACCGTTGTTAGGTTTATAAGACATATAGTTAGATGTTGTGTAAGTGGCGTGACGAAATTCAAACTGTAAATATAATCGAATTAAGGCGAAAAGGAAGCTAACTATCCGTGGTTTGTAGCTACACATAGCTAGGATTGAAGGGACAGTCACAGCTAACAAAACACTTTGTCTTCACAAATATTCATTAACTTGAAATCGGACACCGTTGTTAGCTTTATAAGACCTTTAATTAGATTTTGTATAAGTGGCGTGACATGTGGGTAACATGTGGTAACAGATTGCTGGTGTAACAAGCTCGCTGACGGCGCCTCTCACTCACACACAACGGGCCATTTAGCTAGCAGGAAGAGGGTGTTGAAGGCCCTGGAGCTCTGTCAGGGCAGCGGTGTTGGTAGTCCCTGCTGTGGGCTGCAGCCGTGACCGAGCTGTAATACCTCATAGCAGGCCGGGTCTGTGAAGGCAGGCCGGGCGAAGAGGCAGCACCGGCGGCTGAACTCCGACACACAGTCTTACCAAATTTGCAATTAGCCATCAATTTTCGTAAAACGGCCCATATTTGAGCTTTATATAGTTGATTTCTCGCTTAAAAAAGTATCAGAAGTGAATTTAATAACGAAATAGCCCGATAAACAATGTATAACTTTGCAGTGTCTGAAATATGAGTCTCCCATGTGTTTCTATGTAGTTTGCTCAAACCAATCAGCGCGTAGCTCATTCTGAATATTCATGAGCATACCATATTTGGAAGAAAAGCTCTTGTTCCAAATAGAGCCATATTCACAGGGTAGTTAAGGGCCTAATAAAATATCATTCGGGCAATTTTCAGCCCAACCAATGTTACATACCCCATTAGGAGACCTTAAGGAACAGTGTAAAATACCCTATATAATCATTCTATCACCCCTTTAAGATAACGTGTGGTCCTCCATGTTTCCTTCTTCAAACATTCCGGGGCCGGGAAGCTACGATACCCATTAGCAGCATTAGCAGCACCTGTGAGTTTATCATGTGACAGCGAAAAAGCGAAAGGCGGAGCAGTATGTCCTGTATGTCCCTTACCGGCTAACATATTTCAAGATGGCGCATGGATATGGAGCGTCTTCCCCAGTTCATGGTAGTGCAAATGTAAAAATTCAAGTCAATGGGAATACTTTAAATGTATGGTAGTGGTAAATATTTATGAAAAAGGACAAGTTTGTGAACGGGCAAAACAGATTTTTATAATGAACAAGTATAAACGTTACACACTGGACCTTTAAGGGAGGAAACAGTTGCCCATAACCAACAGACTGTACTCAGTTTTCAGTTTAAATGTTCTTATATCCACCAATCAAGCAGAGATGCTGGATCATATTCTTTTGTCCATGAGAGGAAAGTAGATGTTAGACTGATGTGTGACCAAATATTCAAATTGTGTCAAAGTACAAAAAAACAACATTGTATAGCTAGGTACAAACACTGCCCAGTGACGTTAAATAGTTAGCTAATTAGCCAAAATCTGATTTGTGAAAGGAGTTTAGAGCAATACTACAGTTAGTATTTTCCTTATATGCCTTTCAGTAATTTGATAGCTAAAACTGTTGTGAAAAACAAATACTGGAGAGCATTGGATCAATGGATTAAGGCGCATCTCCTCAAGTCTGGAGAGGATTGCTGCAGCCATGGAGCGTGGGCCTCCAAACGCACCACCTGCACCTGTTGTGCCCCTTCGTCCTCCCCCAACTCCATCTCCGTCCACCCGCTCCACCAGGAGCGCATCGCGCATTACTCCCGGACCAGATTCCGCCGGAGTGTCCAATCCCGCCAAAGTTCAACAATACGTCTCCTTAAGTCCTCTAATATTTCCTCATTTATGTCATCAACACATCCATGATTCATGGAAATGTTGTGTAAAACACAACAAGCCACATAGAATGCTGCGACTTTTTGAGGACTGTACTGTAAAGTGCCTCCTGATCTATCCAAACACCTGAAGCGCATTTTCAGTAATATTTTTCTTTGTAATTATGTATGGTTTGCAAAAATGGGAGAGAAGTGTATGCGCGTTGTGCACACGTTATGGCCAAGCATGCGCCCCTAAAATAGCATCTGAATAACGCGCTACTGACTTTAGACTAGCGCCACTGACTTTAGACCAGGTTTTTCCTGGTCAGTGGCGGAATTGTTTTCTGAAACTGCAAAATAGCACCAGGTAAGTTTGCGCCGGAACACGCCTCCTCTTTTCGCTGAACCGCCCCCGCGAGTGCAAATACATTCCCTAATTTACCGACGTGCGTCTGTGGAGGGAAAAGTCCGCTGTGCGTCGGGTGCAAAATAGGAATGATACATGCGTCGGTGTACAAAGGCAATTGCGCTGAGTTCAAGATAGGGCCCATAGTTTCACATTTAGACATCATCACATCCAGTTACTACTTCAGGCTTACTGGATGGGAAAGAATGTTCCAGGTATGAGTCAAACCCTCAGGTGTTACCAAGAAAACAGACGCAAGTGACCATGGTATAGCTGGTTAATCATCTTCATTGTTTCAAATATAAGGTCATTAATGGACTCTAATTGGACATTAATTCCTGAGAATGGACACCTTAACCCATGTGCTCTTTTCAAAGCCACCAGACTTTTTATATAAATAAAGCACTATCCTACCTGTCTAGCTAATCCACAACACGTTTTCGTTCAGAGCCAGCGTCACGTAACTGAAACCAGCTGAAACGGAGGAGATCAGTGAGAGGTGCTTGTCACTGCCCTGGCAAATTTGAAAGCCTGCACTGCACTTTAGTTCATAATGGAGGATCAGACTTATGCAGAGCCACAGGAGAAGGAATCCTCATTGCCGAAATAAGCGAAAAAGGGAATAATAGCTTCTTGGTACATAACGGCTACCGTAGTTTCAACACACATTTGAAAAAGCGAGACGCTAGAGAGCACTATTGCAAAATACAATTTCACCGCTAGATGGCAGAAATTCCTACACAGTTTACCTTTTAACAAAGTTGTCTTTATGATCATATATTAAAACACTAACTGCAGAAAAGACAATTAGAGAATTTATTTTTTCTCTGCCTGTCAATTTCTGATTATGCATGACATTATGCATGACATTACTGCAACAATACGGATCATAATTGTAGCAACAATAAATAATTAGAAGCAGTTACTGTTCATGATGGATGTGTGTCTGCCATCTTGATTTCAAGAAGTTGCAAGACATGATGAGACATGAGCTGATTAATTAATGTTATCATTTAACTGCACATAACTGGACTCCAAAGGAACACATACTATAGGCAATAGATAATACATTTGTTGTAGTTGTGAACATCAGGTGTTGAAACTGGTGGTCATTATTTTCTGAGAAGAAGGGTCTCTGGTTGAGGAGTTATTGTCAGAACGAGACTTGCAGGTCAAAGCCACAGCCCACAGGAACATGAATACACCTAAGAAGAAAAGAGAAAGGCTGTGAATACTTCTGGTAAATCATAAAAGCAGAGTACTTTATATGAGGATCGTGCACATACTGACCCTGCAGGGAGTTTAGTATAGTGAATATGTAGATCCCAGGGAGGGAGATGTAGGTGATGCTCGCTAATCCCCAAGGTAAGCCCAGCACACAGCTGAGGCCCAGCACTGTGGCACAGTCTTTCAATAACTTCATCCCTTTCTCCCTGTTTATCTTTTTCCAGCCACTGCTTTCAGTCCCTCCACTACCTGCCCGTAGCCCCCAGAGCTTAAACACCACCAGCCCCAGCATGCAGGAATTACACAGTATCATCAGCACACATGGGACGGCCACGGTAGTGATGTAGCTGACTAGGAGCCTCTGTGGGAACTGGCTGCTCATCCAGCATCTGCAGGTTATTAAAAAGAAAGAAAAAAAAATAAAAGCCAATATTTAGTTTTTCTATTTAGATCAAGTCAGTCTCGCTTTGCCAGACCATCCTCAAAGGCGCTGTGGAGGAGGGTCTGGCTAGTCCACACAGCATTCCGGGATGGGTGAAAAACGTGCTCTGGTTTATTGGCATTTCTTTAAACCAATCACAATCGTCATGGGCGGTGCTAAGCGCCAGATGAAGCCACGGTGCCTCGACAAAATAGCCTCGGGAAGGAACTTGTTTTGGTGGAACGTGTGTACGTTCAAAAGTAGTTTTGGTCGTGCAACAGAAAACTCAGATTGGACAGATAGTCTAGCTAGCTGTCTGGATTTACCCTGCCGAGATCTGAGGAGCAGTTAACCATAGTCCAAATAAATCCACCGGAGTTTAGAACACCAACACAAAGAAAGCGGAAGGAAATGGTCATCGGCGAAACGACATGCTTCCGGCAGAATTTCCTGCGGCACCGGAGCAGTCCCTGAAGTGGAACGTCGTGGATATATAGACTAAAGCCCTATTCGCACGGGATAAGTATTACCTGGTGACCTCCAGTCATTTGTAATAATCGCGGAGGTTGTCTGTGATCTTAATCCCGTGCGAATCGGTCATGTCTGTAATTTGTAAAGTAATAATTCCCCCGCAAATGACCTACCATATTTCGCCTGTGGTCCTGTGATAATATTAGTCCCGTGCGAATTGGCATCTCTGTGATTTGGGGTCTAACTGGCTGCGTTGTCAATTATAAATGAAAAGTTTTGACATCATATCCGGGGATAATGTCTGTAAATTTGAGTAAAATACAGACTTCAGTTATCCCGTGTGAATGCGCCAGACGAAATACAGACGTGTGGGGGTAATTTATAAACTACAAGAGGTCCCCAGGTAATACTTATCCCGTGCGAATAGGGCTTTTGATCAAGTTAACTTTGAATTACAAATAATCTGCTTCTTGGCAAGGAACAAAATAATGCACGCTTAAAATCACACTATGAACAATATTTGGTTAGAATTCCAAACTCCTGTGTGGTTGAATATTTAAAACATAACAATAAATCTTGGTTTCTTACATCTGTGCTGTTGAAGTCTGGTTGTTGGCATTCCTCAGACTGTATTTGCCATAAACACCTGAAATCCCACAAACCACTGCAACCAGTGTTGGAACACCTGCATGAAGACAAGAAAGATACAGAATTTACTTCAACAAGCCCTGACCAGGGACGGAGCCAGGGGGTGGCTTCTGGGGCTACAGCCCCAAATGTTTTCTCAAAAATCCCGGACCCGGGAAATATCGGCATTCATTCAGCGAACTCTACAAAAATGGCTTTCAAGAATAGTACTGCCGTTAACCCCCCAAATCCTACCCTATGTTATGTCACTTAAAAATAGTAACATCAGACACATTTTGGCTTTTTTAGGTTGAACAACAGAACACTTCTGTTCTCAGGTTATATTTTATTTGATTAAATTGAAAGACCAAAATAATATTTAAGATCATAATCAATCCGTTTTCAAATGTTTTGGAACCTGTATTGATTACATCCGCTGCAGAATTATTCTTTTCCTCTTATTGCATTGCTGCTTTTTACAGTGCAATAATACCTCCATTACCAGCATTCAGCACTAATGTTTATCCAACTCACAATCATCATGATAAACATGCTTGGGGGGGCCAGGAAAAAATAAGCTGCGGGCACCTTCTGACTCCCTCTTTGCAGTAATGTGTATAAAGGGTAAATCTGGTGATATTCTATATTTTTTATTGTCAAAAAATCCCATTTAGACCAATAACTACAATAAATGAATCAGACTACCAATTATTGATTGTGTTACAATTAAGCAATAGCTGACGACTGACCGTGGTAGACCAGCTGTAGCTGTTCTCAGTGACTCTCCGCTACTTGCCCAGCACCGTCAGACAGACAAAGCTAGCAACTAGCAGAATACAGTAGTAGTAGTAGAGATTGAAAAGAGAGCTAAAACAAGCGTGAATATACAACCCCTCCTCACCCAAAAAACATCCGTATGGGTCAGTTATGCAAACAGCTCACGACGACCCAAAATGACGATCCTGTTAGGCCTGTTGATCTCTCTTGGCTGAAGTAATTATCACGAGAACAAATGAGGAAGTGAAGTGACCGCCGTATAATTGCCGGGACACACTGGGCTGATAATCAGCCGTTGGACAGTCTGGCGAGGTCAGTGACTTGAGTCTGTCATGAATAGTCCAACTCCATTTGAGCTGCACAGGGTATTTTAATTTGGCTATTTTTCGGAGTTATAAGCAACATTTCAAGAGAGCAGATTTATTATTATACACCTTTTGACAGAAACACCGTCCCAACCAGACTCTACTCACCCCATCCCACCATGCTGAGCTTTAGCAGGTATCTCCTGACGTAGATGTTGAAGACTCGGACTAAGAGAAGGTAGAGGTGGAAGCCTTCCAGAGCTGCCCAGCTGAAGGTGGCCAGCAGGGACCAGTGTAAAAAGAGACCCAGACCCTGGCAAACCCAGCCCTCCTCATTCTCATTCAGATGCCACACCCAGAAGCTGCACAGCAGGAAGGTGAGATGGAGGCAGAGCAGCGCTCCTGTTAGTTGCAAATGCACCCCGATAGCCTTCTCTGGACGCCGACGTCTAAAAGTGTAAAAACGACGTAAAAACAATATGATAATTTTTCTATTGCCTATTTGGCAGATACAGTACTATATATGGCCATTACTGACCTACATTCTACAGATACTTTCACCTCAACACAGTCCTATGGGCCCAGTGGAGCCGGGCTGAAGCAGTGTGCAGGTCTGTAATGTTTAAAGCCATCACAATGTGGAATAGCTTGCCAACTATCCCAGTTGGAATGTGATGTTATTCTTTTTTTACCCTAATTTACGGAACTAGTTACACGCAGTAATGTTATTTACTTGCACTATAAGTCTTGTTTTAAATGTATGTAAAATTGTATTTATTATGTTGTGATTTTGGGATCCGAATGAAGAAATAAAGAAATAAAGGACTCCCACTTATCTCTACATATGTATTAGCCCAAACTGTTTTGATGTTACCTTGTCTACTGATTAAACACTTTCTTGCTCAGTAAGTGCAGGCAGACTGGCTGGGGCGTTGGACCACACTCGAGAGAAATTCACACAAAGAAAGCAGTTTCATGTATGCTTAACACTGATGCTGTTAAGATAATTCAGTTAATTCCTGTTATGAGCCTGCATTTTCACAGGAAGTGAGATCAACCACAGAGCTTGTTTTCACCCACAGTATCTAAAGACAAACCTCTGCGACCTATAACACCCATCTTTGCAGCCATAAAAATGAAACTGGTACACTTTAAGACTCAAACTCCCCAGGTGATCTGCACAATAGATCATTCCTGTTGGTGGCCATCAAACTTTTCAATTCATCCTCACTCTGTCACAATATGGACATTAGTGGACTGGGATGCTGACAGACAGGACTAACACTAACTCTAACATTAACACTCTGTAACTCTGGCAAAATGCAATAGCTCTGTTAACTGTCAATAATCACACATATATAACACAACACGTAAAACTTCAGTTCCATGACAGTAAGTAATAATCACACATCATCTCTGTTAAACTATCATTACAGGAATCTGTTAATATAATTCACTCTAGACTTATGGGAATATTAATTTGAAGTCAGGCTTTAAAACTCACTGTAGACATATATAGAGAATCAAGCTGACGACTGTGAAGAAGATGGAGAGCGCTGAGCCAATGTAGGTGATATAGCTCAGGTTCACAGCATCACTTTCTCCCACTGATAACACAGTGTTCTGGCACAGAAAAAGAGACAATACATATTCAATTTAAAAATGGATTTGAAGTTCACAAGTCTGATGGAAGCCTCTTTAGTAGATATATTGTAGATATTGAGATGTGTCTTAGATACCACTCTATGCCTCTTTAAATTAAATTTCCAACTACCTGTTTTGTATGTGCATTTTCAATCTGTGCATAAAAAAACTGTGGAAATGCTGGAAATTCCAAAACAGGACAAAAGTGCAACAACGAAAATCTTTTTTGCATGGCTGAGGTGGTGTGCATTAATTCACATTTAATTGTGCCCATTTTCTGTAAATTCTGTTAAAATGTGTGCTATAGCTGACAATTTTTTACCCCCAGTAACACAATTGCACCCTCAAACAATGATAGCTTATAATCATTCAGCTATAAATCTATGTGGTAACATTGTGTCTCACATCAATTTCTTCCATCTAGCATTGAGATCATATATCGCAATCAACTCACTCGCGCCACGCAGTTCAAAGTACGTATTACATCTATGGTAGCCTTCGCGCTTCAAAAACCTGGTCTCTTGCTCTTTTCAATATCCTTTTTCTTTTTCTGGGCAAAGAAGAAGAAGACTCCTGTTCCTGAAATTTGGATTTTGAATACGTGTGGTCCTCCATGTTTCCTTCTTCAAACTTGCCAGGGCCGGGTAGCTACGATACCCATTAGCAGCATTAGCAGCACCTGTGAGTTTATCATGTGACAGAGAAAAAGCGAAAGGTGGAGCAGTATGTCCTGTATGTCCCTTACCAGCGTACCAACGTATTTCAAGATGGCGCATGAATATGGAGCGTCTACCCCAGTTCATGCAATTGCAAATGCAAAATTTCAAGCCAAAAGGAATACTTGGAATTGATGGTGGTGGTAAGTATTCATGAAAAAGGACAAGTTTGTGAACGGGCAACACAGATTTTGATAATGATCAACTAAACATGTTACACACTGGACCTTTAAAGGCAAATCCTTTTGCACATTAGGTAGCATGTTGCGGCGGAGAGAGAATGTTCATTTTACCACAAGCACAGCAAAGAAGCTCATGTGGTTGCAGCTGCAAATAAATTCAGCTCCGGTGTCATCGGTATCACAGCCCTCTGTGCTCCAGCTACCTAAAAACACACACATACAATATGATGTTTAAATCTGAGTTGATCTTTTAATTTGGGAGCAAAAAGACTGTGGCTGGCATTTGTAGCCTACCTGTTCCATCATTAAGCGTTGACTCCTGCCAAAACACACATGCCCCATCTCCCACCTGAAACACATTCAAAAGTATATTCAAGATATGATGAAAGCAGATTCATCCATATATATATATATATATATATATGCCTTCACAGCTGCTTTTGTTATTTTACCTGTTTGTTGTGTTTGAAGGTTAATTTGATGGGTTGGGAGAGGTTTTTGACAGGAAGGTTCCCTGCCCTCACTGCCAGGACTAACCCCCCCAAAACAGGCCGGTCTGGTGGTATGAATAGTCTCGCTTTTGACCGATTGGGACTCAGCTGCAATGAAAGATGATTGACAAAAGATTGTTGATGATGGAGATTTGTGTTTTTGCACTGTTGTTGTTGCGCTTGATGTTGATGCCAATCATTTATTAATTGATCTTTTTTTTAGAGTAAGTAAAGTTTATTTGTATAGCACCTTTCACTACGCACTAATAAGACAACACGTGCAAATAAACCACAGCACGCAACAATAAGACAACACGTGCAAATAAGACAACACGTACTAATAAGACAACACGTACTAATAAGACAACACGTGCAAATAAGACAACACGTGCAAATAAGACAACACGTGCAAATAAGACAACACGTGCAAATAAGACAACACGTGCAAATAAACCACAGCACGCACTAATAAGACAACACGCACTAATAAGACAACACGCGCAAATAAGACAACACGCACTAATAAGACAACACGTGTAAATAAACCACAGCACGCACTAATAAGACAACACATGCAAATAGCCCACACCACAACGGAAGTGTTTCCAGGGGACACTTTTAAGTGATGCACATGTGCCTCAACCATTGGCTTTGTGGTACATAGACAGACCAACAACAGGACAATTTTAACAATTTTTGCCATTTTATTCATCACTAAATTCACTTCTGAATACGTTTTAGGCGAGAAATGAACTCTTTAGATTTCGAATATAGACGATACAGACGATAGACGATAGACGATACAGACGCTCCACTCAGCACCAACTGCTATGTTTAATTTTAAATGAATGTAGCCTACTGGTAGTCTGGCACATGTAGGGTGCTCAGTATTTTATTATTATGTATCGGCGAGTGTGTGTGTGTGTGACTGTGTGTGTGTGTGTGTGTGTGTGTGTGTGTGTGTGTGACGGCCGGCCAGCGAGGTTGTTAAGCCTGCAAGCGCTTGTGGAGTTTAACTCCGAAAATGCAGCTAACCACAGGTTACTCTTAAAATGGACATGTGTTGTGATACTTAAACAAATAATCCATCAACGGCAAAATAAAAGCCTCTTATTTACGAGAGCGGTCTGAGAGACCTCCAGCTTAGAGTGGGGTCTCTGAGCAGGACCGACTGAGCACCCTACATGTGCCAGACTACCAGTAGGCTACATTCATTTAAAATTAAACATAGCAGTTGGTGCTGAGTGGAGCGTCTGTCATGGTGTGATTGGGTATGTTGGTGGACTTGATTCTTAATTTCCCCACGAAGCTGATCGCAGTTACGTGCCAGTTAAACTTCTCATCTCCAATCCTCTCTGTATTTGCCCCGGCAGGCGCTAGCTGGCTGTCGCGTCACTTTTTGGAGCTACTCAATTCCGAAAACTTTGAAACAAATTGTCAATTCGGCAAAGATTTTCGCAAGACTGCCTATATTCGAAATCTAAAGAGTTCATTTCTCGCCTAAAACGTATTCAGAAGTGAATTTAGTGATGAATAAAATGGCGAAAATTGTTAAAATTGTCCTGTTGTTGGTCTGTCTATGTACCAGAAAGCCAATGGTTAAAAGTGTCCCCTGGAAACACTTCCGTTGTGGTGTGGGCTATTTGCATGTGTTGTCTTATTAGTGCGTGCTGTGGTTTATTTGCACGTGTTGTCTTATTTGCACGTGTTGTCTTATTAGTGTGTGCTGTGGTTTATTTGCACGTGTTGTCTTATTAGTGTGTGTTGTCTTATTTGCACATGTTGTCTTATTAGTGCGTGCTGTGGTTTATTTGCACGTGTTGTCTTATTTGCACGTGTTGTCTTATTAGTGTGTGCTGTGGTTTATTTTATACGTGTTGTCTTATTTGCACGTGTTGTCTTATTAGTGCATGCTGTGATATAACACAATACAACAAATTAAAATACAAGGACATATGAACACAAATAGAAAACATAAACAACCATAAAAACCCCTTCACTAACTAAAAGCCTGCTTGACTAGCGGAGTCTTCAATTGCTATTTAAAAGATTTGACAGAATTCACACAACGTAGAAAGGGAGGCAAGAAATTCCACAGCCTAGGAGCCCATGCTTGGAATGACAACCCGTTCTCATTCCGAACTCGTATATAAGTACGTTTGGTCAGTGTCCTTCAGCGTCTGATGCGACGAAAAAGGCACCCTTCGGCGTATTTGTGTAACGTACTGGGGAGAGCCGCAGTTGGATGAGATTTAGCGAGTGGTATGTAATGGGAATGTGTTGGACAGTCTGGCGAGGTCGGTGACTCGAGTCTGTTCGGTGTGTCCTGTGCCGTCGTCAGTTTGAGGGGCCGTCGGCGTTCATTTTGGCCGACCTGACATGTTCAGTCGCCGGCAGGGCAGTCGGGACTCACCCGGAAATGGCGAGCAGAATGAGGTGACTAGAGTCTCTCAAAATCTGATGAAAATCTTTTAAACTGACCTTTGTTGAGCTGAAATGAAGACAGATTCAGCAACTGCATGGCCTATTTCTCGCTTAAAATGTTTTCAGAAACATGTTTCAGTGAACTATTTTAGTACAATATGAGATCGTATTCTGAACGGCCACCATGACAGTCTGGCTTTGAATTTCCAGAGAAAACAAACCCATGTGACGCCTTCGTCCAATCAGCTGCCGGTTTTCATTTCTTGGGCAACAATGTAGAGTAACGGCGCCTGCTGCTATGGAGACATATTACGTTTCTCAAGTCGGTGTCGCCTCAGTGTGTCCCGAGGCAGTTTTTTGGACCTCGGGGACGTGGTTTAATGTGTCCACACCTTAAGAGCCTCTGACCCAATGACCTCAGACTACAGGTGGGAGTATGAAGCTGTATCAAGTCAGAGACGTAAGGAGGAACTAATACCTTTTTTAGAGTTGTTATCACTGCACAGATATTTCTTAATATTTATTTTTATTTTTATAAATGGTTAACTATATGCACTGCGTCACACCATGTTGTGTATTACAAACCATTAGGGTCATACTATTGTTTGTTGTATTGTATATGTATTATGTTGTATATGTTGTTTTTAATGGCTGCATCATGGGCTTTGTGCCCAAGACAAATTTCCCACCTGGTGACAAAGGAGAAACAGGACATTAATACTAGGGTATTGTTAATTAGAGGTGAATCAGCTTCCTCAATCAAACCTTTCCTCCAATTTTTTATAGAACACAATGGCTGGCTGTGAGTGTACAGAGTTCATGGAAATCAATGCAAATCAGCATGAGGGGAAAGTCATGCCTTGTATAAATATACAGACGGAGCTAACTGAAAGTAGAAGCCAGTGTCAGCGCACAAAAATATGAACTGCTTTCTTCTGTATCCATCCTCTGGAATTGCAGCCATGTTTGTGATTTCCCAAATTTAACTTCTCTTTATGTACACGTCAATTGGGATCAGATTAATAAGGGCAACTAAGGAGGAGTTAATAGTCTGTGGCTCAAATGGGACTGACCTGGAAATAAGTGCTGTTGATCAGAGAGGCCACCAGCAGGGTCTCCTTGTCAGGCACAGATCCCCTGCTTCTCTGGAGAGCCGAGCCTGGGATGTAAACCCTGTGTTCAGGAGTGGGACTCGCTTCAACCTAAAAGCCATAGAGTATACACAAAACATGCAAATAAAGTATGGAAATAATTTATCTATGGTGAGTTAACATATTGTTGACGATTTTAATTGCTCGGATTTAATTGCTCAAATGCACAGACTGTCCTCATACGTTGTTTGTTCAAACAGCAACTCGACTCATATTTATGTTTAAAATGGGGGCGCTCTCTAGTGGCTGAGGTGATTATGACTACACACTGGCTGCATGGCGTGAGCGTGTCAGCTGCGTGGCGTGTCCGTTTTTATTTCGGCTCCCACGTTAACAGGTTAGAGCTTGTACACTGCCTGCTTGTACACTGCCTGCGTGACACGCCCATCTCAGGCGCGGCTTGAGCCCTGCCGAAAACTCGTGCATGCTAGAAATAGGACCGACGCCTATTTTTCAAGCAACACACAAGCACGTTGGTAGCATTTTTAGGTAAATAGAATACGAAAAGATGTTTATATGTCATTTTGACACAAATACATTTAATAAATGACATTTTGATGTCTGAAAGTCTCTAGGTTTTGACATAAATGCAGATATAAATGTAATTTAAAAATAATAATAATAAATAATTATCAATTTTCAAATATTGCACCTGTCAATACAGAACAAAATATTCTGTAGCCTATTTTGCCATCAATACTGCCGACGTTGGCTTTGCTGTTATCAAATCAGTATATATTTATGTTTAATGTGGTATTTCATTATATCAATGGGAAAAATACATGTGTACAGACAAGGCTAGCAGCAGCAGCGCTGCGTCAGACACGTTTCTGGTGTGCAAAGACAGAAAACGCCACGCAGCCGCCATGCAACTGACACGCAACAGACACGCCACGCTCACGCCACTCAGCCAGTGTGCAGCCGGCCTAAGAGCGTCAAAATCCATGTTAGGGATGGGTCAAACATACATAGGACATTTACCGACTTTTACTACATTTCAGTTTAATGAAACATGTTGCTCCGTTTTGTCGGGGCTGAACTTGGCCCATGATCTTTTTTTAAACTTAACCAAGCAGTTTTGGTAGTAGTATTTGAGCCAAACCTATCCAAACTGCGAACATTTCACAACGTTAACAACATGTCTTGAAACGTGACTGTTACTGTGGTTTAGATATAAGGACAGAAAACGCTCTTGTGGGTCGTATTTCCTGCCACCACTAGGGGAGCTGATTTATGAAATGCACCCGTGGGTGATTTGGACGGACATGTTGGATTTTGTACATATGTTCCAAGGAAAGATAATACAGTGTAACATCCAGAACTCTACTAAATATGCTTGTGTATGGTGAAGACAACTAATACTTTTTTTCTCCTGTTTTGCTTCTTTATTAGTACATTTCATACAATAACTTTGATTGACCTGATAAGACAAGAGCTGGGAGCTACCCAAAAATATCCTCACCTTATCAGAACAGCTCACCCACTGATGAATGAGGTTTGGCATCTGTCTCTGTTTGAGTCTTCTCACTATAGGCCTACAGCTTGTAATGCTGTCCTCATAGCACCTACCAACACATAATTCACATATTTCAGCAATCCAAACACTTACATAAAGTTGAATAAGCATTGGGTTTAGGTGAAAAACCAACACAACTAAGTTGCCTTTTGTCCTTTGACATTTAAAATGTAAAATGATTACTTTACACAGTCATGTATGGGTTGTATACCATATTGTATAGCCATTTCGAAACCCTTGGTAGAGAAATGTCCGGTCAGGTTTAGTTCCTGAAAGGTTGACACACTGGTTCCTCTAACAACAATATGGTAAGTTATGATTATTAATTGTTGTTGTTTATGTGCAGAGGTGTCAAGTAATTAAGTACAAATACTTTGTTACCTTACTTTAGAAATTTTGGGTATACTTTACTGGAGTAATTATTTTACAGCAGACTTTTTACTTCTACTTCATACATTTTTACACAATTATCTTTACTTTCTACTCCTTACATTTTAAAAATAGCCATGTTACTCCTATTTCAGTTTGGCTTGTTTTTATTTGGGCTAATACGGCACCGGTGCCAACGACCGTTATCTACTGGACTGAATAGCAACGCGGATTTCGGTGCCTTATTAGGTGCCACTTACATGCCTGCGCTTCTTTTTGATGCTACGAAAATGGACGTTTGAGGGAACTGAATGCCGCATGCGACGCTAGTTAACACTACACTTGGCAGCAGGTAACGTTAGCCTACCGTTAGCTAGCAGCTGGATTAAACACAGTTAAAATGCTGACAGCTAAACGGTGTAAAAGTGTATCTGTATTTCACTGTAGAGGATTGTAACACCAGACTGTAGCTGCCATTGTCTGAAAAACACAGACTCAGCCTGAAATAAGTTATTGTTATTAAATTTTTTATAAATTATTAAATTTTTACCCTGTGGCAACACAGGGTAAAGCCGTTCTTTAATGTCGCCTTGTGCTCCTTTTTTTTAAGATCAACTTTTTATTGTTTTATATTTTTGAACATACAGAACAATACAATTGAACAAAGTGCTTCCTTTTTTGTGGAGGTGGGGTAGTGCACTATAGGCCTGTGTGGGGGCTAAGCTTTTGTCCTTAATGGCATTTTTCCCCCTTTATATTACTTTTACTTTTATACTTTAAGTAGTTTTGAAACCAGTACTTTTACACTTTTACTTGAGTAAAAAGCTTGAGTTGATACTTCAACTTCTACAGAAGTCTTTTCAAACCCTAGTATCTATACTTCTACTTGAGTAATGAATGTGAATACTTTTGACACCTCTGTTTATGTGCACATTTTGTTTCAGGGTCTCACAATCGTGTCAGAGATATCCCAGCATTCATTAGACAGCAGCGAGCAGCCACACTTATTCATTAGTGTAAGAGAAGGATGTATTGTTGTTCAATAAGAGGAGAGTAAGATCTACAGTATCAGCTTTATATGTATGAGTATGAGTTACCTGGTCCAGGGGCCACCACCTTGTTGTTGTTGTTTTAGACATTCATCAAGGACATTTTCACAGTCGCCTGTCAGGGGGACAGAGAAAGAAAGAGAAAGTGTCAAAGATAGTACAATATATGGCTATAGGTCTGCCAATGCAATAAGACAAGTGACATGTTGTCAGATTGTGATCACCACTTACTCAGGGAAACTGTGACTGTGACTGTGATGTGTGACTTTGTTTTTCTTTCGATGTGAAAATCTACGACCTTAATATATTCACAGTTAAAATGGTACTCACTTCATAAACACACAGCTATAAAATACACAACGTGAAAAACTTACCGCCAGCTTGGGCTGTAGAAAACCACGCAAGTGTGACTAAAGAAAAAGTAATCCACATCGTCTCAGTGATGCTCACACACATGTGATGTGACTGTTCCCTGCACAGCGGTGTTCTGCTTGATGAATGATCGGGGAGTTTCACATATGCATTATATCAGATGGTGGTAGCTGAGTGGGGGTGGAGAGCTGATAGGGACGAGAAGTGATTCATATCACTTCTGGATTCATGTAAGATCCACTATTCTTACTGGTGGATCTTCATTGCAGGTAAGTAATCAGGTAAGTAATCACAACAAACGTCGACGTCATCCACAAGCGACAGCAGCCGGCAGGAAACAGGGAGCCGGAAGCTGCCTTCACTCTCCTACCCATCGGCTCTATAGCCTAGTTTCTATTACATTAATATAGCGTTTTAAAAAAACAAAAAAACAAAGATACATCTGTACATGTAGTAAGCATTTAGCTTTCACGCTAAATTATTAAGACTAGACCAACGGGCTAAACCAACGCTAGCACCATGGCTGCCTCTACACTTGGCGAGTCACCACTCCCACACAAAATTTCCTCATTTTTAAAGAACGCAAATAAAGAAATTGCTGACCTCAAGGAAGATGTTCGCCGACTCTCCAAGGACTTAAAGACCAAAGATGCTTTGTTAACCGCCTGCTTGGACGTGACTCATAACCAGTCGCTCCGGATCTCATCGCTCACGGCGGCCTTTCAGGATACAGCGCTATGGGACCCAACCGCCAGCCAACACCTGTCTTCTTGCTCGACACCATACATCAAGTCATCCTGGACTGAGGTGGTTTGCGGCCAAAAGAGAGCCCCGAGTAGGGCTCCATCGCCTCCTGCCCTTAGCCTCTCCAACCGTTTCATCGCCCTGTCGGAATCGGACCTAGTAGCGGCCGAAGTGGTTCACCGGGCTAGCCCCGCTTCAAAGCCGACTGACCAGCGGCCGTCACAGAAGAGCTGCTACCCCACGGCTACAGCTTCTGAGGGAAGCGGTAGCCAGACGATCCAGTGGCGTACACTGCCTGGACCGGCCACACGACAACGTTCCTCAAAAACAATCTCCCCAGCCGAACGGTAAGCAGTCGTCCTCTTCTTTTCCTTGTCCATCTGTACCCGACACTGACTGTTTCGTTCCCGTCACCGGCCATCCACACCCCCTCACTCCTCGTCTGCTCTTCCCCCCAACCACAGTAATTATCGTGACTCCATCACCAGAGATTTAACGTTTCATAATGCTGTCACACACTGCTTTCCTGGAGCCAAAGTTACAAACATCCTGGCTAAAGTTGTGGATCTGACACCCTCATTCCCGACCTCTATTAAACGCATCGTGGTCCACTGTGGACACAACGACATGTCCTATCAGGAATCCGAACGCACAAAGAAAGCGTTTACAACTCTCATTGAGGCTTTAAAAAGCACTGGGAAGTCGGTTTTTATCTTGGGCCCACTCCCCATCTCTAGGTCGAGGATCGCGCCTCTTTAGCAGGCTACTTTCCCTTAACACCTGGCTTCAGCTTACATGCAGCATTCACAAGCTAGGTTTTATTGACAATTTTAAACTGTTTGGGAAACGTGGCTCCCTGTACAGCAGGGATGGGACCCATCCCAATACACGCGGAAACCAAGTGCTCCATGAGAATTTGCACCACGCCTTGCACACTCAGAACTATGATTGACTGTGCTCCTCTGTGCTTGCTCCTTTGGAACAACCACCCGTTCATAATCCCATAACCACGGTGTCTGTTCCCCGACTGAGATCGATTAACATAAACAAAAGAGGTGCTATACTCAACAACCTAATTGGAATTAAAACAACCACTGCACTGACAGAGCAGAATAGGAAAATCAAATTTGGACTATTAAATATTAGATCTCTGTCTTCTAAAGCAATATTGGTAAACAAATTGATATCAGATAACCAAATTGATTTATTTTTTCTCACCGAAACATGGCTAAGCCACGATGAATACGTTAGTCTAAATGAAGCCACTCCTCCCAGTCATAATAATACTCAAATTCCAGCCAGGGGCTCCAGGAGGGGGAGTTGCAGCCATATTCGACTCAAGCCTGTTAATTAATCCTAAACCTAAACTAAATTATAACTCGTTTGAAAGCCTTGTTCTTAATCTTCAACACCCAACGTGGAAAACGGTACAGCCAATTATATTTGTTGTTGTTTACCGCCCACCAGGTCCGTATTCTGAATTTTTATCTGAATTCTCTGAGTTCTTATCAAGCATAGTCCTTCAATCAGACAAAGTACTTATTGTAGGTGATTTTAATATCCATGTGGACGATGACAGCAATAGCCCTAGTACTGCTTTCAATTCACTACTAGATTCAATTGGTTTCAGTCAGAATGTGCATGAGGCCATGCACCATTTTAACCACACCCTCGACCTTGTGCTAGAATATGGAATTAAAATTGAAGATTTAATAGTATTTCCGCAGAATCCTCTATTATCAGATCATTTTTTAATGACTTTCGAATTCCTATTACCAGACCATAAGAAATTAAATAAAAGTTTCTACACTAGATGCCTATCTGACAGTGCTATAACTGAATTTAAGGAAGATATTCCAACAGCACTTAACTCAATGTTGTGCCTTAATATAACAGAGGACCTTTATGTTAACTTTAGCCCCTCCCAAATTGATAACTTCGTAGATGCTGCTACGGTCTGCCTACGGACAACTTTAGACTTGGTTGCTCCTCTCAAAAAGAAGACGATGAAGCAAAGGAAATTAGCACCTTGGTATAACTCCCAAATTCGCAAATTAAAACAAATCTCACGAAAACTTGAAAGTAAATGGCGTTCCACTGAACTGGAAGAATCTCGTGTGGATTGGCAACATAGTTTGAAAACCTATAGGAAGGCCCTCAGAATTGCCAGATCAGACTATTACTCAACACTAACAGAAGAAAATAAGAACAACCCAAGGTTTCTTTTCAGCACTGTAGCCAGGCTGACAGATAGCCACAGCTCTACTGAACCATCTATTCATCTAGCTCTGAGTAGTGATGACTTCATGAGCTTCTTTAATGATACAATTATAACAATTAGAGATACAATTCATCACCTTTCACCCTCAACTTCTAACAGCTCACCACTGGGCGCAGGAGGACTGAAGAGAACGATAAGACCTGATACATACTTAAGCTGCTTTTATCCTATGGACCTTCAACAATTAATGTTAAAGGTCTCTTCAGCCAAGCCAACTACCTGTCTCTTAGACCCTATTACAACAAGGCTACTTAAAGAAGCACTACCTGTGGTCAACACCACAATATTAAATACAATCAATTTGTCTTTATTAACAGGTCATGTACTGCACTCAATTAAAATAGCTGTGATAAAACCTATTCTGAAAAAACCTACCCTCGATCCTGAAGTCTTAGCCAACAATAGACCTATATCTAATCTTCCCTTTCTCTCCAAAATCCTTGAGAAGGTAGTGGCTAACCAACTATGTGACTTTCTACATAGGAACAATCTATTTGAAGACTTTCAGTCAGGATTTAGAATGCATCATAGCACAGAGACGGCACCGGTAAAAAATACTAACGCCCTTCTAACTGCTGCTGACAAAGGACTTGTCTCAATACTTGTTTTATTAGATCTTAGTGCTGCTTTCGACACTATTGACCATACCATCCTGTTACAGAGACTGGAACACTTAGTTGGCATTAAAGGAATCGCACTAAGCTGGTTTAAGTCCTATTTCTCTGAGCGATCCCAATTTGTTAACATTAACGATAAACCCTCAAAGTACGCTAAAGTTAGTCATGGCGTTCCTCAAGGCTCAGTGCCTGGACCAATTCTATTTTCATAATATATATACTTCCTCTAGGTAATATCATTAGGAAACACTCATTTAACTTTCACTGTTATGCAGACGACACCCAATTATATCTGTCAATTAAGCCAGACGAAAGTGGACAGTTAGCTAAACTTCAAGCGTGTATTAAAGATATAAAATCCTGGATGACCCACAATTTCCTGATGTTAAACTCAAACAAAACCAAATGGGATGGGACCAAAGCACCTCCGAACTTCATTATCTAAAGATATAGCTACTCTGGATGGTATTGCCCTGGCCTCCAGCACTACTGTCAGAAAATTAGGAGTTATTTTTGATCAGGATATATCCTTCAATGTCCACTTAAAACAAACCTCAAGAACAGCTTTTTTCCATCTTCGTAACATTGGCAAAATTAGGAATATCCTGTCTCAAAAGGATGCTGAAAAACTAGTCCATGCATTCGTTACTTCTAGACTAGACTACTGCAATTCCTTACTATCAGGTTGCTCAAATAAGTCCCTTAAGACTCTCCAGCTGATCCAGAATGCTGCAGCGCGTGTTCTGACGAGAACTAAGAGAAGACATCATATTTCTCCTGTATTAGCTTCTCTGCATTGGCTTCCTGTGAAATCTAGGATCAAATTTAAAATCCTCCTCCTGACCTACAAAGCTCTAAATGGTCAAGCACCATCATACCTAGAAGAGCTCTTAGTACCTTATCTTCCTAGTAGAGCACTACACTCCCAGAATGCAGAGCTACTTGTGGTAGCTAGAGTACCTAGAGTCTCTAAAAGTAGACTGGGGACCAGAGCCTTCAGCTATCAGGCTCCGCTCCTGTGGAACCAGCTCCCAATTTGGGTTCGAGGGGCAGACACCGTCACCACATTTAAGAGTAAACTGAAAACCTCCTCTTTGATAAAGCTTATAGTTAAGGAGTGAGGAGTTGCAGCGTCCGCCTAACGGCCCATCTGCTCCTCTTCGTAGTCATCAGTTTTATTTATCATATAATCAATAGTATAGCGAGAGTAGAGGGAGGCAGGCCAGTACAGCCCGATCCGGTTGGGGAGGGAGAGTTCTAGCCCGACCAGGCACCTCTCTTTAACCTACCTCTCTTAGTTATGCTATTATAATTCTAGACTGCCGGGAAAACTGAGCTGCTCTCTCATCTCTGTTTTCACTTGTTTCCTTTTGTATGCATCCTGTCCCAGAAATGCTTGTTACTAACCTAGCTCTGGGGAGTTTACTCCCCGGAGTCCTTATGTTTCCCGGTCGCGTCCTGCTGTGTCCTGCTGCGTCTGCCGCATCCACCCATGCTCTGCAGCGCCACGTTACATCCCGCAACGCCCTGCTGGCGCCACGTTACATCCCGCAACGCCCTGCTGTGATGTTCATACACACAGTAGTCAGGATCCGGGATAGGAGACTGCACTACTCAGTATGACACGATGTGCCCTGCTATAACATGAACTTCCACGATGACCTTCAAAGTCACTGTTCCATTATCTTTAATGTGACTATTACTTGCCACTGTTCATCACACCCCCAACCGGCCCCGTCAGACACCGCCTACCAAGAGTCTGGGTCTGCCGAGGTTTCTTCCTAAAAGGGAGTTTTTCCTTGCCACTGTCGCAATAGCCACTCTATTTACACTCCGCTTGCTCTTGAGGGAATTACTGTAATTGTTGGGGTTTTGGAATTTATAGAGTGTGGTCTAGACCTACTCTATCTGTAAAGTGTCTCGAGATAACTCTTGTTATGATTTGATACTATAAATAAAATTGAATTGAATTGAATATCTTTTATTTATTTATTTTTTATTTAACCTTTATTTAACCAGGTAGGCCATTGAGAACAGGTTCTCATTTGCAACGGCGACCTGGCAAAGAAAAGCATAAGCGTGCAGGACAACATACAGTTTCACATTCAATACAATACAGGAATACAGAATACAATAGGCTACATAAAGTGCAGATTATATAGGCATTACAAAGCCGGCGCAAAGTGAGGTGTAAGTAAGATGAAGGATATGCGAAAGTGATATGGTAATAACACAATATACATGAATAGACAGTCTATAACACGGCTGAGATGTAGTGTAGAGCCAAACAAAACAGGAACAGTTAGTGCAAATTATGATCTAGTTAGTGGTGTTGAATCTGTTATAATGCATATATATATATATATATATATATATATATATATATATATATATATATATATATATATGTATATATCAGTCATTCATAGATAAACTAACTGGCTAGCACCTAGCCTATTGTCTGTAGCACATAGCCTAGCCTGAACCAGCTAACGGCTAATCTTGGGCCTAGCCTACCCTCTTGGGGTTAAATAGTTTTGTGCAGCTCACAGGAATAGCCCTTTTCGTAGTCTTTGGCTAGACTACACCTCATCACCCCCTCCTCTTTCACACACACACACTCTCTCTCTCTCTCCACACACACACACACACACACACACACACACACACACACACACACACACACACACACACACACACACACACACACACACACACACACACACAGTGTCTCACCACATGCTCGGTTGTTTCTGCTTTTTGTTGTAGTTTAAAAAAGGGTAGGCCTATATTGGTTCTAATTGATCGAAGGATTATTGACTGGCCATTGATGATTTTGAAGTTAATAAATTCTACTATACTTTAAATAGCAGTTGTCTGTGATTATTTGTGTACCTATTGTAATAACAAGCTGGTTGAACACAGTCTGTGCTCGGACTCACCCTTCCTTCTGTTCCTTTAGAATACCAGATAAATTAACCAAATTAATTAAGATCTGTATTTTAAAGGGAACACCACCTAAATGAGACTGTTTCACAGTTCGGTTATTGGCTCCTGAAATTCAGGGTGGTGCCCTGTTTTGATTGTTTGTCGATTTGGTAAAGTTATTAATAACCATATTCATAACTTTATTAATATTGACAAAACATCTTTGATAATTTGCCAGTGATTGAATCTGTACCCTACAAGTACCCAACAACAGTCTATGTATATGCTGAATGTAGTGAAAAGTCAATATACAGTTAGTGCAAATAGTGGACTAGGTAGTGATGTAGATCAGAAATAACACGATATGCATGAATAGACAAGTCTATAAAATGCTGAGATGTAGTAAAAAGTCAATATACAGATTGTGGTGTACAAAAATTGTGTGACAACAAAGGTTGGAGGAATGACAGTCGAGCATACCTGGGCGGATGAATATTGCAAAAGGGCTTAAACAGAATATGATAGCAATGGAGGTGAAGATGTGCATCTGTGCAAATATGCAATGGGGCGTGACTGAGGTAATGGATTGCAGTAATGCAATAGGGGGGTGCGAGAGCAGAGCATGAATGATGGAGAACACTTAGCACGTACAGTGATCGGACAGGAGCTCAGACAGACGTACTTTGAAGGCAGTTAGTGAGATAAGGGTTTTGAGTTTCAGGGTTTATTGAAGTGCATTCCAATCATTTGCAGCTGAGAACTGGAAGAAGTGGCGGCCAAAGGAGGTGTGGGCTTTTGGGGTGACCAAAGAGATGTAACTGCTAGAGCGCAGGTTGCCGGTGGGTGACCAGTGAGCGTAGGTACAGCGGGGCTTTACCTATCAAGGATTTGTAAATGAGTTGGTACCAGTGAGTTAAGCGACAAGTGTGTAATGAGGGCCAGCCAACTAATGCATAGAGGTTGCAGTGGTGGGTGTTAGGAAGGGCTCTAGTCACGAAACGTATGGCACTATGGTAGATAACATCTAGTTTATTCAGGAGGGAGTTTGAAGCAGTTCTGTAAATTACATCACTGAAATTGAGAATTGGTAAGATTGTCATTTTCAAGGGGAGTTTGGCAGCATGAGGCAAAGAGGCCCTGTTGCGGAATAGGAAACCGATCTTGGACTTAACTTTAGATTGAAGGTGAGTTTTGTGTTGCTGGAAGGAGAGGGAACTGTCTAACCAGACACCTAAGTATTTGTACATCGCCACGTTTACTAGTTCCAACCCATGGAGTGTGGTAATGCTAATCAGGTGGGTAGGGGTGGGCAGCGAACGATTGAAAAGCATGAACTTGGTTTTGCCAGAGTTTAGCAGTAGGTGGAGGTTTCGGAAGCAGTGCTGAATGACGGTGAAGCTCTCCTGGAGGTTTGATAGCACAGTATCCAAAGAGGGGCTGGATGTGTACAGGATTGTGTCGTCTGCATGGATTTGAGAATTCCCAGCAGCAAGAGCCACATCATTGATGTATGGGGAGAAAAGTTTCGACCCAAGAATCAAACCTTGTGGCACCCCTGTAGAGACATCCATAGGTTCAGACAACAGGCCCTCAGATTTAATGTGCTGGATCCTATCAGACAAATAGTTACTGAACCACGCAAGGCAGTTATGAGAGAACCCAAGGTAGTTGAGTCTGTCGATACGCCTTTTAATCAGAGCCCTACGGGATCGTCCACGACGTCACACGGCACCTCTGATTAACGTCCAGGCCATTAATCATTGCATTAAGGCCATTTTTACAATTCCTTTTCCGTCTGGTTTTATTTTCTAAAAAAGCTTGTAAAACATCAACCCTGTTGTCTATAGTCAATCAATGTACATAATTTTTTTCAGGAAAAACTGGGCTATTAGAATATTTGAGCTGTAGTGAGGTCAATTGAAAGTAAAAAAAGGTTGTATGACCTTAAAAACAAATAAATAAATAAAACAGAAAATGAATCTCACAGATATTTATTGATATCACACACAGAACAATAAAGGCTAAGCCAATCTCCTGTCTAAATCAGTTCCCATATGTCTTTGGTATCAAACTGTGAAGAAATAAACATTATAACTTATATAGTTGACAAAATATATACAATTTTTCAAAAAAAGTCCAGACGCTTTTGCCAATAATCAAAATAATAATGTTCAAATGTATTGATATCACACACACAGCAAGCATTTGTGTTGTCTAAAACAGTTATCCTATATATTTGGAGTCATCCAGTCCAAAAATAAACATAATGAACATTATAACTCATATAAATGACAAACTATTTACATTTCTTCAAAAAAAGGCCCAAATGTATCCCAAATATCTAAACAGTGACACCATTCTTCTCTGTAGAACGGTCATAGACCATAGTTATCTCTCTTTTTCACTTTACTCTTTGTTCTGGCTCCTATTTCCTGGAGTGAACTCTCTTTTCGACTATATACTCTTTGTGTGATGGACCTGCCTTCCAATTGGTTGAAAAACGTCACAACAGTCTTGCAAAGCATTATGGGAGAGTTATACTAGACTGTAGCAGCTGGTAGCACAGAGCTAGCGGCAGAAATGACGTAAAATTGATAAATTACGGACATCGAGTGGATAAATCTTGGATGTAAGCGTTTGGATTTATTGCTGAACAACTCCAAAAAGAGGCACAAGTTCCAGGCTGGATAGAAAACCTTCTGGAAAGGCTACGAAGACAACAAAGACACCCACATGACGGCTAGCTTCTTAGCTTCTAGCTGGAAAAAACGGTAAGAAGATCGATAAAGGTTTCATTAAATAATCTAAATATTAAGCCCTTTATAAGCTATATGCCAGGCTCTTGCTGTGTTGCGCTACAGTAATGTAATGAGTAGAGTAATGAGTTACTATCCATAGAGAATAACATACTTGAAGTAAGGTCATGTATTATGGGATTAGGGTAAAAGTGAATAATGTGTATTACACATTCTTGAGTAGTGACCCCAACACTGATGATATCAAATATCAGTAGCATAATACCATCAAGAGATGGTTTCAAAATAAAAGACTGTCTGTCTGTTAACTTACTTGTAGATGCCTTTTGAAATTTAGTAGCCTTGATGGAGCCACAGACTGCAGCACTGCAGTGCTTGCATATGGTTCTGTGGTTTCCAGGTGTTCTTGTTGGAATTGGTTCTTCAAAATAAACTAGTACAGATGACCTTTTAAGCCTGCTATTATTTTGCATGTCACTGTTATTACAGGTGTCAAATCTATAAACATTTATAATCTGAAGTTGTAAGGAACTTCTGAAACTTAAAAAGTCCAGTGTTGACCTTCAAATTGTGTAGAAAAGAAGCTTTCAAACAAATATCCACCTCAAATTGTTTGGCAACCATTTTAAGTACTTGGTTAAATTAAAGCATTCTGGGAAATGGAGTCATGTTCCATCATATTCTACAAAATTACAATTACAATAATTAAAACTGAATTATTTGTTCTGTGACTAGAGCTTTTAACATTCACTGCTGGGGGAAAACATTTACTGAAAATGTAATCTGTACAAGTAGTTCAAACTAATATCAATTATAGAATATGTAATGCAATCATATCTGACATACAGTCCCTGACAAAAGTCTTGTCGCTTGTGTACAGATTGACCTGAAGTGCCGCTGAAATATATTTCTAATCAAGATGTTTTTACAAGAAATGGCTAATTTTAATCCCAACAGTTTTAGTAATAATGTTTCAGTGCAAAACGAAACTGTCAAAAAGTATTCTAATATTCACAGCTTGGTAAAGCCCATTGAGTCAATTTTTGCAAAGACATAAGTGTTGTCGCCTTGTCATATGAGCTTCACCTGTGACTAATAATGGATCAATTAGGTCTAAGGTGTGTATAAAAACAACCCCAGTACACTAGACCTTCACATCAACTGCAACTAGACCTCTGCAAACATGCCTAAGATTCACCCTGAGACTAAAGTTTTGATTATCAAGAGGCTGAAGACCAGATCCACTGCTGATGTGGCAGACACCTTCAATGTGTCTCAGCGTCAACTACAGAGGATAAAAAAAACATTTGAAGACACTGGAGACGTTTTTGACAAGCCCAGGTCAGGCAGACCCCGCAAGACAACTGCTCGAGAGGACTGTTTGTTGGCTCGAAAATCCAAGGCCAGCCCATTTGCCACTGCAGCAGAGCTCCACGAGACCTGTTCTCCTGAAGTCCCTGTGTCAACCAGAACAGTTTGTCGGATTCTGTCTCGAAATGGCCTCCATGGTCGAATCAGTGCCCAGAAGCCAGCACTAAACAAAAGACAATTGAAAAACCGTGTGGCATTTGCCAAGGCCCACAGCCTGCTAAAAGGATGGACGCTGGAAAAGTGGAAGAAGGTGGATTTTTCAGATGAATCTTCTGTTGAATTACACCACAGTCGCCGCAAATATTGCAGGAGACCTACTGGAGCCCGCATGGATCTGAGATTCACCCAGAGAACAGTGAAGTTTGGTGGCGGAAAAATCATGGTCTGGGGTTACATCCAGTATGGGGGTGTGCGAGAGATCTGCAGGGTGGAAGGCAACATCAATAGTCTAAAATACCAAGAAATCTTAGCTACCTCTTATATTCCCAACCATAAAAGAGGCCAAATCCTGCAGCAGGACGTTGCTCCATCGCATACTTCCATCTCCACATCAAAGTTCCTCAAGGCGAAGAAGATCAAGATGCTCCAGGATTGGCCAGCCCGGTCACCAGACATGAACATCATTGAGCATATGTGGGGTAGGATGAAAGAGGAAGCATGGAAGACGAAACCAAAGAATATTGATGAACTCTGGGAGGCATGCAAGACTGCTTTCTTTGCTATTCCTGATGACTTCATCAATAAATTGTATGAATCCTTGCCAAACCGCATGGATGCAGTCCTTCAAGCTCATGGAAGTCATACAAGATATTAAATTTGGATCTCACAGCACCACTACTTAATTTGCTGACATATTTTTTGTATTTGCAGTAAATTTGTTCAATTTCTGTATAGGCGACAAAACTTTTGTCTTGCCAAAATTTGACCTTTCTGTCTTGATTAAATGATAAATCTTTTTTCAGTGAAACTAATTTATGTCAGTGCATTAAACATTATTTGGGAGGGTTTTAGCTTTTCATATGAGGTATTTCTAACACCAATTGATTAATTAAAAGTCAGGTTAATAGCAGGTGTTTCTACAAAATAGATAAGCGACAAGACTTTTGTCAGGGACTATATAATGTAAAGCTTCAGAATCAGAAATACTTTAATAATCCCAGGGGGAAATTATTTTTGTTACCACTCCAGGTATACAAACAACAATTAATTAATTATTAAACACTTCACTTAAATTATGTATATGAATTTCTTAGAATTTTTATTGAATTGCAATTCTGCTTCCTTTAATTCAAATTTGAATTCTAGATCCTGTTTTGACATCAATTCAAATACAAGAATTTAATTGGAATTTAGGAGTCATTCTCAATTAAATTCTGAATTGTGCACAAGCCTGCTGTATAAAGGCATTTTCTATGGGCCCCTCCCCGCATCCACAGCTATTCATTCTGGCATCTTTTTGGGCCCTCCTCACATGATGGCCCTGGGAACTCAGGCCCCTTTTTCCCCCTAGTCCGACGCCCCTACCCGTAAATGCGTGAGGAGCTTAGGCCACTGGCTGGCGATGGCCTCCAAGGCTGGCTTCGGCGGGCAGCGACATGCACGCTTTGCTGCTAGCAAGCTAAAGTCGGAGGGGGATGCGGATGCCTTCGTCACCCCCGGCGCGGGAAGCTCGGATGTAAACAAAGATGGCACCGAAAACCCCAAAGTACGACGGGATGGTGAGCTGGGAAGCTTTACACGCACAATTCGAACTGCTTGCTAAGTCACAGAACTGGTCGCAAGAGACTAAAGACATGGGGAACCGCTACGGCTATTAGCCAATGACATTGAGAGCCTCACCCGCAGAGCATACAGCAGCATGCCTCTGGCAGTGCAAAGCGAGTTAGCCCGCGACTGGTTCATGCAAGCCCTCTCACCACCCGAACTGCGTGTGGAGGTACAGCTGACATCCACGGTCCCTGCATGAGGCGTTGGAGAGGGCGTCAGAGAGGGAGACAGCCCGCGCCTACGTCATGATGCCCACACCGGAACACAACAGCCCCCATGTCAGGGCAGCAGCTGAGGTCCCACAAACACCAGCATGGGCAGCAGAGCTGACAGAGCTGGTGCGGTCAGCCTCCCGGAGCACTCAACGGCGGCCTGACCGCACTGCCAGACTGTGCTGGGGCTGCAGGAAACCCGGACACCTGATATGCTCATGCCCGAAAAACACCCAGACACCAGGGATAGAGGTGACTACGCAGACCACGACCTAAAGTTCCCCACGTACGCCCTCAAGCACAGCCGGCCAGGAGGTGGTTGCGGTGGTGGGCCGGACTTCGATTGGGGACCTCTGCCACATCCCAGTCACTGTGGAGGGAGTGGAAGGAGTGGAGTGTGTGGCGCTGGTTGACACCGGCTCTACAGTGACATTAGTACGGCCGATGTCCTCCCTGTTCAAACCGTCTTCGAACCAACAGCAGTCCACCTGCGGACGGTGACTGGGGAATTGTCACCCATGAAAGGCAAAGGGACTCTGACATTTGTGCTGGGTGGTAAAACGGTGCACCACCCGGTCTGGGTAAAATAGCCTCAGCATGAAGTCCATTCAAGAGACAGAATAGATGTACAAATGTTTAACATAACTTTATACAATGAATCTATCACAGAACTTGGTGGCTACAGAGTAATTATTAAATGTTTCAATATGTAGCCAATTAATTATCTTTTGACTGTAACAGTGAAATAAAGCAGACAGCTAGGGAAGCTTTAACTTAAAACCAGAGATTATTTCTAAAATGTGAAATAATCACATCATCATCATGAAGCAGGCAATTAGTGTGTATGGAGTAAAAGTAAACCATTGGCTACACTGTTGCATGTTCAAAGTCAAGATCATGTTTATTGTTTCACAATCAACTATATTAACATTTATGTTGATGCACTACTATTACTACTATTATTATTTTATTTTAACAAATGGGCCTTACAACTTGCCTCTTCCTCCCCGTCATCTTCATCCTCCTGATCACTCTCTGCCTCTGTCCCTCTCTCTGAATCTGCAGCCTCCTCTTCCTCCCTGTCATCTTCATCCTCATGATCACTCTCTGCCACTGTCCCTCTCTCTGTATCTGCAGCCTCCTCTTCATCCCTGTCATATTCTCCTGCCTCTTCCTGATCACTCTCTGCCTCTGTCTCTCTCTGAATATGCAGCCTCCTCTTCATCCCTCACAGTCAATTCTCCCTTTCCCTCTTCTCTTTCACTTATTTCTGCATCTCCTTCTGTGGCCTTCTCCTGCTCTGACCCACCTGGTCTCTCCGGTTTACTTCCTTCTCCTTCTTCATTTCCCTCCTTCTCTTCCTCCTGTGCACTACTCAGAATTTGAATACAAATGATCGGTCTCAGCAAGCACTGTGTAGTGTGTTGTAACGTAACGCCACCAAAGCGGCGACCCTCTGTTATTAACCTTTCCCAGTATTCCATTAAAACTCACTGTAATTCACTTCCACACCAGTGTGTGCGCTGTTCGCACCCTGCTGCTTAATCTGCTCCTCTTTGTCTTTCTCTATCACTCTGCCCCGCGCCCTACCCCCGCCTTCACTGCTTCAATTTGAAAAATAGGGAGGGAGATGACAAGAGTTAGAGCAAAAGCTTCCAAAGTATAGGAGTATTTCAGGCCAACTGGTTAAAGAGTTTTCTGTACACTCTGTCAAACTTCACTTGGAAACACACAGGAGTGGTTCAAGACCTACGGAGTGTTTTTTTTCTCTCCTCCATGTCGCCCCTGGGGCTCCGTAAAGATGCGCCCACAGAAAAGGAAAAGACAGTGTAAGTATATGATTAATAATGATACGGCGAGCTAGTCTGTACTGTTTATTAACTCTTGAGAAGTACAATGACTGTCTTTGGATGTTAAACAGGCTACTTAGACTTGGTAGTAATGTTTAAAACCCACCATGCACGCAAGTTTAAACGCGAGCACCACAGCTGTGTGCCTGGCTGCTTTCAGCGCGATTCATTGAGGCAGAGCTAAGTTGGTTGCTTTATAAAAGTGTATTTTTTTGGTCTTGTAATTTACAGGAAGCAGTACGTATCTTCAACACTCAGAGACAAAGTGTAGCAGGCGCTACGAACCGGAGCAAGGGTAAGATTTAAAATATGCTTTCATTGAATGAATTTCATTCATTCTGCTGTATAAGGATATAGATACGTTAATAGATACCGATGTTAACCGTACATTTTTTTTTTACAGACTAACCTCGCCTCATAACTAGGCCGTGACATATATTTGCTCGGAGCTGTCTGCAAGTCCAGATTTACATGATACTGATAATGACGCCATTGTGTGTAAGTAATTTTCCTCCTTCCTTGTTTTATTTTACTGTGACTTATGTTTTTTTTTTTTTATTCATACCACTCTTATTTAATTGTTTTCCAGCTGCCTGTAAGACATATTACGAGACAGCACGCAGGAGCTTCAGGTAGAAACAACCAGATCTGGCATCGTGGGCAGAAGCTGTGAAGAGTTCAGCTCGGAGTCGGTCAAGAAGAAAAGAGGGTAAGATTAGATCCGTTTTTGGTCAATGTGAATATTTTTCAGGTGCATTCATAGATGTGCTGTGTCCATATGCAGTGCATTGTGCAGTACTGATTATCTTTATTGATTGATTTTACAGCTGCTGGAAGCGAGACAGAGTGTGCTGGCTGCGGGTGAGGTGGACATTTGTAAGTGCGCCACCATAGACCTGATGATCCGAAATACAGGGCAAAGCATCACAGACGCCTGAAAAATGGACCGAATTCAGACAGAATGCCATCAGTTACCTACAGCTCCAAGGCGGCCGTGGTTTAGGGGTTGACGGTGCTGTATGATTTGGCTTCTCATGTGCGTGGGATATTTGTTGTGTGTGCTGTGTGTCTCCTATGCTTTGTACATAGTTTTTTTTCTGATTGCGTTTGTGTTTTGTGTTAATAAAGCTCTACCTTTGAACAGAGCCGGATTAACCATTAGGGCAACTGGTCACGTGCCCAGGGGCACAGGACATCTAAGGGGCCCTGGGCTCCGGCAAATATTATGTTAGATCACATTATAAACGCAGTCCTCACTTTCCTAATTATATGCGGATTTTTGCAACCCGTTCCATCAAAATATTATGTTAAATTGCGTCAAAAACAGTGTCTGTAGCTTCCTCCATAGCGAGCGACAAGAGAACGAGCTGTCACAGACGGTGGTAAAGTTTGTTTTATATTGGAAGGTCAAGCTGGATAATAGATTTTTCGAATGTGTCGAATATCCAACGTCCAATATAAAACCAACTTTACCACGGTCTGTCACAGCGAGTTGGCTGCGGTGTGTTGGCAATGCATCACGGCAAAGACTGGAGCGATTGAGCTGCACCCCGAGCCTATGAAAGTGAAGTCAGTTTCCCCAGGGGAAGTTTAAACACACATTTAAAGGTGCAATATGTAATATTGTGTGTAATACTGGCAGCTAGCGGTTAAAATAGTTACTGCACTACCAATTCAAAATACTGGAGAGTCGTTTCCCCCGCCCCCTCCTGCCCAGACTCGAAGTTCACGGGGGTTGCCAGGCTGAGACCGCAGCATTCACAACAACGTTGCTAGACACTTTTCTCACATAGCCAGACATTACTCCACAGCACAGCGGAGTAGCTAACGGTAGATGCTAGTCTCACATAGCCAGACATTACTCCACAGCACAGCGGAGTAGCTAACGGTAGATGCTGGCTATATTGACAGTCATAAAAGCCCGTGCTCACGCGGAGCTCTGTAACCAACTGACAGACACACTTTTTCGGCTTAAAATTACAGTATGAACCGCTAAAAACACAACAACCTCACTGTCCTCTCCACACGCCAGTCAGGCACACTTCCTCGGCTTAGAATTACAATACGAAACACTAAAAATACCACTACCTTACCGACGTGAACACACTTCATTGGCTTAGAATTATGGCAAAAATCGCTAAACACACTGCAAACTCACAGTCCTCTTTTTCCGGATTTACAGCCCCCTCTCGTTAAAATAACTCACCGTTGTCGGCTCCAGCGCGCTCGAAGGCTACAACGCTGTAAACAGCCATGGGCTGCTTGCCTGGTTCTCCGGTAACGTTAACAGGTAGCAGGGTTAGCATGGGGGGCGTGTAGCCAGGACCAGTCGGGATCACTTTACTGGCTGTGTCTCAATTGTTTTTGCGAGTAACCAACTCGGGTACTCTAGCTATATAATTCAATGTGAGAACACAAATGTTGAAATGACAAAAATGCCCGTCCCTAGTAGCTGTGATAAATTAGCCTGAAGCAAATGCTTACCGGTTCAGGAGAAAATAAGCCAACTCTGCGTCCTTTTGGGCTCTAAGCTGTCTCCATCTTTCAAATACATCTCCATTATTTACCAGGGGGTTGTTACGTCTCTGGTCACGCAACTGTTAGAAACATGCTGTTTTCTTTTTTTTAGGTCGGGTAGAATCTATCTCCGTTGATCCTGTTTGTTTGTTTGCTGCTTTCATGGCTGTACTACCGTTACAGCTGTAGCGCGCTGGGTTTACGTTTTTACAGGTATATCTGGCAACCCGGCCTGGCTGTCAAACTGGGCCGTTGATAACAACACACAGATCAAAACATAAACATAAATTCCGTCACGGAATGTAAATTTCAAAAAGAAAAAATACTGAAATTAGCATTGTTGTCAGAAAAGATAGTATTTCAGTTTAACATGTTTCCTTAATATCTGATGAGGCATTGGTGTCATTTTTGGATTTATTACAGTACAAATATTACATATTGGACCTTTAATTTTAAATTTAATTTGTAATGATTGTAATGTATGGTAAAGGCAAATCAGCAACAACAACAACGCGTCTATTACGTTAGCCAAAAGTCAAATTGCTCCCATTTGGGAAGACTTTTGCCATTTGGGAAGGACAATTGAGAAGACTTTTGCCATTTGGGAAGGACAATTGGGAACACTTTTGCCATTTGGGAATGGCAATTGGAATCACTCAACCACCCTATTAAAAACTATTAAAAACAGGCCAAATGTCCTGTGTTGGGCTTTCAACACTTTACTTAGAGAAATTAAGTCATTATTTAGAGAAACTAAGTTGTAATTTATAGATACTAAGTCATTATTTAGAGATAATAAGTCATTATTTAGAGAAACTGTCATTAATTAGAGAAGGTAAGGGAATAAATTAATTAATTAGGGAAACTGATAGGAATGTAGGACATTTGGGAACACTTTTGCAACTTGGGAACGACAATGGCGAACACTTTTGCCATTTGGGAATGGCATTTGGAATTACTCAACCACCTTATTAAAAACAGGCCAAATGTCCTGCGTTGGGCTTTCAACACTTTATTTAGAGAAATTAAGTCATTATTTAGAGAAACTAAGTCATAATCTATAGAAAATAAGTCATTTATACATGCTAAGTCAATATTTAGACAAACTGTCGTTCATTAGAAAAAGTAAGGGAATCAATTAATTAATTAATTAGAGAAACTGATAGGAATGTAGGACATTTGGGAACACTTTTGCAACTTGGGAAGGACAATTGGGAACACTTTTGCCATTTGGGAAGGACAATTGGAATCACTCAACCACCCTATTAAAAACAGGCCAGATAGATAGATAGATAGATAGATAGATTTTTTCCCCAAAAAAATGGGAAATAATATAAAAATATCAGACACACAGCACACATACAGAGTATACATTAAATAATAGGAAACAATATACATTAAAGCTACATTGTGTAAGAATTACTCCCATCTAGCGGTGAAATTGTATATGACAGTACGACTTCGTCCATCAGTGTTTCTTCCAGTGATGAGGTTACTTTAGAAAACAATTACAAATTGCATTTAGTTATTTAGTCAGTTAGCATGTTGGTTATGACCTCTAGCTATGTAAAATGAATGATTGTTTTACGTTTTCGTTATTTTGTTGAAATTTCATTGCTAACATCAGCTATCAGGTTCCCAAACGAATGCAAGCTAATTCTAGTTGCTAAAATATTAGTGCTATCGTTATTCTCTTTTTTGTACGAGATTAATAGTGTAAGGCAATGTTTACAGCCTAGGCTACATATTTTTCTCCGTGAGCAGAGTCAGAGATCAGTAGGTGTGACGCGGGTGCGAGGGAAAGCTAAAGCAAGAGGGAGAGGTAAAGGAAGAGGGAGAGACAGAGCCAGTGGTAGTGGATCGGTGAGAGCTCCTCCTAGGCAAAGAAAAGCACTTTCCAAAGATGACGAGGAGAGAGTGGAAGCTCTTCAAACCAAAAGGAGAGAAGAAACGGAGGTTTGTGTTTTTAATTTCTCTGAGCAGTATGAACAATGTCAATGAAACCGAAATTAGCTCTAAGTATCTCCATTGTTTACAGCCTTCTGCCACACTTTACACAGTACTGCCTAGATGAAGGTTTTCTCCGGATTCATAGGCAGTACAGGGAGGAAATCACATCATTAGGCCATATAAGAGAGCCAGGAGATGACAAGAGAGAGTTCCGATATGCTGCCTACAGGCATTTCATTTTCTGGCAGCATGGGTCTCAAGGGCAGGGTAATAGAACAGTGATCCCAAGTTGCTGTGTGTGTAGGATAAGGGATAAATTCCCTGACCCTCAGGGACAGTACACTGGTTTCATCCCTGGAATTTAACCCTTGTGTTGTCTTCCCATCTTCCTGTCAATCTTGAAAAAAAACATTTATTTTTTCAACGTTTTTGACGCCTGTTTTTCACAGCTTGTTTTTGCTTTTTCCAACGTTTTAAATTGTTAAATTTTTCTTCTACACATTTTCAGCGCTTATTTCTACATATTTCCTGATATAAAACAAAAATTTTATTTTAATTCAATTTGACCCAAAGTCAACACAAGGGTTAAATCACCTACCTTTAATGTTGTAAATAGTTTTGTAAGTGTTCTTGTATATATACACTGCCCGTTCAGTTTTGCATTGCATCTTTTCCACTGTTAATATATTTTGATTTTATGAAAATAAACCTTTTCATAATTGATAAGACACTGTTCATGCTGTATTTCTTATACATTACATACATCCACAAACTTATAATACAAAAAGGTGCTGTAGTAATTTTCTATTTTGAAACACAAAATGACAGTAACATGGTCAATATTTGCAATATTTATTTACAAAAAAATCTCTCATACTCAAAATTTAAATGATTTATAAAAATGTAATAACAAGAACTTATAACAATAACTTATTTCACCAGTAAATTCCTGTTAAACCATAAAAACAACCACTGGTTGGGAAAAGGGTATTTTACAACAACTTTTAATGCAGCACAAGGCTGGCGAGGCATCTGTGTTTTTCAGACAACAGCAGCTATAGGCTGTTGTTGGAATCCTCTAGTGCACATGTGTCAAACTCAAGGCCTGCGGGCCAAATCCGGCCCCTCGCAGATTTAGATCCGGCCCGTATATCAATTTGGGTTCACAATAAATGTTGGCCTCCTAGTTGTGCGCCAAACCAAAAACACAGGGAAGTGTTTTTTTTAAACTACAATTACCTGACATGAATTTGGCAGATTTGCCGACTCTGAGACTCAGAAATTCCCCCAGAAGAAGCAGAGAGAGTTTTCATATTCAGGCTGAGAAACAGGTTGTTATTAAAAAAATGATGGTGCCTTTGAAGCAACATGGATCAGCAATATGGATCATTCTGAAGTTGCAGCCTCCTGGAAAGCAGATCCTGTGGAAGACATGCCGTGTCATTAGACATACAGACCATTTTACAGTTCAACATATTGTTATTAATCTGTATAGTGGCATTCTGCCTACAGAGAGTTACAGGCAAAAAGGTAATAAGGTACAATGAAGGCATGCACATGTGCATCACATACCAAGACCTCTGCTGACTTGTGTCCGCATCAGCTCTGATATGGGTGGTGGAGGTATAGGGGGGACGACACCAAGTCTTCTTGGGTCATTGGGCCGAAGGCTTCTCCTTCGAGGCATCCCACCTGCACTTCTGAGTCTCTCGTTTAGAATTTTCCCCTGCAGTTCTGAGATGTATTTGTAGGTTTTCTCAGATTTCAGGGCGTACAAGCTGTATCGTCTTGCATGTTTGTTGTACAGTCTTCTGAAACTGTAATGACACAAAAGGTCAAGTATTACAGGTCAATTACTCATTACAACAACTGACAAACTTGAGAGCACATATCAATCCCAAATCACTGTGTGCCTGGGTGTTTACTTTACAAGACTGCATATATTAAACTTACATTTGTTTGCCCTCAGACGTAGTACTTGTTGGTCTGTTGCGGTGGAAATTGTAATCAAGAGCTGCCTGCAGAACTCTTGCCTCATAAACCGGGGGAGTGAAAGCAAAGCGCTTGCTGACATACATCAGAACATGGTTCTGAAATGACTCCAGGTCTGCTGTTGATCTGGTTGAATAGAAAAGAAATCAGTCACACACATTTGGGGTGTGTGTACACAATTTTTGTACAATGTTACATGTTTACACGCTTTACCTGAAACGCAGATATTTGTGGACATCCTTCAGCCAACGCTTATTGAAAACGATGTCCAACAATGCTTTGTGAGACTTGGAATCTCTCTGGATCCACTGCTTCCCAAGCCCTTCTCCCACATCGCCATGTTGGCAGTTTCCCATTTGCCATGTGTGGATGTTGCAGACATGGTGACAAATGCCAATCCAAAGTGCCTGCGCAAAAGAGATAGATAGATAGATAGATAGATAGATAGATAGATAGATAGATACACAATAAGACATTAAACTGCATGAATTTCAATAAAAACCTGGAAAAATTGGGGTGTTCTAAAACTTTTGAGAGCTCTCTCTCTCTCTCATAACAATCCTGCTTACAAGAAACTGCTCTTTGGTGTCAGCCGTCATACAACACCACCAAAAATGGTTGACGATGTCCTTCAACCAGTGGTGGAGAATGGACTGTCCTTTCACATTCGCTGCCTTTTGGAAATAAAAACAAAATACTGAGGTATTCATTTTCAAACATTGTCCATGTAGAGCTAAGAAAGTGCATATTTCATCCCAATAGTAAAAAAAAGAAAAAAAAAGTTTGACAATTGATTGTAAGGAAAACATTATCCAACAAATAAAATGTGGTAATACACCCCTATGTGCTTTTGGGGGAATTATTAGAATTGTTGGGGCTTTGTAAATTATAGAGTGTGGTCTTGACCTACTCTATCTGTAAGGTGCGTTCACCATGCCCATGTTCCTGAATTTAAACAAGAGGGAAACCTTCCCATAGTTATTCCCCGACAACAAAATGTTGGTGGAAAGAAGGAAATCCCCTGCTTGCATCCCAAACTTCATCACAGGCTGGGAATTCCATCTCCACAGGCTATGTCCATTGGGACAAATCTAAAAATCAGAGAAGATTGATAAATGGATTTGAAATATGCAACACTGGCTGTCACAACAAATTTGCATGGTATTGCATAATACAACAGTAGTACTATGTTGTTACTGCCAAGACTTACCCATTCCGCACTCATTGCTGTACCCTTAGAAGTGATGTTTATGTGAAAGGGGGCAACACTTTCACACACCAGACCGGTCCTGAGAACACCTGTACATCTGTCCACCGGCAGCTTCATTGTTGTGAGAAGCTGCCTCAAGCAGGTCTCGTACAACACTGCCGCTCGAATACTGAGGATGTCGTCTGCATATTGGACCTTCAAAGGGTCTGGTGAAACAACACACGTCAAAGTAACAACAGATGAGCACGCACCGTATAGAAATTGGTGGAAGATACTCTTCGTCGGAGCTGTCATCCTTCTCTCCATCATCTCTTTGCTGTAATGCAGATCCTTCATCTGTCCAGTCAATTCTGTAAGAAATATCATTCAGAAAACAATATTTTCCACACAATATAAAATAGTAACAGATGTCTATAGGGTATACTACTTACACACTGTTCATCGGGTCATTGAACACATTTTCGTCCACATCCTCCTCCACGATGCTCATATGATGTAGGCTTTCTTAAAAAAAGAAGAAAAAAAAAGAAATATTTATATCACCAAAACATACAATAGATAACACATGTAGGGTTAGGGTATAGACATTATGAGCATTGGGGAGTTACCTCTGGTCAAGGCTCTCGATTTCAGGGGCTTCTGCAATTGCACCAAGATGCTCATCTCTGAAATGAATAACCACAGCGTTCCATGACACATATGTACATGACACAGTAAACAAGTTATTAAAAAATACACAATATCACATAGAATCAACATAATTGTTTTCATGCAGTGACTTACCGGTCTGTCCCACTAGAAATGCTAGACACTGCTGGAGCAGTTAGTACTTGAGAGGGTTTTCCCTTCATTGGAGTCGATGTCACTGCTCTCAGTTCTCTCTCATAGCTGGACAAACAAGATCAATATATGTTAGAATGCCTGACTAAACCACAAACAAAGTGCATTCCTTTTATGACAGTAAAGAGCATGTCTATTTTTGGTATATGCACCTCCTATGCTCTATGTAAATTGACTAAAGTTCAATAAAAACCGTTCTGTCCGTATTGTATTGTCCTGCATGAAAATTATTTGGATCCTCCTGAAGCCTGATCAGTCTCAATGGGCTGGTCTACCCATCCCCCTTCCTTAGGTGTAATGACGTACTCTTCCCCCATTCCCACTGAGGTGTAGGCTACAATCAGTGTCAAACTTTCCCTTCAGACAATACGTCTAAAATTAATAACACTACAGGACAGATGTCAGGAGGTGAACGTCACCATTGGAATCGGTTACCCCAGCATTATCAGATTAGGCTACATTGTGTAGCCTAATCTGTACTGTGCAGCCTCTGCTCAACCGGTACAGCGGGACGATAGTCTATTACGCTTCCCGGTAGATTTTCTGGACCCACTCCGCAGCTGTAGCCTAGCTTGTGGGTATGCAAGTCAAACTATTCCGCAGGGATATTAAATGAAATTTAAGCCTAGACGAAGCAAAATAAATAAATGAATAAGCAACACTTTTCGTATTGTTAGTCATTACAAGTAGGAGCAAGGACATCTACTCAGTTAGCAATATAATATATCGCAAACAAGCCAATTTGCTAAACTAGCTTGAGCTTGCTAGTCTAGCTAATCGTTTGCCACCGTCGCCTAGCCTAACCTACGCAAAGAGCTGGTTCAATTGCGCAGTGGAAAGCATAGCTACACCTGTTAAAATATCGTGCAATGAAATACACATTTACAATTTGGATGGTTATAGCTACCTGTCCATAAGGACGCAAGCAAATTTGGCGTCTCTTTCGATCCCCCTTTTCTTCATCAGGTCTTTCCATCTTTCAAAGGCAGCTCCAATGTTCACTCTTTTTTTCTGATGACGCTGGTCTCTTGCTCTTTTAAATATCCTTTTTCTTTTTTGGGCGAAGAAGACTCCTGTTCCTGAAATTGTGATTTTGAATACGTGTGATCCTCCATGTTTCCTTCTTCAAACTTGCCACCTGGGCCGGGAAGTTACGATACCCATTAGCAGCATTAGCAGCACCTGTGAGTTTATCATGCGACAGCGAAAGCGCACGGAGCGGTATGTCCTGTATGTCCCTTATCGGCTAACGTATTTCAAGATGGCGCATGTATATGGAGCGTCTACCCCAGTTCTTGGTAGTGCAAATGTAAAAATTAAAGCCAAAACGAATACTTGAAAGTCATGGTAGTGGTGCATATTTATGGAAAAGGACAAGTTTGTGAATGGGCAACACAGATTTTTATAATGAACAAGTATAAACGTTACACACTGGGGCTTTAAATAATAATTGAATACTACACAAGCAATATTTAAAATATATACAATTTGGAAATAAAATGTACAACTAATTTAACAGATATACAGATAAAGTTAATGTACAAGTTGGGGAGTAAAAATGTACAACTGTTTCCCTAGTAAAGATGGGATGTAGATAAACCTATAGTGCAAGGTTGTGCAAGGTGCATTCAGTGCAGTTGTGATGTATATGAGTCTTATCTCACACTCAGTGATGAAGTGTTAAAAAATGTAATTGCCTGTGGTAGGAATGATTTCCTGTAGCGGTCCGTGCGACATCGAAGCTGTCGGAGCCTCTTAGAGAAGGTGCTCCTCTGTTGGACCAGTGTGGGATGGAGAGGGTGGTCAGGGTTATCCATGATAGATAACAGTTTGTTCAGTGACCTCCTCTCCACCACAGCTTCAAATGTGTCCTGTTTGCAGCCAATAACGGAGCCAGCCTTCCTGATCAGTTTGTTCAGCCTGTTTGTATCGCTGGCTCCGATGCTGCTGCCCCAGCAGATGGCGGAGGAGAACAGAGCGCTGGCCACAACAGACTGGTAGAACATCTCCAACATTCTGCTGCACACGTTGAAGGATCTCAGCTTCCTCAGGAAATAGAATCTGCTCATCCCCTTCTTGTAAACAGCAGTGCTGTTGATTTTCCAGTTCAGCCTGTTGTTGATGTTGGCGCCCAGGTATCTGTACTCCTCAACAATGTCCACATCTCCACACAGAATGCAAAGGGGCTGCGGAGCCATTCCCTTCCTCCTGAAGTCAATCACCATCTCTCTGGTCTTATCCATTTTCAGCAGCAGGTGATTCTTACCAGACCACTCCACAAAGTTGTCCACCAGCGCTCTGTACTCTCCCTCCTGTCCATCCCTTATACACACAACAACTGCAGAGTCATCAGAGAACTTCTGTAGGTGACATTACTCTGAGTTGTACTGGAAGTATGTGGTGTATAATGTGAAAGGGAAAGGGAGACAGCACAGTACCCTGTGGAGTCCCGTACCACTCACCACCACATCAGACAGAACACGGTCCAGACAGACAAACTGTGGTCTGTCTGTCAGGTAGTCAGTGATCCAGGAGACTGTGGACGCACCGACACCCATTATCCGCAGCTTGTCACTGTTAGGTTTAAAAAAAAGTTAAAGCATTGGTGATGTCTGATAAAAATGTACTTTTGGTTGAATGAACACTGTAGCTGGAGGAAGCACTGAATCAACCGATTTCATCACACCACACTAATCAGCATTTGACTGCCTCACCCAAAAGCTAGCTTCTAAAGAATTAATTAGGTCATGGCTGTTATTTAGCATACTGTAGGAGACTCATTGTCCCCACAGGAAAGGTAACTGCTAGACGTGATTAGAACAAAGGAAATGCAAACTCTGTAAACTTGAATATAATCAACACTTCCATGATAATCAACCTTAGTCTGTGACCTGGAGTAAACCTAAATTCAGGTGTGTCCTTATCCTGAGGGACAGGATAAATGGGGGCTCCTGAGACGATCTCAGGACTGTTTTTATGTGACTCCGCAAGGAGAATCATGGATTCAGTCCGCTGTCAGCTGCAGTGTATTGTTTTGTCATGTCGCATGGCTGCAATCTGTGTCCCGACAAGGGGAAGCATGTTTGCAGTCTGCTGCTGGCAGTGTTTTCATGTTTTATGTTTTATTGTGTTTTGACTGTCGTTTCCGTGTTGTTTTATTAAACCATCTTGCTTAATCTTTCAATTCGATGTCAGCCTCTCCTTCGTCCTCAGAAATCTTAGAACACGTCATTTAGCAAATACTCTACAACTTGGTGACCCACGACGTGGATTTTTGGAGGATGAAAGGAAAACAGGCGAATTGAAAAACTGGAGTGCTGACTGCTGATCTCTCACACAGGGCCCGAAACTGAAAGGTGAGCCAGAGCCTGTTTTTATCGAAAATCTGCAATAGTTAATTTAGAAAATTTAGGTGGGAGAGATCAGCAGCGTCAAACTCGTAAGTGTATTAAAATCCCAATTGAAAACGATAAGTCAAGGCAATGTATGTGATTGTGTGTGATTTGTATGTGTTAAAGCTTAAAAAGCCTGAAAGAAGGTCCATGGTATAGTAAATGCACAGGAACCGACCGGGACGGGAGACCCGAGTAGCGTTTGAGCCGCGTGCAAGTAGGAGTCCGTTTGAATCGGCCGGGTCAGAACCAACGAATAAATTAAAAATTGAAGGTGCACCAACATTAGGTTGAAATCGTTTGAGTCGTGTGCAAAATTACAGGTCCATTTGAATTGGCCGGGTCAGAACCAAAGAATAAATTTTAAATAGAAAGGCCGGGGGACGGCGACAGAAAATTAGTTTCTGTGAAGGCACGGAAGAAAACATTAAGACTTTTTTAAAGCCAGTGTAAACAGCTGTGAAGGATAGGACTTGGTAATGCTGATCTCGCGGCGACGGCGGGGATAAAGCGCCATTGGAAGATACTTCAGTTTTCCTCGTGACCCATAGTATGGAAATAGCAAAATCAATTTAATATAGGTATAGTCGAATTGTGTAAAAAACACTTAGGAAATTGTACAGAGGCCTACTGTAAATATTTTAGAAATAGAATTGTGGTGTTGGGATTTGAGTCTGCGGCAGCAGTCAAATCCCAACACCACATAAGTCACATGTTTTGTGAAAAATTGTAAATAAGATTGTTTTGTTTGAATCAAGAGCGCGCAGCTCAGCAGCGTTGGTTTTGATTGTAAAATAACCAATTGTAAATAAGATTGTTTTGTTTAAATTGAGAGCGTGCAGCTCAGCGGTGGGGTTTGTGGACGTGTTGAGGTTACAGACGCAGTGTGGTTGTGAATGTTCGTTTGTGTTGAGTTTTGCATTGGAAATTCCATTTCCTGATAACGAACAGCGACTCCATCTGGTTGGTAAATCATTACAACAGAGCGTCTACTAAAACCAGGGGTCAGACTATGGAAAATACAATAAACTAGAGAAATTAAATTTCTGAAGAGATTGCAGTGTGAATGCAGTACAGCATAGTTTTGATTGGATGATTGGTTTGAATTTTTGTGGAAATGGGTGGAGCAGTGAGAAAATGGATTAATCTGTATGAATGTCTTTGAAGAGTTGGGCGCCGACCCTTAAGGTATGAAAGACGTGGAACATTTTAAAGTTTGAATGGAGTTTCTCAGAGTATTAAATGTGCTAAGCAGTTAAACGTGTATGAAGATGTGTTGCAAGAGGGCAAAAGATGCCTGCTAAAACGTTGAATATTGGAAATGATTGGTTTCATTTGATTACATTTTTTTTTGTTCATGTTTAGTGTTGTCCTATAGGGACAACCTTGGGAATACCTTAGTTTTAGTCTTGTTTAACTTTAAATCGATTTTTCTGTTCCTGACTAAGTTTCAGTTATTCTTCCAACAAACAAACCTTTGCAGTATTATCTCCTGTGTTGATGAAGGACTGTCTAGGAGACACAGGGGGGTTTTCACACCTCATTCAATGCAATAGATGCAGATTTCCTGAGTGAATGCTTGAATCATTGAAATCTTCTCTCTAAACTATTTGATAGTTTCCCCCATGCCAGAATATTTTGTAATTGAAATAAGGGATTAATCATTATATTCTAAGTAGGTTACTGGATTTTGAGTTTGTTTTTCTTCTGCTACATTTTTAATACATTTTACTCTGATCCTTCTGTTATCTTTTTCTTTTCTTTTACTTTTTGGCTTGTTGCTTTTGAGTAGGACTGTGTCGGAGTGATTGATGAAGCCCATTGCAAGTCAGAGCATTCCAGGGAGTTCTCTGAAAAGGGAAAAAATAATTTGAGAGTCAAGGTAGTAGTTTTTCCATTGATATTTCTTTATGGTTTGTTGATTTTATTTATTTTTTATATTCCCTAGTTTATAAATATTTTGTCAAAAATAAAAAATGGGGGGAGAGTTGAGGATTTGAATAGTTTTCTGTGCAGGCCACACAGAATACTACACATATCTTCTTCTTCTCAGTGTTGAATGGGGCACAAAGAATGACACATGATTTATATAGAAATTGATTTGCTCCAAAAATAGCAATTTGCTGATCAAGTTTGTCAAAAATGTTTGAAGTAATAGTAAAAGATGAATCAAGCAGCCCATTCCCCCATTGAGAAAGAACATTGTGGAGTTTTTATTTTTGTTTTTTGTGTTTTTGTAATTGATGATCTGTACTGTATGTTTATAATGGACTCATGAATTTTTGGGATCATTTATTGTGTTATGGACTGAAGCTTTTTGCCCATTGTCTTAAGGACTTTGGAAAACACAGATGACAAAGGAAATTTATCCTCTATGAGAAATGAATGGACAAAATCAAGGACAAACTGCCCAACAATGAAAACAATAATATGACTTTTCGCAAGGCAGTGTGTTGGCATATCACAGCCATTTTATTCACAGGTGAAAGCAGCCTCCAGATTCCTGCTGATGAAGTCATTCAGCCTGATGACTACATCTGATCGAGGAGATCAAGGAATCCAGGACAGATTCATACAAGTTGCGGCTGGACACCAGCGCTGCAGTGGAGCGGCATCAAAAGGATCCAGGTTCACATTCCAACGACAGCCCAGCAGAGTGCCTACAGGAACCCAGTTCGTCCGACCAGACGCTGACGGAGAGCATGGAGCATCACTGCTGCTGAATTCCTGCGGTGGTTTCCTGACAGAGCAGGGAGGCTGGAGTCCCTACTGAAGCACCGGGAAAGCTAAGGATGGCTTTTTCCTACAGGCTGGAGTAGGCAGCACACACAGCCGGCCCATCTTCATGTTTCAGAAACAGGAGCTGTCCTGTTTCTGAAAAGGAGGGAGAGAGAAACTGTGGCTGCTCTAAAGGTCTCTGAGAGGGCGTGCAAAGGACACCAACGCCAACAAGGGGAGTGATGAGAATTGGGCCAGCGGTAAATGAGACCCTGGGCTCCCCTCTGATCTGTCACCAAAAGGATTGTTGACTCCAGAGTTTTGGGCCAATTCTCCAGACAGCCCACCCAAGGCTGCTAGGGCCTTGGTGACGATGCCATCTGGTCCTGTGTTGTCCGGAATCATACCCATGTATCTATGTAACACTCTGTCTCCGTAGGTGCTCCCAGGCGCACACCCTTCTTCATCACAAAATGTGTTTCCAAACAGAAGACACAAACACAGCAGCTCTAGTACAAACTTCATATTGTCGATTTAGTCTGAGATTCTGTCCAAATTTTCAGATTGGAAAATATTGAACAAGGAACTGTCAAAATCTGGATTTCAGACTTTTATCACAAGTCTGCATCTTTCACTACAGAAAGGACATTGATGAAGACTGTTTCTTTGTGCTCACTCCATCTGAACTGATAGCATATATTGAAGTGGGTGTATCAGTTTTTTGCTCCTTTGAGATTAAGATCAAACCTAATGCATTCTTTCCTCGAGCCAGATAAAAGATATTTTCTTCCATAGAATAGATTTCAGCCCACCTGATTGCATTACAGATTTGAGACAAGTTATTACTTGTGCAGTATTTGAAGTGCAGTGTGGACACTTGAATTTGGTTTTACCTGTTTACTTTGATTTCTAAGATGTTTTCCTTTCCATTGTCTTTACCTGGTCAACAGCTTTAATATCTTCTGATTTAATTGAGTGTATCTGTTTTCGTTTCAAATGGAATGCTAGTCACTAATCACTGTGAGTAAAACCAGCTGAACATATTTTGTTAAGAGGAATAACCTTCTTGATACAAGATGAGGAGTCAGATAATGATGAATTTTTTACAATTTTGCTAATGTCTAAATTTTTGTAAAGTAACATTTAGAGATATTCACACCTTTTTTAAGGTGTGAAGGGGTGGACTCTTAGGTTTAAAAAAAAGTTAAAGCATTGGTGATGTCTGATAAAAATGTACTTTTGGTTGAATGAACACTGTAGCTGGAGGAAGCACTGAATCAACCGATTTCATCACACCACACTAATCAGCATTTGACTGCCTCACCCAAAAGCTAGCTTCTAAAGAATTAATTAGGTCATGGCTGTTATTTAGCATACTGTAGGAGACTCATTGTCCCCACAGGAAAGGTAACTGCTAGACGTGATTAGAACAAAGGAAATGCAAACTCTGTAAACTTGAATATAATCAACACTTCCATGATAATCAACCTTAGTCTGTGACCTGGAGTAAACCTAAATTCAGGTGTGTCCTTATCCTGAGGGACAGGATAAATGGGGGCTCCTGAGACGATCTCAGGACTGTTTTTGGTTTGACTCCGCAAGGAGAATCATGGATTCAGTCCGCTGTCAGCTGCAGTGTATTGTTTTGTCATGTCGCATGGCTGCAATCTGTGTCCCGACAAGGGGAAGCATGTTTGCAGTCTGCTGCTGGCAGTGTTTTCATGTTTCATGTTTTATTGTGTTTTGACTGTCGTTTCCGTGTTGTTTTATTAAACCATCTTGCTTAATCTTTCAATTCGACGTCAGCCTCTCCTTCGTCCTCAGAAATCTTAGAACACGTCATTTAACAAATACTCTACATCACCCAGTAGCAGTGGCTGGATGGTGTTGAATGCACTAGAGAAATCAAAAAATGTGATTCTCACAGTGCTGCCACCGCCATCCAGGTGCAAATGAGCTCGCTGCAGAAGATAGATGACACCATCGTCCACTCCCAGACGAGGCTGGTAGGCAAACTGTAGAGGGTCCAGAGAAGATCTCACCTGCAGCCTCAGGTAGGCCAAGACCAGCCTCTCCAGCACCTTCATCACATGGGATGTGAGAGCCACTGGGCGGTAGTCTTTGAGGCCAGATGGAGTCGACTTCTTGGGAACCGGGACAATGCAGGACGTCTTCCACAGCAGCGGCACGCTCTGCAGGCTCAGGTTGAAGACATACTGGAGAACACCAGACAGTTGACTGGCGCAGGTCTTCAGAACGCTAGGTCTGATGCCATCTGTGCCAGCAGCCTTGTGCTGGTGAAGCCTCTCCAGCTGTCTCCTCACCTGGCCAGGTGTGAATAAAAAGCAGAGGGGGTGCTTGAAGTGTCAGTGGGGGGAGATGAGATGTGCTGTAGTTGTGGGGGGAGTGGGCAGACCACAGGGGGGTGAGGGGGGAGGTGTGGGAGCAAGAGAGGGGGGGAGGAGGTAGAGAGGGAGTATGGGGGGTTGGTGGAGTGGTAGAAGAGGCAGGGGATGGCTGTGAGCTAAACCTGCTAAAGTAACAGTTCAGCTTGTTTGCTCTCTCCCGGCTGCCTGGTGTTGGTCTTCTTCTATCTTCTTTCATCCCTGTCCACACCTCCCTCATATTGTTCTCCTGTAGACTGGCCTCCAGCTTCCTCCTCTAGGAGGTTTTACATTCCCTCAGTTTATCCCGCAGTTTGTGCTGTACTCCCCTCAGCTCCTGTCTGTCCCATGACCTGAAAGCTTTCTTCTTCTCATTCAGAAGAACTTTCAGGTCACTGGTGATCCACGGCTTGTGAATGGGAAGGCAGTGTACAGTTCGGGAGGGCATGGTGATGTCACAGAATTTAATGTATACTATGATGCAGTCTGTCATATAATTGATGTCCTCCCCATGTGGTTCACAGAGCACGTCACAGTCTGTAGACTCAAAACAGTCCTGCAGAGCTCCCTCACAGTCCTTGTTTGGACAGGCTGCCGCTGTACAAGAGGAACATACTCAATGTCAAATGTCCTGCGTTGGGCTTTCAACACTTTATTTAGAGAAACTAAGTTGTAATTTATAAATACTAAGTCATTATTTAGAGCTAATAAGTCAAAATTTAGAAAAACTGTCGTTAATTAGAAAAAGTAAGGGAAAAAATTAATTAGGGAAACTGATAGGAATGTAGGACATTTGGGAACACTTTTGCAACTTGGGAAGGACAATTGAGAAGACTTTTGCCATTTGGGAAGGACAACTGGGTAGACTTTTGCCATTTGGGAAGGACAACTGGGTAGACTTTTGCCATTTGGGAAGGACAATTGGGAACACTTTTGCCATTTGGGAATGGCAATTGGAATCACTCAACCACCCTATTAAAAACAGGCCAAATGTCCTTCTTTGGCCTTTCAACACTTTATTTAGAGAAACTAAGTCATTATTTAGAGAAAGTAAGTCATAATTTATAGATACTAAGTCATTATTTACAGATAATAAGTCATTATTTAGAGAAACTGTCATTAATCACAGAAAGTAGCGATGTAAGGGAAGCCCAACTCAGGACATGTGGCCTCTTTTTAATAGGGTGGGTGAGTGTTCCCAATTGTCCTTCCCAAATGGCAAAACTGTTCCCAAATGGCCGACCTTCCAGTGCAGCAATGCTAAGTGCTAGCTACTCCATGGCGAGCTGGAAACAACATACTCCAAAACCAGGCCTCTAGGTGAAAGTCGAAAAATTGCTTTTTTTCAGGTTCAGATTTGAGGCCAAAAATGCATCTAAACCACCCACCTCCTAGCCTCGTGAGACTGTCCTGATCTCGCGAGCTCCAGTTTTCCACTCGCAGGTCAGTCTGGCATCTTGAGATAGAGAAAATTTGGAGCCGTTAGCCAAACGACCGGGCCAATCAGCGTTGGTTTTGAGGTGGGTTAGGTGGTGATAGACAGATGGTTTATCCAATCAGCTAACCAGTATTTTCAGACAGCGGTAGCCCTAATTCTGTCAGCCCCTCGCTAATGCTTTTTTTCTCTTGGATCCTTCATTTGGAATATGGAGCGGGAACCTGAAATGGTGCCTTTTATTCCTAAATTATATCCTTTACCGACATGTTGCTTGAATGGTGAGCTAACGAGCTATGCTTTGCCTGCAGCAGCAGGGGCAGGCTTGTGGTTGTATTTTCATACGCTTCGTGGATCTGATTGGTTGATTTGGCCCGTCTATCACCAACATAGGTGATAGACAGATGGTTCATCCAATCAGCTAACCAGTATTTCCGCCCCTTCCCAAAAGTTCTCCAACGGAAAGTTCCCAGATGGATATGCCGAGCAAATGCGAAGCAATCCATCTGGCGGAGTCAGGTTACCCACCTCCAGATGGAAAATGACATTTGGGAACAGTTTTGCCATTTGGGAAGGACACTTGGGAACAGTCAGTCCCCCTATTAAAGACAGGCCAAATGTCCCATTTTAAGTAAGGGAAGAGCAGTGTAAGAAAAGCCCAACTCAGGACATTTGGCCTCTTTTTAATAGGGTGGGTGAGTGTTCCCAATTGTCCTTCCCAAATGGCAAAACTGTTCCCAAATGGCCAACCTTCTTGTGCAGCCATGCTAAGTGCTAGCATGTCCAAACTAACACAGTTTTACTCCATGGCGAGCTGGAAACAACATACTCCAAAACCAAGTCGAAAAATTGCTTTTTTTTCAGGTTCAGAGTTGAGGCCAAAAATGCATCTAAACCACCCACCTCCAGATGGAAAATTACATTTGGGAACACTTTTGCCTTTTGGGAAGGACACTTGGGAACAGTCAGTCCCCCTATTAAAGACACTGAATCCTGTTCAACGTTGACGAGAGTGTTCTGGAGAACGGATGACAACGTTTCGGTGGACCGTTCTGGGTTTAAGCCACAGACACGCTTTAAGCACCAGTCTCTGATGGTGTAAAAGACGGAAGCTTGCTTCTGCTTCAAGTTCTGATACATTTGGCTTAACAATGTGGAATCTATGTTAGGGGCCTCTCTCGTGATTGCAGTTCCTGCTGTTTCTGACCTAGTATTATATTCTGGTACATTCTCTTGTATGTCATCATTATCAGGTTGTGCTGACTAAATTTCTTTGATAAACTCTAACCTTTGTAATTCACTCTCTGGAGCCAGATTACACCATTCGTTTCTTATACCACCATTTTGTTCGTACTATTCGACTGCACTTTCAATGTCTTCCCTGTGTTTATCATATTTCTCTCTATTTCGTTTGACAATTTCAGACACGGCTTCAGGGTAACCTGGATGTGGTAGCTGAACTCCAGCACAGTCATGGAAAGACTTATAAGAAGGGAAATTACTATTACTTTTCAGTTGGGACTCAGAGCAATGAGGGAGGTAGAGTTTAAGCAATGTGCCATTAAATTCCTCAGGAAACGTTTCCTCTGAAAAGCTGCGATATTTTTACTGTTTACCGAGGTTTACCGTTTTACCGTTTGTTCTCTGGTCGTATCCCATCTCATTCAGCAGAGGAAAAACATTTTTACCCTTTGTTTGTTTGCCATAGACAACCCTACAAGTGGAAGCAAAATCGGCAAAGTACATTGCCTCAAATTCTGGTGTTTCAGGTCTAGATTTATACTTATCGGGTAACCCGCTCATCCACACATTAATGGAGTTTGGTGTTTTGTACTCTAGGAATGAGCAGGGGTAACTCATTTTAAGCACATCGTTGTCTGTCTGTACAAATATAACACTGCGTGTACACTTTTTCATGTGTAGACCGCATGCACGTTTGTTTTTTTGTGTTTTGAGGTATTCGCTTAAACCATGTTGGGCTTTGCTGATGTAGCTGCACATATAGGCAATACAGGAGCAAGCGTTGAGAATGAACTGTATACCTAAATTGGCATCCCAGGCTTCAAGTAGGTTACGATTGTAGCCATTTACCCAACTGTTTTTAGTATCGCGCTTCAATATCACCGAACTGGATGTGGCTGTCATACACAAACATTCATCAAGGGTGAGCTCACAGAGAGCCAGAAGTCGCTGTAAACTGAGATTTGTGTTTTCAGGTTCATTAAGCAACAGTTTCAGTGTCGTGAGCTTGCTCAATGCTGCTACTTCTTTTTCTGCATCAACATTATCTCCTGGTATTATTATCATGGTTGCTGGGGCAGGTTGTTTGGGAGATCCAAAATGGCAATTAGAATCACTATATTTAACGCATGTATTGAAATGGTTTTTGCTGTGCATCTGAACTTCTGTTACTTTTTTGTACAGTTCGGGTTGTGTGATTGGATCAGGCAGCTTGGCTGTGATGTACCTGGAAACAAAATCACACACCTTCTGATCAGAGTCTACCTCAAAGACAAGTGCTCCTTTCACCCATATGAGACAGTGAATGTGTGGGCATGCTCGGTGCTGGAATTCCAATCGTTAAAAGTAGTCCACGACTTTGCCAATTGGGTGTGCAGGTGAAAGGATCAAATCTCTGAACAGCGCCTCAACATGCTTGTCAAACATGTGCATTGTTGTCACAGGATTGCTTCTTAATATGTCGCACTTGGAGGACCAGTCGAGCTCATCAAAATTGACTTGTTCATCTTGTTGATTCTTTATAGCAGTAATAACCTTTTTCCAACGCATTTCGGCAGCAGAAAATTGACAAAAGAACTTAAGAGTTCCCAACTGTTTAATCATAGCAAACAGATCTTTCGTGTTTTTTTCCAAGTAGGCTGGTGTGCCTCTCAGTGGCGTCATAAATCCTATTGCATCTTTGTTACACAGTAATCTTTCAACCTCTTTTTTGTCCTGCAACATTGCATTGTTTATTCTGCGGCCATCTCGGGTAAAGGGCCTGCCTTTATGCAACTGTATTGTCATGCTGGAAGTGGCTTGGTGTATTTCTGTTACAATCTGCGCAAAGAACAAGTAGTTTGTATCTTTAGTGAATCTGTCATAGACATAGCAAAGCCTAGTTTTGAAATAGCTGCAAGGTGTTAATCTCCTAAGCCTGTTTTCATCTAGTGTGTTTTTACCAGTGGGAAACTGAACATGGAAAGCCAGCTGTTTTAAAAAAGCTCACTGGTTTGTTTCCTTCAGCAGGAGCAACAGGATAGATTCCCTCAATAAAACTTAATATCTCCCCTGAAACATCAGTTGGCTGTAGACAAGATTCTAGAGCAATACTGCCATTAGATTCATCACCATGTTGTTGCATGTTGTCTGACTGTTGCTGTGGATGATGGTCATCGCATGATTGACTGTCAATAACCTGTTCAGCGTTTTCAGGAATGCTTTCTGCCTCGCAAAGCACATTGTTCTCAAAGCTGTCAATTTCCATCAAATCTTCGACATTATATTCGCTATCATCCATTTTTTTCCTCATCAGTGTCCTCATCTTCCTCATCAGGAAATGTTGGATTACATAACTTAGGGTCATCTCTGATTGTTACGTCTTCATACTGGGGATGGATCTCTTTTAGTTTAAGCAGAGCTCTCACTAGAATAGGCCAGTTTACAGTTTGGAGCAATTGATGGCCTTTATAGCACAATCGTGTCTTTAGCTTTACTCTCATGACTTGAGATTCATTTCTGAGTCTAGGTAAGGCATCAACTGTTTCTTTCAACACGGCATCACTGGCCAAAAAAGCCCAACAGTGCGTGTACTTTCTGCGCAAACTGAGAAGAGCAGGAGCCCCGTCCCCTATCATGCACACCTTCTACAGAGGCACCATTGAGAGCATCTTGACAAGCTGCATCACTGTGTGGTACGGTGCCTGCACCATGTCCTGCCGCAAGACTCTGCAGCGCATAGTGAGAGCAGCTGAGAAGATCATTGGTGTCTCTCTCCCCCCCCTTTCGGACATCTTCAACACACGCCTCACCAGCAAAGTAACCAGGATTGCAGGTGACCCCACCCACCCATCTCACAGCCTCTTCAGCCTGCTGCCATTAGGGAGGAGACTGCGCAGTCTCTGGGCAAAATCCAGCAGGCTCAAATACCGTTTTTTCCACCAGGCTGTCAGGAGACTCAACTCCCTCCCTGCTCTACCGTCACTCCCTCCCTCCTCACTCCCTCCTCTGCCCACCCTCCCCCCTCTGCCCCCTGCCACAGACTAGGACTGCACCCCCCAACACCACTCACACACTCTGTACTCAGGGACTTCACATTTCACTTTACCCTGTTTATTTGCATTTCACTGCTCTACTTCACCTGTTAAAATACTTAAAATACTTTTTATTTATGCTAATTTAATTTTGTCATGTAAATACTCAAGTGCCTTGATTGTAATTGTTGATAGTTTATTTTTATATCATGTTAAATTGTTGATTGTTCATTTTTTATGTCATGTTAAATTGTTGATTGTTTATTCTGTCTATTCTATTTATATAACACTTATTTTTTATTGCATTTGGCACCATGGGTCAGAGAGGCCTGAAATTTCATTTGTGTATGTCATGCTGTGAGGATGCAAACTCACTGTCTGTTCAGCTGGTGTTGAGTGTTGAGACCAACGCAGTTTGGAAGCTCGAGACTTCTTCCCTTTTCTAGGCATGGTCACCCTGCTTGGATGTCAGTTTCAAAGGTCAATGTCAGAGGTCAAAGTTGGTGTAGGTTGTATGGAAGTCTTTATAAACTGTCATATTGTATCTCAATGTCAAAGGTCGAAATCTGTATCTATGTTTGAGGATTTAAACAATAAAGATAGTAATAAAATACACTTTCATGTATTTGTCTCATGTACTGTTTGCTCGGTCAGCCGGCGGGCGGCCACAATCTGAAATGGAATGAAGCCCATTCACGGCAGACAGCAGAAACAGGAGCCGAACAAGTCCTCCCGCCTACATGAAACTGTATTTTATTATTATCTTTATTGTTTAAATCCTCAAATACAACATTAGACAAAAACATCAATATTACGAATATTATGTATTTGTATCTTTCCTATCCGCCGAGCGGTAATTACTACGTCACTTCTGGAGTTTTCAGCTGATTTTTTTAAACGTTATTACGGTGCATAACTTAGTGGAACAAAACAGAGCAACGTGTTGTTGCTGGTGACAAAACCACTGATTATATATATTTATTAAATGGCTTGCTTATATTCTAATGTAGAATGCGGTGTGTTATTTTCTTGATAACAGACCGTTGCTAAGTATAACACACCGTTGCCATGCATAGCAGAGTGTTGCCATGGACACAGTTCTTGTCACTCTGGCGGAAAGCTATCAATCAATCTGATAGGTTGGATATTTCAGCCTACATGTTTCCAGTGTATTTTATATCTTGTATGTAGGGTACTACACAAGAAGGTTAGTCTGGGGACAACCTTCACCCACAGGAATGTGTGAATCTATTATGAGTTTGGGTACAACTTTCACACAGAGGAATCGGAGCCAGGAATGTGGGAATCTATTAGGAGCACGTGCCATAAAAGGTACAGGTTAAGAGTAAACTGTTCCAACTGAAATAGATGTCTCGTGCTGTGTGAGCACAAAAAGAGTTTAAAAGGGATCCATTTTGATGTACATGTTGGTCATCCTTGAGCAGACATGTTTGTATGCTCATGGTTGTCTCATTGTCATGAAAGTTTGTTCACTGTGTAAATAAAGCTGCATTTGATTTGTACTCTTCGGACTGGTCGTCATCTTTGAGGTCTCCCAACATCATTTCTGAGTCATCACCCGATATCACAATCCGCTGAAAGAAGATTGGCGTCGGGGTCCTGATCACCCTGTCGTTGTATTCGCTATAACAACCGCCTCGCTCTCCCTTACATACATTGAAGCGATACTGGCGTTTAAAGACCCGCTGATCGCTGTCTGATTCTGTGAATGAATGCCCGCATTGCATTGTGGGACATCGGCTTTGAATGCGCCCAGCTCGGCTCATATCGTAGCCTACTGTTCTGTCTTATTTACTGTAAAATTTCACCGGTAATAAGACCGAAATAATATTATTAAAATAAAGAAATGCATACCATGATAACAGCTAAATAAATGTTGATAGATGTAGCGTTTAAAATATCAATAAACAGCAAAGCAATCCAGCTTCCCTGGCTGAAATAGACCGAAATAATAACATTAAAAGAAATGCATATAAACCGTGATAAGATCTGGTGAATAAATGTTGATTAAAACAGCGGTTATTGGGCTAAAAATACCAATAATATCAAAGCTGTATCCAGCTTCTCTGCTGCAGCCCGACTAGCAGAAAGATTTGTGCTGTGATTATGTAAGATGCTTCTCATTGAAATACATTAGTTTAAAAAATGTGACCCCATCACTTAAATCTTCAAAATATCGTGATGGTATCACGTTCTAATAGATTTATTTTCATGATCCCATCACGAACTGACGTGAGACTGGGTTGGGTTGTCAGTTGGTTTGCTATTGTAGCAGGTTGATTGGTCGCAGGTGGTTTCAATCACACTCACTCTCTCTGGACCAATCAGGAAGTAACTGCATGCTATATAGGCAGGGGGTTTGACCTCTTGACACTTTTACTCTTTGTTGCTGGAAGCACATTTCCGCTTTGGGTCCTTTTGCGTGGTGCAGTCACGGTTGTGCAACAGGTAATGCAGCGTGCTTATTTGTTTGTTACCTAAAGGCCTTGTTTGTGTTAAGATGGGCATTACAGCGTGTATTGTCTTTTGCAGTGTCTCCCTGTTACAAACCCGATCCTTCCTGTAACGGAACCCGGTTGAGTGTTGCTGCTGGTAGGTTGGACAAATCTTTCTCCTCTTTGAATATTTCAATAAATGAGTGTTTGAGTAATCGGCCGTTTTATTGTAGGCTCTGTGTAGCTGTACTATCGGCACTGTCGGTGTATTGGTGCAAAGCTCCTTGACGGGTATGTATGTATACCAGTGGCATTGCGTGTATTTTCTTTAATCATAAACAGTTACTGAATTTGGTTTGTTTGTGCACACCAGGGTTGTAAAATTGCTTCGCTTGCGCTGGTATCTGCAATAGCCCCTCCCTTCCCTGCCACGCTGCTGTTTTGTCTCAACTGACTTTTGTTTCAACCACTGTCAACGGGTTGTAACCACACGAGCTCACGCCAGGCTTTGAACGCCTCTACGCGCCTTTCAGCGCCAGGATCTGTTGCCAAAGTGTCCGACAGGGCTGTATTTGAGTGATTGTGACACGGACGATAGCTTTGCCTTTCTTTGGCTTGCCCGTGCTTACTAATGTGTATGGAGATTGGGGTTTATGTTTATGGGTTTATTTGTTAAATTATGATTAAGTGATTTTTGGTTAATTTATATTTCTTTTTGTTTAAGTCCTGATAAGACTCATTTCTGTTGAAACTTTATGATTTTATCTGTTAATCTTTTGTTTGGCTCCAGGCAGCTCGGATTAAGTGATCTTTGGTTGATTTTTATTTCTGTTTAAGTTGTGATAACGACTTTCATTTTTGCTGAGACCTTTATGGTTTATTTGTTAATTTTGGTTATTTGTTATGCTCTAGGCAGCTATTTAGACACCTTTGCTGCCTAGATTTGCCTTAGATTGAAGTTTTTCATTTATTTTTGGTTTGATTCATTTTCCCTCCCCAATAATTGAATGTTCTTCTCCTATAGGTGCTGAGTGCCGAAGGTGGTGGTGTCAGTGTCCCCAGTGGTGGTGTCTCCCTCCTGTGTGCTGTGTTTTCCCCCTTGGTTTATTTTGAGTTTCTCACCACTGTGCGTGTGTGTGTGTGTTCACGTGTGACTGGGGTGATCCTTCCCTGAGACCCCACACCCTTTGACCCTGTCCCTCCACCGGTAAGGCCTCAGCACTTATTTACCACATTTAGTAGGTCTGGTATTTTAAATAGTCTTTTATATTTGATGTTTTAGTAATTGTATTAATAAAATCATTGTTTTTGATGGAACTACGTCTCTGGCTTCATGTATAAATTGAATCTGTGTGCTTTCTGTATTTTGGTGATTTAACTATTTTATTAGTCAAATCCTATTCTCGGGGTGAAATTCCCCAGGTGGCGTTGCCAGTGTCTTCCTTGGGTCTGGATGTTGAGCGGGCCAAAAAGGCGCTCCACACCAAAAGAGTCCCACTCGCCACACTATGTACATTTTCCAGGTCAATAGTGACGTTAACGTAACTGAGTGAGAGAATAAACAAGACAACGTTTTTTACTTAGGGAAGGAAAAGTTAGTACCCTCTTTTTCAGTTAACATTGCTGGAGTTAATGTTAGCATTAGCAACTATACGACCGTTAGAATTAATTATATATACAGCCCTTGGCATCAATGCTAACATTGGCTAGCTAACGATATAGGAATAGTAACGTTAAAGGGGTGATAGAATGATTATATAGGGTATTTTACACTGCTAAGGTCTCCTAATGGGGTATGTAACATTGGTTGGGCTGAAAATTGCCCGAATGCTATTTTATTAGGCCCTTAACTACCGTTTTTTAAAAAAGCTCGACAGCTTGAGCAGGCCTCATATTTCAGACACTGCAAAGTTATACATTGTTTGTCGGGCTATTTCGTTATTAAATTCACTTCTGAGACTTTTAAGCGAGAAATAAACTATATAAAGCTCAAATATGGGCCGTTTTACGAAAATTGATGGCTAATTGCAAATTTGGTAAGACTGTCGGATTTCAGCCGCTGGTGCTGCCTCGCCACCTGGCCTGCCTTCCTTCACAGACTCCGGCCTGCTATGAGGTACTTGGAGCTCCGTCACGGCTGGCAGCCCACAGCAGGGACTACCAACACTGCTACCCTGACAGAGCTCCAGGGCCTTCAGCTCCCCTCTTCCTGCTAGCTAAATGGCCCGTTGTGTGAGAGTGAGTGCGGTCAGCGAGCTTGTTACACCAGCAATCTCTTACCACATGTTACACACATGTCACGCCACTTATACAACATATACCTAAATGTCTTATAAAGCTAACAACTGTGTCCGATTTCAAGTTAATGAATATTTGTGAAGACAAAGTGTTTCGTTAGCTGTGACTGTCTCTTCAATCCTAGCTACAAATCACGGATAGTTAGCTTCCTTTTCGGCGTAATTCGAGTATATTTACAGTTTGAATTTCATCACGCCACGTTTACAACATCTAACTAAATGTCTTATAAAGCTAACAACTGTGTCCGATTTCAAGTTAATGAATATTTGTGAATTTCAGAGGAATTCTAAGAGGAGGCTAGCTAGCTAGCTCTCATTGATAGAGCTACATCCAGCCGCAGGCTCTATCAATGAGACTCACGGACAAGCGGCGTTTATTTCCCCAATCGTTTGTTTAAATAACTCAACACATAATTACACACATTAATTCTCTTAATACACCCATGGCTGTGACAAAGGTTCCTGATTTTGAGATGCTTACGCAAGCAACTAGCTTTGTTGAGATTCGCCCGTTTTCAGCGGCAGTTTCAAAATATGAGATTTTCATAGTAAAGGGGTGTCAATGGGATTTTTAGCTTCTATGTATGTCCTATTTACCCACTGAACTGTCGTTATTCAACTATGTCAGGGTAAAATCGGTTTTGCATTCTATCACCCCTTTAATGTATCTTAGATGCCATGTTTCTGTAACGTGTAAACTTCTCTGTTATCACACCATATTGTTAACTTAAATCACTCAACCTGTTTTAGTTTTTGATTTACTGTTAGAGTTAGCTGTTGGGAGAGACATCCAGTTACCTGATAAACCTGTTTGAGTCGTGATTCACTCGGATCTTCAACCCGACTCTTTAAATGGACTCATGAGTCGCGAGTCTCTAGTATCAGTAACTCTGATTAGTTGAGTCCTACCACAATTCAATCTAAAATGATAACCACACCACACACAAACCTCTTGCAACATTAGCTACTACTAGTCCTAGCCATCTTAGCTGCCAAAAGCTTTATAACTTACAATTTCGTAGGCAACAACAACTCCACAAGTCAACTCAAGCGACTGAGTGAGCAGAGAGACAGTCCGAGACAGGTTATAGGAACTTCCCGACCCGCAGACTCAAAGCCGGAAACATTGCAAGCTCGCAGACCACTCGAGAACTCACGAGTCATCGACGACTCATGAGTCCTCGACGACCCGCGAACTCCCGCGCGAGTCAGTCAGTCGCGTGAAGCAGCCGGCTACGTTATCATGAGTGGATCATTCTGTAGCAGACGAGCGAGTGAACTTCACTCGAGCTCAGGGTAAAGCAAATCAATAACAAAAGCTATTCTTTCACTTCTGAAATAACATACAATGTTCTGCACATAGCCTATCTAGGCCTACTGTAGGTTTTGGTGTAAAATGTAGTATGTAGAAATGCAATTAGGTCGAGCAGAAAGTCCGAAACATTGCAAGCTCGCCTTGGCTCGCCTATAGATCAATACTGACTAAAGTGACTCGCACAAACTGGATCAGTTTGGTGAGTGACTCAGAATAACCCAAATCCTTAAAAGGAATCAAGTTTGCCAGGCTTACTCTCTGACTGCTCAGCTGCTGTGCTGCGAAGCGTCTGCCCTCGGCATTGTCGGCAAACCTTTCTTTCTTTTTACTTTATTGATAAATTGTCAAGTTTCCAATTGACTGAAGATATGTTATTGTTATATTATGTTAATAAATGTTTTACATTTGACAATGTAGTGTGGTACATTGCAAACAAAGGTCAGATATTATATTGATACAAGTCTAGTCTAAAAATGGCATAGCAACCTGTGCTTTAAAAAAAATAAAAATTGGAATAAATCGAGAATCGAATCAAACCATGACCTTAGAATCGTAAATGTTATTGAATCGAGGATTTGGAGAATCGTGACACCCCTAGCATTGTGGCTGTAGTAGCGGGCCTCTCACCTGTGTCGCTACGGTCGCCACGAGTTTGAAGACAGAATTTTCCACCCCGGCTTCATTCGGCTCCGGTACCGTTTCCCCTGAGCCCTGGGACGTCTCCGGCCGGATACGTTTACACGCCAACAACAACACATCTGCTGGGTCGGTCCCCCTTTTCCTCTTGACACGCAGAATCGTCGTGTTCGGATCCATGTTGTTCCTCTGTCCGCTGAGTTTGTCAGGTTTGTCTGCTGGCAGACTGGGAGGAGGGAAATGGGGAAAGCTCCGCCTTTATTTCCGCCCAGAAGGTATAGGGGGAGGACTGTATGGGAGGACCATGGACTATTTATAGGGAATCAGTAATAATAATAATAATAACTAATAATAACTAATAATAATAATAAATATGTCCTTGAATTATTGCTCTTCCGCTAGAATAACAAAATTATTGATATTCTTGATTTTCTTAATTTCTTTCGTTTGATGACTGTATAAAATAGGTTTCGTCAAAACATTATTTCGTGTCGTTAAATTACTTAAAATCTTCCCTTAATAAACTTATTCCGAGTCTGGAGTACTACTCTTGGTAATATAGGTTAATTATAACCAATGTTATTTACAGTAGGCCTTAATGTATGCCTATCTATTCAATTAGGATATTCAAAAGTTTAATGTTACAATTGATAATTTTACTTCATTGGTGTGTCTTTAAATGAAGAATAAATGAATTACATTTTGAAATAGAATTATAGAAAATCTTCCAAAAGGCTTTTAAAATTGTAGCCTTCCCAGGGCTTACAACTTTCTGGCACCTTCGATCAGCCCAATAAGTAGGCTAAATTAATGTAATTGGTAGTTGCATTCATCGTTTCCATTAAAAATTAAACCTTGGACCTTGGATAGCCAACAGATGGCGCTCATCTGCCACTGTTCCAGGTTATGTTCAACAGCTTAAAATTTATATATAGCCTACATCTTATTTCTTTTGAATACTGTTTTTTTTTACACAAACCCAACATAATACCCCCAAAGCCTGTAAACACCTCTGGGCCCAATAAATACTTATTTTCCTATAGTATCTCTTTAATCTGATGGTTTTACTGAATGTGAAAGCAGAACAGGTCTAACTGTTGCCAAGGGGGTTATTGTACAAAAGCAGAATGTTGAAGAAATGCAAAGCAACAAAAACAAATAGAAAAAACAGAGAACACAAATAGTTTTCACAGAACAATGGAACTAAGGCAGGATCTGTACACGGGAATGTACAACAAAGGACTGGTCAAACAGACAACAAACGCAAAACCAACGCTTCTGTCACTTCCACGTGTAAACCTGCAAACATGGATGGATTAGTGGGCCCTGGCCCTGGTCCAGGGTCCCAAGGGGTCAGGGGGGCTCTAACAACTTAGTTGAACTTTGACATGTGAATTTGCACCATTTTGCTAACCTTTCAGGAAACTACGGAGCCCCAGACATGACATGTGGGAAAAATAAATAAATTGTGGCCACAATATAGGTATAATGTGCGCACAAAATACTAATTTGTTTCCACAACATACTAATTCGTGGCCACGAAATAGTATTTTGTGCGCACATTATACCATATTGTGGCCACGAAATAGGTATAACGTGCGCACATTATACCATATTGTGGCCACGAAATAGGTATAACGTGCGCACGAAATACTAATTTGTGGCCACGGAATACTATTGTGTGCGTATGTTTTAATATCATGCCCATGAATTACCTGGACACCGGTAGAAGCAGGAAGATTTACACGTGCGTAAGGTGAGTGTCTTTTCTTATTCTGTTATCATCAATATGTTGTTGCACAGCATTTAATCATGCGGTTATTTATATTTTATATTTTGTTTCAACGGGCAGCCTTAATGCCTAATGACGTCTCGCTGCACTTACCAACTTTATCCCGTTACTAGCTTTAACATTTTTGTTAGTATGGGGCCGTAAAGCCATGCTTGTTTGTGTCTAGGAGATGCAACACACTACGGAGTGTGCTGAATTGTTTAAATAATAAACTTTGAAATAGTTTGAATTGTTTAATGTGTCACATTACTGTAGCCAGTGTTGTGCCTGAACGCGTTCATTGAACGATAGTTCATGAACTCGTTCATATTTTGGGCGAACGTGAACTGAACGTACTACTGCCTGATGAACGTTACTGTGAACTCGTTCATTCTGTAGTGATGACGAACTGACCGAACAGCCGGTTATTAACCCGATTCGTGTCACTGAGCCGGGAGAATCGAGTGCCATACGTCAATGAACCGACTCACTCCTGTTTTTTACCTCATTAGCGCCTCCACTGGAGTGGTGGTAGAATCAATCAGGAAATGGGCTACCTCGAGCAGCACGATTCATTGGACCGAAAGAGTTGTTAAGAGAGTAGAGACCGTGCACCCGGCTACTGCCGAGAGTCTGCACTGCCGAGAGTCGAGACCGAATGTAACCGTTAACAACCGCTCAAGTATATAAGCAAACTGTTTGTCTAACGGTTCTCGGCAAGTTTGAGTTATTAACCAAGCCTTGTTTCTGATGCATCTTAGGTGATTGTGTTCGGAAATTCACACATTATTGATTGGGAAGTGCATCACATACAAATACACATGTTATCTTAGTTATGTTAAGTTGAATGTTAGAGAAGTGAATGTTACAGGCTGTCACGAGCAGACCGGGCGGGCACTCGGCTACTGCCGAGACCGGGAGTAGCCGGATGCCGCAGCCGCAGGCACGTGAACCGTTGACCGAATCTATAGACTCGGTTCGCCAATCAACAACCGTCCGGTTGAACCGACTCGCGTAAAAGAGCCGATTGTCACATCACTATCATTCTGGTGTCTGTGAACGCCACGCTCTCTCAGTTTAACTTCGTCCAATAGATTTCTATAGAGCCTTCCAGGAGAAGACCCGGCTAAAACACACCGTAAACACGCCTTCATATGTAGCGGAAAAAACACCCAATCTGGCAACACGAGCCACCAGCGTCGCACCGCCGCATGCGTCATCAAAACAAAAAGCAGCGTGGAGGCGACGAAGCAGCAAGGAGGCTTCGTATGATCATTCAAATGAGTTTTATGACAAGGTCAGTGAGGATGGAAACATCTGACATTTCTGTGCAAACTTTGCCCGCCGGCTTTCAAAAAGAAAATCCGCACTTCAGTCCCATCCACAGCAAACCTGAAACGGCGCATTGAACTGATTGGATATGAAGATGAAATCTGACGCATATTTTCAGGGTGAAAACTGATCAAATAATTGCTGTCTGTGGTAGGCTAATAATTTTGAAAAAGAATAGCTCGCAGCAACATATGGAAAAAAAAGAACTATGAACTAGTTGAAGTTTGAACTATGAACTGAACTAGTTAATGTTAAAATGTGTGAACTGAACTTTGAACTAGTTCATGTAGAAAGTGAACTTTCCCAACACTGACTGTAGCAGGAATAATGTTAATGAAGCCTGGCAGGGCAAACCTATGGAGTAGGAGAAGCAAATCTCCCAAAAAGAATAAATAAAATGACTAAAAAAAGATAGGCTATGGAGGGATACTGAGTGGTTTCTGTTATACCTCGTTTATAAGTTTGCGTTATGCTCTCAAAGATTGAACAACATATTTGTCCAAAACTTTGTTTGAATTTTCAGGGTATTATGAAGATATTTTTCCAATTAGTAGTGCTATTAGTCAGACTAGTGTGACTCTAATAAGTACAGTATATGATACTATTATTTTTATTTCCTGTGGTTTACAGGTGAAAGCATGGATGCTCGGCTGCGAGAATTTTTGAAGGAGCGCCAAATTGAAGAGGATGTGATTCAGAAACTTCAAGATGAAAATGTAAGCCACTAGTTGCTGTGTATGCTTTTGTCAAGTATGTATGTTAAGAACATGCACACCAGAACAGGCATACTAAATGTGCAATGCAAATTGGGCCGCATTCAGTTTTTTAAAACATTCATTTGACAGCAAAAGTGTACACACTCTAAGAAATGTTACATGTTTTATGTAATGAAATCAAATACAAGAAAAAATATTAATAACTACACCCTTTACTGAAGCTATATCCTACATTCCTTAAATATACATTGACATTATATTCTAAGATGTATGGCATTCATTCCTTTATTGATTTAGAGTATCTTATATTTTTTCAGATTGATGAAACTGTCATTCCACTAATGACAGACAGTGACCTGGCCAAGTACATCCCTAAAGCTGGGGATAGAGTCTCCACTGTGGCCTTTTGCAGACAAGCAGCACTAACACAACAAGCACCATCCAGGAAAGAAACCATCCTATCAAGGCTACGTCAAAGACTCTCCGGAACTGAGGGGACACCTAGAGCTCCACAAAACAAATCATCTAAGTGGGCAGGAAATGCAAATGCCAAACGGAAAGTGAGGCGGGTTGAGGTTGGCTGGATGGATTTCGATGTGAAAGAGCAAAGGTACAAACAGGTGAAGTCTGTAAGCGGTGGAGGAACCAGGCATCTCTCTGTTGACAAAGATGAAACAGTAGCAGATATCAAAGTTATGGCTGAAAATCTTTTCTTCCCCAATGGCCTTTCCAAAAAAAAAAAAGATCTTTCCCACTATTCAACTCATATTGAGAGCTCCCAGACACATGTTAAGATGTCCAATAGAGTAGAAGAGTTGTATAACCAAAGCAAGGTCAAAATTCTCAGACTTTATTTGTGCACCAAAAAGAAAACAGGACCGCAGCCCGCAGTAGGAGAGGAGGATGATCTCTCAGTAACCCAGCCCCCATTGATAGATCTCACTGAACATGAACAGAAACAGGCTGTTGAAAATCTGTTGGTGGAAAACAGAAATTCAGAGTCCCCAAATGTCGATGAAACTAATTATGGAGCTTCCTCAAGTGAAGACTTGGAACTGAATGACACATTACAGTGGGATGGTCTGCTAACTCTGGGTTCTGTAGAAATATATTGGGTTTAGAATAAAAATGTCCTGTAGCCTGGGATGGCCTCGCTGTCTCCTCCTGTCTGGCATGTTTAAGATAAGACGGGTTCAAATTTAGTGGAGCAAAAGTGCTCCTGTTTTGTTTAATAAACAATTGGAACAGAATGCACCTAATGAAATCTCTTAAAGGAACAGACAATCTCTAGCGCGCAACTTCTCTATCTTCTCGGAGACAGAAAGTCTGAGGGATATCCAACCAATTGGCGGCCCACACGCAATGGCGAAAGGAGGAACCTGAAGATGAATAAAAGAATAGGGAAAAGGAAGGTCCGGTGTCAGACCCGGAAAGACTTTGTTGGTGGCTAGGGAGAGAAAGTCTCGAAGGAGCGGCTGATCCATATGCATATGAAAGATCTGTTTGCAATATTATTTTACTAAAGATTGTTATAGTTTAACTGAACGAATCCTGAGTATTCATTTCTTGGTCTGCCTTTCAACGAACACAATAAGTAAAGGGGAAACTTTGAGAAGTGACTGGTGGTTCTTAAAAGACTCTGGCATTTTGAGCCAGAGTAGAATCGGTCGCTTTTTTTCCTACATGGTGACCCCCGACGTGAGGTAAAGACCAGGAAACCAACAGAAGCCAACCAGAACTTTTTGGCTGGACTTCACACACTCAGACTCTTCTCTCCGGATCCAAATGGTGCACCAAAATTAAAGGTAAGAGAATTCCTGTTTTGTCTTTAAGAAAGACCAAAATTCTCACATTCGGACCTCAAAACTAAATTTCTTTTGGATCTGTGAGGGTAAGACATCTTGGGTTTTAATTAAAAATTGGGCTAACCAGTACTGTAAGTGATATTGCACGCAGAGACAGACGCCTCGAGTCAAGGAGTGTCGCCTGGGAAAAACTGAGAACACCTCGAGTGAGGAGTGTCGTCCAGTTTAACTGAGAACGCCTCGAGTGAGGAGTGTCGTCCAGTTTAACTGAGAACGCCTCGAGTGAGGAGTGTCGTCCAGTAAAAAGACACCTCGAGTGAGGAGTGTTGTCTAATAATAAATGTCCTGTGATTACAAAGTAAAGACATCTCGCGTAGAAAGAGCTGTCTAAAGCTGACTGGAAAACTGGGTTTCGAGATATGGTCTAAGAGTGACACCTGGTGGAGGATTGGTGTCACTATATAAAATAAGAGTAAAAAACAAAAATGCAAAAGTGATCTCACAGGGCGATTTGCCCACAGCGATCCAGTCTCGAAAACCCAGGTGAAAAGCAGTGTACTAATGTGTTTGGCGTGATGATGTGAGCAGTCAGTGTATTCATTTGTGTGGCAAATGTTTATCTAGTTTGGGTTAGTAGACTGTTAGCGTGTTGGTTTAAAAATGGCTAGAGAGAGTACTTTGAATAAATTATATAGAAATAATATAATATAATAATCAACATACTTGGTGGGACAAAAACGCTAAGTAGTGGATCTAGAAAAGATAATAATATAAAATCCTCGGTATATTAAAGAGGGTAAATAATTATTGAGGAAAATAGTCAGGAAAGCTGACAGTGAAATCCAAATGCAGGGAGAGTGTGAAGTGGGTCGCACAGCTGCGGACTGGATCAAATTACGCTTTGGGCAAAAAAAGGGGAGTGAACTGTCTGTGACTAAGCGGCTGCAACACACACACTCGTTTTTTCACTAAGGAGAAGTAGGGAAAACTTTATTGACAGAACCCTACATACACACATACACACACACACCCCTGTTAAGATAGAGCACTAGAGGTGCAGACAGGACGACAGCCAGCGAGCAACTAGCTCAAATTTCACGCATACACACACACCCTCTCACCGAGAGAGGAGGAGTCCAAGAAGTTTTGAGCATACACATAGCGGTTTCACATACCACACACACACTCACTTCATGCAATGAAGAAATGCTTTGCACTGATACACTGTTTGTTTGTTTTTGCTATTAGGGACAATTGATAATGTGATATGTTTCCCGTATCAGGTAAATAGATGTCAAATTAGAAGTACTTAGGTTTGCTCTATAGGCATAAAAAACTTTAATTTGTAATGATTTTTAGAACTATCAGACAGTGAGTAGTATAACTTTGGGTTGCAAACTAAAGATAAAAATAAAATAAACAACATATTTATGTTTAATACTTATTTTATTGGTTATATTGAAACCAATACAGGTTGATATGAGATTTCAGTCTGTAAACAATTAATTTAATATCATACTCTAGTGAGTTATTGGGTTACTATATCACAAATTGCTTAAAACTAAAGTATTAAGTTGAGGTTGAAAACATTCTATTTTGGTAATTTCCTTTTCTTTTAAAGAAATTATTCATTGAACTTTTTGTTGCTTTTATACAAGTTACAACTACTAAACAGATTATTTATATGTGCTGCGTTTTTGAGTCATGAGCTTGTCATGCCTCAAATAGAAGGGATATAGTAGCAATAATAAATAAGGTGTTTAATAAATAAGGTGTTCACATCATTTTTTAATTTAAAAAACTACTTTAAAGAAAATTTATTTTTGTTTTGATAGACTTTCACTATTTGCAGAAACATAACCTTTAAAAGTAATCTAAAAGAGAACAGTTACAAAACCAAAATTTTTATCACAATTTGGATGGATTTTATAGAGCTAAACCAGCATAAGGGAAATAAATGCTGCTTTATAATATTTGATATTCACTAAAATAACTAGAAGTTTTTCCAAGTGATAATATTGATAAAAGAACAATCGGGTCCATCTCACTCCCCCTCCAGCTGCAGGACTGGTGAAAAAACTGTACCAGGAGATTGACCATCACAGCACCTCAGACCACAGCACAGCTAGACACGATAAAGGTTTGTGGTCTGGCTACAGTTCTCGGCCCAAAGGGAAAGGGATGGTGGACCAGTGCTAGGCGTCTGGTTGTGACTTCAGTATCTGGAGATGCACTGTGTCAAAACAAAGAGCCAGCAGCAAACCACGCACCCTACCCAAAGCCTTGATGAGCATTGTGTGATGAACTAATGACGCTGAAATAAGAAGTCTCCGGAGGGGTCAATCATATGACCCCGAGGCCTGCTTCACCAAAGGAAAAGACACTCAATCCTATCTGGAGGTACGGAGCAGTAGACGGACTGAGAGAAGGAGGGGGGGAGCAAGAGACCGTTCTGCTCTGACACATCTGACGCACTGTGAAGTTAAGTAGCACACAGACTCATATTCTGAAAATACAAACACTATTAGGAGAAGATGATTAGAAGTACTTATTTTTACTTTTAAGATAAATGTTCAGTTGGTGTGTCAGCAAATATTTAAAGTACATTTCACTGTTCAAATTGGATTGATGAAAAGTTGATAAAAATGATCCATTCAAAGACTTCCTAAAAACCTTAAATTGTATTTTTCTAGTTTTTTTTGCAGTTGCTGCATCTTTCCTGAGACCTGTTGAAGTTGTGAGTTTTAGTGAGAAGGTTTGAAACCATGATGATTAAAACCAGGTATCAACAACTTCAACACAGAGATTATGATTAAAACTAACCTCTAAATGAAAATGTTTAAATGTTGATGTGAATGCTTAATGATGTACATTATGAGTAATGTACTTAGACAATGGTATACACCTATTAATTTAATACTCTCATATTTATATGTGTACACGAAAAGTAAGATATAAGATAATTAAAAGATAAAGCTAATAAACAGTAAAAGATAATGTCACTTGAATACACTAAATGTACTTTGGAATTAGGATAATGGGTTTCCTATTGATAGATTGTATAGGAGTTAAATTTAACAGTTACTTTCAATCAGAAGTCAAGTATATTTGACCTACTGCTTGCCTTTATCGGAGGGATATTTAAACGATAGTTTTCCTATTAATTAAGATGTGTTTTTTCCAAATGCCAAAAGCTGATAAATTGTGAGAATACAAAAGTAAAGTGCTAAAAATCAATAAAAAATACAGTTGAGTAGAAATTTTAAAAATAATGCTGAGAAAGACTAAATATATTTTTTATATAATTTATCCCCTGTCTCAGAACTCTAATCAATAGACTGATAATAATGGCTTTATCAAAAGAGGGTGCTCCCCTGGCTTATCAGATGTTAGCCATGACTGAATTTACTCACCCTGCCAACTATGAGAACTATTTTGACGAGGCTGGCACTTCCTCCAACGAGGAGGAGGAAGGAGTATAGTCACGCTGGGTCTAAATTACTCACAATCACCACCCAGTGCCCCCCTCTCCCTGAGTCCCTGTTTCCTATCTCCAACTGTTTTTCTATCTTCTTATCTGCTGTCAGAGATTCCCTTCTTTGTTTCACAGATATTGCGCGGGGCAGAAAATCAGCCCATAGTCAATATAGCCTTAAGCAAGACATAGGTTTGAAGTATGATTTTACAATTTTTTAATTAATTACAATAATTACAAAAGATGTTTGTTTGAAGTTTGCATGATACACAATGTTTAGGGATTTCCACAAAAATAATTGTAACCATTGGTATAGTCATAGAAAGAGCAATGGATTATGCAGCTTACATTAGGAGCTAAAATCTACATATAAGACCCATGCACCACACCGCTCTGACATGATATCTACTATCACAGTTAACTTTTGATTGCTTATTATTGATTACTAAATTGCCAGTAAGTCATACGTAGGTCTCGAAAGAGGGATCCCATTATTTTGTTTTGCCAATATTAGGATTATGTTCCACAGCGTGTTGCTGTGGAAAAAGAGGGTGTAGAAATATATTGGGTTTAGAATAAAAATGTCCTGTAGCCTGGGATGGCCTCGCTGTCTCCTCCTGTCTGGCATGTGTAAGATAAGACGGGTTCAAATTTAGTGGAGCAAAAGTGCTCCTGTTTTGTTTAATAAACAATTGGAACAGAATGCACCTAATGAAATCTCTTAAAGGAACAGACAATCTCTAGCGCGCAACTTCTCTATCTTCTCGGAGACAGAAAGTCTGAGGGATATCCAACCAATTGGCGGCCCACACGCAATGGCGAGAGGAGGAACCTGAAGATGAATAAAAGAATAGGGAAAAGGAAGGTCCGGTGTCAGACCCGGAAAGACTTTGTTGGTGGCTAGGGAGAGAAAGTCTCGAAGGAGCGGCTGATCCATATGCATATGAAAGATCTGTTTGCAATATTATTTTACTAAAGATTGTTATAGTTTAACTGAACGAATCCTGAGTATTCATTTCTTGGTCTGCCTTTCAACGAACACAATAAGTAAAGGGGAAACTTTGAGAAGTGACTGGTGGTTCTTAAAAGACTCTGGCATTTTGAGCCAGAGTAGAATCGGTCGCTTTTTTTCCTACAGTTCTGAGGCAGTTATTATCATAAGTGGGGATGACAGGTTGGATGTAACTGTGGATGAACCAAACCTTGAAACACCACACAAAGAGGATGGTGTACCTTATCAAACAGTGGATGAGTTACTGTCTGATCCAGTGCTTGCAGGGGAGACCAATGTTCCAGCCCAAGCACTTCCTGAACCACAACCTTCTCCTGTAACGCTGATTGTAAGAAGAGGTCACTGTCTTGGTGACTTGATCAGTGCCTTCAAGGACCCAAACATTCTTACAACCGAGGTCAACATCAAAATGTGTTTACCAAATGTAGAGCTTGAACAGGGTGAAGGAATTGGTGTTTTGCGAGATTGCCTGACAGAATTTTGGATGGATTTCTATGACAGCTGCACACTGGGGGTTGAGGTTAAAGTCCCCTTCATCAGACATGACTTTCAGTGTGAAGAATGGCAGGCTGTAGCTAAAGTGTTTGTACTAGGGTGGAAACAAGCTGGTTACTTCCCAGTGAAACTTGCAGTACCATTTCTGGAAGAGGTATTGTATAGCTCGACAACCAGTAGTTTCAAGGATTCCCTTTTGCTGTACGTATCACAAGAGGAAAGAGCTGTACTTTTGAAGGCTTTGGAGGACTTTCATTCAGTGGATACAGATGAACTTCTCAATGTACTCGATGCATATGAATGCAAGCAAGTCCCTAACAAGGACACACTGCTCCCTGTTTTAGCACAGATAGGACACAAAGTAATCATCCAGGCCCCAATGTATGTCATGAAGTGTTGGCGTCCTGTTGTGGGCTCTATAGCCAGTTTACTGCCACCAGAGGGTCTGCATCATTACATTGCACAAAAAAAACCAACTGCAAAAACAGTGAAGCAGCTTCTAAAATTCCCAGAGGAGATGACAACAGCCCAATCAACAGTTTCTCAGTATCTGAAAAGGTACATCGGGGAAATTGATCACAACACTCTTCAGCTCTTCCTTCGGTTCTGTACAGGATCCGATCTCCTGGATAAGGCCATACTGATTGAGTTCATGGAAACCACCGATTTCCTCCGCAGACCACAGTCCCACACATGTGGATGTGTATTAAAGCTGCCGACGGGTTACCACAGCTACCCAGATTTCCGTAGTGAATTTAACAATATTCTCACAAGCTCAATGTGGGTAATGGATGTGGTGTAGGTAATAATACCAACAATAACACAACGGATGTGACAGCTCCTTGAATGGATGGTGCTGTTATTTTAGCTCTGTAGTTCTGTGAGCCTCTTATGTGGGACATTTTATTTCATCTGCTCTGAAAGTAGTTGCTGTGTTCTTTCACATTCAAATGGTTAAAGGGATAGTTTATAGTTATATGAAGTATTTATCTCTAGTCAGTGTTACCTGCAGTAGACAGTGCTCAGCACTCTGTTTGTAGATGCAGAGCATCGTGCAGGAACAGAAAACATATTTAAGCCACCTAAAAGAACCACCACTTTTAAAAAATCATCTGAACGCTATGTTTGAAATATTGTCAGCTTCACCTGGTCATAAAACAAATGTTTCTTTTAACAGTAAAGCTCATGTATTGTGTAGGTTCATTTGTACCTGCTGCATACTATTCCTCCAGTTAGTGCCAAAAGAAACATATGTTTAAGTCTAGGTAAAGCCCTGACAATATTCCAAGTAAAGTGTACAGTTAAACAGTTTTGGAAGTGGGACTTCTTTTAGGTGGCCAAAATAATGTTTTTGTTGCTGTGTTACTGCCTCTGTTGTTAGCAGTGTATCACTCTGCTTTTAAAAACTGGGAGCTTACTGACCACTGTCTACTGCAGGTAATATAGTGATAATGTACCTCATACTACCTCACTTAAAAAAACAAATTATCCCATTTGTGTTGTTACAATGTTGTTTGTAGCAACCCCATCAGAAACAAGAATGTGAGCCTTGACTGATCGTTTTAAGGTCTTTAAAACTGAGTGAGTTGTTTACATAAGTTGTTTACACTTTATTTCAAGTAACATTATTTTGTAACTATGAACCTGGCTAACAGGAGGCTTGGAACACAGTTCCTATCCTGTTATTATTCGTGTTAGTGTACATACAAAATACATGTGTTGCTTTCAGTTATAGTGTATTTTAAAAAAGGTCAATTAACTTTTCAAGTTTGTACAAACGTTTGATGTCATCTCTGTTACATTCTATACATCTGCACGCTTTTCTTACAACATTGTTTTATACATGCTGTGATTTGTTAGAGGACACAATTTATCCACCGTGGGATTGTTTTGGTTTAATTATTCAGTTTTATTCTTGTCCACCATTATTTAAACATTAGTCTTGCATTGCCAGACCTATTTCCACAGCGCTGCGGAGAAAGAACATCATAATGCATGTACATAGGTCTTCTTGTTTAATTGATCATAACAATATATTTGTGTTGTCATTACCAGTCTGTGGGGTTGCTGTCCAGGGTGCTACTGTCCTTGTTAGAGATGAATAAAAAATGTTCTGTTAGCATTTGCAGACAGTTTTAATCACACACTAGCTGATGCCGGTAAGAAGTCTGTTTATGTTGATTTTTTTTTTACTTAACTCTAAATTTTTGGCAGAATACCAAAAACACATAACAAACATAACTTTAAATGATATGAACATAAGTATTGTAGCAGTTGTAGTGTTTACAGTTTGACAAGATAATACCAATATGGATCAGCATGAAGGATTATAACTCTAGCTAACAATAGCTATCAGGATGAGTTCAACTATTGACAGATTGCTAAAACAGTATGGTATAAGGTCTTTTCTGATTATTTTGTTTCCAACAAAGGCACAAGAAAAACAAGATATTTCCGTTTATCTAAACTGCCAGCTCAAATAACTGTGGACGAATCGAGTCCCTCAGCTGAACATATAAATCAAGTGACTGGGACATGGTAGATGGGTACTCCAAGCCTGATTCCTCCATTGTTGTTGTGCACAAATCAAACACGTCCGCATCACATGGGACTGAACTTAAAAATGTGCAGCTGTCTTTACATGTGGTCAAATCTTCAGTAAGTGGAACAAGAAAATCTTCTGTCCCCCAAAGGTGAGGGGCCATGTACATGACATCAGGTATCCCACTGGGCACGTCAGTGTTCTTGGAGGGCCGTATACGGTGAGCATTCCAAACATCCCGTATATCATTTAATACCTCCTGTTGAAGAAACAATAACGATTAGGGGATTAGTAGGCCTACAAATTAGTACGCAATTCAAACATGGATTAAGTGAAATGCCCACAAAGCAGGGCTCCTGCCTTATATTGAGTAAGAAAAAATATAGTTTTTGTAAGCAAATCGTATTGTTAGCCTATATGTCTTCTTTCACAACAGTCTAAGAACCAGTAGGCCTACATCACAGATAAACATAAACGCAACTGGCCTACATTTCTAAGCTTACATGAAGGTAATGCAAGTTGACGGCAGAGGTTCTGATGCTTACTGTCATAATATATTTACCTGAATGACTGGCATGAAGCAGTACTGTGTTAAAGCTTTGTCCAGAAAATCCCCAGAGAAAAAACTCTCATCCTTCAGTTCTCCTAGAAGCGTGATCCATTGTTCGATTCCTTCTTTTCTCATCACTCCCCACCAGCTCTCAATTCTCTGGTTTGCTGTACTTGGCCCTGTGATGTAACTTCTCTCCGCTGCTCTGTCATCTACATCATCTCTCCGTAGATACCGCTGAATGTCTCTAACCACCACGTTCTCTGTTCCCAAGTCTGTTCGTACGAGCCTTGGGCAGCCCCCACAGCGCTCCACTGCTTCCACAAAGTAGCCCCCAATAACTTTCGGGTCGCTGTTCGTGAAGGCGGCCCGCAGCCAAATTATATTGCGCGAGAAGCCATCGATGCAGCCATTAATGCATATTCCGTATGGCTTCAATTTGTCGTATGAGTCTATGTGCCACACAAAGTTAGGTCCTTGAGCAAAATACTGCCTCCTTCTGAGACGTCTGGTCTGGCGAGCTTGGGAGCCGATGGGGTCCAGTAGAGAGAGGAGGATCCTGACGTCTTCTTTTCTTATAGAGATGCCTTGTTGTATACACTTTGTATACATCCACCGGTAACCGTGATCCTTTCCAGGGCCTTTCAGTTGGTCAACAATGAAATCTATACCGGCTTCCAAGTCGTACCTTCGCCAGTAAAGCATCCGGGCTTTCAATATTCTGTTTAAATGCCTCTCTGTAATAACGATTCCTTGCAATACCAGGCTTTTTAGAATGTCTTTGTAACTCATTCCCAGCCTAAAATACAATTCAATCAAATCATCTCTGTCCATGACTGCATGTTTAGCTTGCTCTGTATAGCCTATGCCCCACACAGGTATAGCAGAACATGCCGCATTATAGTTAGGCCACGTCATTATCCCTAAAATTCTATTTTGTGGCCACAAATTAGTATTTCGTGGCCACAAATTAGTATATTGTGGCCACAAATTAGTATTTCGTGGCCACAAATTAGCATTTCGTGCCCACAAATTAGTATTTCGTGGCCACAAATTAGCATTTCGTGGCCACAAATTAGCATTTCGTTGCCACAAATTAGTATATTGTGGCCACAAATTAGTATTTCGTGGCCACAAATTAGTATTTCGTGCCCACAAATTAGTATTTCGTGGCCACAAATTAGTATATTGTGGCCACAAATTATTATTTTTTTTTCAGATGTCATGTCTGGGGCTCCGTAGGAAACAGAGAGCCAGAAAGAGTCAAAAATGGAGGACGTTTTTTTTTTTTTTACAGTTTTAGAGAAGCAGGCAGGACCGACAGGGAAGCTGCAGCAGCAAAACATATATTAGCCACCCAAAAAATAAATCAGTTTAAGTGAACGCAAATATTTCCAACTCTTTGCTGTCATGCAGCCCTTTCTCAAGGGGAACTGAATTTGTAATATCCAGTTATTCCACGATATGGGTGAATACTTGATTCTGATTGGCTACAGGGCCATTAAAAAGTGATATAGGACAAGTAGTTCAGGTGAAACTGACTGTTGACCGTTCAAAATAAATGTGCTAAATTAAATGGAGAAAAACCATCTTAATATCTTTATTTACTGTGTAGTCCTTCAGTGCCTCGTTCTCTGAACACCACAGGATGGCGCTAACACACAAGCTGAAAGAGTTTCCCTGCCCCTCTGAACTGACTTTCTTTCACATTTAGACATCACATCCAGTTACTACTTCAGGCTTACTGGATGGGAAAGAATGTTCCAGGTATTAGTCAAACCCTCAGGTGTTACCAAGAAAACAGACGTATTGTAAAAATCTTATTTTGATTGCAAAACGCATGCAAATATAAATTAGTGGTCTTAAAAAAGCGTGTTAATGCTCTTCAGTGTGTCCATTATAAGGTCATTTATGGACTCTAATTGGACATTAATTCCTGAGAATGGACACCTTAACCCATGTGCTCTTTCAAAGCCACCAGCCTTTTTATATAAATAAAGCACTATCCTACCTGTCTAGCTAATCCACAGCACGTATTCGTTCAGAGCCAGCGTGACTGATAATGGAGGATCAGACTTATGCAGAGCCACAAGAGAAGGAATCCTCATTGCCGAAATAAGCGAAAAAGGGAATAATAGCTTCTTGGTACATAACGGCTACCGTAGTTGCAACACGCATATGAAAATGCGATACGCTAGAGAGCACTGTTCGTTTGAACGCAAAATACAATTTCACCGCTAGATGGGAGAAATTCCTACACAGTTTACTTTTAACAAAGTTGTCTTTATGATCATATATTAAAACACTAACTGCAGAAAAGACAATTAGAGAATACATTTTTTTCATAATCTCTGCCTGTCCATTTCTGATTATGCATGACATCATGCATGACATTACTGCAACAATACGGATCATAATTGTAGCAACAATAAATAATTAGAAGCAGTTACTGTTCATGATGCATGTGTGTCTGCCATCTTGATTTCAAGAAGTTGCAAGACATGATGAGACATGAGCTGATTAAGTAATGTTACCATTTAACTGCACATAACTGGACTCCAAAGGAACACCTAATATAGGCAATAGATAATACATTTTTTGTAGTTGTGAACATCAGGTGTTGAAACTGGTGGTCATTATTTTCTGAGAAGAAGGGTCTCTGGTTGAGGAGTTATTGTCAGAACGAGACTTGCAGGTCAAAGCCACAGCCCACAGGAACATGAATACACCTAAGAAGAAAAGAGAAAGGCTGTGAATACTTCTGGTAAAAAAAGCAAAGTACTTTATACAGTGCTGCTCATGAGTATAGGAACCCATGCTAAAGTTGACTAAAAAGAGGAATAAAAAAATCATCTTTTGTAAATTGATCTTAATGCCTTAATTGAAAAAAATTAGGAAAAATCCAACCTTTGTGAATGAATAATGTATCGTAAATAAATAAATGTTCTTCCTTAAAATACATGGGGCATAAGTATAGACACCCCTATGTTAAATTCTCATAGAGGCAGGCAGATTTTTATTTTTAAAGGTTATTTCATGGCTCCAGGATACTATGCATCCTGATGAAGTTCCCTTGGTCTTTGGAAATAAAATAGCCCCACATCATCACATACCCTTACCATACCTAGACATTGGCATGGGGTACTTTCCATAAAATCATCTCTCAATTCAAATCAAACCAGCTATTATATATATCTGAAATAAGACCATGCCAATCTCTAGGTAAGTACAGGATGTCTGCCAACTAGTGGAGGGGAGTATGAATGACATATAACACTCTATTCAGAGAAAACAGCTGTTTGATTCAGTACCGCGTCCTGTCGCAATTTTGCGACTTTGGCGCTTAAAGGTTAATATTCAACGAGCTAAGCTGCTTGACTCTGATTGGCTAACAGCTAGCCAATGAGAGCCTGGCTATCAGCAACCTTTACCTAGCGCAACTGGGCGAGCTAATGAATAGTAATGAGCCTAGGAAACATGATGTCAGACTGACCATCTTTTGTAATTGGCCTGATTTCTCTGCTTATTTCTTTCCAGTGGCTAGAGCTGACAGAGGAGTTAGCAGTTCATTTTCAAATTCACAACATAACACAAACACATATGGACCTAACATATTTCAAAAAATGTAAGTAAAAACGGTTTTGTGTGGCAGGGCAACTTTAAGATCAATTTCCAAAAGATCAACTTAAGCATGGGTTCCTATACTCATGAGCAGCACTGTATGAGGATCGTGCACATACTGACCCTGCAGGGAGTTTAGTATAGTGAATATGTAGATCCCAGGGAGAGAGATGTAGGTGATACTCGCTAATCCCCAAGGTAAGCCCAGCACACAGCTGAGGCCCAGCACTGTGGCACAGTCTTTCAATAACTTCATCCCTTTCTCCCTGTTTATCTTCTTCCAGCCACTGCTTTGAGCGCCTCCACTACCTGCCCGTAGCCCCCAGAGCTTAAACACCACCAGCCCCAGCATGCAGGAATTACACAGTATCATCAGCACACATGGGACGGCCACGGTAGTGATGAAGCTGACCAGGAGCCTCTGTGGGAACTGGCTGCTCATCCAGCATCTGCAGGTTATTAATAAGAAAGAAAAAAAAATAAAAGCCAATATTTAGTTTTTCTATTTAGATCAAGTTAGTCTCGCTTTGCCAGACCATCCTCAAAGGCGCTGTGGAGGAGGGTCTGGCTAGTCCACACAGCATTCCGGGATGGGTGAAAAACGTGCTCTGGTTTATTGGCATTTCTTTAAACCAATCACAATCGTCATGGGCGGTGCTAAGCGCCAGATGAAGCCACGGTGCCTCGACAAAATAGCCTCGGGAAGGAACTTGTTTTGGTGGAACATGTGTACGTTCAAAAGTAGTTTTAGTCGTGCAACAGAAAACTCAGATTGGACAGATAGTCTAGCTAGCTGTCTGGATTTACCCTGCAGAGATCTGAGGAGCAGTTAACCATAGTCCAAATAAATCCACCGGAGTTTAGAACATCAACACAAAGAAAGCGGAAGGAAATGGTCATCGGCGAAATGACATGCTTCCGGCAGAATTTCCTGCGGCACCGGAGCAGTCCCTGAAGTGGAACGTCGTGGATATATAGACTAAGATCAAGTTAACTTTGAATTACAAATAATCTGCTTCTTGGCAAGGAACAAAATAACGCACGCTTAAAATCACACTATGAACAATATTTGGTTAGAATTCCAAACTCCTGTGTGGTTGAATATTTAAAACATAACAATAAATCTTGGTTTCTTACATCTGTGCTGTTGAAGTCTGGTTGTTGGCATTCCTCAGATTGTATTTACCATAAACACCTGAAATCCCACAAACCACTGCAACCAGTGTTGGAACACCTGCATGAAGACAAGAAAGATACAGAATTTACTTCAACAAGCCCTGACCAGGGACGGAGCCAGGGGGTGGCTTCTGGGGCTCCAGCCCCAAATGTTTTCTCAAAAGCCCCGGACCCGGGAAATATTCAGTGAACTCTACAAAAATGGCTTTCAAGAATAGTACTGCCGTTAACCCCCCAAATCCTACCCTATGTTATGTCACTTAAAAATAGTAACATCAGACACATTTTGGCTTTTTTAGGTAGAAAAACAGAACACGTCTGTTCTGAGGTTATATTTTATTTTATTAAATTGAAAGACCAAAATAATGTTTAACATCATAATCAATAACTTGGGATACCGTTTTCAAATGTTCTGGAACCTGTATTGTTTACATCCGCTGCAGACTTATTCTTTTCCTCTTATTGCATTGCTGCTTTTTACAGTGCATTAACACCTCCATTACCAGCATTCAGCACTAATGTCTATCCAACTCACAATCATCATGATAAACATGCTTGGGGGGGGCCAGGAACAAATAAGCTGAGGGCACCTTCTGACTCCCTCTTTGCAGTAATGTGTATAAAGGGTAAGTCTGGTGATATTCTATATTTTTTATTGTCAACAAATCCCATTTAGACCAAAAACTACAATAAATAAATCCGACTACCAATTATTGATTGTGTTACAATTAAGCAATAGCTGACGACTGACCGTGGTAGACCAGCTGTAGCTGTTCTCAGTGACTCTCCGCTACTTGCCCAGCACCGTCAGACAGACAAAGCTAGCAACTAGCAGAATACAGTAGTAGTAGTAGTAGAGATTGAAAAGAGAGCTAAAACAAGAGTGAATATACAACCCCTCCTCACCCAAAAAAACGGCCATATGGGTCAATTATGCAAACAGCTCATGACGACCCAAAATGACATTCCTGTTAGGCCTGTTGACCTGTCACAGCTGAAGTAATTATCACGAGAACAAGTGAGGAAGTGAAGTGACCGCCGTATAAGACCGCCACATTCGGCATAAGGAGGAAGGCTGGGGTGGTGGATGGGTAAAAGAAACACAGTACTTTCCCTCAGAAAACCGGGGTTTGGGTCCCGTGTCAAAACTAAAGGTCAACTGTCATTAGGAAATGAACCAAGTTTTACGACATCTTCATTTTAGTAGTTTTATGTGACTAATTCTAAGCCAAGTTTAGGCATGAGGATGTTTTAGTCAGGTTGACAGATATATGACAATGTATACTATTGACACTAATATTCTTTCTAATCTGCTGGATGTGTAAATAATACACTGTTTGCGAACAGGTTCAATTGCACCTGACTGCAGTACGCAGATCGGGGTTGGGCCAAATGTGGGCGGAGCTACACGTTTGACTCCGTGGGCGCACCATCTGGTGGCGGACATCAGGCAGCACATTCTCAAACGTTTAGCTCCGCCCACATTGAGCCACTCCTCGATCTGCGTACTGCAGTCAGGGCTTACTCAACAGGTTTGCCATATAATGTAAAAAAAAATATGTCAGTTTACAACTTGTTTCTGCTGCCCCCAAGTGGACAAAAGATCTGTTGCAGGTTGAAAGCTCTTATAATTTCAGCAAATGAAATGACCACAGACCAATTAACACACAATGGATGTAGGGACCTAATTTAATTTAATGAATTAAATTTGTCGCTTTTTCCGACGTTTTGTTGCTTTTTTCAACATTTTTTTTTTTATTCATTGTAAATAAACCTAATTTAAATGACGTTACACCTCATTTTGAGTTTACGAAAAGCAAAAATTATCAATTATTTTGAGTTAAGATCAGAGGATGCTGAGTGAATCACAGACTGGTTTGTGTCAAAGTTCAGTCAGGATGCTGTTTTAAAACCATTTAAATTTTTTTTTTCAAATCCTATAAAATGTAATAAACCACCCACAATTAAATGGAAGTTATCATTAATTTTACCTGCGAAGAACGTTGTATGTGTTCCATACAACATAAATGCATGCATCCAAGTTATTTGGTTGAAAGAAATCCATATTTCTGATATAAAAAACTTAGAAAATGGATCAAATTTGACCGAAGGAAAACACAAGGGTTAAAAACATAGCTCTACTGCACCCCAAGTGCAAAAATAGGATAAATTGGAGAAATTGCTCTGAATTAAAAATGTGCATTATACAATCTGAAAACATGAATATAGGACTGTATACACTCATAATATATGGGACTGTATGTAGAAATATTCTCACATTTCAAAATGAATAATAGTTGAAGGCTTTTTCTTCATGAATAGTCCAACTCAATTTGAGCTGCACAGGGTATTTTAATTTGGCTATTTTTCGGAGTTATAAGCAGCATTTCAAGAGAGCAGATTTATTATTATACACCTTTTGACAGAAACACCGTCCCAACCAGACTCTACTCACCCCATCCCACCATGCTGAGCTTTAGCAGGTATCTCCTGACGTAGATGTTGAAGACTCGGACTAAGAGAAGGTAGAGGTGGAAGCCTTCCAGAGCTGCCCAGCTGAAGGTGGCCAGCAGGGACCAGTGTAAAAAGAGACCCAGACCCTGGCAAACCCAGCCCTCCTCATTCTCATTCAGATGCCACACCCAGAAGCTGCACAGCAGGAAGGTGAGATGGAGGCAGAGCAGCGCTCCTGTTAGTTGCAAATGCACCCCGATAGCCTTCTCTGGACGCCGACGTCTAAAAGGAAAACAATATGATAATTTTTCTATTGCCTATTTGGCAGATACAGTACTATATATGGCCATTACTGACCTACATTCTACAGATACTTTCACCTCAACACAGTCCTATGGGCCCAGTGGAGCCGGGCTGAAGCAGTGTGCAGGTCTGTAATGTTTAAAGCCATCACAATGTGGAATAGCTTGCCAACTATCCCAGTGGAGGCACCCAGTAAGGCCAGTTTTAAAAGACTACTTAGAAAACAGTTAAACAATAAAACAATCATGTAATTTAACTTAGTTGTTGGAATGTGTTATTATTTTTACCCTAATTTACAGAACTAGTTACACACAGTAATGTTATTTACTTGCACTATAAGTCACTATAAGTTTTAAAATTGTATGTATATGTTGTGATTGTGGGATCTGAATGAATAAATAAAGAAATAAAGGACTCCCACTTATCTCTACATATGTATTAGCCCAAACTGTTTTGATGTTACCTTGTCTACTGATTAAACACTTTCTTGAAAGCAGTTTCATGTATGCTTACCACTGATGCTATTAAGATAATTCTGTTTTTTCCTGTTATGAACTTGCATTCTGACACAAAGTGAGATCAACCACAGAGCTTGTTTTCACCCACAGTATCTAAAGACAAACCTCTGCGACCTATAACACCCATCTTTGCAGCCATAAGAATGAAACTGGTACACTTTAAGACTCAAACTCCCCAGGTGATCTGCACAATAGATCATTCCTGTCGGTGGCCATCAAACTTTTCAATTCATCCTCACTCTGTCGCAGTATGGACATTAGTGGACTGGGATGCTGACAGACAGGACTAACACTAACTCTAACATTAACATTCTGTAACTCTGGCAAAGTGCAAAAGCTCTGTTGAACTTGTAACCCATAATTACATCCATTTTGCACACCTTACAGCAGTTTGCACATTGTGTGCATGTCTGTGTTTAAAGGACATACTTTTTTTAAGTTTAACATAAGTGTTGTTGATTTGTTTCTTGAAACAAGTTCAGTGAAACAAGTTTCACATAATGGAAGTAATAATGTCATCATCTCTGTTAAACTATCATTACAGGACTCTTTTAATATAATTCACTCTAGACTTATGGGAATATTAATTTGAAGTCAGGCTTTAAAACTCACTGTAGACATATATAGAGGATCAAGCTGATGACTGTGAAGAAGACGGAGAGCGCTGAGCCAATGTAGGTGATATAGCTCAGGTTCACAGCATCACTTTCTCCCACTGATAACACAGGGTTCTGGCATAGAAAAAGAGACAATATATATTCAATTTCAAAATGGATTTGAAGTTCACAAGTCTGACGGAAGAAGGTGTGATTTCTGTTAGTTTATTTGTTCTGTGTTCCTCGAGACCGCAGAGGGTGGGGGGTGGGAGAGGGTTTTTGTTCTTATTCAATTTGTGTTTCTCTGTTCTGTATGTCTAATGATAAAAAAACAATACAAAATTGATCTTAAAAAAAAAGAAGTCTGATGGAAGCCTTTTTAGTAGATATATTGTAGATATTGATTCATATGTGTCTTAGATACCACTCTATGCCTCTGTAAATTACATTTCCAACCACCTGTTTTGTATGCGCATTTTCAATAATAGTACAGCATTCACAAATGCTGGAAATTCCAAAACAGGACAAAATATCACTACAACGAAAAACCTTTTTTTGCATGGCTGCATAAATTCACATTTAATTTTGCCCATTTTCTGGAAATTCAGTTAAAATGTGTGCTATATCTGATGATTTTGTAACCCCCAGTAATAAAATCGTACCCTCAATTAGCTTATAATCGTTCAGCTACAAATCTGTGTGGTAACGTTGCTCACATAGAGCGCTTAAACACGCTGCGTTCCTTACACTTTTGCTCTTGTGTTTTTGAAAACATCACTTAAAGGCAAATCCTTTTGCACATTAGGTAGCATGTTGCGGCGGAGAGAGAATGTTCATTTTACCACAAGCACAGCAAAGAAGCTCATGTGGTTGCAGCTGCAAATAAATTCAGCTCCGGTGTCATCGGTATCACAGCCCTCTGTGCTCCAGCTACCTAAAAACACACACATACAATATGATGTTTAAATCTGAGTTGATCTTTTAATTTGGGAGCAAAAAGACTGTGGCTGGCATTTGTAGCCTACCTGTTCCATCATTAAGCATTGACTCCCGCCAAAACACACATGTCCCATCTCCCACCTGAAACACGTTCAAAAGTGTATTCAAGATATGATGAAAGCAGATTCATCCATATATATATATATACAGTGCCTTGCGAAAGTATTCGGCCCCCTTGAACTTTTCGACCTTTTGCCACATTTCAGGCCTCAAACATAAAGATATAAAACTGTAATTTTTTGTGAAGAATCAACAACAAGTGGGACACAATCATGAAGTGGAACGAAATTTATTGGATATTTCTAACCTTTTAAACAAATAAAAAACTGAAATATTGGGCGTGCAAAATTATTCAGCCCCCTTAAGTTAATACTTTGTAGCGCCACCTTTTGCTGCGATTACAGCTGTAAGTCGCTTGGGTATGTCTCTATCAGTTTTGCACATACGAAGACTGACGAAATTTTTGCCCATTCCTCCTTGCAAAACAGCTCGAGCTCAGTGAGGTTGGATGGAGAGCGTTTGTGAACAGCAGTTTTCAGTTCTTTCCACAGATTCTCGATTGGATTCAGGTCTGGACTTTGACTTGGCCATTCTAACACCTGGATATGTTTATTTGTGAACCATTCCATTGTAGATTTTGCTTTATGTTTTGGATCATTGTCTTGTTGGAAGACAAATCTCTGTCCCAGTCTCAGGTCTTTTGCAGACTCCATCAGGTTTTCTTCCAGAATGGTCCTGTATTTGGCTCCATCCATCTTCCCATCAATTTTAACCATCTTCCCTGTCCCTGCTGAAGAAAAGCAGGCCCAAACCATGATGCTGCCACCACCATGTTTGACAGTGGGGATGGTGTGTTCAGGGTGATGAGCTGTGTTCGCTTTTACGCCAAACATAACGTTTTTGCATTGTTGCCAAAAGTTCGATTTTGGTTTCATCTGACCACAGCACCTTCTTCCACATGTTTGGTGTGTCTCCCAGGTGGCTTTTGGCAAACTTTAAACGACACTTTTATGGATATCTTTAAGAAATGGCTTTCTTCTTGCCACTCTTCCATAAAGGCCAGATTTGTGCAGTATACGACTGATTGTTGTCCTATGGACAGAGTCTCCCACCTCAGCTGTAGATCTCTGCAGTTCATCCAGAGTGATCATGGGCCTCTTGGCTGCATCTCTGATCAGTCTTCTCATTGTATGAGCTGAAAGTTTAGGAGGGACGGCCGGGGTCGTTAGCTTTGTAGTGGTCTGATACTCCTTCCATTTCAATCTTATCGCTTGCACAGTGCTCCTTGGGATGTTTAAAGCTTGGGAAATCTTTTTGTATCCAAATCCGGCTTTAAACTTCTCCACAACAGTTTCGTGTGTCTCCTTGTTCTTCATGATGCCTCTCTGCGCTTTGAACGGACCTCTGAGACTATCACAGAACAGATGCATTTATACGGAGACTTGATTACACACAGCTGGATTCTATTTATCATCATTAGTCATTTAGTTCAACATTGGATCATTCAGAGATCCTCACTGAACTTCTGGAGAGAGTTTGCTGCACTGAAAGTAAAGGGGCTGAATAATTTTGCACGCCCACTTTTTCAGTTTTTATTTGTTAAAAATTTTGAAATAGCCAATGAATTTCGTTCCACTTCATTATTGGGACCCACTTGTTGTTGATTCTTCACAAAAAATTACAGTTTTATATCTTTATGTTTGAGGCCTGAAATGTGGCAAAAGGTCGAAACGTTCAAGGGGGCCGAATACTTTCGCAAGGCACTGTATATATATATATATATATATATATATATATATATATATATATATATGTGCTCTTGGGGTGCCTTCACAGCTGCTTTTGTTATTTTACCTGTTTGTTGTGTTTGAAGGTTAATTTGATGGGTTGGGAGAGGTTTTTGACAGGAAGGTTCCCTGCCCTCACTGCCAGGACTAACCCCCCCAAAACACGGACAGGCTGGTCTGGTGGTATGAGCAGTATCGCTTTTGACAGAGTGGGTCTCAGCTGCAATGAAAGAACGTTTGACAGAAGATTGTTGATGATGGAGATTTGTGTTTTTGCACTGCTGTTGTTATGCTTGATGTTGATGTTGAATTTATTAACTGATCTTTTTCTTAGAGCTGTTATCACCGCACAGACATTTCTTGATATTTAATTTTTTTTATAAATGGTTAACTATATGCACTGCGTCACACCATATTGTGTCACGCCCCCGCCTGCCGTGACTTCCGCACGGTGACAGTCTGGTGTGTGGGTGAATGTGTTTTGTTTTATTTCTTCATTTTGTTATGCCTGCAGTGTGTTTGGTGTGTTTCTGTTTCCACCTGCATGTTCCACAGTGCCCCCTTCTTTACCACCTACTCTAGTCTGCGCCTGATTTCTGTCCCCCATTCTTGACATCTTATGTATTACACACCATTAAGGTCATATTATTGTTTGTTGTATTGTATTTGTATTAAGTTGTTTTTAATGGCTGCATCGTGGCCTAAGTGCCCAAGACAAATTTCCCACCTTGTGGCAAAGGAGAAACAGGACATTAATACTAGGGTATTGTTAATTAGAGGTGAATCAGCTTCCTCAATCAACCTCCTCCATTTTTTATAGAACACAATGGCTGGCTGTGAGTGTACAGAGTTCATGGAAATCAATGCAAACCAGCATGAGGGGAATGTCATACCTTGTATAAATATACAGACGGAGCTAACTGAAAGTAGAAGCCAGTGTCAGCGCACAAAAGTATGAACGGCCTTCTTCTGTATCTATCCTCTGGAATTGCAGCTATGTTTGTGATTTCCCAAACTTAACTTCTCTTTATGTCCTCGTCCATTGTGATCAGATTAATAAGGGCAACTAAGGAGGAGTTAATATTCTGTGGCTCAAATGTGACTGACCTGGAAAAAAGTGCTGTTGATCAGAGAGGCCACCAGCAGGGTCTCCTTGTCAGGCACAGATCCCCTGCTTCTCTGGAGAGCCGAGGCTGGGATGTAAATGCTGTGTTCAGGAGTGGGACTCTCTTCAACCTAAAAGCCATAGTGTATACACAAAACATGTAAAAAAAAGTATGGAAAGGATTTATCTATGGTAATTAACTTATTGTTAATAATTTTAATTGCTTCGATTTAATTGCTCTGATGCTCAGACTGTCTTCTGAAAAACAAGCCAACATACGTTGTTTGTTCAACCAGCAATTACGACTCATATTTACGTTTAAAATGGGGGGCGCTCTCTAGTGGCTGAGGTGATTATGACGGGGGCGAAGCATAAAGTAAAACGACGAGTATAAGAGTGTCAAAATCCATTTAAGGGATGGGTCAAACAAACATTTTACTATGTTTCAGTTTAATTAACGTGTTTAAACTTAACCAAATAGTTTTCTCTTATTCTTATTCTCTTATTCTTTATTTTATAAAGGATAACACACATTAATCAACCAGCCGGCTAATTTTCAACTGTAGTCCTTTGGCCAGATGATTTTAGACCACAGTTTTGGTGCCTATACATAAAGAAATAGTTTTTTTGCCAAACCTATCCAAACTGCGAAACATTTCACAACGTTATATATGTATGTATGTATATACGTTAGATATAAGGACAGAAAAACGCTCCTGTGGGTCGTATTTAGTGCCACCACTAGGGTGCTGATTTATGAAACGCTCCTGTGTGTGACATTAGATGGGCAGAATAAAAAACCTATACAGTTGTGTGGTTTGGAGGACCTGTTGGATGTTGTACACATGTTCCAAGGAAAGACAATACAGTGTAACATCCTCAACTCTACTACACATGCTTGTGTATGGTGAAGACAACTAACACTATTTTTCTCCTGTTTTGCTTATTTATTAGTACATTTCATACAACAACTTGAGATTGACCTGATAAGACAAGAGCTGGGAGCTACCCAACCATATCCTCACCTTTTCAGACCAGCTCACACTCTGATAAATGAAGTTTGGGATCGGTCGTCTCGGTAGCCTACAGCTTCCAATGCTGTCCTCATAGCACCTACCAACACATAGTTCACATATTTCGTGATTTTTTGTTTTGTAGTATAAAGGCGGAGATTGATTTGGTGAATATGGATGATGCTCAAAGACTGAGATGGCTGTTCACATATGAAACATATAAATTAGCCAATTATCTAGATAAAGCTTGGGAGAAGAGGAAAAAAGCTATCGAGATGAATTGTAGATGAGAATTTGTTGTTTGTGTGTGGTATGTGTGTACGTGTATATACATATGTGTATATGTATATATTTGTATTCATGTATTTCTCCGAATGATTTGTATATGCGACAGGAAGATGTTTGTTAAATACATCAATTTGTGGTGTCTTGTAATCCCATGTGGGATGGGCCAAAATGTTTGGCATGACACAGAAATAAAAATAAAACATAACTAACTAAATATTTTAGCAATCCAAACACTTACATAAACTTGAATAAGCATTGATTTTAGGTGAAAAACCAACACAACTAAGATGCCTTTTGTCCTTTGACATTATTTTAAATGATTACATTACACAGTCATGTATGGGTTGTGTACCACATTGGCCAGTGAAGCCATTTAGGAAAACACTGTGGTAGAGAAATGCCCGGTCAGGTTTAGTTCCTGAAACGCTGACACACTGGTTCCCCTAACAACAATATGGTAAGTTTATGATAATTAATCAATTGTTGTTGTTTACGTACACATTTTGTTTCAGGGTCTCACAATCATGTCAGAGATATCCCAGCATTCATTAGACAGAAGCGAGCAGCCACACTTATTCATTAGTGTAAGAGAAGGATGTATTGTTGTTCAATAAGAGGAGAGTAAGATATACAGTATCAGCTTTATATGTATGAGTATGAGTTACCTGGTCCAGGGGCCACCACCTTGTTTTTGTTGTTTTAGACATTCATCAAGGACATTTTCACAGTTACCTGTCAGGGGGACAGAGAAGAAAGAGAAAGAGTCAAAGATAGTACAATATATGGCTATAGGTCTGCCAATGCAATAAGACAAGTGACATGTTGTCAGATTGTGATCACCACTTACTCAGGGAAACTGTGACTTTTAGTGTTGCAAAACTGGTTGGGTAAGAGTCCCTAACGCTGTGTATCAGGGGAACCATGAGTGACTTTGTTTTTCTCACGATGTGAAAATCTACGACCTTAATATATTCACAGTTAAAATGGTACTCACTTCATAAACACACAGCCATAAAATACACAACAAACGTGAAAAACTTACCGGCAGCTTGGGCCGTAGAAAACCACGCAAGTGTGACTAAAGAAAAAGTAATCCACATCGTCTCAGTGATGCTCAGACACATGTGATGTGACTGTTCCCTGCACAGCGGTGTTCTGCTTGATGAATGATCGGGGAGTTTCACATCTGCATTATGTCACATGGTGGTGGCTGATTGGGGGTGGAGAGCTGATAGGGACGAGAAGTGATTCATGTCTGACGCCTTTTAAAGGGTATTTTAATGACTCAAATCCTTTAAGATGCTGATGTTAATTTCCTTTTTTTGTCACATTGTTGATTTATTGATGAGTAGTGCTGCATTATCACTGAAAAGAAAGACAATAAAATCTCCTCCTTTTACAATGTGACTGTTCATAGAAAAAAATTATATTATTTTACTGTGACTAAATCTTCAAGATTACAGAAAAAAGAGGCTATAGAGAAAAGAGGAAGCTTTTGAAATGTTAACTGTTTTCCTATACGCAAGAAAAAAGAAATAGTTAAGACACAAGGGTCAATAAGTACTGACACTTCGGGCTGGGGAAGTGAAACTCTGCAACCACATAATGTTCTCAAAAGTTGCCAGCCCATACGACGTAGGAAAATGACAATGCTATTCATACTTGGATTATTTATATTAATTATATTTTTTAATATAGTATCTGAATAATTCAAAGCTATACATATGACTTTAAGGATTGGAAACTATTTGCAAACACGTGACCATTGCACTATACTGATATATTTAGACTTAATTGTAAAAATGTACATTATTCTACAGTAGGTTAGTGACAGAAACAGCTTCCCTTAAATCACACTCAGAGCTAAGCAACAATAAAAGTTTATGTGTAAAGGAAATTTCTACATTACAGAACACATTGTTTACATCACAAGTTTACAGTTTAGGGAATTTCCAACCTAACATGTCAGGAGGGGTACATATAGGAGTTTATGTTGCTATGGTTACATGACAGGGTAATACCAGCTATTCAATTCAAATCAATTTTATGTACAGTGTCAAATCATAACAGGAGTTATCTCAGGACACTTTACAGATAAAGTAGGTCTATAATTTACAGAGACTCAACAATTCCCCCAAGAGCATGCATTTGGTGCGAAACCGGTGATGAAAAACTTCCTTTTAACAGGCAGAAACCTTGAACAGAACATGGCTCTATAGGTGGGCCATCTGCCTCGACAGGTTGGGGAGAGGGAGAGAGAGAGAGAGAGAGAGAGAGAGAGAGAGAGAGAGAGAGAGAGAGAGAGAGAGAGATGCACAGCAACTATCTAACTAACTAATACCGGTAATACCTATAATAAGGCTAGAAATATGAATCATAATCATTATAGCATTAGGTATAATGGAATGGCATAATGAGCATTATGCAATATGCATTGTAGTAATAGTAAAGGTCACTGACCAATGACTAATAATAACAGTAGTAGTAGTAGTAGTAGTAGTAGTAGATAGTAGCAGTGTGCGTTCGAGCAGGACCACTCCAGCAGCCGCAGCCACGATCCAGGTGCCACCACAACCAGCTGTGCTATGCTATCAACGATTACATCAGGGCTTGATCACCTGGACTGGTGGCAGGAAAGGGTGTCTAATCAAATTTGACTGCTGAAGTCTTCACAGGAGTTGAACTCAGTCTGTCCTCCATGCGTCTCTTCCTCTGCTTCTTGGCTGACAGACAGATCCACAGGAAAATAAAGAAACCTTGACAAAGACATAAATAAATTATGAAACCATGAGTGGAGTTACAAGCTGGTGAAAGAGAACTGTTGATAAAGAACAATGTATCAACATATAGACAGGTTGAAAACCTTTTAATGGAGAGAAACTACTCAGAACTGAGAGCAGACCTTGTGCAGAGTTGAGGATGCAGAAGAGGTAGAGGATGGGGTAGTTGATATATCCTGAGCCCAGGAAGGCCAGGCCCCAGGTGGTGCCCATCAGACAGGTAAGACCCATCACGATGAGGCTACTCCTGCACGAATCGTTGAACTTCTCGGAGCCTCTCAAAGTCTTTCCCTGAGCCTCTGCTCCAAGCTTCGAAGTGCTCCTGAAGACTTGTTTCATTTTGCAGATGTTAGAGGCCACTACCAACAATATGCCAGAGTTGAAAATGAATATAAGGGTGAAATACACCAGGTTCAAGGAGTAGAAGTAGGAGTCATCTGTAATCCAGCAGCTGTGGGACAGGCAGATAACCCAATGGGCTGTCAGAATACAGTTTCACAAGGGATGATGCAGGCCAGGGGACATGCTATCATAAATAAAATAATCTGATCTTTAATGTTTGAAGATACAATCCTTAAGATTTTTTTGAGTAAATATTTGATACAATTAATGGTTGGTATTATTCCAACAGTAACAATTTAATGTAGGCTTCTTACATTCTGTAATTACCTTTCCATTGTTATTGGCGGAGTCCGCCAATCCCTTGCAGTATTCAAATGGTCTTCACACACACATTTCTGATTTTCATTAACCCCACTTGATGTTACCACCATAACCAAAGGGGGCCAAATCAACCAAGATTATAATTTTAAGGCTTTTTGTCATACAAATATGGTACAAAATGATACCTAAAAAAATGCTTTGTATGTGAGAGCACGTCGTATCAAGCAGATGATAATTATTGTCTACATAATGTCTCCTGTATGAGATGTTTGTCATATGCAGAATAAGCTTGCATATAAATCAATATGTAGCCTACATATAAACATAAGTAAAATAAACATTTTGATGAAAAACACATTGTATGATCACGTACAAGGTGTATAAATTACAGATTGTGATTTGTCTTTGTTTTTTTTTAAAGGCTTTGTAGTCGTATTGTTAAAATTTATTATTTCTGGTGTCCTGTCAAAAGCAGTTAGGATTCACCTACATGGTGTTGGTTTGGTTAGTATCAGCCATGGTCATTTCTGTATGTCCATAGAACTGTTTGAAGTCCTTCATTCCCACAGAGACTGCCACGATTACACCAGGGATTCCTGACAATCACATAACACAGAACACGGTTATATAGTCAACTAAAACTGAAATGAAAAGAAGCAGTCAAAAATAATTCTTAAACTTAAACTACATCAAAAAAACTAACACTAAACTGGATCCTAAAACTAAACTAAAGCACAATGTCTGGTTAAGAAACAATAAAAAATGATATATGAAGAAAAGTACCACAGACGAGGTAAATACTCAGAGCCTGTCTGGTTTAGTGGCTTCTGTGGAAGCCACAAAATGTTTCCTTTTTTAGTCTTTTTCTGATAAACTGAAACTGAAAATGTCTCCTGTCTGTGTTAAAATGTTGTCACCATGTTCGTCATCAGACACCCCCACACCACACGTAGAAAATAGGTGTTATCGCAGCACTCACCCCATCCAGCCAGAGACAGTTTGACCATGTAGTGTTTGAAGTAGGTGTTAAACACCTTTATCAGCAGTAGATAAAGGTGAAGTGCCTCTATGGCCATCCAGGTGAAACAGCAGAGCAAGGAGTAATGCATGAGAGCGGCGACAAACACACACACCCAGGCTGGCTCTACCGTGGCCCCCCACTCGGTCAGCAGGAAGGTTGTATTGAGCAGAAGTAAGGCCCCGCTCAGAGATACATGAATAGAGATGGAGTAATCCATTTTCTGGTTTCTGAGGGAGAGATAGGGACATATAATGACTAGGCCACATGCACAGGCAAGAGAGGTGATCTTTGATAATCAGACAGGATTTGGCTGCTCCATTTTCTTATTCTTTTATTCCAATTCTTCCTTGTGTCTCTTTCACTGCATGTATAGACAACACTGAGCTGCATGGAATGCATAAAATACATGTATACCTACCGACCGAAGACATATAGCACAAGGGAAAAAGCAGTGAAGAACGCAGACAGGCCGCAGCCTATGTAACTGATGTTCGACAGGATTTTCCAGTGGATTTCTGAAATTGGGCCTCTCATCTGCAGAAAATAGGGAATTTATTTGCAATTTACAGATGAACTTTTACCAACATCTGGGAACAAATCAGAGAGTAATTTCTCATCCTGTCATCGTTGGGGTCAAATTTGACTCCATTCAATATTTAATGTTTCTAAATAACTGCTAGACATAATTACTGTTTTGCTTCATATTTAATGACTTTTCCTAATTTAATGGGAAAACTAGGCGAACATAAAATGAACATGATGTTATGTTTTCAATGACCTGTATACATTTTGTTAGCATTAGTGTTCTTTGGGGTCAAAGACAGTTTTAGCTGTTTCAAACATAGACGATAAATCGGTATGAACATTTCTAAATGTCCTCATACCTAAACGACAGAATAGTTCAATTGCCAATGACTCCCAAAAAGGCATATTCTTTTTACTGCCGCACGGTGGCCGTTTTTTTAACACATGACTGTAACACATGAACGCAGAAGCAGTTTTAAACATGTGACTGTAGGACACGTTTCAAATTTTTTGTTATTTAGTTCTGTAAGCAGATATTGTTGTATTTTTTGCTTTTCTTTGATTTCTTTTCTTTTCTGTATATGTCATGAGGTGTTTTGGTGTTGTCTGACTGGAGGTTGATTTGGACCCCAGGAAGACTAGCTGGTCGTCTAGGCGTCAGCTAATGGGGATTCTTATAATAAATACAAATACAATCAGCAGCGAAAACCCGTGGTATTAAAAATGTTGCATGCTTGCACAAACAACAGGGGGTTAAACGCAACCTGTTTCAGTTTAATTACACTTTTGCTGTTTTGTCAGGGCTGAATGTGCCCGTAGTTAACACTGTAAAACGGAACTACCGGTAACCGTCCGTTCCCACGTGTCACGGAAACGTAAACCCACCCACGACCTTTTCCTTATCATAACTGCGTCAAAAGGGACGCCAAGAGTCACGTTAAAGGAGACTTTTAGCATCAACAACGACAAAGGAACCTGACCAAGCGTCCGTATTTTACGAGATAGGAGGGAGAATCTGTTGCAACCACTTAGTTAGGGTTAGCAAATCATAAGGGATTGTCTCACTGTGTCATGGACTAAGGTCTGTAAAAGTCAGTCCATTTTAGAAAATGACCATTGACTTTTGCATTCACAAAGAACACAACGCCCGGTCCTGTGCTTGTTTGCGCTTTCACACTCTGTCACCTCACTTTCTTGTTTGCTCCCGTGATACTTTTTTATTTCCTCTATAAAGGTTCTGAATGAATAAAGGCTTGACTAACTAATATCATCAGAAACAAGTCAGTCAAATCTAGTGTGTATTCTTACCAGTAAGACTGCAAAGGGTGTTGCATGGTTACAGTTGCAAGTAATGTGAGTCTGGGTATCATTGGTCTCACATCCATCTGATTTCCAGTGCCAATCTGGGAGTGTGAACATTTTACTTTGTTAATTCTACTGGTTGTCTAAACAGCAAGATAAACAAAAATATCATATTTTTTGTTTTACAATTTTAAATATGCTAACACGTAATAACACAATAGACAGGCAAATATGGACTAACACAAAGTCAATCATATAACTTGCTGACTTATGTTGCAGAAATCTTTTGCTGAGTTTTGTTAGAAAAGTATTTTCTCCAATTTGGAAGCAAGTTCATAAACAATAATACAATTCCATTGCTTTGCTATTTATCCTAATGTAAGCAAAACACATATACAACCTACCACTTTCATCTAAATAGTGACACTGTAACCACGAGTCATTCTGTAAAGATACAAAAAAAGAGATACATTAAAGTTAACAATGGTACATGCCAGCCAGTCAAAGAAATGTACCCAATAGATTAAAAGTAGGTTTAGCAAAACACTGTGATCAAATCCAGTGAAATCCATTTTTTTAATTCCCTTTTAAAGCCAAAGTGTTCAGTGTGGCAGTGGTCTGACACGCTAGTGATGAATTACAACAGTGGGTTACACTTTACTTGAAGGTATCTACAGAAGAGTCATGAAAGTGTCATAAACATTATAAACAAGTCATAAACGTTTATGACATAACACTTCTGTCATTAAGTGTCATTCTGTTTTGGTGATGACAAGTTAGGGTTAGGGTTAGAGTCAGGGTTAGGGTTCATGTGTCATGACAGTGTCATGTCACTCTTATGTAGATACCTTCAAGTAAAGTGTTACCAAACAGTGTTTAAATTTTCACTTAAGCAATGGTTGCCATGTGCCATCACCACAATACAGTCTAGGGCTGCAACTAATGATTACTGTCATTGTCGGTTAATCTGTCAATTGTTTTCTCGATTACTTGTTTGGTCTATAAAATGTACGAATATGGTGAAAAATGTCGATCAGTGTTCCCCAAAGCCCAAGATGACGCCCTCAAATGCTTTTTGTTTTGTCCACAACTCAGATATTCAGTTTACTGTCACAGAAGAGAAGAAGAAACCACAACATATTCACATTTAAAAAGATGGAGTCAGAGAAGTTTTACTTTTTTTCATAAAGAACGAATCAAATTGATTTATTGATTATCAAAAACGTTGACAACTAATCTATTAATTGATTAAATGTTGCAGTTCTGATAGAGTCAAATTAAATCAGCCCAACATTTGTCAAATTAACGTGTTACATCTATTACATCTGTACAATCTGTTCAGCATACAGCAGCCCTGTCTATCATAAAACCCGAGTTTGACAATCAAACAGATCAATGTTAAAAACATGAAAGCATGCATGCACAGACAGACTTACAGCCATAGCTGTGTGAAGAGCAATTCTGAAAGTCATCTTGATTGGCTTCTTCAGATTCTGAAGGCGGTGTTCGCCCAGTACCTCGATTCTGAGAACCATTGATGAGATTTCCTCCTGTTTAAACTAAAAGACAGTCAACACGACAGTTAGCCTCCAGCCAGCCCCTACAGGAACCCCAACCCAGCCAGCACAAACCCCAGCGCTGGTTGCTAACAATGCTAACGATGCTAACGACAATAACAGAAAGTTTAATCATCCGTCAACAACATGTTGAAACAATATGTTTCCCTCAAACCGTAATTAAGAATGCAGTTCAGTTGTTTGTGCTGTATATCTATGTGTATACATATATGACGTATGTCTACTCTCACACACTCACACACACACACACCCGTTATAAACAATAATCTGCTTCATTCATTCTGAATGTTAAGCTGTAACATGAGGGTGTCGGGACTGTGGATTGGACGGACGAATACATGCGTAAAAAGGATCAAGGAAATACTTTGAACTGGCTGTGCTGCATGTAGCTGACCAAACCAATAATCCTCTTCTCCTTTGGGAGGGTGTCCAGGGCGTCTGCAGGCAGCCAAATGTCAGGGATAAATGATGTGTTCTGAGGCAGCAGCTAACATTGGGTGGAAGAAGATGCCGTTAAGAACTACAGGACAGTTTGTGGTTTGGTTTGCACTCAAAACACACAAAAAAAACCCCACCAATGTTAATCTTAGCAAAGACATGTTCACCATCATGTTATCACAAACATCACCGTTCCTTCTAAATTCATCAGCACCATCTTCATCACAGCGCGTGTACCTGTGGAGCTACTATCTTGATTTCAGAGTCGGTGAGCTCAGCCCCACTGAAGTTGAGCACATTCAGAGACAAGTCCTTCAGTTCGTAGTTAATGGAGCCTCCAGTCTCAAGCTGGGATTTTCCCATGATGTTATGAATCATCTTTCTTTCCTCACTGCAAAAAAAAAAGAAATGGACCTCAAACACATTTCTTCTGATGTGACATGTACAAGTGATTGCAGAGAATTTTTGGCATTCACCAGTTTTCTTGTACTTAAAATGTTCTCGTAGGTACAAAAAAATATTCAAGAGTGAGCCAGACTTGACTTGTCGTATGAGTCTTGTGCACACGGGAAACACATTCGATTTAAGAATTATAATAGCTTCATCTAAACCTGGAGATTCATCAAGTTCTCATCATTGAGGATGTTACAATCTCTTAATTGCATCTCGGAGGAGATGAGGAGAGAGGAAGCAACAGCCCGTTGATCAAAATCTGTTCAACTGATTGGTCAGCTGATCTGATAGGGCATAAAAAGAGCTGCTGGGCTGTTGTGGAAACAGCATTACTGTAATATTAATCTTTCAACATTGGTATACTGTAGATCAGGCAAACTACCCGTGGAAACAGGAATGACATCACCATCTGCAGCTATTTAGTTACTTATATGTGTTTTTAAATGAAAAAAAGATTTCATGTGTGTAGGAAAGAATAAAGAAAAACAAAAACTTGCTAATTTAGTTTTCCTTCATAAGCCAAAAGGCATTACTTATTTTCACCTGTTTTATTTTTCTTTTCCAAAAAATACAGCTATAAAGTCACAGTGTTATTTTTAGTCCTATAATACAATCCTGAGGCTGAACGGGACCACAGACTTACTGCAGTCTTGGTTTTTCACAGACTCATTAGGCTATACATAGATTTTAGGGCTGTGGAACGAACTCCGAAAGGCGACTATAATTCCAACAGTAAAAAAAACAATACTATTCGAATGCTGAAATTACTATTCAAATTTAATTTTTCTTTTTATAAATAGGTGGGCTAACGTTAGCTAATCTCCGTCTTCTCATGGAAATCGGAAGAAGGATGGGAAAAAGTTTTAACATGACTTTATAACCGACATCCGCCAAAGTGCTTATGTTATCAATAGTTAGCTCGTTCTGGTTCCCTAACTGCGTCGTGAGTAATAGGAGCTTAGCTGGGAGCTTCATGGAGAGTTAGAGCATTAATCTCAGTTTTTTATTGCTCCCTCATGTCGGTTATGATTTATCAGTCACATTCTGGGAGACCCTGATACCTTCATATATCTATAATCATCAGACATGAGGTTTTTATCTTTGAAACCGTTACTTATTTCTACACATTTGACAGGTGAGATGCTGTGCATCATGAGTAACTGCCATCTCCTCAAAACGACCCTGGAGCGAGCAAGGATGCCCCGTTTGGTGAAAAAACACCTCCATCCTCACATTTCTCTCTTTTGCATCCTGGCTGAGAGGAGCTCAGACGTGATTGGGTGGGGGGGAGGGCATGTTATCCAAATGGAAAGCACCCAGTATAGCCCTGTCATGATGACAAATGTTAGTGTACTATTACTATTTTCTAATTGTCTAGACATTTAGACACACTCTTCTGAACGCCAAAGTTAAGAATAATGCACGGCTAAATTTGTGCTGATTTCTGACAGCAGGATTCCAAGTGTGACTTCCTTCTTTTCATACTGGATTCATCCTCTGGGAACCATGAATGTCTGAAATGTGTGCCAACCCAACCAATAGCTGTTGAGGCATTTCTAATGGCCAAATGAAACCTCATGAAGCTTTGTGAACCATTTTCTTTATTTTCTTAGCCCACAGTGTTTTCCCTAGGTATGTTAAGAACTTAGGTGCACGTGTTTGGCGGGAGATTTAGGGGTCCTCCCTCAAGAAAATGTTGCTTTTTTTAAATGAATAAAAAAAGAAATGCAATTTCACATTATTTTAGACCATTATTATTACCATATCTGTCTAAAACGTTGGGAAAGCTAAAACAGATCAATAAAAAACACTCAAAAAGCTTAAATAAAAATTAATAAAATGTGCCAAAGAAGTCCTAATACAATAATTAGATCTGAGAAAAGTCATTTTGATGCTAACGCTGAAAAACTTAAATTCGGTTTAGATAGCATACACTTTATTGTCCCAGAGGGGAAAGTTGTCTTGGACATAGTGCTACAAACATGTAACAGAAAAAAAACATTCTAAAATCAACATAAAATAAAACCAACATAAACATAAGATCAACGAAGTGTCCTAGGTCACAACAGAAGGACACACATGACAGCACAGACAACACAACATTCTAAGAAGTAACTAGTAATTGTGTAAAGTGCAAATTGCAAAATGTGCTGTTGTATTTTTTTGCACCCCTGCTCTGCTGTGCTAAGATTTACTATTAACTATTGGAGTTTAGGATAAACGATAACTTTAGTCTGTTTGTTTTATCATTTATCCCAAAGTCTACCAAGCTGCTGAACTTAGCTTCTGAGCTTTCTCACAGCACCCAATCAAGGTCAGATCAGACCCACATCACATCTGGACACAATGCAAAAAATTGGATGTGTGCCTTGAGTCTGAAAAATAATCAGGACCGTTTACTGTTGTTCTCCCTCTCACCTCTGGACAACTCCAGTGCAAGTGGATGCATTTGCACACGCATCACTGTCATTGCTTGTTGCATTATTTCTAGTCTTGCATTGCTAGACCTATGTCCACAGCGCTGTAGAGTCTGGCTACACCACACATACATTCCAGGATAGGAGAAAAAAACCCGCTGTGGGTGGTTTGAATTTCTTTTAACCAGTCCCAATTGTTTTGGGCGGTGCTATGCACCAGACGCAATGACAGCAAAATGGTCTCTGGAAGGAACTTGTTTTGGTGAAACATTTGGACCGCAAAAAAAACCCTCAACATACAATATTAAATGTTAAAGTTAACTCTTCACACAATACAGCAATGTGAGCTATTTAAATTAGCTGGATACATGGTTACACATAATTTGCTCTTACCAGTGTATTGTCGTAAGTCATTTTTATGCTCACGCTCATTTACTTAAATTTGGTGTAGGTGATGACCAAAATGGCTTGGGTGCTGCGCCTAAACCTTTTAGTGGTAGGGAAAATCCTGCACTAGATGCTGCTCATCTGTTCAACAAAGGTTTGAAAGCATACTGAATTGGAGAAGCAGGTCTGACACTTACCTAATAAAGGCTGTCTTGACTTCATGGTCGCTACTGAAGAGGTCCGGACATGAATCCCTCATGTAGAAGAGTTGCATCATGCCTGTCTCAGAGTCTTGACTAGCCAGAGAATGAATCATTGGCAAGATGGTAATGTTCTTGCATAAGTAGACACTGCAATTGCTATCTGAAAAGTGAGAGAGGAATCAGACTTAAGATGCAGATGCATGGTTTTGGAACAGGGCAGTTGGACACAACACCTTTCTGACCCCCATCAGAGCTTCATTCTTCATGCAAAGAGTCAGCAGTCTGCTTGAGAGACAGTATACTTACTTTGTGTCATGCTGTACTCAACCCTGGTGTCGTGTATTGTCACATTAGCGTCAAAGCAAGGCTGTGATAGAATGTCCAACTTCTCATTGAACGTGCATTGAAAGAGGCAGGGGAATGTATCCTTCAGGCATGTCACATAACCAGGTGCCTCATCAAGGATGTTGGTATTGTTCATGGTAATAGTTATGTTACTATCTGAAATGTTGAGACAAACTGAACACAGAAACAGAAGATGAGAAACAACTCGCTGTATTTTACAAATCTTCGGTAACAATGAAATGAAGAAAATTACTTTGTGCCTTCTTTTTAATGGTTTAGTAGTTATTTTATTGTACAAAATAAAAACTATATTTAAACACTTCAATTTTAGATTTGTATTGACTCGAGACATGATTACAAACAACAGCAAGATACATGACCCTAACCCTAACCCTAAAGGTAAAACATTATTCAAAAGAGCACCTAATTTACAGATACCTTTTGGTTTTGGGTTATACCAAAACTAATTTAAACATAGATGGATGGTTTAAATAGTTGTTTGGCGAGTAATTTTTCTTATTCACTATACTTGAATGTAATGAATCTGTCTCACGTGGCTGTCATTACAAAGGTTTCAGATCCCTTAATCCTATCTAAGTGTGTTTATTTCAACATATAGATTACATTTGAATTAAAAGGAACTGAATTTGCAAGTTTTACAGATGTCTCTCAGCTTCAGAGGAGTTTATGTAGCACGAGAGGGCAACCCAGTTTTTAACACTAGAGTATGTACATCGATAAGGGGAAATCTAGGAGATGCTGATGTAAATTGGAATTTTAGACCCCTACTACAATCATTTGAATTTTAATACTACTAGCTCTTATTTTCTTCTCTTTTTGAACGCCAAAGAACCATCTCTTAGTCAGTTCACTTTGCGTTCTGCTGCGCTTGATGACTGAAATAAGGGTATATGATTATTACATTTTCATTTTCAGCTACACTGTTCCTTTAAGTTTGTGAGAAGTAAATATAAATATAACAAAAAATAGCTAGACATAAATTTAAAAAAATAGTATCCATTTCTGCCTATTTGGAATTGATGCATTACTCTTTCTTTGGTGAACAAAACCTAAGAATAACTGACATCCGTACCTTGGTCAGCCAGCGATGTGGGCAGCAGCATCAACAGCAGTAGGGGAACCATTGTACTTCCTTTGAATAAGTGACTGCAGAAAAGCAGAAATAAAGCGACATGTTAGTGCAGATAGTATCTCAGCTGGAAGTGTATTTACATTCAAATGAAAATCTTTGTTTTAAATCAAACAAAAGAAACAAAACAGAACAGAACAAAGCTGCATTTGTAACACCTTCTGCCTAAAAGATATTGCTATGGCTTTGTTGGCCAAACAGAGGTAAATCTTACAGACAGTTCCACCTAAAGTGACATTTTAAGTCGAAATGTTAAACTTTTCAGGTAGAATACATTCCCCCAAAAGACTGCATGTCATCTTTAGACTTCAAGACAAGCAATTTCATAAGATACCCAAAGTACACACCAATGAAGGAGAAATATTTGAACTAATACTCAAATTATTACTCAGTGGACAGAGAGTAGATGTCTTCTTACCTCTGAAGTGGACAGGGCGAACTGTTCTGGTTGGGTTATCTCATGGTTAGGAGTAATATAGAATAGTGCTTGTGTTCTGTCTGCTGGATGTATTTGTTTTATGCAAATAGTTTTTTTATATCAGTGCAATAAAATGACTGCATGTGGGTTTGTTTCTTGTGTAATATGTTGAGAACTGACGTCACAGTCTAAATTCCATTGCTACAGTAAGCCGGGTCTGTCAACAGAAATTTGATATCATGTACAATAACCTCATGGTTTGGAAAACTACTGGAGACTGTAAAGCTCCTGATATGTCAGCCTTTAGTGAATTAGTAAAGGTAAAACACTTTTAAAATACTTGAAACTGCACAACATTAAAACAATATATGCAGATAAATACTCACACACACTGGCCTTTAGAAAAACATGAATAAAGTTTAATATGTATGCATGATGAAAACAGTCAGTATTCCAAATACAATATGCATCAAACCCCCTTGAAAATGAGATGGGGCTATCCATAATAAAGAAAGAAAGAAAAGAAAGAAAGATGTATTTTCTGTAGGCGCAGGACACATAATCTTCACTCTCAGAGAATCTGAGCTCTCTCACAGCACTCAATCAATGTCAGATCAGACCCACAACTCATCTGGACACAATGCAAAATAGTGGATGTGTGCCAATTTAGTGCAATTAGATGCATTTGCATACGCATAATTTGCATTTAGCACACCAGGGTAAGACATTAACGGCAAAACTTTTAAAAATAGCACTAAAACTAATATTAAAGTCACCTGCATGAGCTAGCACTAACTATCATGCTTGCTTCTCTGTTACATGGTTTTACATTCAAACATGATCTAAAGCAGAAATAATAAGGGCAAACCACACACACACACACATACACACACACACACACACACACACACACACACACACACACACACACACACACACACACACAAGCACATACAGAAGGAAAACTGTCTTGGTGTGTTGGGTTTAGGCCTAGCCGTTGGTGCTGCGTGTTTCACTACTCCTGTTATCAGCTGGTTTTCCAATTTTTCTCAGAGACATCACAAACCACAGGAAGATGAAGAAACCTGAGTCAAAGAAGAAAAGTGTTAGAGATCGTACAGGAGGAGAGAATCATGCAAATCATGCAAATGCCACTGATAAACAACTGTGTCGTGTCCCTGTTTGTCCATATACAAATAGGCCAAAATCCATTACACATACAATATTATTATGTATTACTATATGCATCTTTTACTCTTGACAATGTCCCTGACTTTTGAGGTAATATTGTCTGTTTGCAATAGGAATAAATACCCAGCCTGTGTCATGGTTAAAAAGAGAGATTTTGACCAGTAATTGTGAAGCTAGCCATGCGGTTGTACAAATTTGGGTTTCCATTACACATTGAGAGTGGGACAGTTGGCGTGTATGGTCTGGCACTGACAAAACATTACAATTCCTTCTCAAAGTTAGATTGGGCAAAAAAGTTCTGTAGTCAAACCAAGAGGATCAACGTTGCATATACAACAAGTGCAACCAATAGCCCTTTCTGTCATATTTACAGTAACATCATAGTAAACCATGTGGAAGCAGGTTGTGCAGACCTTGCAGTGAGTTCAGGATGCAGAAGAGGTAGAGGCCAGCAGTGGTCAGGTAGCCAAATGAGAAGAAGACCAGGCCCCAGGTAATGCCGAGCAGAGTGGTGACCCCCAGCAGGGTATAGATGTCTCGCTTGGCTCTGTTATGGTCTCTTGGCCCAAACTGATATGCAAAATATAGTGTATTAGTGTAATTAGTATACACATTAGCAGGTCATAGACAATCAGAAACTACCAGTTAGAGACCAGGTTAGAGACATGTTTGCTGTCTGGAAGAGTGAACATCAAAACTTTTGAGCTTTTTGAGGACAATACCCCGAGTCTAGAAAACACTGTCTTCTTCAAGTTGTTTAATACGGTGCTCTCAGGAGTCATATTATGCCCTCACGCTTATACAGACTGTATGTATAAGGGACACAACTATGATAAGAATGACTATTAAACAAATTTACCAGACATGAATGAGAAGTTATCATAAAAGCAGCAAAACACAGATTGGACAATCCAATGTATGTTGATTTCTTTTTATAAAGGGAAAGCTATCCTTTCGATATCAGACAAAGATAAAGAACAAGACCAGTGATATTCTACCATTCTTATTGTCAACAAATCTCATGAAAAGACCGAAACAAACTGTGTCAGGCGGTCTATCAATTCTTTTCAACATCCCTACTGTGTCTGTGGCCCTCGGACTCAAGTGCATCGGTTTCTACTGAAAATGACACAACGGTCACAAATATATGGTTTAATTTTTAAAGTACGACTCAGAGTCTGAGAACAGCTGGCCACTGTAGCTTTTAGCAAACAGGAGTAAATAGTTAATTTGTCAGCATAGGTGTAGATTTTGGGGGTGGGGGCAGCGGGGGACACGTGCCTCTTAATATTTAGAACATGTGCATTTGTCTCCCCAAATAAAAACATGAAAGAGGCAGAATACTTTCATTTTCGATGAACTGCTTGATGCTAAAAAGACACAACTTGGTGCATAAAAATTCACCGGAATGCAGGAAGTGAATTATGTGTTTAACGCTCAAACTTTCTTGAGCATAAAACCCCAGGTTAAAAAACAAACTTTTTTGTCAGTGATTATTTTTGACCACAGATTAAAACATATTTGTTGCTCTAGTGAGTTTTTTTTTACAGTAGCAGGTCAGTGTAAGGATCTAATGGACCATGTAACCCAGTGCAATGGTGTGGCTCAAGTATTTGTTTAGGACAATAATGGAGCTCTATTTCACTTAGAAATACATTATATTAGGCTTTGAATAAACTGAAAATGGGAACTTGTAAGTAACAATTGATTGTTGGTTTTGGTTTCATTGGATATGTTGACAGCAAGAAATATAAAAACATATATCATCAGACCTCATTTTTTTAAGATCATTTTCCGAGACAAGAGCAAAATGAAAAAAAGTGCACGTTGACTCAAACCTCTCTGCTCTGGCGGAGAGTCACAACGCGTCTGACTGTCACCCCTAACATGAACACGTTAAAGATGAACACCAAGCAAAACACTCCAACTGTAGTCACCATCTTCACTGTGTCATTGACTATATAGCATCTGAAAAGAGAGAAAGTGAGAGAGAGAGAGAGAGAGAGAGAGAGAGAGAGAAGTAGATTTCATCTCATACACTGAAAAATGTTTGTAAAAATGTCAATTCAGGTGACTAGAAATTCAGCTATATGCAGTAAAACGTATCCTGTTACTGTGAATGGGGTTTGTGCTCTGCTTCACATGCAAAACCCTTAAATGTCAGTTAATTATTAGTCTAGATTGTAGATGCTTGCACATTTTTGTTCACTCTTCTCCCTTACATTGCGGTGCTGTTGGGGTTAGCCGAGTCCAGAGATACAGGTCCATACGAGCTTCTGTCGATGATGACCACCAGGGACACAATGACTGCTGGGATACCTGAAACACAAGGATTAGGCAAGTACTGTATGTGAGTACAGTCGTGGGTACCCTTTTATGCTACTACTTCTACTCCACTACATTTCAGAGGCAAGTATTGTACTTTGTACTTCACTTTGATAACTTCAGTTACTTTGCAGATTCACATTTATAATACAAAATGTAATGAACACATAGTACATTATGATGTACTACTATTGATAAAGATGCAACTTTTTGAATCTGTGGTCAAATTCACAAGCCAGCAGTATATCTATCTATAATTCCAGGAACGTCTTTCTGTCTGTGTGTGTGTCTGTCTGGGTGTTAAGCGCATATCTCTCGAACCGTTAGTCCGATGGATTTCAAACTTGACAGGTTTCTTGCTATGGGCACGAGTAAGTGCCAACTTTGGCGTTGTTTGGATAAGAAATGCAAAAGCTATCCTTAAATACAGGCCCGCCGATAGGGGGGGACAAACGGGTCTGTTGTCCCGGGCCCACAGTAGGGGGGGGGGGCCAGAACTGGGCCCTCATTAAATTACGGAAGAATTAAAAATCTTTTTTTTAAATAGGCATATTTGTGGAAAAAAATATGTAGCATAATATTTGAATTAAATAAAAGCGTTTTATTTGTTTTCTTCCTAATTGTCCTGGAGATGGTGGTCAAGAACCCCCCACCCCCAACATAAAAATGGTTTGGCCACTGATCAAAATTTGATATTGTCACTTGATTTGAAGTTCAGTACGCTCAAAATGTCCGGTCAGCACAAGTCCGGAGCTCGGAAAAGGAAAGAAAAGAGAAGAAGAAAATAGAGGCCTTAGAGAGTTTCTAAACAAATATTTAAAAAAAAGGTGGTGACGGTGAAGATGGAACTGTCAACGTAGAGCAAGGTAAGAAACAGCGCAGCCAACGTTTACGAGCCTTGTAACGTAACGTAACAGGCCAGCTCTCATGTTAACGTCCATTAGCTTGTATAAAAGCCTGACACAACACGTTAACTTTGACAGAAACAGTTGAGTTTGGTAGCTCCGTCAGAGAGGATGAGACAGAGAGAGATCCAGCTGCAGTCAGGTGACAGAGAGAGTGATGCGGGAGGGGCCCGCTGCCCCGCAACGGAGGGACAGAGTCAGGCTACCCGTGAGAGAGAAGAGAGAGAGAGAGAGAGAGAGAGAGAGAGAGAGAGAGAGAGAGAGAGATGCGGGGGGGCTCGCTGCCCTGTCGGAGAGTCTGAGCAGGATGGATCAGAGACTGATTACACACTTAATTTCAGTGAGAGATGTGAGGAGAGGAAGAGCAAGGGAAAAGGAGAGATCTGGCCGCGAGGGGGGCCATCTAAGATCTCGTCCCGGGCCCAGGCAAGACTGTCAGCTGGCCTGCTTAAATATACAGGTAAAAGAAGCACACATTAGCTTTGGCTGCTCTAGCCGCTGGCCCCTCCCCCTCTGCTCAATGAGTGAGCAGGAGCAGGAGCAGAGAGAGAGAGACACACACACACACACACACACACACACACACACACACACACACACACACACACACACACACACACACACACACACACACACACTCTGGTTCTGGTGGTTGATGATCGCAGATATGTGCTGATTAGCTCTCATAACGGGCAGGGGGGTAGCACACTGCTGAGTCCATGACACTAATGTCTGATTACTCCACATTTTAATTGTGATATTTTGTGATTACATTCTGATTCTGCAATGTTCTCTGTCAGGTAAATATAGAAGCACAATGTCTTCCTCCATAGGCGCCGATTTATGTTTTCCTCCGTGGGTGCTCACGCGCGCATGCCCTTTAAAAAAAAAAAAAGTAGCCAAAAAATGTTTGCATTTCAGAACCTTAGGAAACGGACAGCAGCCGATACAAACACACTGTTAACTCGATAATAAAGCCGTCAAGTTTCAACTCAGGACAGCGCCACTTCTCACAAATACAGATAGGACTGGAGATGAGAAGTTTAACTGACCACCAGAGCTTAGATCGGCCCAAAAAATCAAGCCCGACCCAGCCCGAGCCCAAGAATGTTGTGTCCGAGCCCGACACGACAGTTAACTGTAATTATGAGCCCGATTTAAACCGACACTTTTTTAACACGTGGGCCGTTAGAACTGACGTTCTCAACTACAATTCCGAGTTGTTTGAACTGCAGAAATCTGTTTAGAATAATGCAACAAGGACGAAGCATGTAAACTGTTTGTTTATTCAGCCCAGCAGGCCCGGTGGGATGCGTGCGAGTAGAGGGGAGACTCCGCGCATGACACGTGTTGCATTTTGTAACTGCAGCCTAACTTTTGTACACATTTGTTACTTTTATTTTAGTTTTTTTAGTTTAGTTTTCATCCAAGAGACGCTGTGATTGGTGGATAGGATATGGAGCAGGGGACTGACAGTGACATAACCAATCACATTATGACAGATGCTCCACTTAGCACCAATTGCAATGTTTAATTTTAAATAAATGTAGCCTACTGGCAGTCTGGCACACGTGGGTGCTCAGTGGGTGCTGTTATTTTCCGTGGGTGCTCGAACTCCGGAGCACCCACGGTAATGGCGCCTATGTCTTCCTCTGATGTAGAGGTAGCCTACGCTAAGTCAATAGCTAGTAGGATACAGTGGAGTTGCATATTAAGTGCTTCAGGGTCCTTCTGGAAGTCATGTTGGGGTACACTTTGGTTTTGATAAATTCTACAAGCAGCAACACCACAGGCCAAGCAATCAGCCCGTTTTCAACGGGCACAGCACTAGTTTAGTAAAAAAAAAAAAAATAACGTTACAACTTAAAGGTCCAATATGTAATATTTGTACTGTAATAAATCCAAAAATGACACCAATGCCTCATCAGATATTAAGGAAACATGTTAAACTGAAATACTATCTTTTCTGACACCAATGCTAATGTCAGTATTTTTTCTTTTTGAAATTTACATTCCGTGACGGAATTTATGTTTATGTTTTGGTCTGTGTGTTGTTATCAACGGCCCAGTTTGACAGCCAGGCCGGGTTGCCAGATATACCTGGAAAAACGTAAACCCAGCGCGCTACAGCTGTAACGGTAGTACAGCCATGAAAGCAGCAAACAAACAAACAGGATCAACGGAGATAGATTCTACCCGACCTAAAAAATAGAAAAGAGCATGTTTCTAACAGTTGCGTGACCAGAGACGTAACAACCCCCTGGTAAATAATGGAGATGTATTTGAAAGATGGAGACAGCTTAGATCCCAAAAGGACGCAGAATTTCCTCCTCAACAGGTAAGCATTAGCTTCAGGCTAATTTATCACAGCCACTAGGGACGGGCATTTTATGTCATTTCAACATTTGTGTACTCGCATTGAATTATATAGCTAGAGTACCCGAGTTGGTTACTCGCAAAAACAATTGAGACACAGCCAGTAAAGTGATCCCGACTGGTCCTGGCTAACGCCGCCATGCTAACCCTTTTAACTGCTAAAAGCGGGCCATGGCTGTTTACAACGTGTAGTTCAGCAGCTGGAGCCGACAACGGTGAGTTATTTTAAGCCACGAGAGGGGGGCTGTAAATCGTAAAGAGAGGACTATGAGTTTGCAGTGTGTTTAGCGATTGTTGCCGTAATTCTAAGCCAATGAAGTGTGTTCAGTCAGCATGGTGGTGGTATTTTTAGCGTTTCGTATTGTAATTCTAAGCCGAGGAAGTGTGCCTGCCTGGCGTGTGGAGAGGACGGTGAGGTTGTTGTGTTTTTAGCAGTTCATACTGTAATTTTAAGCCGAAAAAGTGTGTCTGTCAGTTGGTTACAGAGCTCCGCGTCGTGTATATATCTATGGCTATGTCAATTTTGAAAGAAGCTAAAAGGAAATATTTGTCTGATATTATTCTGTCTAACTCCAACAACCCTCGTATGTTGTTCAAAACTATTGATTCTGTTCTTAACGTCCAGCACATTACCTGTGCTGACACTTCTCATGCTGTATGTGAACAATTTCTTCATTTTTTTACTGAGAAGGTCACTTCTATTAGGGCAAAAATGACACCTACTTATGACAATTCCATTTCTGTTGTCTGTTCTGCTGTCTTTGAGAAGTTTGAACCTGTTACTCCGTTTGCGCTACAGCAGATTGTTGGCCACATGAAGCCTTCAGGTTCTCCAAATGACATTGTCCCTCCTCGACTTTTAAGGATGTTTTCCCTACTATATGTACATCTGTTCTTGCAGTTGTCAATAGTAGCCTTTCCTCAGGCGTGGTCCCTGGAAATTTTAAACATGCAGTTGTCCATCCTTTAACTAAAAAACCTGGACTCGACCTTGCAGATCTAGCCAATTTCAGGCCTATATCAAAACTACCTTTCATATCTAAAATACTGGAAAAGCTGGTTTACAGTCAACTAATGGCCTTTTTGGAAGAACACGACATTCTTGAGATCTTCCAGTCTGCTTTTAAAACCCTGCACAGCACAGAAACTGCTCTTTTAAGAGTATTTAATGATATATTTTTAGCCACTGACTCTGGTGACTGTGTTGTTTTGGTGCTTCTGGACCTAACTGCTGCATTTGACACGGTGGACCATGAAATCCTGATCTCTCGTTTGGAGCAGTGGGTGGGAATCAAGGGTGTAGCTCTCAGCTGGTTCAGGTCCTATTTGGAAGGTCGCACTTTCTGTGTCAGCTATGGTGAATCGGGGTCCTCCTCTTCTCCTCTCTCGTGTGGGGTCCCACAGGGCTCTGTTTTAGGCCCTCTTCTTTTCTCACTCTATCTGCTCCCGCTTGGTACAATACTTAGGAAGCATGGCATTCTATTCCATTGCTATGCTGACGACAGCCAAATCTATGTGCCACTTAGAAAGAGCAACTCTCTCAGACCACTGCTCGAATGCCTGGATGACATAAAGGCCTGGATGGCTTCTAACTTTTTAAGTTTTAATGAAACTAAAACGGAAGTGATGGTTTTTGGTGTCCACACTGGGACCCCTTCTGTCAATTTGGGTCCCTTGGCTCAATATGTCAAGCCAACCGTTACCAATTTAGGAATAAAAATTGACTCAGATATTAAGATGGACAAACAGATTGGGGCGGTGGTTAAAGCAGGCTTTTTCCAATTACGGCAGTTAGCCAAAATAAAGCCGATTCTTACTAGACAGCACTTTGAGACAGTAATGCACGCCTTTGTGACCACTCGGTTGGATTACTGCAACTCCCTGTATGTAGGCATCAGTGCCGCTTTAGTCGCTCGTCTTCAGATGGTACAAAACGCTGCGGCGCGTCTCTTAACAAGAACACATAAATATGAACACATTACCCCCATTTTAGCCTCACTCCACTGGCTCCCCGTGTATTTTAGGATCCAATTTAAAATGAATTTACTTGTATTTAAATCCTTAAATGGTCTTGCCCCATCATACCTGTCCGACTTGCTACACCCCTACATTCCGACCCGCTCACTCAGGTCAGCTGATCAACTGCGCCTGAATGTTCCTAAAACTAAGCGGAAACTTAGAGGGGACCGTGCTTTTGCCGTGGCGGCTCCAAAAATGTGGAATGAGCTACCTCTGCCTATAAGACAGGCTTCTTCACTGTCTACTTTTAAATCTCTTCTTAAAACCTATCTTTTTTCCTTGGCCTTCCCCAGCAGAGGCTGACATTTTTCTGTAATTATTTTGACTGTGATACTGTTTTATGTTTAAATGTAGATGTAAATGTTTTATATTATTCAAAATTTTATCTGTACAGCACTTTGTGCAACGTTGGCTGCTTTTAAAGTGCTTTATAAATAAATTTGATTGATTGATTGATTGATGGCTCCGCGTGAGCACAGGCTTTTATGACTGTCGATATAGCCAGCATAACGTTAAGTACTCCGCTGTGCTGTGAAGTAATGTCTGGCTATGTGAGAAAAGTGTCTAGCAACATTGTTGTGAATGCTGCGGTCTCAGCCTGGCAACCCCCGTGAACTTCGAGTCTGGGCAGGAGGGGGCGGGGGAAACGACTGTCCAGTATTTTGAATTGGTAGTGCAGTAACTATTTTAACCGCTAGCTGCCAGTATTACATACAATATTACATATTGCACCTTTAATATAGACTACACATTAATGCATCAATAATTATAATATAATAATACAGTATTCTGAAGTGGGCCATTCTGCACAATCGGTACTTTTACTTTTGGTACTTTAAGTACAATTTGATGTTTTAACTTTTGCACTATCCTTTTAAATTACTTTCACTTATACTTTTGAGTTTTGTATGGAGGACTTTTTCTGGTATCAATGTGGTATTGCTTCTACTAAAGTCAACGCTGTTGCATGCGACACGACAATACATAGGCTACTTTATGTCATATTTAATATCTCCAGATCAATAGTATATAGACTTACATTCTTTTTTAGAGGCAGAGAAATGCACTTTTCAACGAGGTCCTCTAAAAATTGTAGGTCATCCAGAAACTTTTTTAATCCATCGTGGAATTACAGTGTTTTTGTAACATTAAAGGTCCCATGACATGCTGCTTTTTGGATGCTTTTAGACCTTAGTGGTCCCCTAATACTGTATCTGAAGTCTCTTTTATATAGACCTTAGTGGTCCCCTAATACTGTATCTGAAGTCTCTTTTATATAGACCTTAGTGGTCCACTAATACTGTATCTGAAGTCTCCTTTATATAGACCTTAGTGGTCCCCTAATACTGTATCTGAAGTCTCTTTTATATAGACCTTAGTGGTCCCCTAATACTGTATCTGAAGTCTCTTTTATATAGACCTTAGTGGTCCCCTAATACTGTATCTGAAGTCTCCTTTATATAGACCTTAGTGGTCCCCTAATACTGTATCTGAAGTCTCTTTTATATAGGCCTTAGTGGTCCCCTAATACTGTATCTGAAGTCTCTTTTATATAGACCTTAGCGGTCCCCTAATACTGTATCTGAAGTCTCTTTTATATAGACCTTAGCGGTCCCCTAATACTGTATCTGAAGTCTCTTTTATATAGACCTTAGTGGTCCCCTAATACTGTGGTTGAGTAAAATATCTGAGTAATTCTTCCACCACTGCTTAAGAGTTCATTCATTCAAACATTTGTTGACTGATGCTGACAGCGTGTAGATCCCTAGCCATGGCGACTCTACTCACCCCAACCCACCACGCTGAGTTTGAGCAAGTATTTCCTGATATAGATGTTGAAGACTCGGACTAAGAGAAGGTAGAGGTGGAAGCCCTCCAGGGCCATCCAGATGAGTGTGGCCAGCAGGGAGTAGTGAAGAGAAAGGGCCATGTAAAGGCAAAAGCCAGTGGAGGACTGTGCTGCCGCCTGGCTGGGGAGGAAATGCAGGTTGAGCAGGATCAGGGCAACGACGAGGTGGATGTGGACCTTCATAGAGAGATCTGCTCTGGCTTTTCTGTCAGACAGAGGAGAATTGATTTGTGGTAAGTGTTCCATTTTGTGCAGATTTCATCGTCATGCCATAGTGTCACTGAAATTCAAGTCATGTAAAGTGGCGGAATTAAGGTAGGATGGATAAGAGAAAGAAAATAAGGAAGGAAGGATGGCATTTACTGTCAGGAGAGAAAAAAATATGATCAGAAGAAATGTAGCACTTTGCATTTTAAAGTATTGGAAAGAAGTAAACACCTTAGTCCATTTGATGCCTGGTGTCAGGCATCAAATGGACTAAGGTGTTCTGAAAAAGTCAAACAAATTGGGGAAGAAGAGAGCTGAAGAGCTGAAAAAGTGATGGGAGAAGGTCAGAAGGATGCTGTTGTACCTGGAAATATGTGAAAGGATAGATTGAAGTGACAGTCATCAATCTAAAATAAATTACCTATTTGTTATGAAGAGCAGAACAGTGATGATCAGGGTTAACAGAGAAAGACTACAGCCAATCAGAGTGATGTATGACATAATCTCCCGGTCTTTAGGTGAGACGTTAGCAGAAACCTGACGACCAAACACAGAATTACGTTTTACATGGGAATTTTTTCTTCATGACATTTATTTGATAGAGCTGATACAATTTATATACAAAACATTATGATGCATGGTTACAAATTCAACTATGCACATGTGCAATGCACATCATTTTTAAATGATCTCATAGTCACCAGATTTAGCATGCCTCAGGTTAATTAGTCAGTAAGTTAATGCTTACTTCTATTTTTGATACCTTCGATACCAGGATATCTTTCTGATAATACTTTATTAATACTTTATTTCCCTTGTATCTTTACTTAAAGTCACAATGTAGAATTTGATGTTGTAAACTTTTGTGCCACTTGGTGGTACTGTAGCATCAAGAGACACACAGAACAATGTCCCTCTGATGGAAATATTCATCAAGTCATGGCAGTCATAGGATATATAGTCTAGTTATTTAGGATATGTTTAAGGATAAGTTAAAGGGCTGATGGTGGGTAGGTCAAAAAAAGTTATCCACTTATAAAATATGGTTTGTTATATTTAAGCCTATTTTATTTAAGATTTCCTTTTGGAAGACCAAGTTGTCGCTGTTGTGCTGTATGTATTTTCTGTTCATAAAGTTATTTCACCTACTCACACTAGTAGTTTGTAGCACTTTCATTTGCTTCAGTTGCTTCCTGTGTTATGACGAAACATGCAAATTGCCCGCCTCCCCACAGCAACATAACAACATAAAAAATAAAACACAAAAGCTTTGCAATTTGGCATTAAGAAAGTCATTCTGCTGACCCAATTTGAGAAGGATCTGTTGACTCCTTTAGGAGGAGTTTAAAAAAGTTCCATGACTATTGAAATGACTTATGACATCATCGTTCGTGCTATGGCTGAATTCCACTTTCAGGGTCCTGGTATTGTGTGAATGCTGATTCACTGTCAAAAAATGTCATGGCTTACTATGACACTTGAAACCATTGGATCCATCGTAAATGTTTTTTTATTAACACCTGTGCATTTCCTACTGTAGCAAGTCAAAACGTCTGCTGTGAAAAAGGCCTATTGTAGCCATATTTGTACATCTAACCCTCTCTCTACGATTCAACTTTGTGTTTGTGAAGAAGCCCTACCAAAAGCACGCCAAAGTATGTGAGGTGGTCACAGGAGCAGGTGACGTGACTCTGACCAAATTCCCACAGGGTTATGCAGCCATCGGGGCTATATGCTGGTAAGTCCAAACAAACAGACAGATGGATCAATTATACTCATGATCCTGACACATTTGATTTACATAAACTCACTTTACTAGTCATGTGTGAAACCACAATGAATCCAACTTATATTTAAAAACAACTAATTGTCTTAGTCATTGTTATACACAGATATATTGGCCTTACTTACCCTTTGTTGAAAAGTTAAAGAACACACATTTGGGCTGTAGGGTTTCCTGTGACACAAGAAAATACTAGGTTTACATTTGTATTTTAAATGGTTTTAACTTACTTTTGTTGGGCAGAATATACAAATCTACAAGGTTACAGAAGTGAAAGTTACGGTAAGTGATCTGTTGAATGAAGTTGTAGTTCCATTTCCAGCAAGATTCACTGTGATGTTGACACGCTCCTGTAGTCCTGAAATAGTCTTTCCCCGCACGCTCAGGCCAACCAGTCTGCTCTCATATAATTCATGTGAGCTTCCGCATAGGGTCTACAGTACAATACAGTCAATCAGTTAGTTTGAAAGATTATGCAAGACAATTATTATGTATAATGTGAACACTTTCCCAAAGTCCATTTATTGTGTTTATAGGAAAAAGCTTCCCTGTCATCCTCTTATTATCAGTCTATCAGTATTGGTCAACATCCTCATACCTAAACGACAGAGTAGTAGGTCCAATGTGGCCATAACATTTGAGCGTGGTGGCTCTGTTAATCATGTGACTGTTTTATTGAATGTAACGCCTACTATATTAAACACAAAGTTAACCTTGTGAAACAGAAATAGTTAAGTTTAGGCAACACACTAAAATGTCCAGTTAGGGTTGGTGAAACAACATGGGTTGGCTTAAAATGAGTCACTTAAAACTGCTATGGAGGAGGTAACTGCATCACAGACTAAGGTACAGTACGTAAAAGTCTGTTAATTCCAAAAAGGGACCGCTGACTTTTGGTTTCAAATGGGACACAAACCCCAGTCTCCTAAATGAAAGTCCTGTGTTTATTTGACTCAACGGTTGAGACTAAATGGGATACAGCTACGACGACGGTTACGTTAAGGCACCAAAATGACTACTTAAGTTTAGGAAAAAGATCGTAGTTTGGATTAAAACACGCGAACGAACACGCGTTTCCTGGGTGAAAGTATTACAATATATTATTATATTATATTCGATTTTGTGAGATTCATTTTGTGTAATACCAGCTGTAGCTGTAACCCTTCTAGCCACAACCCTCCCAAACCTGCCTCCCTCCTCTCCTTACACTTTGTCACCTCACTTCCTCGTTTGCTCCCACAATAATTACTACGGCCAACAGAGGCCGCCGTCTAACAGCAAATGTAAGTATGGGTCGTCATGAGCTGCTTGCACAATCAACCTATTGTTACTCGTGCATGCTTTGCTGCACTTTTTGAGGATGTTGTATTTTGTCAGAAATGGACACCTCTTCCTCTTTTGTGAAGGATGTGTCGAATCACTACTGTACTGTACACTACTTTTACATTGAAAACCAGCTCTAGGTGTCCTTTGTGTACGCCACATTATCTTAATTTGGCCAGATAACATATAAGAAAAAAACCCAAAGCTTAACATCAAATATTGAATGCTCGCAAAAATTCAATGTAAAGTGTTTTTTAATATCTTTCCCTATTTTATAAAAACAATATTGGACATATTATTAGCATTTTCAAATGAATGAGCCTTTGCCCTAGTCATCTCACTTAACTTGACACAGTGTATGCTCCTGTGGTTAAAATAGCTGTGAGTTAGTTGGAGCATGAAACTATGTGGTAATTTCAACATCTTGAGCGAGAACATTTTAAGAAATTTTGTTAGAAAAATGACTTACGCATTCGCCAGCTACAGTATAAAGAGAGATTTGCACATTCATTCATTCAATCTTTTTAAAAATCTGCTAGGGTGGATATTTTCTTTAACCACAAAATAAAGCATCTAATGAATTAAATGTTCAAACGTAATAGGAAAAACTACAACTATTTGGTTTATTTCCATTTTTTTACACAAATACAGTACACACCACAGTAAAGGCCCACTCTGGTTTCAAAACTGTCTCTGCTCAGAACTGAAATAACATGACACCACTAAAATGTTACTGACAAATTAAGAACATGTTCACCGTGATTAGCTGCACTCTCTTTATATTAATAGAATGCCAGAGGCTGCCCAGGATGCAGGAAATAATTAGAAAAACATGATTTGAAAATGAGCAACCTGACTTTTATATTAAAATACTTTGGGACATTATTACTATTAGTTATGGTAACATTTTACCAACTGTATTAGCTTGATTTAGGATACAATGTGTGTTAACACATTAGATCAGTCCGCTCCAAATACATGCTCAACCCAAATATGTAAATGTTATTGATAAGAGCATGAAAGCAATGGTGAACATGCCTGTTCTAACAGTACAGCAAACTGCAGGCAACCACAACTAGCAAACACTGCAGGTCAGAGTTAAACCAGGGAATAGCTGTGCAAAGGGCTACGGGTCCCTTGGTTTTCACTAAAAATCTGCAGCCCATTGAAATTGCTGTATTCTATAAACCAACTGAATTTAATTAGGTTTTAACATGCAAAATCAAGTTTACGATGTAAATACAATGCAAAATGAGTAGGCCTTTATTGTTTTGTGGACAACAGCTCTTGAGATTATTTTCTACAAAGTTTTATATAAAAAAGTGAAGTCTCTGACCACGCTTCTTTCAGGCCAGGTAAGCATGCAGAACACAATCGTGTTGTTTGATCCAGCGTCCAACTCTCTCGGCAGTCGAACACTCACTCTGCTGTTGGTGACAGTCTTGTTTAGCGTTGCCTGTATCAGAGGCACAGAGCCACATGAGCCAGCGACACATTCCATGTTAATACATGTACCAGAAATAATGCAGGTCTCAGAGCTACGTTTGTATCATGTCATCAGCATAGGACATAATTTGAATTTGAAAACAATGAATGCTCAGTCTTGGGTAAAACAGATAGCTTGCTAAAGTACAGTATTAAAATCACTATTAACCTGTAGTAGTGTTCTGCAACTGACACTGAGCCCTGACCTTCCTGTGGATGGGTCAAAGCAGAGAAGAGCATTTTTCCTAGTATTCCTATTTTTTCCTATCTAGTAATTATCATTTTAAAAAGAGCACATTCTAAATATAACGTCATATCTATGGATGGGTAATTTGCTTACCATTTGCAAGTATTTTAAATAGATCCTGGTAATGCTTAGTCTTTGTTGAACAACTGGTAATAGTGATTACAAATGAGAACACACTTCAGGCATAATCCACATACTACCGTCACCAACGAATAATCGAGGAAGATGTCTCGTTTTTTACACACTCCTCATTAGAAGGCAGGACGGACAAACAAATAAATGCATGTATTTTGTTTCAGAGCAGGTGTACATTAAACAAGACTAAGAGCCTACAACTATGCTAGCGGCTCATTTGTTCTTAGGTAAAGCAGTGCATTGAGCTAAATATTGTTAGCATGCAAATATTCTCACAATGGCAACGCTAACATGCTGATGTGAAGAAGGTCTCATGTTTACCATGGTCACCATGTTAGTTTTGCACGTTAGCATGCTAACATTTACTAATAAGCACTTTTGCTGGGGGCCGTGCTAGAGGCAAGGTCAGAGGATTATGTGATTATAATACATGAACGTGTGTACCATATTCCATGCCAATCCTTTCAGCAGTTGTTGAGACATTTCACTCAAAATACATGCCAACCGCATAGTGGCTCTAGAGGAAAAGTCAGGGGATCACCAAACTCAGTAGGATACATCTCTAGGAAGCATAAATGTCTGCACCAAATGTCATGGCAATCCATCCAGTAGTTATATTTTACTAAAATCCCCAAATGTCAACCTGATGATGGCACTAGAGAAAAATTCAAGGGCTCAGTAGTCAGTAGAATTTATCATCTGGGGACCCTGAATATCCATACAAAATGTCATGACAACCCATCCAGCAATTGACAAGATAGCTCAATAGGTCTGGACATTCTGACATTGCCATATCTAGGGCCAAGCTACTAGCATTCTTACCTTATTATCAGTGGCAAAAATTTCAAGTCCTTCGAAGGGGCCTTTGGGTTTGTGCAGCATGGCCACCAAACTGCCGACAGACAAGCATGTAGTCTCATTCAACTCGGTTTCCTCTAGAACCTGTTCTAGGTTCTCCATGGCTCTAGTGGAAAATGACAACAAATTATAAACATGAATCATTCTGATTAACAATTGTTTTCCTTAAACCGTATCATTAACTTTGATCTACTTAATGCCTTAACCTTAAATCTCATTTCTGCCTCAAGCCTTTGCAAATTCTTCATATTGCCCTGGTTTTTACTCCCATGTAAATAGTAATATACTTTGTATTACTCTAAAACAAACACAGATACTTACACAAACATAAACATCCAAACAGATTATATATTATTATATACATATTTATTTTGTATTTTAAATACAATTAAAATATTTACATGATAGCGTCGCTTTGGTTTCCAGTTTTGAAAATGTTGTTTACTTCTTCCATACATAATCTGGTGCATGAAACCTCTGTGGAGTACATGAATAATGTATTGACATTCAAGATATACACAAATGATATATTTCCCCCAAAAAAACATATATTGTAGCATCTCACCTGTTTTTTTTCTCTTACAGCTCATATCTGTATGGTTACACCTATCTGGATCTACATTTTCATACCTACCCTTAACAACAACTGATTTTTCACCGTTACCCTGACCTGAACTTGAATTTGCATGCCCATTCATTTTTGTACGTAAACCCTGGCCTAAAACTGGATTTGCCACCAAAGACAGGACCAGCCAACGGAGGAGCCACCACTCCATCCTGTGAAGCAAAGAGGATTCATTGAGAACAGAAACACGTCTGTGCTTTATGAACAAACATATGTCATAAATGTATGGCAAAGAAATAAAGATTGAATCGGACCACTCTGATGGCATGTATTTCAGTCTTACACCCAGACACATATTTAAGTACAAACACAAGCTCCTGACCTGATGTATTGATGTATTGAAGTATGGATAGCAGTTATTTCCATACACTTCCTTTACAGTCACTAAACTACACTCCATAAACAGTTAAATAACCAATATATTTCTTAGGCACGATAGTAGGATTAATACAGATAGCTAAATTAGGTGATTTAATGAAATAAAGGGAATCAAAACATAGCCTACCTTTACTGAGTCTGTGTAGAAAGTATTTTTGTCTGAAGGAAATACAGAGTACAGCTGATGTGACTACAGAGCAAATGCAAAAAAGGAAACTGTAATGTAAATTTCATCCTGCAATAAAAAGAGGAAGCAGCATCAGACAGAAAGCTATTTGTGCTAATTTTGTGTCACCTCTGTGCCACTGAATACGGGCTCACGTTAAATAATTGAAAAAGATTATACTCAACATTCTGTATACACGTTAAGCACTAAATCTACAGTAAAACTAAATGGGTGTAATAGCTAGTTGATCCTGAACGTCATCATGGGTGAAAACTGCACATCACCTGGTTTATGGCTGCAAGTCACTTCTCCCACCAACAGAGGGGAGTAGCACATCACAAAAATCAAGTGAAAGAAGGTGTTAAGAGTTGCATAAATTATGATATGATAACAATGAAATGCGAAACTAGGCCTGGTGGATTCAGTGATTGCAAACATTTATCACTGTAACAGGCAAACGATTTAACTGTCTGTCTCCTGGTGGCTTGATCAACACATTTCCTTTCACATCAAAACCTGAATCTGTATGGCAAGTCATTCACTATTTTCATATCTCTTGCATTGTGACATTTAGTGGAGCAAATAAAGAAGAATATCTGAACAAAACTCACAAACATTTAATTTTTTTATTGATTATTTTTAATTGCAAACATTTAATCAAAAATCTATCTTTTTAAAGTCTGTTTTCGTTTAATTCAGCATTTTTCTTACACACTTCATGTCAAGTTTTATTCCATAACACTACTTTTAATGATACATGTGAAACACATGAAATAAGTGACAATATGAAAAGTGACATCATGAAAAAAGATGAATGTCTATTATGAAAAGTCCTATATAACTGTTATAAAAAGAAATAGGGATGAAATAACATTTCATAATAATGACTTAAGTTTAAATAACTTCTTACATCATTTCACTTAGCCTATATATTTCCACAGCGTATTCTTCTGGTTATCTATGTCATAATTATTTATTTATGTATTTGATTTAATGTGAAACACTTTGGAGCTCCAGAACTGCCGGGCTCATTTGACTTGAGGAGGAAGTGGTGGTGATGGTGTTTGGTGTTTAGAGCTGGTATTGTCATCATAAGAACCGGAATTCAAGCCACCTGTTTAGTTCAAGAGACCCAGACCCATTTGTGTTTATGGACCCACCTGCAGCTTGTGATGCTGTGCATGCCTTCTGTGGCATGTGTGTGTGTGTTGAACATTATCCATCAGCAAGTTTACTAGCTGGGCATGCAGGTGGCCTTTCTGCCAGGTGGCCAGCACAGAGCCAACAAGAACTACTAGACTTGATCAGAATAGGATAGAACTGGATGAAATAAATAGAACAGATAGAACCAAATAAAATACATTTGAATAGAATTAAAAAGGTAGAACAAAATAGAATAGATATAGATCAGAGGGCTATTTTAGACTTTTGATTGATCAGGTATGATACCTAACCCAGTGAGTAATCCAGTAAGACTGTTGGTAATTGTTCTCCATCAATGAATAAATACATTTCAATTACAGTTTTATTTAAATAGTTACACACATTTCTCAATACTGAGTTGACCTTTTCAAAACTCTTTACGCAGCATAGCAACAGTAAATAACTTTTCGTCGACCACATCTTTCAAATTTCACAAACAGTTATTATTACACAAACTCAACTGCCACTAAAGTTTAATGTAAGGTTCATTACAAACGTTCATAATTGAATCTTTTCTGCGCAAAAAATAAATAATGAAAGCCACCTCAAAGACAATGGTGATACATATTGTAATGTTACTGTTTTTTTAGGTTTGTATTATGAGTGACAAGTTTTGTTGTGGGGCGACAAATAGTGTCAGGGTTTATTAAGGAAAACAATGAAGTAAAAAAGAAATCTGTCAAGAGCGAGGGATTTCCCTACGTTTGGTTGGTTGATGCCAAGCCAGTTGAGCTCCCTGGTGTGTGGCCAGGGGTTGACTGATGTTAGCCTCTGGGCTTTGATCCTACCTGAGACAGACCATCATCGACTGCTCACCTGGATACAAAGAGCCTAGTGAAGCAAAATGACTCACACACAGCAGCAGGTGCTGATCCTCATGACTAACTGGAAAATCCTAGGTTATAAAACACTCTCTTTAGTTGTAAATAAATGGTGCATTTTTAGTTGTCAGCAAAAGTGGCTACACATTATATATAATGGGGATTTCCAAGGAGTCAAACTCTTTCTTTTGGCAAAATGTTTGCTGATCTAGTGCTGTTTTTTGCCTCCTTCCCAAGTGGGAATGCTTGCAAATATCAGGTTTTGTTTTCATTTGTACTTAGGACTACATCTAAAACACTTGCTGAAAAATACTGTACTAAATACTGAGGCTAAAATACTGAGAAGCGCTTAAATAAGGAAGGCTTTGGTTTGTGTGTGTTTGGTAGATACCGGTGCCACTTCCCCTGTATCGACCTCATGCCAACAACGATAAGTAAGCATTTTAGATATACTTCGCTGCAATGCCAAGCAACAGTAAGTGCATAAATGGTGAACTTTATCATACTATCACCCTCTCTCACCCTCTTTAATCCGTTTGTGTGACTCCTCAACCAATGAGAATTGCTCCAGAAGCAGTAACCATTAACATAACCATTCTGTAAGTAGCTACTTCCTTCTGCCTTAGATCGGATCCATTGATAGGGATCTAATTATATAGACATGTCTCTCCACGGTCTCTGCTGAGAGAGCAAATGACAGGGACTGCCTGAGGAACTAGGATCATTCTCTACAGTCCTATTAACCCATCTGCAGTGATGACAGGTGCTTCCTTCTAACATGGACACATGTGGACAAGCAGATAAAAAAAAAAAAAGTTTAACCCTTGTATTGTCTTCCCGTCGACGACCATGCACTTGTCCTCCGTTTTGGTTTGCCTGTTTAAAAGCATAATGTAGCCTATAAATTATCACTCGGTTCTGTGTTACATCTTCTTAGCCAACTTTATAACTTATTACCACTAGTTTTACACTTATTTTTGGAATCGATGGCCAATAAACCTCATTTACATGAAATTATGCCTCATTTTTGAGTAAAATAAGCAAACATTATGAATCGTTTTGACAAATAGTTAGGATCAGAGGAACATATGTTTATGGATGATCACAGATTTTGACCCCGGTAGACCATGAAAGTAGTGATCATCAATAAGCGTTTGGAACCATCCATGTTGTTTTGGGGAAATTTGGTTGTAAGAAAGCCATAGTAACTGATATAGAAACTTTGAAAATGGGTCAAATTTGACCCGAGGACAACACGAGGGTTACACAAAACAGGGCTACGTTATTTCTAATAAGGTTTTTATAGTGAGTGCTGCTGCTTAAATTGCTTACAAACATGGCAAATAATGGACAGACACGGAATAGATGCCACTGCATTCAAGAAGTGTAATCACTGTGTGTTGCTGTTGCTGCCTATGTGCGCATTTGTGTGTGCCTGAACGGAACTCACAGTAGCAAAACAAAATTCTCATTCTCCTAATCCATACAGCCTCTTCTTTCTTAATGTTAAATAGTTATATGAATGTATTATTTGTTTCATTATAATTTTGTATTTGTTCATGAAAGCACCAACAACAAAAGCAAATTCCTAGGGATTTGCCTATAGGCAATAGCCTACATTCTTTTCTGTTTTTCTGATTCTGAATCTGATAGGCCTATTGGTTAATGATTAACGAGTTTATCACACATAGTGGTGGTTTTAAATCTCATACCTTATCAGCAGCCTAGTCTACATCCTGTCATATTCAGATCGTGTGTGTGTGTGTGTGTGTGTGTGTGTGTGTGTGCGTGCGTGTAATGTGGTCTTTCACTTCGCTGTGAACACAGGAAGGGGCTCTCTGCTCCCTCACCACTTCCACCTCCATCCGTCCGGTTGATAAGAGCATTGTAGTTGTCGGATCCATCAAGTTAGGCACAGAAAGACAAGACAATGCCGGAAATTGGTTGCCTTCAACATAAGAGGCAAAACCTAATCACACCTGGAAAGACATTTATTGAAAATGCTTTCAATTAAAAACAAAGACATGTTTGCATTTACATTAGCCTATCACTGGCTGCCTATATCAAATGTAATTGTATTGATCAAATAACCTGACATTTTAGACTATCTACTCCAGTGGTGTAGTGTAGTCTAATGTATTGTAGTGGGTATACTGTACTGTATATGTATATATGGGCCAGAATGGGACTTTGGGGAGTGCAAAGACTTGATTTCCTGCATTCTGATACACTTTTATCAACCAGTTTACCTTTATTTAGCCTATGCAAAGATATATAAAAAAACAACACAGATGACAATTCTAAATATGTCAAAAATATAAGGGAAAGTATGTTGTTGCGTGTCATTGGGCATTTTTAAGTGGTTATATGGAAATCCTGGAGCTTTCTTAGTGGGTATACTGCATATACCTGTGTATCACGTATAGACTACACTGATCTGCTCCATGAGCTTCCTCAAACATTTTACAGTTTTTACTTAGCGTTGCTGTTAATAGGACAATATTTGAAAAGGAAAAATGTCATAGTTTTTGTCTGTATAAATTAAACTGTTTGTATTAGTGTATCTCTTTCGTTCTGCCTAGTCTTCATTTTCATTACAATCTGGGCCGTCATATACAGTTTATTAGTCGGACTACATTTTATTTTGAAAGTCATGACAGGGACACCTCGTTACCGTGATGTCACGCTTGACGCTGGCATCTCCACGTTAGGTACCGAAACACAGCGAACAGCGGACCACTGTCCGTCCTGCTCCGGTAGGGAGACGACACAGAGCCACTGACTCAGGACGTGACTGATAGCAACTAGCAAAGTATCTGCTTCCGAGAAGATTTCCTCTGGGAAAATGGGAAAAACTGGATGTTGAGGGGAAAGAAACCGTCAAATATTTGTATTTTCTACAAGAGAGGTCGCGAGCTAAAGCAGCCGTGTTCGCTTCTGCTGGAGGAGTCGGTCAAGTGCGGTGAACTTTGGGCTTATCATTTTCTTGTTTGATAGTTTGCAACTTTCTCAGGGTATATGTAACTGCACTTTATTCGGCATTATCACGACGGGAGGTTAATATTAACCCACTGGATTTGAACATGTTTGCAGTTAATGATTTACTAAAAAGCGTTCTTGTGGTAGACCCACTTTGCTGATAGGCATTTTGCTGGAGGCATTGTGGCTCTTTTGTAAAGTGCACTTTCAAGGTTAGCCTGCTAATAGTAACGCAACAACTTTGATGTTGATTAAATGAGACGTGCGCTCTAGTGGGTAACTCCCGCTAGAGATACAGCGCAGTAGTCTAAAGAAAGGTGAGACAGTCTGTAAATTGTGAAAAGAAAAAAGAGAAAAACTTAAAAAGGAGAAAGCTGTATGAGCATTGAGCACGTGAGTCAACTCACCGACATTTATGGAGGGGCAGTTTCTAGCGCTGCTCTGACTGTAAATCTGGAATGGAGCTCTTTCCCATGATGCAAGTGCACTGTTGAGGACTGTCGTAGCATTCTTGCTAGGGGAATTAGTTTAAAAACAGTTTGTTCGCTACCGCTTGAACTAGCAATACTGCGGGTGAAAACTTGCCGAAGGCATCTTGTTACACCGTCGGGAGAACGACGACTGATTTCCCCCCTCGCGCCCAGACCATGGCCTCCACCTTATGGAACAGCTGCTTCTCGTTGCTCTGGAGACGGACCTTCCTCGCGCTGTGGCTGTGTGCGCTCGTGGCGCGTGGAGCGGAGGATGGCAGCGCCTTCAACTCAGAGGTAAAAACACACCAGTGGTTTTTCGACTACTGATAAGACCGACTAAGTAATGCTCGTTACTTACTGACCGAATCAATGAAAACCACAAGCTGCAGATGTTAGAGACTACTTTGCAATATTAACATAAACTATTTGAACGCTGCACCCTTCCAAAATGACCAAAAGGCATGGAGTCAAGCATTGTTTTTTTATTGTTTTTTTTTTTTGCTTCGGCCAAAGCAGGGACTACTTTTGGAAAGAGCACAATTTGACAACTTCTTTGCTCAAGTCAGATAAATAACAGGCCTAACTGTGATCTTCAAATGGTATTCCTCTGGTACACAATATACTGTAACAATTCTTTATGTATACCATAGCAGTGTTTCCTTTAGGTTTTTTTTTAGCAGCGGGGGCAGGTCCAACAAACCCCATGAAACGGAACTGACACTTTGCTGCAACACAAACAAATATATTTATTCACCTCTATTCACACACACAATGAGGCATATTTTCAGTTGTGATTGAACTGTATTTTTTGAGTTACGATATAGGCCAACTTTGAGCTTGACATATAGGCTAAGCATTCTGTAGCAAATAACAATAAACCCACTATTAATTACATTATCTTAATGCAGTCCGACATGGACTCTTAACAATGCAGCCCATTTCTGATACCGTGGGGGGCAGAAATGTTGCCGTGGGGGGCCGCCACGGTCAAATCAACATAGAGGAAACACTGTATAGCCTACTTATTGTGTGCCTCATTTAAATCAACTGATAAGAAGGCATGGTATTTACCTGTGTAACAGCTTCAGACGTGACCTAGCCAATCAGAATTGATGCAGGGCCATCCAGTGCACAACACCTGGTTTATGATACTAATAATACCCTGAACACACTCTTCTTTTCCAATGTGTGTAGTTTGGTTTCTAAGTAGACTGACTGGCAGGTGTACAGTCTTTTACATAACAAAGGTTTCAAAAATCAGGGACGTCACATTCACTTCATGTATTTTTCCCTGTATAGAACCTCCACCTTTTTCAGTTACTGGACATGTTTTAGTTAAGATGTTGTTTTTTTTTCTGGCCACCCCCATCACACCATTCTCAAAAAAACAACACTTGGTGGTCTCTGGTCCCTCCTCTGATAACGACTGTGCTAGAATTTAGGAATCCTGTTGTTACGATGTAGGCGAATGGGAAAACATACACAAGCAAAGCATCATGCATGCTCACCACCCTTGTAGTCATTGTTTAGTGAACTGTTTGGAATCAAACTTGTTTCTTTCAGTAATCATCACGATACAAAGCAGAATCAACAAGACCCAGCATCATTTCTACAACAAGTTATCCGGTGGCTAGGGCCGCGACGATAACCGCATCGCCGCAATACCGCGGTGACGTGACGCTACTGGGGTTATGACATCATCACCGCATTCACCGGATTTCTTTTTCTTTTTTTTTTTTTTGCTGGTGAAAGTTACGGAAATGCATATGTTGTGTGATTTGAAATATAATAAACACAATAATCATTGTTTAGTTATCATCATTGACTGAAGGGATTCTGGAGGAGAAAAACTTAAGTTGCCGTCACTTCAGCTTCACACGAAAGGGAGGGACAGTCCGTTAAAGCTATGGGGTATTTGTTTTGTGTTTGTCCAATTATTATAAATTATTTCTACTTCCAATGAATATATAATACACAGTAGGGAGGGGAGGGACATGGCATACAGCTGCAGTGTTTTTACAATTGCACTTTACACTGCATTAATTAAAATCCACATCGTTACAGCCCTACTCTTGGCTATTTTTATTGTTGCTCATAATGTGTCTTTCTCCACCCGATTTGGACCTCTTAGCCATTATGGAAACATAATTTTTTCCTCATTTCGGTGTGTCACAGACGCAAAAGTGTGCCAAAGTAACAAGTTGGAACTCAAACCAGCACTACTTGCATTTTTCTTTCGCCAGTCCAGGGGTTAGCCGGCACACGTGTTTGTTTTGAGAGACAATTCAAGAGATAAGAGCTGATGCTATATGTATAGGAAGGTGATTAGTGGTGGAGCTTTTGTTTGTTGTTTGACAGAGAGAGAAAGACAGACCGGGGGGGGGGGTCTGCTTGTCAGCCAGGTTACAACATATTCTGATGGGTTATTGTAAGAGTGTGTGTGTGGTTAGATGTTTGCTAATGTGTCTTACTGAGACAAGAGACGTAGGGTTTACACAATGTGTGGACGGATGAGAAATCCCTAAGTACTTGTTGTTAAATGTGTGTGTGTGTTTTTTTTGTGTGTGTCATCTGAAATACTTACAATTGCATTACCCATGTTGTCTCTTTAACATTTGCAATGCTCCATACAAGCACAGAGCTGTGGAAGTAAAGTGCATCTCTTGGACACAGCGCACTAAAACTACAGGTTGTAACTTGAGGAGTTAAAGAAGCCATGCTGTCTGTTTGTTGACGGACCGGCTAATCTCCACGACACGCCCACTAATCTTTATGGTAGGGGAGACCCTGCTTTTAGGAAGTCACTGGTGGTCTTTGTGGCTGATGAATCTTTCACTGGATTCTGAGCGGAACATTTGTTTTCACACACAAGTCATAATAAGTCTTAGAGTTGCAAAGATTAGTTGTTGACTAGTAAATCAATCGGCAACTATTTTGATAATCAATCAATCCATTTGTGTCATTTTTTTCATGAAATTCTCCAATTCCAGCTTTTTAAATGTGGATATTTTCTGTTTTCTTCTCTCCCAGTAAAGTAAAGTTAATATCTTTTACTTTAACAGTAAAGTTAATATCTTTGAGTTGTGGACAAAACGAGACATTTGAGGACGTCATGTTAGGCTTTTTTTGGAAATACTGATCGATATTTGTCACCATCTTCTCTCATTGTCATTGTAGACCAAACAACTAATCGATTAATCGAGAAAATAATTGACAATGAAAATAATAGATAGTTGCAGTCCTAATGAAGGTCATAGAAATGTTTATGTGTGAACAGAAATAGGCTGTTCAGGAGTTTCTGTGGTAAGGATTTGGTAAATCACTTGCTGTAAAGTCTGCTGTCTAATCTATAGGACAGGTAAAGGAGGACTTAGCCTGTCTTGATCAACATAATTAGCATATAAATGACATGTCAGTCATGTAAAAATGACACCTTGTTTGGTTTGTCTTAAAGCTGCCTGGATCTGTAAAACGAACCCAGACTGTGTTGGCTTGTGTTGAAACTACATTATACACCTACCTACTCTACAGTTTGTTCACATACTGAAATACGTCATGTCAAGTTTAATCTGATCCTTACTCTTCAGATGTGGTTCAAGCCATTTGTTTAGAAGTTGGCCCGAGACCTCTACTCCTACTCTGTCTGGACAAAAAGGATGATGTGGGATGATCGCAAAAAAATAAGGGAAAAGAGAGGGATTATGAGTGTGACAAGAATCTGAGAAATTTAGATTGAAAAAAAAAATAATTGAAAAGTCACAGCAACGGCCAAGAGAAACCTGTGGTGGAGTTATTTATGAAAGAGGGAAAGAGAGACAAAGATGGAGAGAGAAAGTTGACGGGGCACGGCGGTGGTCAGTCTCAGCTGTGCAGCATGTGATGGCTGAATGTGACAGCTGTTCTCTTACTGGGACACACACATACACATACACACACACACACACACACAACACACACAGTGCAAAGGCATGCTGGGCCTGTGACTCCGAGGCATCTTAGGAAATACAAAGGACACTCTTGTCTGAGGAGAGAGAGCTGTGAGAGAAAACTTGTGAATAGGATTGAAAGAACACGAGAGAGCACAGAAAGAAACACGGACTTGATAAGACAGGCTGCATGGAGAGAATGCTAAATGTGTGCAACAGCAATTTGAAGCTAAAGCAGAGTAATAGCAGCAAAGAGAAGGGTAATCAGTGACTTATTGCGGCATATAACTCGACTTCAACTTTCTCAATCCGTATCCTCTTTGTATCAGTGTAATCTGCAGCGTGCTGTCTCTTCACATTCCAGCCGCTGCTCCCCTGTGATTGGCTATCACCATGCCCACAAAGACTGGATGGGAACTATCTCTGAACGTTTGTTAATGTGATTTTGCATTTATTTATATGTTCTCAGGCATTTCCTGCATTTTGCAAAATGCTGTTTATGTGTCCCTGCATGCTTTATCTGTCCATACATATGTGTGGATTATTGTCTAGCATGCAGAAAAAAGAGGCACGTCTGTTTGCCTCTCGAACTCCACGCGTGCTTTATGAAATCTTCAAATTGAAGTAATCAAATCTTCTTCCTCCTGTCTATCTGTCGGTTTCTCTTTCTTTCTCACTACTCCATTTACTTATCCATCCTCTTGGTAGGACTTTGGGGGGTAAGAGATGGCAGCAGACCAAGCCTCGGCATAAAAGCTCTGTTAGTATCTTGGCTGACATTGTGGTGGAGACACACACACACACACACACACACGCTAACACTAACACTAACACTAACACTCATATACACACTTCTGGCAGGTTTTACAACTCCTTGTATATTGCTGGGTCTGGTTTTGGCAGGTAAGCTCAAGGACTCTTTGAAAGACCATTTAAGAGACGAGGCTAAGTGTACAGGCGCGGACACACGGGCGCACGCGCGCGCACACACACACACACACACGAGCACTCCACTACTCCTGTTGTTAGACTCGTTTTGTATTCAGCCCAGCTGATGATGGAAGGTGAGCGGCCAGACTGAAGTGCTCTACTGTTGCTGTAGACGATGGGCGTGGGGGGGTAGCAGGGGTTCATACGCCTCCATACATCTTCCCTACAGCACTGCAGCTCTTCCCTTGTACCCGACTACAGCCTGTTGTAAATACTTGTTTGGAAGGGACAGAGAAAGATTGTGTAGAGACTAGGGCTGCACGATATGAGACAAATATGCGATAACGTTCTGCATTTCTGCCGCTTTTAGTATTCTGTTAAAATACAACAAATTGCATGTTGAATTTAAAACAAATGAAAGAAAAATCATTTCCAACATTCTTTTATTTAACAAATTGAATTGTATATAAAAGGCAACACTAAAACAAGTTTAAAGTGCAGTTTTCTGCTGATATTTTCTTTCAACTAACACAAAAAAACCTCATGTCTTTCGCGATATGTCGCAGCCTTTTGCGATGTGTTTATTGCGCTGAAGTTGATCTTGCGATGATGATAAAAAAAATATAGAAGTATATATTGTGCAGCCCTGGTAGAGACAACATCAGATTCCTAGATATGCACAAAGACACACCACAAAGACACAAACATCAACAGACATGAAGGCATTTCCCTTTTTCATCAAGTATCACTCCATCACTGCAGCAATGACACAGAGGAGCGGGGAGGAAGTAGCTGGAATGTGAAAAGACACAGAACACTGGCTCGTTTTTTGTTTGTTTTTTAATTACTTTTATTGGAATTCTGATGGGAATTGCACTGTTACTCCGCTGTTTGTCCCACAGTGTCTGGTGTGGTTAGATGACTGTTAGTGAGTGCATTACAGCAAGTGCTTTGTTTTTATCTTCAGAATATGTATGAAATATGATCACCATTAGCTGACATGATATGTCAATCAATACTGCTCATTACTAATCAGCTCTTTAAAGATTTTCTCTCTTTTGTGGGCATGTTTTGTGTCATTTAGTAAATTCAATTATTTTTCGTCAACCCATCTAGTGGAATCTAACCTAGCGGAATTAACATTTCCTTCGGCAGTTGAATCCACAGCAGCTGCTGTTGCGGTGTCAAACTCTTTGGTAAGACGCTCTCTGAATATTTGATACTGATCGATTTGACCATTTGCTAAAACCCTCCCTCAAACAGCCAATCATAGCTTAGCAACTGGAACAAGGCACGCTTGGCCTGTCAAGCTCTGGACTTCTCCACATGCCAGAGTGGTGTGCATGGGGCTGGTGTAAGAGCGCTCCTCCGCATCTAGAGAGTTTGAAGGGTGGTGACTTTAATCACTTGAAAAAGCACACAGGCAAAGACATGCACGTAACAGGAACTTATGATCTGAGATAGCTTTACGTTTCAAGTGCATATTTAAAGCGGTCATATTATGCTCATTTTCAGGTTCATAATTGTATTTTGAGGTCGTACCAGAATAGGTTTACATGGTTTAATTTTCAAAAAACACCATATTTTTGTTGTACTGCACATTGCTGCAGCTCCTCTTTTCACCCTGTGTTCATGTGAGACATCACACTTCTGTAAGATCTTTGTTGGCAGTTGCACATGCGCAGTAGCTAGGTAAGATCACATCATCTAGCTAGCTGTTTCTCCAACTTCAGTCAGTACAAGGCAGGATTAGCCGGGAGACTTCTTCTAAACGAGGGCGCACTTCCAACTTAGCGTGGAATACCTACCGAACAGGGACATGGAAGTAGTTCTTTTGGAGATTATGGTGAACTGGTGTGTGTGTTGTAGCAGTGTTTTGCCATTGAGAACGAGCTAGCATGCTAGCGCTAGCATGCTACGGTTAGCCCCTTCGTTTCGGCTAGTGCAGTAGAAAGCCGTGCAGATTTTGGACAGCTCACCCGGAGACTGAAGGCAGGACACATTCAGAAACTGTAGCTCACTCAAAACAGCATGGATGATTTTTTTCCAAGTTGGTATGCGTGTGGAAGCACCAGAGACACAAAATAAGTGATTATTTTCATAATATGGGCACTTTAAGACCCTTTTTATAGAGCATTTACTTTAAAACAAGTCCATCGGAGATGAAGTTTTCAACCCACATGTTTATTAGTTTATTAGTTAAAAACGCTAGCTAACTACAGCTGATAATATCTCATTCCTTATATCATTTCAGTTGGCAAAATCAATAGTCAACGGCTAAAAATGAGAAGGCTGCTTTTGTTTACCTCCGTCTCAATCAAGGACCCATTGTCAATCATTACTGACAATTTAGAATGATACAGTAACTCTGCCACCGTCATCACTGTACATTGCATTATGTGCCGTGCAAGATTGGGAAACAACAGTAACAGTAACTACAAGGAGTGTGGCTTATCAATCAGTTATTTGCCTTTTTATTTCAGATGAAGTGTTTTGTGGACCGTGCCACCTGTTTTCCCCCGCCTAGTGTGTGTGTGTGTGTGTGTGTGTGTGTGTGTGTGGGTGGTGAGACAGTATTTAGATAGTGTTTCAGGAAGTGCTTGTTTGTGTTGGACTGTGTGTGTGTGTGTGTGTGTGTGTGTGTGTGTGTGTGTGTGTGTGTGTGTGTGTGTTGTGTGTGTGTGCGTGTGTGTGTGTGTGTGTGTGTGTGTGTATAATTGTGTGTCTGAAGCTTCCTTATCTAAAGGCAGAGGTGGGTCAGGGCCACGTCCAGTTCAGCCCTCTCTACATCTCTTCCTGCTCCTTCACACTCACACACACACAGCTGATACAGCCACTGGCAGACAGGGAAAGATGAAGATGAGACACAGTGAGGGAAAACATAATATTCAGAGTTCTTTTTACAGCTCTACATCAAAAGAAAAATAATAAAGGTGTAAATAACAGGCAATTAAGATACATCACTTTAATGATCCTCTGGGAAAAATGCGTTGTTAGAAAGAAGCCACCACAAGAAACAGGCCACATACAGTGAGCAGGGTGAAAAAGGACAAAAAGGACTGAGCATAGGATCCCAAAATACAAAAATGGGGAAAACTACACATGAATCAAAATTTAGTTAAAAAAATTTTAATATAATTTTACTGAAATAAAAAGTTATACACAGTATTACATAATGACATATATGCAAGACTGACCCCCAACATATATTGACAAGCAGTAGCTAAAATGACTTGTGTAGTGAAGAATGTATAAACATATAGTATATAGTATAATGGGAAAGTATAACAATAATTATAGGATTACAGGATACACAGAGATAAATAATTAATAATAATTTATAATTCAGACTTTATTAATCCCACAAGGGAAAATTACACTATAAAGACATCAGGTCCAACATGGCATCATGACTTTGCGTAAACATACAGTACACGCCACTTTCCTAAAGCCAAGTGGCGTGTTATCGGGAGAGCCTCCAGTTGAGCAAGATCAGTCCCCGGGCTAGCAGAGATGACTTCATTACATTTTAAAGATATATTTTCATGAATATGTTTTCTAACCCTAAGAGAAAGCAACTAGAACAAGCAACAAACGGGTTGCATCTTACACAGAAACGACCAGTACTATATCTTTTACATTTAACATGCATTTACGACTTACGGATCTCCTGCAGTTTTCTTTTTTACTCCTGTCAGAAAAACTTAATACACTTAATGATATAAAACCTTAAACGAAGAGGTGCTACTTTAACAAAGGCCATCTATTTATCTATTTAATTGGTGACAGTAGTTATCTACTACCTAATTGATCACAAAGGATGAGATGCCACCGGGAGCTGTCAGACTCAACTCAGCTATTGACAGGGATTGATTGATCAGGCATTATGCGTTTTATTCATTTTACAATAGTTAATCTGCTTTAATGGTGGAAGGACACATGCACGCAATAGATAGTACACGTGTCGGAAGTCGTGATGAGGTTTGATATCACCAACTGGGCTGGTGTGTTTAATCGGAGCATCTCTGCTTTGATAATATCCATTCCTCTTTTCAATGGGTGATTTCAAAAGAGAAGCACAGGTCCTTTTGTTTGCCTTCAATGACATGCAGTCATGTTGTAGTTGTGTAGACAGTGCAGAGGGGAAGGAGAATAAATCAAGGAAGGTCTGGGAGACCCTTTGTAATTTGTTTTCATTGGACAGCGGCAACATCTTGTTTGTGCAAGACATGCATACAGCAAAAGCCCTTTGTCCGTGTGTGTGTGTGTGTGTGTGTGTGTGTGTGTTGTGTGTGTGGTAGAGAAGGACTGAAAGAGGTGAGTTTGTTTTTATGGCTTTTAAGGAGTGGATGAGTAAATACGGCTTACCAAGTAGCATTTTGCGTTGTGAAAGCTGGGCGTAAACTTGCACACGCAGATGTTCACTGAGCTACATGCATGCTGAGCACACACACACACTCAGACACACACCCTTTCACATTCCCTGCCCCACCGCGGGGAGCGCGTCCATGTGTAGGCGTATCTAGTATCCCAGACGACCCAATGTGCAAGTGCTTGCATGCGTGTGATATTAGGTTTCTACCCAACAGGTGGGATAGACGTTTGTGATTGGGTCAGATATCACGTTTTCTCCCTCACGTCTGTCATTAACCCCCAACCCCCAGCCCTCCCGGTTACATACTCCCAGAAAATTCAGGTCTGAAAACTGATGTTCTCTCTTCCTTCATGTGGTTTCTGATGCTTCAGACTGAGCATTGCTCCCAGCTGTAAAAAAAAAAAGAAGACACAAATTGAACATGCATTATGCTCATATAACACTGTTTCCATCATTTCTATTTCCATTTTCCATAATTCCCTTCTTGATTATGTAAAAAGTGTCTTGTTTCTGAGATTGTATCGTGTCTGTGTAGAGTAAGCTGTCGGGGATTAAAGGCTTATTGTGGACACATTCTGTCTTCGCGCAAATCTCTCTTTTTTTTTATGCTGTCGACTTCACTAATATAAAATCTAATGAGCTTTGATTCAAGGTAGTCAGCATCACATGCTATGACTAGATGATATTTGTAACCGTTTCCCTTCTGTTTTTCATCCTGTCTCCAGGCGTGGCTGAGGATGTACGGTTACCTGCCCCAGGCCAGCAGACAGATGTCCACCATGCGATCAGCTCAGATTCTGTCCAACGCAATCAGCGACATGCAGCGCTTCTACAGCCTGGAGGTCACTGGACAGATGGACCCTCAAACCATCAGGTTAGCAGGGATTAACTACGCTGGTTTTTGTTTGATTTGGAGTTACGTCCACTTATAGCGCGGCGATTTGGAGAAAATCAAATATCACTTCAATTTATATATCAAAGTTTTTGAACAAATACATTGATATCGATATTGCGGCGATATTGTAGTTTTGGTGCTTTGACAAAATATTAACACAGTGAGATCACAAATAATGTGGATACAATGGCTAAGTGGGTAAATGCAAATAATAGAACGGCCTGTAAGTCTGGTAAGTTCAGAAAATGACATCACTTTACTGTAATGCAGCCTTTAAAACCAGGAAAAGACACCATTTGTGTCATATCACGATATTACGATGTCAGCCCACAAAACACTGTCCTGCAACTCATTTTGGGGCCCAACCTTTACTTAATTTGATAATTTGATCAATATTATAAAAACATGTTCTGTTTAATAGGATGATTTGGATAAGAATTTGGAAATACTGACTTTAAACCAGGACAGGATTTGCCGGTCAAATCCTAGCCTGGACCAGGCAGCTCACATCTACACAACAATTAAACTACAAAGCAGGACACAGACATCAAGAGGAGAAAGTAGGAGCTTTAACATCATGTTCCCCTTCATCTCTTCTCTTGGGTGCTTTTTTCCTTTCAACACACACACACACACACACACACACACACACACACACACACATCTTGCCTGCTCCTGACTTCTTTCAACTCCGTCAGTGCTATGAAGAGACCCCGCTGCGGTGTGCCTGACAAGTTCGGAGGCCAGATCAAAACCAACGTGCGGCGGAAACGCTACGCCCTCACGGGACATAAATGGAACAAGAGCCACCTCACTTACAGGTAACTAAAAGACATTGTTTGTCAAGAAAATCCATCCTGCCACGCAGTACATGCACACAAAGTCTTACTAGTTGTAGGTGGCTTCTGTAAAACGTTACATATTCAAGTTAGGATTCAGTCATTCCTTTGGTTGCTTGTGAATCCACAAGGGGTATGTTATGCACACATGTGGGACTGGCTTTTGTAAGATTTATTTTTCCCTCTTCCCCTCTTTGTTCCCACAGTATCCAAAACTACACTCCCAAGATTGGAGAGTATAACTCATTCGAAGCCATCCGTAGGGCGTTCAAAGTCTGGCAGAGTGTGACCCCATTGACTTTTGACGAAATTCCCTACCAGGAGATCAAATATGGACGCCGCAAGGAGCCCGACATTATGATCTTCTTCGCTTCGGGTTTTCATGGAGACAGCTCTCCTTTTGATGGGGAGGGAGGCTTCCTAGCCCATGCCTACTTCCCTGGACCTGGAATGGGTGGGGACACACACTTTGACTCCGATGAACCATGGACCATAGGAAACCACAACGTACAAGGTAAGAGGTTACTGTCGGTATAATTCGGAACGTCTAGTGTATTGAGCATTTTAGGGAAAATGGACATTTTCCTTAGTGAAAACCAAATGCTACAAAGGAAAAATTATAGAAAGCATAAATATCAACTGGAAAGAAATGATGGTCCAAACATACTAGTCTACAATAAACACCAAAAGGTTTTTAGGTGGCTTCAGGTGGGCTGATGTGGCAGCACAAGTTGAGTTGGTGTGTAGAATGTCTGAGTTTTACAGCTTGCTGTGTTACAAGGCTTTATCTTGAGAGCAGAGGGAGTTATTACTTCACTTTTAGGTAGAAGTGAGGATTGAGGAGTTATTAGGTCCTTGATCATTTCAGCCGATGAGCAGTTTGCAGCACTATAGTCATTTCATGTTGTGTAGGTTGTAATGGATCAGTATAATAGATTGCAAACAGCTGTCCCCATCGCTTTCCTCCACGCCTAACTAGAGTTGGCATGGCTTAGCTAGCTACATCATCTCTCACTTGGCAGGCTCCGCCACTCCATTTACCTCTGTAAAGGTTCAAAGTCGACACATCACACGTACATTGTATTGTCTTTGCACCAACTGCACCTCCTTATAGTTCTCATATGTTGCTAAGAACTTGTACTGGCATACACTAATCCATGAGCTCTGGTCCATCTGTCATTGTCACTACCCGATGTGAGTCGAGTGCAGATGTGAGTTGCGCATGCTCAGATTAAGCTGTACCAGGCACACGCACATGACAGATATTTTGTGATTTTGAGAACTTCCGTTTGCTGAAATGATTGCCAAAACATCAGTGCTACATGCTTAACCTTTACACTTTCCTTAAGATTAACCCTAAACCCAATTACAACTCTTAACATCAATGTCTAGCACTAAACTAATCATATGCAAAAGTGAGGATTAAGAAAATATCTTCATTTTTAAGAATCTTCAAGACGTCTTTAGAGTTCCTCTTCATGCTGTGCACCCATTAACCCTGCTGACTAGAGAGGGATTTCTTTGCAACAATGGACTTCCTTGCCCTGTTATCTACATACACACAGCAGACACAGACAGCTAAACTTTGTGAGTGTGTGTGTGTGTGTGTCTGTCTGTATCTGTGTGATCAGCTGTGTGTGGGATGTGTAGCAGGACAGATCACAGAGACAGTGGAATGCCACAGTAAGTGGGAGTGGGTTCCACTTGGGGGAGATCTTTAGACTGCTCCCTTTGTTGCACCACGCTACTCACACAGCTCAAAAGCAAAGGAGGACCAAATTACAATCTTTTCTGACTTTAGTTAGACACACATCTAATTAGTCGAACGTTTTGCAGGTGTTGTCTTTATTTAACTCCAGCATTTGTTACTGCCTTCCAATCACTGTTGCTGTAATGTATCCCCTACCCTTTGTGGAATTTGAATTGTTTCTTTTTTTAAGCTGGCAGAACTCTTGCATTGATCCATCAATTGGCTGATGGAGTGATAGTGTACAATACAGTCCAGATTATCTTTTCAACAACAGTATGACTTAATTCAGTTCAATGTTTCAGGCAGTTTCAGTCAAAGTATTCTGATTCTGATTAGCAAAATGCCAAAGGTTCTATGGTTCTAGCTTGTCAAATATAAATATTTTAAATATCTTTAGGTTTTACACTGGTTGTTGAACGAAACAAACTATCTAAAAATATCAATATAAAATACCCAACAAATTATAACTAAATTACTTTTTGACGAATCGGACAAATAAACCAATTTATTGATCAACAATGAAAACAATCGTTAGTTGCAGCTCTAATAGCATTTCAAATTAAATGTTGAAATGTTGTCTTTGCAGTACTGATGCAGAACAAGGATGATATAGGGACTTTCCCTTTAGAACTACCACTGTTCATATCCCGGTGCAAACAAAAGTAGGACCCTAACCTCACATGAAACAGTAGAATTTTATAAAGTAAGAAGTGAGACTTGAAGAGCCATGTTCATAGCCTGGTCGACACCAGACCCACCCTCAGTTGTAACTGAGGGTGGGTCTGGGCAAGCTTCATTCACAGCCCATTTCCAAAGGGGGCGTCACCAACGGACGCCGCTCAAATGCCTCTGGGTGCAATTGGATAGTCCTTCAACCAATCAGACCAACGATCCGGGTGACGTAGCAGCAACAGCGGCATCTACGTCTGCTTGCTGTCGCTGCGCTATCGTCATCGTGTAAAGCCCGCCTCAACGGTTGTGATTGGTGCCACGATTTAGAAAAATTGGCAATGGGCTTGAATGGGCTCTTGGCCAGACGGACTTGCAGAGCAAATCTCAAATTTGCCGGAAGTTCGTCAGGGTTTTCCCAGGCTACCATGTTCAAGCCTTAGTTAACATCTGCCCTGCTGAAGTGTCCTTAAGAATGAAACAGAATCAGCTCTGACCTCCTTTTGGGGTGTGGTCAAACAGAAACAGACTTTAGCTTAGGGATCAGTTAAACGTAAACAAATGATATGACAGCAGTGGACAGTAAAAGCACACATCCACCATCATCATTCATTGCATTTTGTTGTCTTTCCCTTTCCTTGACCTTAGTTGGATTTGTCAGTGAAGAACAATTCTATTGGTGTGTACCTTGTGATGCACGATGTGATTAATCAGCCTCTCTGGCACAGATGCTCTGACAAAAACAGCGTTTACGCTTTGTCCAAATGACTTGCTGACACGCACACTCAAACACACCTTGCTCAGATGAAACGCTGCGGGCCAGTACCAGTAAAAGGTCAGACACTTTTGTGGTTCTTTGTGGTGTGATGAGAGTGATGTGAGTAAGTCACTGGGAAAAGGCAGTGCAAACTTGGAGAGTGCACTTTGGTTGTCAGGGTGCTTTTTCAGCATGCGTGTCCTTAACAGGGAGTCCCCTTAGCTGGTGATGAATAAGTTGTCAGATGTGGTAAACAAGTGAACAAAGCTCCAGAGTTAAAATAGTGCTTGAATGACAAAACGTGTGTGTGTGTGTATGTGTGCGTGTATGTGTGTGTGCATGTGTGTGTGCGTGCGTGTGTGTGTGTACAGGGTAGTCAGAAATAGCAATAGTTGCAATGGCTGAACTTCTAACTTTGCCAAGGCTTTTGAAGTTTACTCTTGCTTTTCTGTCGAACTGAATGGTTGTCACAGTTACCTCACAAAGGCCTCTTTATCTGCTCTCAGTGCCCTCTCTCTCTCTCTCTCTCTCTCTCTCTTTGTTTTCATCCTCTGCTATCTCTAGCACTCTGTCGTGCCCTCTGCTGTTCTCTCCTTGAGTGTTAGCCGCAGCTTAGTACGCCATGAGGACACTCATGTGACTCTGAAATTATAGATGGTGGGGGAGATGAACTATGTGTGTGTGTGTGTGTGTGGGGTGTGGGTGTGTGTGTGCGTGCGTGTGCGTGCGTGCGTGTGTGTGTGTGTGTGTGTGTTATACAAAGAGTAACTGAGGAGATGCACAAGGACAGGCATCCAGAGCATCTCCCCTTCCCTTCCATGCATAGCAGTGACATCACCATGTCCTAATCCCCCAACAGCATGATGTCACTAGCACAAATCTGACCAATCAGCATGTGCCATCTGACCAGACAAAATAGCTAGCAGGTTCAAAGTTCACAGAGAGCATGGCCGGGAAACAAAGAGGTATTGACTGAAGGGGAAGTACCCAAATCTGTGCTGGCTTCACTTCAGAGATGAATTTACAGCGTCAATTCTGAACCAGGTTTTTTTTTCTTCCAGGAAGTTGGTTCAGTGGTTTGTCACTGACTTGTCAGTGTGTAATGGCTGCAGTGGCAGTGGACCCCAGCACCCTTTGATTGGTTAGAAATGTCTGTTGATTCACATCAGCAATCAGCATGCCTGTGTGTGATTTTATCTGTCAGATCTACAGATATGTTTATTGACATCATAACTGGGAGAGAACAATGAAACGCCATTCTTATACATCGACTGCATGGATTTAGTAGGACTTTCTGCTCTTGCTTATGCAGTCCCATATGTGTTTTTCATAACACCACTCAATAGGGCTCACTATATGCTTTTGTCCTGATTCGATTATTTCATGGGTGCCGATTTATTGGGATTCTAGAAGGATTGCCATTCGATATATTTGAGTATTGCAATTTTGTTTTTTTTCTTCTTAACCAAAAACAAAAGGTAAATACACTTCTAGACATTGTATCATGAGACATTTCTGAAAACTAATTGTTTACTAAAAAGAATGCACATCACATGTCAGTCAGTCAGTCTGACATTTATTTTATTTGTAAAGAAGAACATAACATGGATTTTCTGCATTTTCTGCTTCTGTTTTGCTGGAAACAGATATGTAATTGCCGTCGGCGGTACCGTATAAACACAAAATACTTAGGTGAATCATTGGTAAAAAAAAAAATAATAGTTTTAAAGTGCTCATATTATGCTTTTTGACTAATTCCCTTTCCTTTATTGTGTTACATATCTTTTTTGTGCACGTTATAGGTTTACAAAGTGAAAAAGCCCAAAGTCCCCCAAAGGGACTTACCATCTCCAACAGAAAACACTGTTCACCAACTGCTCCAAACAGCTCTGTTGTAGTCCAGCCTTTACTTCCCTGATGAATGTGTGTCACTTTGTAACACGTTAAATAATGCTCACCTAGCTGCTAGCGTAGCACGCCCTCATACTCTGCTTCTGACTGGTTAGTAGTCCTTACCTAGGTACTGTCAGGGCACGCCCTCATACTCTGCTTCTGACTGGCTAGTAGTCCTTACCTAGGTACTGTCAGGGCACGCCCTCATACTCTGCTTCTGACTGGTTAGTAGTCCTTACCTAGGTACTGTCAGGGCACGCCCTCATACTCTGCTTCTGACTGGCTAGTAGTCCTTACCTAGTTACTGTCAGGGCACGCCCTCATACTCTGCTTCTGACTGGCTAGTAGTCCTTACCTAGGTACTGTCAGGGCACGCCCTCATACTCTGCTTCTGACTGGCTAGTAGTCCTTACCTAGCTACTGAGCATGTGCGACTCCCAACAAAGATGGATCACAAGTGAGATGCCTCACTCTGTAGCTAAAACAGAGAGCTCAACACACAGGGTGAAAAGAGGAGCTGCAGCAATGTGCAGTACAACAAGATATGGTGTTTTTTGAAAATTAAACCATGTAAACCTATTCTGATATAACCTCTAAATACAATTATGAACCTGAAAATGAGCATTATATGAGAACTTTAAAAAAATGTACCAACCCTACCACTCAAACTATCCCTTTCTAGAGATTAAGTGTGAAAAAGTGCAATTTTTTATTTATTTTTTCTCCCCTAACTTGTGTCTTTGCTTGATCCTTTCCACACAGGTAATGACCTCTTCCTGGTGGCAGTCCACGAGCTGGGCCACGCCCTTGGTTTGGAGCACTCCAACAACCCCCTGGCCATCATGGCTCCCTTTTACCAATGGATGGAGACGGAGAACTTCCAGTTGCCTGACGACGACCTGCGGGGCATACAGCAGATCTATGGTAGGATGTTTTTGTTGGATGCCCCTCCTGGTGTCAAGTGTGTATAGTCCTTGCAGTGTGTTAAATCATGAGGACATGAACTGATGGTTTGCACTTTCTGCTAGATTGAAGCCTATACTGTATGCATCTTTTCCTTCAAAGGCAATTTTCCTTTCATTTTTATTTCTAAAACCCAATCCCAGTAGGTTGCCTTCATTTATTTGAAAATCCATTTCCAATTAGCATTTCAGAAACATAAAAGGAATAGAACGATATCTTGGGAAACGTCTTCTTTGCTGAGAGGTAGATGAGAAAATCGGTAACACTCATTTGTGTGTAATATGAAGCTAGTTAGCTTAGCATAAAGACTGAAAGCAGGGGTAAACAGCTAGCCTGGCTCTGCCCAAAGGTAACAATATCCACCCAGCATCACCTCTAAAGCTCATTAATTAACACCTTTATTTCTCATTTGTTTAATGCGTACGATAATTAAATTAGAGTTTAAAGGGCCCATGACATGGTGCTCTTTGGATGCTTTTATATAGGCCTTAGTGGTCCCCTAATACTGTATCTGAAGTCTCTTTTATATAGGCCTTAATGGTCCCCTAATACTGTATCTGAAGTCTCTTTTATATAGGCCTTAGTGGTCCCCTAATACTGTATCTGAAGTCTCTTTTATATAGACCTTAGTGGTCCCCTAATACTGTATCTGAAGTCTCTTTTATATAGACCTTAGTGGTCCCCTAATACTGTATCTGAAGTCTCTTTTATATAGACCTTAGTGGTCCCTTAATACTGTATCTGAAGTCTCTTTTATATAGACCTTAGTGGTCCCCTAATACTGTATCTGAAGTCTCTTTTATATAGACCTTAGTGGTCCCTTAATACTGCATCTGAAGTCTCTTTTATATAGACCTTAGTGGTCCCTTAATACTATATCTGAAGTCTCTTTCCTGAAATTCTTGGTGCAGAATTACAGCCACTAGAGCCAGTCCCACAATTAGCTTTCCTTAGTATGTGCCATTTCTGTGTCTGTAGCTTTTGAGGAGGAGAGAGGGGGGCAAGGTGGAGGGTGGGGGTGTGGCCTTGACCAGCTGCCACTTTGCTCGTTTGAAAGCCATGATGTCTCTCTCTTTCTCATGGGTGGGCCAAATTCTCTTTGGCAGGCAAAGCAGAGAAAGAGGAGGTAATCCTTATGACCTCATAAGGAGAAGATTCCAGATCGGCCCATCTGAGCTTTATTTTCTCAAAGGCAGAGCAGGATACCCAGGGCTCGGTTTACACCTATCACCATTTCTAGCCACTGGGGGACCATAGGCAGGCTGGGGGAACTCATATTAATGTTCCAAAACCTCATAAAGTGAAATTTTCATGCCACGGGACCTTTAAAAACAACACGTTATGGTTATGGGCGGATATGTGCCGGACTAATTCTTGTCCCGGAGCAGTAACTAGAAATTGTATGTGTCTACCACCGTGAGGTTGCCACGCAACTAGAGGAGACTCATAGAGATAAAACATGTTCAATAGTGAGTTTTAGAGGTACGTGTAAGCAGATTTTTTTTAACCTTTGAATAGAGCCACATATTTTGGTTTCCCATGTTTCCACTCTTCATGCTAGGTTCAGCTGACCGTCTCCTCGCTGTAGCTGTCTGTATTAACAGACGTACTGGATGTGTGAGAGTGGTATCAATCTTCTCAGCTAACTCCTGGCAAGAAAGCAAACAAATATATTTCCTACCCTATTACTTTAAGGTTTTAAGTAGTTTTGACTCTTAACTTTGATACTAGCAACACATTAAGTTTATTCCCATTTTTAATTGAATTCTAATATAATTTTCTTTCCATTAATTTGAATTAGGCAGTTTAAAGCTTGACGCTTTAGTGTTGTATTCTATCTTCAGTCAGGCAGTCCAATCATGTGATAGAATGTTTATCCCCCCCCCCCGTTGATCTGTCCCTGCAGGTCAACCAGACAGCGGCCCCACCCAGGCCCTGCCCACCGTGACACCCCGTCGCCCAGAGCCCAGGCCACCTCAAACCCCGCCTCGGCACCCTGACCGCCCCAGGACCACTGAAAGACCAGATCACTATGGACCCAATATCTGTGAAGGGAACTTTGACACGGTGGCTATGCTCCGAGGAGAGATGTTTGTTTTCAAGGTAAATGGATTGAGGATCAGGAAATAGGTGCCTCTTTTAACTAGCCTGATCTGCGTTATGACCATAAAACATTACAAGAGATATGTTTATCTTCACAGTGGTTTATGAAATGTCCTTGCTTGGAAATTCAGTCACATTCCAGCAGTGGATCTGTCCTGACAAGGTAACTGTGTCAATAATTAGTTATTCCTTTCTGTAGAATCAGTTGGAAACAAATAGCGTGTGCGCAGCCAAGACGGGGTCTGTTTTCAATCAGGTCCTTGTTGGTTGTAAACCGACAAGGCCAGTGTTTTTTTATTAGCTGGAACACTGTTAAAAGGGCGGGGTGTGGTCAGGTGTTTGCCTTAAAGAGCCTCTGGACCCACACGAAACATTCATAAGGGCTGAAGGAGCGGTGAGCTATTAGATGGATTATTACCTTTAAGAGATATGGTTTAGAAACGGGTCATTTCGCTGTTGGCTGCAGTTGCTGTCAGCTGGGTTGTATATATATATATATATTATGCAACTCAGCCCTGTGGTCATGTATTATTATACATTTGCTAAGTGGAGGTGATGGTTTCTGGTAGGGCTGCTTGATATGAGGAAAATATGCGATAAGGTTGTTGAATAGGGTTGGTATTGTTTGGAGTTTTTCCGATACCGGTGCTAAAACGATACTTTTATAACGGTGCCGGTGCCTAAATGGTGCCTAAAAAAAAAAAAAAAATTTTTTTTTTTTTTTTTTTTTAAATAAAAGAAAAATTTTTTTTTTTTTTTTTTTTTTTTTTTTTTTTTTTTTTACTTTTTTTTTCAAAAAAATTTTTTTTTTTTTTTTTTTTTTTTTTTTTTTTTTTTTTTTTCTCAAAAAATTTTTTTTTTATATATTTTTTTTCTCCCCACCTGAACCGATACTTTTAAAACGATAAAAAAATACATACTATATATTTTTTAAAGGAGCACAAAACGATAGTTGGCGACATTAAAGAACGGCTTGTTTATTGCTAAGGCCACAGGTTCAAAATTAAATGATTTATTAAAAATGTAATAACAATAACTTATTTCACCTTATTTTGTTTCAGACAAGGGCAGCTACAGTCTGTTGTTAGAATCCTCTACAGTAAAATACAGACACACTTTTACACCGTTTAGCTGTCAGCATTTTAACCGTGTTTACTCCAGCTGCTAGCTAACGGTATGCTAACGTTACCTGCTGCCAAGTGTTGTGTTAATTAGAGTGACATGCAGCGATGTTTCAGTTCCCTCTAACGTCCGTTTCGGAGCATCAGAGATAAGCGCAGGCATTTAAGTGGCACCAAAATGAGGCACTGAAATCCGCGTTGCCATTCAGTCCGGTAGATAACGGTCATTAAGGCACCGGTGCCGTATTAGCACCGCGGTGTCTCGGTACCCAACCCTATTGTTGACGTATCGCAATAAGAAAATTACTTGTGATAAATAAACATATTAAAGTGTACTCAGTTTGGCCTTTCAGCTGCTTACAGTATTCTGCTAAAATACAAAATACATATTCTGTTGAATTAAAAAAAACGGAAACAAAATTACGACAAATTGAACATAAATTGCACCACTAAAAAAAGAATGTCAGTCAGTTACATTTAAAAGTGCAGTTTTCTACTGTTATTTTCTGTAAACTAACTACAAAAAATCTCTCTCTCTGTCTTTCGCGATTTGTCGCAGCCTTTCGTTATGATTTGGCGATTCGGTATGACGATAAAAAAAATATATATATACTGTATTGTGCAGCCCTAGTTCCTGGTCAGTGTCGATGATGCAAGATATTTATGTGGTCGTTCTCAAAGTTAAATTAACTGAAATTTCAGCAGCAAATAGGCCTCCATATGACATTTTCTCTCCCCTCCAGGATTTGTACAGTGATGCTCTATACATAGTGCAGCTCTACAGAGATAAGAAATGATGTGTGTCAGTGGGAGAGGTCAGAGGAGGTGTCCAGTGTTGGCAGCGTTGAACACTGAAGAGGTTTGCAGATATTAGACTGAGCTGGACAGAGAGCGGCCAGGCTTTACAGTACAGGAGCCTCGGCTTCACTTCCAGAAATGTTGTCATGATATCTGAAATGTTGACATTAAACAGGGAACCGGAGCACTAGGGATTTCAAACAGCTGACGTTCGGCCACATCTTAAACCGGATCCCAGTAAACCCTTTGACCAAGGGTGAAATATAAAAGTACTTTGAGCTGATAAAATAACTGATGCAGGTGTTTCTATTTGAATTATTAGTGTCGAAGGGTAGACTATAACAGAGCCCTGTCACTCGGACACCCAGAGATCAGTCTATGAATATCTCATATCTCAGACTCTTAAGTGTTTTTGACACTGACCAGTAGTTTTAGACTTGGCGTACGGCTGCCTGGACAAGTGCTGCACATGGTCAAACAGTTATATCTGTGCTCTTGGGTTTCATCTCAGTCAGTAATGTTGATGCTCTTGGGTTTCATCCACAGTCATGAAGCTAGTCTGGATGGCATTAATCAGTGTCCAAAATTAACTTTTTCCTTGCCCACCAGTGCTTCTTAAACTATGACCTGATCAGAGGGAATGCAGACCAAAGGCAATTCATAGATTTTTAGTGATCAGTTCAATATTGTGAATACAATGGAACAACTACCTACCAAGTGCCAACAGTCAAATCCATCATTCGTAGCTAATTCAAATGGATTGTAGTTTTGTTTGTTAGTTTAGTTTATGTTTAGTTTATTCACTGCTTTTGTTTGCTTTGTTGTTTGCTTTCAATTTTAGCCACCAAGCGGTGTGGCTCTATAGATCCAATGTAGGTCTGTCAGTCAGTCGGTTCCCAACTTTGATCCACACTAAAATATCTCAACAGATTTCAGATGGATTGCCCTTACAATTTGAAAAGAATTGAATGGTCCTAGTGCCACCAGCAGCTTTACATTCAAATAATAAAATAATTCCCTCTGCACAATTTGAATTGTGTTAAAATAGGCTACAGTGATTTTCGTATCTTTTCTTCTACAATGTTCAAACCAATGAACAATCATATTTTATTTACTGAAAAAATGACTAGACTGTAGCGAATAAACTACATGTTGCATTCTCGCTCCGATTGAATGCAAAAGCATACCGTAGATTTACAAACTACAAATGAACAAGCACGAAAGTCAAAGCCCAAGCCATGGCGAAACAATGGCAAAGTACTTCATAAAATTAAGCCAAGATATTGCCAGCGAGGACGAGTCGGCACCAGTTACAGCCCCTCTCATTAATGTTAATGCCACAGATGCACAATCTACGTGCCATGTATGATGACGGCTCTCTGCCGGTTACGGAGGCTTGACCTTCGAAACAGCCTGTGGTGCTTATTTAGCTTGGATGCCAGCCAAACTTAGCCCCGCCCACAACATTTGAGGTCGGGAAGTTCGGTCTGGACTTGATCCGTTGTGGAGCGACTATGCTCGAACCAGAGCTGTTTGGACCAATCAAATTGTCAGGGCGGGCTTTATACGATGATGGACAGATGATCGACAGTAACATAATCAACCACGTCTTGAGTGGAATTCGTTTACAACAAAGGTGGCTGTCGCTGGAGAATTGAGATGTGTAGATTCTGCCATCGCGTGCATGCAGTTGAGTTCTGTTGACAACTATGCGTCACTCAACATACGTCACATACTCCGTTGCTCTGATTGGTTGTAGGTCTATCCAATTGAGTGCAGAGGCATTTTCTTTCCTGGTTCGGTTGAAACACGCCCCATAATCACAGCCCAGTGGAGCAGTGTCAGACTTGCATTCTGGCTAGAATCTGAGTTTGACCACGTCAGGCTAGTGCTTATTGGTAGTATGGTGAAATCTCTCCAGAATGGGTCGAACTGGCCAAAGTAGCACGCGGGATTCCTGTCTCTGGGGTGCTAGAACCGCATCAAAACAGCGCAGTGACGTCGCCTTGGGGTAGGCAAAGGCTTATGCGCATTGCGAGTTGCAGAAAGACACTCGTTTACAATTATTTTGATTCAAGTCGGCACTTTATAATTTTATGAGCCAGTTTGTTTGTACTGTAGTTTGTATTGTTTTATTTCCTCTGCCTAGCAAATGGAAAAAAGGGCTATTTGAATTCAGATCGGCACAATTATGTGCATTGGTTTATTATTATTATTATTTTGCCCTCTCCGCCTGCAGCAAGTATGCCTACATTTCAATAAAAATAGTATAAATCTACATCCCTTGATGATATTATTTTTTATATAGCCTGCCTATCAAAATTTTTTAAGTGCAATAAACTCGGAATATATTTGACCGGAACTTTTCCCATTTGACCGGTAAAATGAACCCTTGCAGGTCACATGACCGGCACCAATTTTTTTCTCCAAGTTTACAAACTCATCAACTGATTTGGACCAGAGCAAACGAACGTCGTGAAAATGCCCTTATCTTCACGTAGCGCTTGACTTGGGATTCATTTCCGACTGTGGTGTTCATATTCGAATTGTGGTCATGTAAAATTGAAAGTGATGCCTCCACAGTTCAGAACCTATAGTTATTAATAGTAGACAATGCTCTTCTCTGCTATGACTGTGCATAGGCAAAATGACTTACTTAATGTACTGTGTGGGTGGGAGGAAACCGTAGCACGTAAGTACCACTCTCTCTTCTCCACAAAGTCCTGTCCATCAAAAAAAGAAAGAAAGAAGGGCTGTCATTTTCTTTTATTCACTTTTTGTACAGTATTTCTTCCCAGCAGAGGGCTGAACATAAAGACAGCCAGCAGAGCACATGGAGCTGCTTTCATTATTGAACTCCCACAATGAGATCTGGTCTGTTCTGCCGAGGACTAATATGGTCAACTCAGTCTTAATCTGGTCAAGGGAAAGAGCTGTCAGACCACACAAATCGAAGAGCACGCAGTGTGTTCAGTTCGGCCCTGTTCTGTTTCTCTCAGCTCTCGCCAACCCATCTCCGTTCTGTTCCATTCCATACCGTGCCGCGCCGTCTTGTCTGCCAGCGTGTCCTGCATGAAGGACAAACCTACGTGAGCTTGCCAGAAAGAAGCAGCAGTGAGCATTTTACCGTTACATTATCCAGGACAAGCAGGGCTACTGACTCACCACTTATGAATGAGTCGGAGCGCTTCTGCTGTAAATCTGTCTGCTGCCTTGTGTGCACAGCATGTAGAGTAGGTATGATATACAGTGCTTGGGTTCAAATGTGCTACTAGTGATTTCCCTTGATTTGTGCCGCTGACTTGATAATGAAAACAATAACAGTGAATGTATCTTGTATCAGGCTGCGATCAACAGAGAGAGTGCAATAAGGGGGTGCGATGAAGCCACCAGAGCAGAGACCGACTATTATTAGCCGGCCAGTCTTCCACTATTGTTAGTTTATTGTACGTTCTGGTCTAGCTATCCGGCAGACCACACTTTGCTTGGCATGATGACCATCAAGCATTACTACAGCGCTGCCGGACCACACTGGGTCAACTAGTTCAAACCATTTGACGGAAAAAAAAAGAGAGCAGCTCCTGTGTCTTGTCTAATCTTTGTACTCTGTGCTCTGTTGTTTCACCTTGTAACCTCTTCTGCTTTGTTGCTAATCTTTTTGCTTCTGTGCTGTCTTGTTCTGCTCTGCTTGTGTTGTCTCTTTCTTTCAACATCGCAGGGTTTTTCCTGACTCAGAATGGGGGGGTGGGGTGGGTGGGGGGACTACGCACGGCAGGAAGCATGATGGGTCCGCGTACAGTAAAGGCAATTCTGTGTTACCTTATTTGACAGAGATCTATGCATATACCTGTGATTTCTGACAATTTGATAAACAAAAATGTATATGTTCTGCTTGTTCAACGGTCGTTTGGTAAACTGATCTTAAACACAGTAAGAGAGGATTTGAATTGCTATTTTAATTCTCAGTTCTTTTTTAGTTTGGTGCTGGTGATTTTCCTTTATGGCTGACTAAAACCTTTTTGGGGGGTGCCAAAAATTACTCTATGCAGGAAAAACCCTGCATCAAGGCCAGGGGACTACTGATGAAAAATTGCCTTTTGGCTAGTTCTGGAATTTTTAACCCATGTATAATCATGCCTTTTATCAATTTGCACTGCCTCCTTCTAAAATGAAGAAAAACTACTGAGTTTTCCACACTGAAACACACTTGTTAATGTTGTCCCCTCAGGGCCGTTGGTTCTGGCGGGTGCGTAGGAACAGGGTTCTGGATAACTACCCCATGCCCATCGGTCACTTCTGGAGGGGTCTGCCTGGAGACATAGACGCCGCCTATGAGAGACACGACGGCAGGTTCGTCTTCTTTAAAGGTAAGCAGCAAACAGTCACGAGCACACGTTAGATGAATGAAGGATGGCGTACTGGAGGGGAGTTGGGTGGTGTGTTTTTTTTATTTACTTGCACTGCTCACACTGGTCTGCACCTCGCTGTGTGTACATTCTCAAAGTTAGAAATTGTTAGTTTTATAGCCGAAAACAAGCGCTGCATTGCCTGAAGTTGTTTTACCCTCGTGTTGTCTTCGGGTCAAATTTGACCCATTTTCAAAATTGATATATCAGAAATATGAGTTTCTTGTTAATTACCTAATTTTTAATTACCCAAAAATAACACAGATGATTCCATGCAACGCACTTCGCAAGTACAACAAATGATCGGATCTCTACTCTCATTGAATTCTGGGTGTTTTATTCAATTTTTTAGCATTTGAATTTTTTTTTTAAATGTTTCGAAACAGTATCTCAACTGAATGTTGACTTATACCCTTCTGTGATTATCTTTCCTTTAATATTAGTCTAAATAATTCATAATTTCTGCTTTTTTTAACTCAAGTATTAGGTATAATTTCCTATAAATGAGGTTTATTGACCATGAATTCCAAAAATAAGTGTAAAACTAGTAATAACTTGGTGTTTGTGGTGTTTATACATGGTAGTGAAAAGAAGTGTTAAACGTCAAAAAAAGCGGAAAAAACATTGAAAAAACAGAAAAAAAACCCCCCCCCCTCTTTTTTTTCCCCCCCCCCCCCCCCCCCCCCCCCCCCCCCTTTTTTTTTTTTTTTTTTTTTTTTTTTTTACCCCCCCCCCCCCTTTTTTTTTTTTTTTTTTTTTTTTTTTTTTTTAAAACCCCTTTTTTTTTTTTTTTTTTTTTTTTTTTTTTTTTTTTTTTTAAATTTTTTCCACTTTTTTTCTCACATCTACAACACATCTGCTTCCTCTTTCTCTATCTCTCTTCTGCCCACTTACCACACACACACACACTGAGCTCTCTTAAAGGAGCCGCAGCACCATTTTACAACAAATGTCTTATCGCGCTGATGTGACTGAGCCCGACCCGAACCCGACCATCATTTCTAAATATCTGTCCGAACCTGGCCCGTCGGGACCCGTCGGGCTTGGGTCGGGTATCCATGCCTTAGGGAGGACGACAAGTGCATGGTAGAATGGGAGACGACACAAGGTTTTATGTTTGGGGCACATGTTAGTATATTTATTGTTTATATTGGTTCCACATTGGCTAGATGGACCAATTGTGACACCAAAATGAAACAAGGTTACTCAAGTCCATCATTTGAATTGCTACCTTTTACCTTACAGCCTAATGGGGGTGAATATCAAATCCTCACTCTAAAGACAGTTTACCTTTTATCATTTAGGTCACGGATTAAGTATTGAATCAAGTTTAATACGGCAGGAAACCTGCAGTTATTGTAAAACAAATAATAAACCAAATTCTTGCATCTGAACTACATTTATTTTCATAAAAGTGGTCATCAAACCAACTGATTCACATTCACCAATTCATCCATACTCGTCTTATGCCCCCCTCCACTCCATCTGCTTTAGGGAATATGAATATGTTTCTATGTTTCTGGTTATTGTTGCTGTAAAAACAGGCCTTGGCCTGTTCTAAATAATCTTCTTCTGGTGTTATTATCTGTATCTTTTAGAGCATGACAGACTTCCAGAAGCAACAACAGCCTTTGAGAATATGTCCAATTTTGAAATTAGGATAGTAGCTGCCATACTGCATGCAGGAAAGTAACTAAATACAAACGTTGTGTCACAGCGCTGCTAAGCTTAAGAAGCAACAATGACAAACAACACCAGTGTTGGGATTCAGTTTCCAGTGAAGCAGAGCAGTTTCCTCTGCCATGCCAACAGCAGCGGTAGAACATAAGATCCAGCTTTTATCATAAGTCAGTCTGTCTTACATACAGTATGTAGCAGCATGTCAGCTCTTTAAGGAAACATATTCTCTTTTTTTTTTTTTTTTTTTTTTTTTTTTTTTTTTTTTTTTTTTTTTTTTGTTTTGGGTGTTGGGGAGTGGGCCACAAGCAAACCACTTTTATTTTTTTTTCTTTTTTAAACAAAAAACAACAACCCCCTCCTTTTTTTTTTTTTTTTATATCTCTTTTTTTTTTTTTTTTTTTTTTTTTTTTTTTCTTTTTTTTTTTTTTTTTTTTTTTTTTTTTTTTTTTTTTTTTTTTTTTTTTTTTTTTTTTTTTTTTTTTTTTTTTATTTAACAACCCCCCCTCCTTGAGAAAGTACATATAGTATAAATCTCTTTAAACACAGCTCATTATTTATACTGTGAGGCACCGAGAGCCACTTCTCTTTTACAACGGTGGATAAAGTTTGTTGAATGAAAAAAGAAAGAGCTGAGTCTTTAATGCGGCTCGACTCTAGGAGCTACAGGCTTTGGGGCAGCTGTTGATGATGAGGAGGATGATGTCATCGGCCGGCCTCTCACTGTGACACTTGGCTGCAAGCCATTAGCAAAGAGAGAACTAGAGAAATGAACAGAAGGGGAGATAGAAGGGAGGAAGGAGTGGCAGACTTGAGAGCACACCAGAAGGGGGAGAGAACACACAGAGCTTTAAATGGACCAATCGGATCAACTTGACTTTCTGTCAGCGTGAAGACAGCAGCCCTTTCTCAATCCGCATTTTAATTTCTGTACCCGTTCTCATGGACTTGTGGCCTTGACTGGGCCAAGACTTGTCCAAATGCAAATGTGATGGATGGTATGGAATGGAATAAAATAAAAGGGCTCTTGTTCTTGGAGATGCTTTGGGAGCTAATGTTGAGACAGACAAGTATCGCAGCTAACAAACCCAAAACCAGCAGAGTCTACGGTTCAAATAAATGAAATCACTTCCCTTGTAAATGTCTCCTCGTATCACTTTTATTCAAGAAAAATACATTTTTATTGCGCCCCTGAAATTCTCTACGCGTGCTCCTTGGGGAAAATAAGTTAGCGTCGAGCCCTGAAAAGGCCAGAGTTTAGACGCCACATATCTACACACACTGTATATATTCTGCATAGACAAAATTACTGCGTCCGTTCTTGTTTGGAATTTGGACTGCTGAGCTTAGTTGACCGACTACCAAGAAAGCAAGTTTGGATTTGTATGTACTGAGAAGGGCCTAGGATTTTGGACATATTACATGGCATCCAAATATATATGGAATATCTTTCATCAGAAGTGTAAACTAGGCAAAAAATGATTCATTCACTTCTTTTACACAGCTGTTGGTTTACCCAGGGGGTTTCACAGCTGTTTTTATCCCACACAAGCCCAACTGTAAGAGAAACCAAACTGTTTATCCCTTTAGAAAAGCAACCGTCACACAGCAGGAAGGACTCAACTCCTTAGGTCACTGATGCACCCTGGCGCAGTTATGGAAAGTCATGGAGTAAGTCATGGGATTTTACATCAGGGCTGAGCACTACAGGGAGCCTGGGAAGCATTGCGTCAACCTCTTGTTCTCTCCAGATGCTGAGTGTAGAGCTTTCATTTTAGGTAGGCGGATTGAAGCCAAGAGGAGAGATATAATGGTGCCTGGAGGAACGGAGTCCCCCTGTCTGACACAGTAAAATCTGCTTCAGCCTGACATGAGACAAGCCGCTCCTAATGGATAATTAGAAGCTCAACCAACACTCTTAAATCAATGATGTACTCGTTTCTGCTGTGGTTTTTGATTGCTATAATTTACAAGTGTGTAAATGCTGGTTTGGTTTCTCTGATTGTTCTCATTGTTCTATTTTTATTCCTCATTTAGTTTCAATTATTAACATATTCTGTGCCAGCAAATTAATAAATGTGTGCACATGAGCAGAATGTGTATGGCTACATCTGCTCCTGTATGTGGATGTGTGTTTAACCAAGTGTACGTGACCTATACAGTATGACTGTGTGTGCTAACATTTTCAAGAGTCCATTAGGGTTATTAGTGGGGGGTGGATAGGGAATTAACTGATTTAACCACTTGCAGTGGCTGTGGCTCAGGTGATAGAGCGGGTGCCTACCAATCGGAAGGTTGGTGGTTTGATCCCGGGCCTGCAGTCGCATGTCAAAGTTTCATTCGGCAAGACACTGGACCCAGACTTACTCCCAATGCTGCAACATTGGTGTGTGAGTGTTTATCTGATGAGCAGGTGGCACCTTGTATGGCAGCCTCGGGCCACAGTGTGTGAATAGGGAATGGTTCCTGTACTATGTCAAAGCACTTTGAGTAGTCGTTAAGACTAGAAAAGTACTATATAAATACAGTCCATTTACACTTCTCTTCTCCTCTCCTCTCCTCAGGTAACAGATTCTGGCTTTTCAGGGAGGCTAACCTGGAACAGGGCTATCCATTGGAGCTGGTTGATTATGGTCAAGATATTCCCTACGACCGAATAGACACAGCCATCTGGTGGGAGCCATCCGGCTTCACTTACTTCTTTCAAGGAGACAGGTAACGTAGCCTGCAACCTGTCAGCAGCACATGAAACCCCTGTTGTTTACCCAGTATGCTAGTATATTATGTATTAGTATATCACTAGTTTGATTAGCTCTGAAAGGTTAGACAGCCCCAGCTTGATCTCAATTACTATTATTCCACCAAACTAATTTTAAATGCATTGCGTATGCTCTCAAATTGTTTTGTCCAATGCTTTGGTTCATGACCTGATATTCCCATCAACCTCAGCTATACTTTGTGTCAGCTGTACTATGTTAGCATGCTAACATGCAAAAATAAGATGGATGGACATTATACTTGCAGAACATCAGCATGTTATTATTATAAATGTGAGTAGAGCTGTAATCGGGCCTTAAAAGTTTGGCCGGACAAGGCCCGAGCCTGACAAGTACATTTTGATTGACAGCTTTTTAAAAGCCCAAACCCGTTTACAGCCCGACTGTACAAAAGGCCGTCTACCAGCAGTGATTGTTAGAGTGCATGTCGGAGAATAGCGCGGACACGCGCTTCACACCGCGAGCGGGCACGCACGCCACTCGGCGGAGAAGGGAGGGAAAGAAAAAAGAGACGAGACTGCCGCCGTCCGGAGCACTAACACCGACATTATTCAAATGTGCGCACGCACACAGCTCTTTTGCCTTTTGTCAAGAATGAGTCATCTATACATTTTTTAAAATAATTTATTCAATACTAACGTAGGTTATAGGCCACTTGGAAGTTGGAATAAAGAAATAAAATAAGTCCTCCAGAGGCCAGCCTCCGTTTCACCTCCTCAGTATCCATTTTCGCGCTAATCGAAACGCATCACCTGACCGCTAATTTACCGCGCAACCAGGAGCGCAAGCCCAAGCCCATCCCAAGCCCGTGTAAAATGATTGAAATTAAGACCGAACCTGCCCGGACCCGGGTTCAGGCAAAGATCTTCAGCTCTAAATGTGAGCATGTTAAAGTTAGCATTTAGCTCAACGCATCACCATGCTTAAACACAGCCTCACACAGCGGTTACATATTGGATTGATTTATATAATTGATGTTTGATTTTAGCTTTAAAGAGCGTTCATGTGTATTTTTAATAATGTATACATTTAATGTTATTGTTGCCAACAAATATAGGCAGGAAATAAGTTCACAAGCTGACGTATGTAGGATACCAGTAGGGTACAGATTTGATCATTGGCAAATTATCAAATATGTTTTATCAATATTAATAAAGACCTGTACCTGCACAGACCTGTTCGACCAGCATTTATTACAATAAGTACACAAATAATCACAAGCAACTGCTAATTAAGTATAATCGAATTTATTAACGTCACAATTATCAGTAGCCAATCAATAATAAAACGTATATACCTTTTTACAATATCACAACCAGAACAAAGCAAAAACAAAGCAGCTTATGTCATAGACACGTCTGTGTGTGTGTGTGTGTGGGCGTGTGTGAGAGAGAGAAGAGAGAGAGTGAGTGAGTGAGTGAGTGAGTAAGGGTGAGTGAAAGTGAAGGGGGCGGTGTCGAAATGTAGTTCTAACACAAAAACGACTCCCAAAATGGCTACTCCTGTGAGCTGCACAAAACTATTTAGCCTCAAGAGGGCGGTAGTGGTGCTGGGTGCACGAGGAGGGGTTGAAAAGGTCGAGGGGGTTGCTAGGCAACGCACACGCTTAACCCAGCCCTGGTCATGTGTGTTAGCTCTGTACAAACGTAAGCCGACCCCACGTGGTTAAGCTAGCAGCGTTAGCTCGGGAGCTACGTGGCTAGCTTGTGTCTGTGTGTGTTAGTAAAAGGAAAAAGAGTAAAAGGAGGGAAAAAAACCTCTGATCTTAGTTATCGATAATGACCACCTCAGTGGCTAACAGCTGATTTCCACGATTGTCTCGCAGACAGTAACTAAACTCCGTGAAAGGAGTGATTTAGCAGGTAGCGCTTACGGTTTTACCCAGCTACTTAACACAACATAATCAACAGTATCGTGATCAATTATACATTCACAGAAACAGATTAATAACCAGATATGGGCCAATACATGATTACAATCACAGATCACATTAATGGCAACAAGCGGTAGCGAACCCTTTGCCCATTAATAAAACAAACCAAACACACTAGTTCTAACGTCTGCCCAGAACTGTGTAAAGCCTTACTGTGTGTTGTTTGTAGTTAATCTCTCGCCAGAGTTTAACGATCCGTTTCGTCCAGAGCAGTGGACGACACGCGATCCAGATCGACGTAGCAAGAAGAGCGGAACGTAGTCCTTCTCTTGAATCCGGGCTGATTAAACCCGTTGCAGATGTGAGGAGATACTGGGTCAGTATCCCCTCGGATCCCCTTTGTATATCAGGAAGATATAAAATGTCTCAGCTCAATCTCGACCAGCGAGGTGACGCTGGTTAAGCTAGTCCGGACTACTGCACCTCCTGTCGGTAAACTGGGTTACCGTGGAAAGCAAAGAAACACAGACGCCGACAGCTTTTATCCTTCCTCCACCTCCTAGTGGCGGGGTGGTGCATTCAAAGGCCCGACAGCCAATGGGAAAAGCGCAAACCTTGTCACAGGTGTGAAGCAGTTCTTTGTCTCACCACCAGTCTGCCTTGCCCTCCATGTGTTGGAGGTAGAATCTCCATTTTGGCGACTCTGCTTCCAAGTGGCAGCCTGTAGGAGTTTGGTGAAACTGGCTTTGGGATTCACATGTAGGCCAAGACCCTTAGTTCTGCCTTCCCTGTGTCCCTTGTCTCTGCAGTCAGCTCAATCTGAGCCATTTTTGGTTGAAATCAATGTTTAACCCCCTGCTTGGTCCCAACAATATACAGTGAGAAGGGTATATGTCTATTCATCTGGAGTTTTTTTTTATTTCCATCTAATGATAGACCAAATGATTGAGATCACAGGAACAGTTTCATGTTGTTATACTGTATGTTATGCATTGTCCTGTGAGTATTAAGCTCTTAAGCTTAAGCTTGTAGTTAACTAAGTAAGAAAGTTCTGTGAACAATTGCCCTGCTATAGAACAGAAATAACAAGTGTGTGCAAGGGTAACATATGAAAATACTCATAGGAAAATGATTACACTTTAGGTCTGTGAATCCAATAAGCCCTCGCTAAGCACTGTATGACTGACTGACTTTCTAGTGCATTTACAGTCGCAGCAGATTTGAATGTTCTGTGGAAACTGTACTGTTATATACACACAGCATAGAGGCCCACCGTGTACTGTACTGTGTAAGAAGTCTGCTCCTTTCTTGTTTAGACAGTTGTTAAAACGGTAATAACCATCTTCTCCGTCGCTGTCTGCAGGTACTGGCGCTTCAACGAGCAGTCACGCTTGGCTGATCGGGGCTACCCGAAACCAATCAGCGTCTGGGGAGCATCAGTGCCCTCCTCTCCCAAGGGGGCCTTCCTCAGCGATGATGGAGGTGAGAAAAGAGGAGAGCTAACTGTGGCGTGTGTGTGTGTGCGTGTGTGTGTGTGTGTGTGTGTGTGTGTGTGTGTGTGTGTGTGTGTGTGTGTGTGTGTGTGTAAAAAGGGCAAGGAGGGGCTAGGGCCGACAGATACATGCCTGAAACAAAGAATCAGGGTGTGGTCATACAATCATCAGGAGGAAGAGGGGATGGTGTGTGTGAGAATTTCGTCTACACGTGAAATGCTTTTTGCTTTGCTGTGCTTGGTTGGATTGAAAATAGAGAGGAGTCACGCAATCTCCAAGCAGTATGGATAAGTAAACACTTTCGAGTACATTTTTGAAGCTATTATAGAATTAGTGTGACATTTTGAGAAATACAAATGATTTGCTTTCTTGCAGGGAGTTAGATGAGGTGATTGAGACCAAGATTGAAAGTAGAGGTGGTCCGATACCGTTTTTTTCTTCCCGATACCGATTCCGATACCTGAACTTGCGTATCGGCTGATACCGAGTACCGATCTGATACCAGTGTGTCATATATTTTTTTATGTTTTAACAACTGTATACTACTATCCCTGTATGGATGTGATATGATTTCTATCTTTGTTGTCGGTCTGGCTCAGGTTAAATTATTTGTGAAACATGAACAAACACAAACAATGAATGCCGTAGAACTTTCTTTTATTCTCCAGTTTGACCGTCAGTTATAACGGAAAAACAACATAAATAAACTACTTTAACATAGATTTTCTTTAGGGCTTTATTACGTGGTATCGGATCGGATCGTGCATAAATTCCAGTACTTCCCGATACCGATACCAGCGTTTTAGGCAGTATCGGAGCCTCATCTCTAATTGAAAGACTTTTTTTTTTTTTTTTTTAACCCTAACCCTTGGCAAGAGTTAAGACAATGTCCAACTATTCCTTCACGTTGTATGTCTTCAAATGGTTATGCTGGCTGACACCTTCTGCTCTCCATGCCTCCTGCAGCCTACACCTTCTTCTACAAGGGTTCCAAGTACTGGAAGTTTGACAACCACCGCATGAAGAGCGAGCCAGGCTACCCCAAGTCCATCCTGAGAGACTTCATGGGCTGCAGCGTGGACCTGGACCCAGACAGAGACACGGACACAGACGCCGGGCGCAAATACCCAGACGTGAACCGCCCGCCGTTCAACCCGGACGCAGACGGACGCGACGGCGACAAGGGCAAAGACCGAGAGGGGACGGACGGCGGCGGGACGGACAAAGACACGGGCAAAGGGTCGGACGCCGACGGCGACAAAGACGAAGACGACCGCGAGGGACGCGAGGAGGACACCAACGAGGTGGACGTGGTGCTGAAGGTGGACGACAGCGAGGAGCGGACCATGAACATCCTGATGGTGACCATCCCGCTGGTCCTGGTGCTGTGCATCCTGGGGCTGATCTACGCCATCATCAACACGCTGCAGAGCAAAGGGGCGCCGCGGCTGCTGGTGCACTGCAAGCGCTCGCTGCAGGACTGGGTCTGACCCCTGACGTTAAGGGACACTGAACTATATGAACCTAAAGTTGGACCTTAGACACCGCCCTCCTCTAATCCAAGCCTCTTCCCAGCGACCCATCTGTCTACAGTCTCTGTGCTCAGTGGCTCCCGCAAACTTGTGGTAGTAGATCCAATATCGTACTGACACACACACACACACACACACACACACACATACACTAGAAGCAAGCATAGATTATGTCTTACTTATACATACCCCTACACACACCACCCTAACCTCCTCCTGTCTCCCATGGTGCTCTACAATGCGTTGACTGTAGTCTATTTATATGAGAGAAGTTTGCACATTGTTTTTTTTTCTTCATGTTTTGGTTCATTTTGTGTGACTTTATGTTGTTGTTATTATTATTTCTGAACCAGGAAGAGCGTTCTATTCTCTCTCCCATCTCTGCACCGCCTTCCTCCTTCCCCTGATCTCTGTAGGGGCTTTGTCCTCGCCGCCGCCGCCGCCGCCGACTCCACATCTGCTTACATTATCACAGTTGCCGCAAAAGAAAGAAATGCAAAGGGTTCGAAACGAGAAAGCCATTTGTAGACGGACCACTACGCTTCAAGCGGGGCTCGGTAGCGTTCCTTCCCCCTTTCACCATCGTCGTCTTCTCCTTCGTCTTGCTCCATCTCTTCCCTTTGCTCTGCAGTACAGTGTGTCACACGGTGGGAGGTGAGCGAGAGAGAAACAGGGTTAAGTTACAACAGATATTTCGTGGCAGTTTACATTCAGAGGTATTTTGAGGCATTGAGCCTGGATATTATCCTCCCTTTGACTCCCTCTGACAGAGACTGGGCTGGGGGTGTAACTCTGAAGGTTGGAGCAGAATTTAGTATGTCATCATACAGGCACCACTTTGGTTTTAAAGGATAATTATAGTTTATTACGACTTCAATCTTATTTTGAATGGTAATTTCAACAGTAACAATAACACTGGACTCATCAAGTGAATTGCTGAGATCTGGGAATTAAATTAAAATAAATTTAAGCTCTAGTGTCAAATCATAACAGGGGTTATCTCAGGACACTTTACAGATAGAGAAGGTCTAGGCCAAACTCTATAATTTACAGAGACCTGACAAAATATGAAGACAGACGGTAAAATGATTACCACAGACCGTCTGTTGTAAACATTCAAGTTCACATACCACCTTCCTGGTTCTACTTTGACCTACCACACTTGCCGTAGTTGTGTGCAGTCTTTAAAACAAGTACAATGTTATAATAATAGATATAAATTGTCCCAAGTTGTAATAAATAGTAATTATCCTTTAAATTCTGACTACAGATGCCTTGTTTTCCTTCTGCTCACATAGTTGGACAATCGGTCTACCTTCGTCTCTTTTCCTTATTTGGAAACCATTTAAAATCCTCTTTGGCTGAAAGGGTACAGACTTGAAAGGGGATCTCTTCCCTTAACTTTCATTTATGTGGCTTCCTTTCAGTCAACAATAAGACATTTTCTTTCCTTTCTGCAAGAGAGGAGACAGACTAATGGTTCATTTAAAAATGTCACCTCACTGTGAAATAACACAAGAGAAGGGGCATTCGTTGCACATCACTGTGTGTGTGTGTGTGTGTGTGTATGTGTGTGTGTGTGACATAAAACAAGAAAGAAACAAAGCAAAGCCATGGCCTTAAACGTAGGAACAGGATGTAACACCACACATGTTACAGCAGTGGCAGGGGGCAGCTAACGTACCGTGCCGTTTCTAACGGACTTTTTTTTACTGCTAGTGTTTTGTTCAAAGGACAATTTGAGGAACTTCACAGATGAGCTGCAGTCTATCTGTTGTAAATATAATGTAGCTGTAAGCACCAGGGTGGGCTCGGGCCACGCAGGCTCTAATCCTCTTCATTAAAAAACAGCAGGTGTGTGCAAATGCTGTTAACCCCCGCAAACCCTAAACTAAACCTTGAACTCCCAAAACCCTCTCCACCCCTTTCATCTCGCAAGATCAGAGATGGGTCGAAGGGGAGTGTGGGCACCGAAAAAATGTCCATCTTAACTACTCATTATAGCTTAAAAATGTTTGATGTATTTTTTTCTGCTGTTCCTGGCAGCCATTGATTTCCATTTATTTTTGTAGAGAATGAAAATCATGCAAATTATTAAAATGCAAAAAATAATTCACTTGGATGGATCATACAACTCAACTACAAAGCACTTGTTCTTTTAGAGTTTGCTTGAGTTTACTGATTTTTATACTGTACAGAAATGAATGGAAACTAATGGCTGCCATGGAAAAAAACAATGTTTAACTAAGAGTAAAACTATTCGACAAAGAGAAGATAATTTCCCTTGACCCATGTGAATACATGTTCAATAATGTTTGTGACATTAACCCATATTTCTGCGGCATAAGCAGCCCTTCATTTTCAAGATATTTAAAACGTGTAGCGGCAGTGGAAAATGTGAAATGATCTAATCATCGCTAGTTTCTAAATAAAAAGTCTGAGTTTAAAAAAGCAGCCTGATGAGGAGATGAGAGACAGAGAGTGTAGGAGTGGACGACTTGAGAGTGCAACTTCACATAAGAATGGAAGGAAGGCTTATCGGAGGTAGCATTTGGAAGTAAGCTGCCAATCTGACCAGAGGGGGCTTAGCTCAGCCGGCTCATGTTACAGATGTGGAAGGGGGTGGGGTGGGGGGTGAAGAGAGACTGAATTTCTTGTTGCTGAGACAAGGGAAGGGGGAGGGAGGCTGACCCCTGACTTGCTAAGCTTGGATCTCAGGAATAAGGAGGGTGTATAGAGAGAGAGAGAGAGACAGAACTTTGATGGCTCTATCCCGCTGGCAGTAGCTCTTACCCAAATTCTCCTGCTATCTCAACAACAGTTCCTGCCAAAGAGGAAACTTTAGCATACAAGACAGAGCTTTTTCAGCAATACTTGCTGTACGTGCTTCACTTGTAGTTGCGAATATACCCAGTTACACGTAGCTAAGGGGGATGTAACTAAGTACATTTACTCAAGTACTGTACTGTACAAGTAAACTTTACTTGAGTCCTTTCTTTTCCGTGCCACTTTCTCCTTCTACTCCGCTCCATTTCAGAAAGAAATATTGTGCTTTTTACTCCACTACATTCACCTGCCAGCTGTAGTTACTTTACAAAACACATGTAGTTTCTAAAATACAATGTCTTATTATAAATTAAACTACAATATAAAAAACTACAGTTCGCTACAACTGATGATGATGATAAGTGAAGGATCTTAATACCTCTTCCACCACCGCTCGCAGTGGCAACTTCTTCCGTCCTCCGTCCTCCCGCGCCAGTCGCGCTGTACGTTGACAGACGGTGCCGATACACAAGACGGCTGTTCCGTTACCTCCCCTCCAGCTAGGTGCAGACAGGTTGAGGTGAGACACCCACGCAGACAGGCGGTAGAGTTAACACGACACTTAACTGCAAGGAAGAAAAAGGAAGAACACAATAAGCCGTCACCAGAAGTCTAGAGATTGATCTGTGGCCAGTCAATAGCTGTTGCCAGGAAACGGTGTCCTGTGTCCATCGCTCACCTCCTCACCATCAGGGTTTGGGGGGTGGGTGGGGGAAGGTTGATGGACGTAGCTAATCAGCGTTAAAGCACCCCCTTCACCCCTCCTCTGTTCTCTCCTCTCCTGTCCTGTTCTTCCATTGGTCCTCCAGGCACATCCGTGCTTAGACAGCCTAGTGTCTGGACAGGCTTAGAAAATGTCGACTCATTGTACTCGACACAGCATTGTGTGTACGGAGTTCTCGTTTATCAGCCCCTCCTTTTCTCCACTGTGACTTCCACACAGCAATCCCACTGGGAGTTACCCACTTCAAAAGCTGAAGTAACCACTCAAAAGTTGAAACAAAATGTAGCGTACCTGAGTTTTCTTAATTTGAAATCACAGTTTCTGCGATCCGGCAGCTCGAGAGATTCTCTGTAGGGTGACACTGACAGGGAATCCTTGTCTTAGGACAGCAAGCACAAGAGAAAAATATTGAAAACGCTGGGAAAGAAAGCTGTCCACGCTGATTGATGTGTGTGTGTGTGTGTGTGTGTGTGTGTGTGTGTGTGTGTGTGTGTGTGTGTGTGTGTTTGTGTCGAGGTGTTTAGTTAATCAGCTCTACTCTCCATAAGCGAAGGCCGGTTTCCTGACTGTAAATCTCCCACACTCTCTCTATCACCCCCCCCCACACACACACACACACACCAGCCCAGCCCTGCCCACTAAGCCCGAGGGGATCATAATAACAACAATGGCCTTCTCTCTCACTCTCTCTCCCTCTCTCAGAAACACACTCTCTTTCTCCTGCGCCTATTTTCCCCTCTCCCTAATACACACACACACACACACACACACACAAACACGTTATTGTCTTCCCCAACCTCACCTTCCTCCTCCCCCCTCCTTAGGAAACTAGTCCAGGCCAAGGTCCAGCCTCACACAGCAGAGCCTGGTTTTAGATCCACCTCCTTGTTCAGCAACATCTAATAATGTGGAAGGATTCGCTTCCAAACACTGTACCTAAGTTATTTTATGTTCATATTGCCCCGTTCGTTTTGGAGTGCATTGCCTCGATATGCAAAGTTGAGGTAAGGTTAGGGCATCGCTGAGCTTGTCTGAGCTTTCATCTCTCTCAGGATGGGTTTCTGTAAACACTGCATGTTAATCGTTCCTTATTCAGCCCCGCTGTTTTGGCTTTATACCTTGCTTTTTTTTTTTGTGTCTTTTATTATAATGAACATCTCGGTGAAAAAAATCTCCACAATCACTCAGAAGGCACGTACGCTTCTAGCCGTGTCTGCGCTCTCCACTCTGTGCACTTGTGTTGTGTTTTCAGCTTCCTGAGGTCACCGCGTATACCTGCACTTCTTAATAACGGCAAGCTTCAAAAAGTCATTGCATCAGCCCTGTGCAAAGTCTAGCTCGGCAGGGGAAAACCGGATCAATAAATAACGGACTGAACAGGACAAAGGAGGAAAAAAATAAATAAAAAAAAAGATCTGTCCAACGTGACATGCAGTACGACTGTGTTCTGTTTCACTTCCACTTGGGTCAACCTTGTGGCTTATGATGGCTGGAACCCAAAAGGATCGTGGGTTGTCCAGATGCTTCTCTCTTTTCCCAGAGTGCATCTCACCTTGCATTGACCCCCACCCCCCGCCCCCCCACCATCCACTCTGAAACCACTCATTTTAGCACCACTCGGCTAACTCGACTACACACCCCGCGGGGGACGAGACAGAAAAGGTGGCTGACAAATGGCTTTCAGCATCTGAGTCGGGACGAGTGCATCGGATCAGCTCTCACGGTGCTTCAGACAGGCATTGGAAGTCTTGAGCAGCCCCGCTCAAGAAAACTGCTTTCATCCACTAACCGCAGCTACAGTAGAGAGTAGAGTCGGATGGATTCAGTTATTTCTCACACTGACCGTCAGTAGTGGAACTTGGCATCTCACACTCAGCCTCTCTTCATTACTACCTGAGTAATGGTTCAGTGACTTTCAGAAGAAAAAAAAACTTAACCATCGTCCTTGACTGGGATAAGAACAAAAAGGAAAAAAAAAAGCAGCAGTCAATAAAAAACAGATGAGGTTATTGTTTATCTTTGATAATTGTCTTATTTTGATTGTATTTTGTGCATTTTTTGTCTCTCCAAACTTGATAGGATATTTTTTTTGTTAACATTCCAATTCTCTTTTTTTTGTTGATTGGTTGTTAGTGGGGTTTTTTTTTCTGTAGAAAACGTAAGATTTTATACATTTGTGTTGTTGTGTGTTCACCTCTAGTTGAGTGTGTTAACAAAGCCATGCTGGACATGTACACATTAAAAATTGCTCTGAAAATATGCTCTGAAGTTTTTTTGTAAGCTTTTTGTGCGGCGACTGTGACATGCTATGCTGTCTGAACTATCTGGAGAGAATTAGAGAATTGCAATTCTGCACACACATACAGCACACCACACACACCCGGCGTTCTCTTCCTGCAGTGAGGTCACTGTCCATAGGGCCATGCTTCCTGTCTCACATGGGACAGGCAGCAGAGCGGTCTTATGAAGCATGGGAGGTGGGGAGAGAGGGCTCTGGCTGATTGCCAGGAAGCCAAATGAGCAAAGAGGAAGTTAGCGAGCAGCCTGTAGAGCCTATAAGAAACTGACAGGGCAATGGTGTCATCACACCGAGAGGAAATTCATTGTTCGCAGCACCGCAGGGCTTTTTTTTGGTGATGGATTTGATCCAAACACCAAAATTACAGAAACGGCTGCTTTTAATGAGATGTTTTTGTGACTCAGACTAAGTTGTTAACCAAAGACCGAAAATAAATGCAACACCTTCTCACATCCCGTCGCAGGCGTAATTGACACCAAATGAGTTATTTTGTCTTCGTCTGAGTCCTCGTGATCAGTAAATGGAGGAGCCTCTGAGGGCTGCAAGCTTTTTGAATGAAAAGGCATTCATCACTGGGGATGAGATAAAGAAAAGCAGACATGCTAGTGACATGTCTTAAGGGGTGACGGTGTCTGACACATTCGTACCGAGTTAGTTCAGATGACAATGGTCCTAACTTAACCCTTGTGTTGTCTTCCTGTCGTTTTGTGCACTTTTTGGGGGGCTTTTTTCTATGCTTCTGACCCTTTTTTAAACGTTTCTGTCACTTTTTTCAACGTTTGTTTTTATTTATGGTCAATAAATCTCATTTAAATGACATTATACCTAATTTATGAGTTTAAAAAAAGTGGAAATTATTTATATAGCATTTTCAAATGCTATGAAATTGAATAAAACACCCAAAATTCAAGTAATCATTAATTTTGCCTGCCATGTACGTTGCATGGGTTCCTACAACGTACATCCATGCATCCATGTTATTTTTGGGCAATTTGGTTGAAAGAAATCAATTTTTCTGATTTAAAAAGAACTTTGAAAATGGGTCAAATTTGACCTGAGGACAACACAAGTGTTAAAGGATATACATATTGTCAACAGATCCCATAAAAATACGAAAAACCAACTATCCATTAGTCCATCTCTCCATACTTTCCGACTTCCCTACTCTGTCTGTGGTGCCCATTTGTTCCTACTGAAGACATGAACATTTAAAAAACTAATAGGTCACAAATACATTATTTAATTTATTAACAAGAAGGGCACTCAGAGAGCACAGACCTCCACTTCTCTAAAAATGTTAATGCAATGAGAAATTTCCCTCATGGGAACTAATTTTTCCAATTATTTCGACACCACCGAATGCAGCACAAATGCCCTAACAATGTTAACAAAAGAGAAACATAATTTGTGTATCTGCTAGTGTTCATTTTGTCACCTATTTTTAATTAAGTCTTAGTCTTGTGCCAAATGTCCTTGTTAGTTTTAGTCATATTTAGTCATTCACATATTCTTTTTTGTTAGTCAAGTTTTAGTCGACTAAAAGTCTCGTCATTTTAGTCTAGTTCTAGTCAAAAGAGAACTCAATATATCTAACAAAAAAGAGAGAACAGGTTTATTGCTAAGGCCTATGGTCAAAATTAAATAAGTTATTTATAATGTAATAACTTTTAACAATAACTTATTTCACCAATGAATTGCTGAACATCCACTAGATAGGAAAAGGGTATTTTAGCAGGTGGTGACTGTAGGACGTCCCGCCATAGGAATCCTTTACAGTTAAATACAGTCACACTTTACACCGTTTAGCTGTCAGCATTTCTACCCTGTTTAATCCAGCTGCTAGCTAACACTAGGCTAACGTTACCTGCTGTCAATATAAAATATTCACTTACAGTATGTTTACCGCCTGTTGTTTTAAAATGTGGCCACCAAATGTTTGTAGCTTAAAAAAGACTTAGCTAGCTTCTTCCCTTAACACAACAGATTCCAAAAATGATCCAGTCTCATGGATGTTCACATTTCTCATGGTATAGCCTACCACTCGCTATACACCTTTTTGTTTCTTGTGTTTGTTAGCTATTACATTTTAGCACAGCTAAGTTTGCTTAAGTCGCGTGCAAACATTTTACAAACACATATAACAACATTTTCTTGCCTCACTTGTGTTGATACAATTGGGAATATGTCTCCTTTTTTCATCCATCCAACAATTTTGGTTTAATTTAGGTGTAATGTTCTCTCTCTGTTTATGTCTGAGGGAAATATCTGGCTCTTTAGCTGCTAAATGCTAGCCTGGATGCCAGCCGAACTTAGCCCCGCCCACAACATTTGTGGTTGGGGCTAAGTGAGGTCGGGAAGTTCGGTCTGGACTTGATCCGTTGTGGAGCAACTATGCTCGAAACCAGAGCTGTTCGGACCAATCAAATTGTCAGGGGGCGGGCTTTATACGATGATGGACAGATGATCAACAGTAACATGATCAACCACGTCACCAAAGAGCACTTGGGTTGAATTTGTTTACAACAAAGATGGCTGCCATCGTGTATGTTATAGACATTGACATATATATAATGGACCAACAGAGCCCGTGTCTCTGGACGGAGACCAGTGAAGTCTGTTAGAAGCACTTTTCCAGTGATGGCCAGCTTTACTGAGCAGCCTCCAACTGAGAGAGACAACGTAAATGTGACGTGAGCAACCTGTCTGAAAGTGTGAAGTCTTTTGGTAGCTGTGCCAAGAGAAATCTCAATCATTCCCAATCTTACAGAGACGGAGAGTGTAGGTAAATGTAAGGAGATAACATAGGCACAGGCTAATTATTGCTAACTAAAATGCTAGTTAACATTAGTAATTAAACCTAAACAGCTAACGTAAGTCAAAACTGCCTGTGAGCTTCTCCTGTACTATACGGTAATTCCTCTACTATGCGACAGTAAGTCTCGTGGTTATGACCCAATCGTTAGCCTATTTTTACAAAAGCGTCTGCTACGGAGCCATAACGTGAGGTACAAGGTAATGGAGCCTTTTATACATTGTTGTGTTTCTTTAGAAATAAACAACGGACAAATAGAGTCTTTAAACGCTTCAGATGTAAAGTTATTCGCAGTCAAGTGACGTAAAAAAAAAATGGCGGTCAATGGAATGCTAACAAGAGGAGATACCTTTGTAGCAACAAAATGGCGCCATCGAAGGCTCGAGTTCTGAAGCAAAGCTTACCCCCTTGGTCTGTTATAGAAGATAGCGACAGCGCATTAATTTTTGCTCTGATTGGTTCTAGGTCGATCCACTGGAGTGCAGAGGCATTTTCTTTCCTGGTTCGGTTGAAACACGCCCCATAATCACAGCCCAATGGAGAGCCGAAGTCCCGCCCCTTCCGGTGGACCTCATAGGACCTTAAAGTGATGGTTCGGAGTAATTCACCCTAGGGTCCTTTGCACCATGACCTCGAGCCAAACACCCCCCCAGAAGCTTTTTTCACCTGGGTCTAACATTGGGCGAGTTAGCGTAGAGTAGCGTTAGCTGCTGAATAGCTTAGCGCAGGGGCTAACGGACCCACGTTTGTATCTCTGAAATGACCCCACTAATAATGCCCAAAATGATACCAAAGGTCTACACTAGTATATATAGGTTATGCTCTCATAAAACGATGGATTGTAAAGTTTGTAAGTACACCAGAAGGTTATGTAAATAACACTTGCCTGTTGGCTTCTGCTCTCTGCTGTTGTTGCTGCTGTAAGACGAGTGCTTAGGGCCGTCTACAAATTAAAACACCGAAAAGAGATGCAACAAAAATATTTTTTAATTTAACTTATTTTTTAAAGTAAGTGCTGTAGTATAACTAGCAGGAGACAAGTAATAATTGAGGTAAGTTTGGAGACATTACCTTATTTAATCATTAAATTAATACATATTTTTGTTGTATCTCTTTTCGGTGTAGTAATTTATAGACGGCCCTAAGCACTCAGCAGCAGCAACAGAGAGCAGAAGAGAGCAGGCAAGTGTTCAAAATTATGGTGTACTTACAAACTTTCCAATCCATCGTTTTATGAGTTGCAAACCTATATATACTAGTGTACAGACCTTTGGTATCATTTCGAAATAGGGGTTATTAAGAACGTGGCGATTAGTCCAGCTGGCTAACGCTTCTAACAGCTTCACGCTAACTCGCCCAGTGTTAGACCCAGGTGAAAAAAGCTTCTGGGGGGGTGTTTGGCTCGAGGTCATGGTGCAAAGGACCCTAGGGTGAATTACTCCGAACCATCACTTTAACTCGGAAAAAATATGAACAGTAGTGAACAGGGAGAGGCAAATCATTTTTTGGTCATTACAAATATGATGTTAGTCAATTTAAAAGATAATTTTTCAACCGAAGAAAGGTTTGTCATATGACCTCGTAGTTTTGTGTGAAACCGCTCAGTGAACTACATGTCCCGTCTCACACAATCTACCTCACCTAGCTTGATGCTCAACTTGCTTGCTAGCTAGCTAGCTTAGCTCTGTTCCACAACACATGTAACATTATCTAACCTGCTGTGTTTTATCCAGTCAAGTGTTTTCAACAGATAAGCAAAAGAACAAGCGAGATCCTCTGCTCATTAGAGTAACGTTACATCCCCGCTACGATACACACAGACATCGGAGCTTCAGCCAGGCGTCATCCATGTGTGTGTAGTCTTTCTAATTACGTATTTTCACAGTCTTATACTTCACCAGTTTAACAACAAACTGAGACTTTCTTCGGTTGAAAAATAATGTTTTAAATTGACGAACATCATATTTTTAATCCATGGCTCAATTCAAACAGGATCAAAAAATAATTATTATCTCTCCATTGACTCTCGTTCATATTTTTTCCTGAAATATTACAGTCCAGGGGTTTATTAATTCATTAAAATGAATGAATGTATCATTGAGGTGAATAATTGTCATATGCACATTTAAGGAGGTTACTTCCCCAACAAAAGACGCAAAACAGGAGGGAAGAATAAATGATGCTGACTCATATAATTAGAAAAGTCGACCCAAAGGACAATAAATAGATGAATGCAATACAGAATGCCTGAGAGCCTTATTGCAATATATTCCATTATGTTTTTGTGTTTTGAATTGCCCCCTATGTTTTCCTTTACATAAAGGTATTCCCAGCATAAATTGATTCAGAAAAAGGTAGACATAGGTGCATAAAAATTCACCTGAATGCAGGAAATGAAGTTTTTAATGTTCACATCATCAGTCGCCACACAGATCTGGAAACGGAACCCTGGCCTTTCAGGCTAGTTATGATTAGGCCAAATGTTGGTGCCATCTAAATAACATCTACAAACTGGGCAGCTGAAATGAACATACACTGACTATTAACAAGCCAAATGCTGTTTTGCATTGCATTCAGTTTATTTAAATGGGTCTAAGCCCAGACCCTCCTCAAGTCCTAGAAACGCCCCTCAGAACAGCATTAATGACCATTACGGGTGCTTTGGTTGCTACAGAGGTATCTGCCGAAATATACTGAAACTTCTTAGAATAAACTACTAACATCTAGATTAATTCAGTGTCTGGTTTGTTGCTGGTCACATGTCACTTTATTGACTTGCTTGAGAAAGCAAGTGTCTGACTCTGTTATCACACTGGAGGATGGATACATAACCAGTGTACAAACTTTCCGTCTCCTAATGACCTACTTTTAGATGCGCTGTAAACCATTAACATAACTCGGTGCACTTTGTAAACAAACAACTTTAACGGAGCATTTGGTGTGTTTATATGCGATCTCCGAGTACGTTGGCCTGTTTTGCGCCGTGTTTACATGCTTTAAATGCTTTCCTGCTGTGTAAGTCAGGCCTGGGTCTGGCCAGGTTCATTGCTTGTTAAATCTATCTGCTACAGTTATCACCAGGTACACCCTGTGGAGTACCATAATTACTTGCAGTCATCTCGTTCCTCTGGGTAGAAAATAAACTCACTTTTAGACCTACAACACACACAAAAGTGAATGTGCACATGCGCGCGCGCACCACACACACACACACAGTTAATCACTTGCAGCTACAGCTAATGACTCAACTGCAAATGTGGTGAAGCTGTACCACCTGTTTCAGAATATTTTTACAGTAATACACCTGTTGGGCATCCTGAGTGCTGTATACTATCCAGTCCCTCCCGAAAAATGCGATTATGCAATCGCATAATTCAATTCAATTTTATTTATAGTATCAAATCATAACAAGTGTTATCTCGAGACACTTTACAGATAGAGTACGTCTAGACCACACTCTATAATTTACAAAGCCCCAACAATTTTAATAATTCCCCCAAGAGCGAGCAGAGCGACAGTGGCGAGGAATGATGTGATGTGATGTGATGAACAGTGGCAATAATAGTCACATTAAAGATAATGGAATAGTGACTTCAAATGGTAGTCGTAGTAGTTCATGTCATATCCGAGCACTGTAGGGCATTACAGGATGTAGTGTGGCACAGCAAAGCATGGACGGACGTAGCAGGAAGCAGCAGGGTTCAGCAGGACGCAGCATGACATTGCAGGGCACCGCAGAGCTTAGCAGGGAGTGCAGCAGGACCACGGCGACAGCTGCAACCAGGATCTTGGTGCCAACGTGCTCCAAGGAAATACGCTGGGTGAGAAAAAATCAAAACACAAGGACTCCGGGGAGTAAACTCCTCAGAGCCCGTTTCAATGCATAATCAGCCAAAGTCCGCATATTTTTGCGGGGGCCGATTTTTTCAAATACGCCGCACTTTCGCCGCATAAATTGCCGATTTAAGTATATGATGGTCGCCTGGCAAAAATGACACAGAAAATAACGAGGGACCCTGGTCACCCTCTTCATGGTAATTTGACTGGTAGGGTTATGGAACGTAGTGGTAGGCTTAGGCCTCCTGTGACAAACTAAGCAGTATGCTCTCTCTTTTATACCACAGCAAGCACTTTAAACAGACATTTGTATAATTTCTGTACTGTATTTATGGTCTGTTTGTATTGTATTTATGCTCTATCTTTTTATGGGCATTAAGGCGGGAATGAGCACTGTAATTTCCATTTCTATGGATGAAATAAACTTGACTTGAGTTTGGAGCCGCGGTATCACGGTCCCACCCATTCACCCACCTGACTCAATCGAGTCAATCACAGCTGTCAATCATGGCGTTACACTCTGTTTTTAATAGCATCAAATAACTAATTAAAACCCAACTCGTGAACAATGAACACTTAAATATACATGGAAAATGCATGGGAAAAATCTATTTGATGTGTACTTTGTTTTTTTTAGTTTAGCCCGTGTCCTATCCGCTAACATGGAGGGGCGGGGTTCATGACGATACTGTCATACTGTCAGGCACCAGGGGGCGATCAAGATGTTTTGGCTTCACTTTTGGGGAGCTCTCATTAGTTGTGTGCGATACTGCAAAATTTTGTATCGAGCCGATACCAAGTAAATACAGGGCCAGTATCGCCTATACCGATACCGATAACGATACTTTTTAATAATTAAGGTGGATTAACTATCAAATAGCTAAATCTGAATGAATTTCCATGACCTTTAGGTGTTTATGTAATTATACCTTTGGATATTAAAAGTTTAGTTTTCATATGCTTGTAAAATTTGTTGTGTTAACACTGAATCTTACAGCCTTTTTACAAATGCTTGCCGTCGTTTCATTTTTGGCCTGAAAATCTAGCCACACGGCGCTCCTCTTCCTCTCGACCATTCTTCTGCTCCGTCTCTGTCCTGCTCGGGCCTGGCTGCTTGCTTGTTTGCCTGGCGCCGCTGAGTCACGTGACGGTACAACATCAAATCACAAGAGGGGGGAGGAGGAGCAGGAGAAGTGTGCCTGCTCTGTGCTGGGACACTGTGAGCGGCACTGACACAGACACAGACAGCCAGGTCGCCTCTTTGATGAAACCGCAGCGGTGCACGCTGGAGAGAAACTGAAACTAAAATATCGATCTCATTACACTGGTATTGCTCAATATCTATGTTGGTATGTATCGATATTATCGATATTTGGATCGATCCGTCCACCACTAGCTGTCATGTCGTCCATATTAATGTTTAGTCTATCTATGGTCCATATTCAACCCAACTTTGGTTTTTAAACTAAATACCTGCAAAACAAATCACGATTCCAGTCAGCCACATCAGAATTTTCTGTTAACACTTATAAACATATTTTGGCATGCTAATATGCTAAACTACGATGAATATGGTAAAGAGTTTACCTGCTAAACATCAGCGTGTTAGCATTATCATTGTGAGCATGTTAGCATGGTGACATTAGCATTTAGCTCGACGTGTACCTACAGTATGCATCTCCTCAGATCCAGTAGTGTGACTGCAGACTCTTACTTAGTCTTTTTCAAATATTTTGAGCCACATAAATGAAATTCCCTTTACCTCCACTGTGTTTCACAGCTGGATTTAGTAGTCGAATAAAACCTGACTGACTGAAAAACTGACTCTTTAAAACTTTGATCCCTGGACCATGGTCCCACTTTTTTCACATTAAAAAAAATGTATGGATCCATTTTCTTCTGCTTATCTGGGGCTGGGTTGAGGTGGCAGCAGGCTATGGAATTCCAGACGTCCCTCTCCCCAGCTCCTCCTGGGGGATCCCAAGGCATTGCCAGGCCAGATGAGATAGCCTATATAATCTCAGCAGTGTGTTCTGCGTCTACCCCAGAGTCCCGTGACAGTTGGACGTGCCCCGAAAACCTCCAAAGTGTGGCACCCAGGAGGCTTCCTTATCAAATGACCAAACCACCTCAACTGGCTCCTTCTAACGCAAAAGGAGCAGCGGCTCTACGCCGAGCTCCCTCCAGATGTCTGAGCTCCTCAGCCTCTCTCTTTGGGAACCCAATCAACACCCACCACATTTATGAAAAATGTTGAAAAAATGTTGGAAAGTTAAAAGTCTGAAAGTAATGTCATACAGCATGCACTGTAAGGCAATTTGGGGACGTGTAAAAAAGATTGCATGTCCTGTAGTAGAAAAAAGGAAATCCAAAGGACTCCAATGTTCTTTTATTGTACTTTTCTTTAGGTGTAACATCATTTATTTAGAGTAGCGGATTAGATTAAATGAAACTTTCATAAGTAATGGGGGTGATCTGAGGCAGCAGATAATGGGATATAAAGCAAAGAAAAATAATAGAGCAGATGCGCTTTCAGAGAAAAAAAAGCATCTCGGCTGTACATAATTACATCCTGTGACCATACAAAGACCAAGAATAGGAGATATGACTAAAATGAACACAATATTTGTAATTTGAACCTAAATGAAGGTAATAGAAAGCGGTGTGTATAAGTACTCTGCCATACACTCAAACCCAGTTCAGCTGACCCGCCTCATAATGTTTTCTGGTGTGGGATGTAAAAATTCCTCACTATAAAAACAAAGTTTCCATTTGCTTTTCTCATCTCGGTCACATCCCCCTTCCCTCCTTCACTTTTATTGTTTCACAGTGAGGTAATGTTGAGGTAACATATGGAGCATTAAAATATAGAGCTTGGTCCAGTGTGTTTTGGTGCTAGATTTGGAACAAATTGCCACAGCACAGTGAGAGGACATTCTACTCCAGGGCAGCATGGCTTTACTGGTGGGATCGAAGAGTTTTGGTCAGTGAAGCAGGGAAGCATGCACAGCAATAATTTAATTAACGCTTGTGTTGGCCATGCAACTTTTGGTTTTTCTGGGTCAAAATTTAAATTTAAAAATTTAAATTTTGAAACCATAAGAAGCTTTTGTCGTTTGCTCTTCTTTTTTTAACCAAGTTTTTTAAGCTTTTCCCGACATTTGTCACTTTTTTCCGATGTTTTGCCACTTTCTGGAGTTTTTTTCTGCGCTTCTGACGTTTTGGTTCTTGTTTTTTCTGACATTTTTGTCACTTTTTTCAATGTTCTTTTATCAATTCTTTTCTTCAAATGTTATAAAATTCAATAAAAAACACCCACCTTCAATTAAAGTAGTGAACTGATAATTAATTTTACTAGTGAAGAGCGTTGTATTGTTATATTGTTATTATTTTTGACATATTTGGTTGAAAGAAAACCACATTTCTGATATAGAAACTTTTTTTTAAAAAACTGGTCAAATTTGACCTGAGGACAACAGGAGGGTTAAGCATGTCATTTATTGAGGATAACTCAACATAAAGTGCGGGTGCTATGAAACTGTAAGCACTAACCTCCTGGAAGACTACATGTGGCATGAACACAGGACAAACTAAACACAATCAAACCAAACCAAACCAAACTGGGTTGCAGAGGCAGTCACTTTCATTCTGGCCAGGGCTGTCACATACGGCTCTAGAGAAGTTTACGTCAAGCCAAGTTGTTGTGATTTATTTATTTTTCATCTGGTGATAAGCACTCAGAATCAGAATCAGAGTCAGCTTTATTGGCCAGGTTTGCATAAACAAAGAAAGAATTTGACTCTGGTTAATCTTTGCTCTCAAAGTACAACACTCACTTAACATCCATCCATCCATCCATCCATCGTCAACCACCTATCCTGCGCACAGGGTCGTGGGGGGGCTGGAGCCAATCCCAGCATACGTCGGGCGAAAGGCGGGGTACACCCTGGACAGGTCGCCAGTCCATCGCAGGGCCACACATAGACGAACAACCACACACTCACACATGCACACCTACGGACAATTTAGGGACACCAATAAACCTAGCCCGCATGTCTTTGGTCGGCAGGAGGAAGCCGGAGTACCCGGAGAGAACCCACACAGACACGGGGAGAACATGCAAACTCCACACAGAAAGGCTGGGCCAACCGGGGTACGAACCCACAACCTTCTTGCTGTGAGGCGACAGCGCTAACCACCGCACCACCGTGTCCCCCTCACTTAACATATAAAGAATAAAAAACAGAAAGGACAGTAAGAAATAAAAAATAAAAAATACTGTTAGTATATAGTATAACAATACAATAGAATTTACTAATTCAATACCAACTGAAGAGAGGGAAGGAATAGTGCAATATCAGTATAGTCTGAGATTTAAGATTTAAATATAGATATAGTGCAAGGCAGTTCAGTGTCAAAGACCTGTCAACCAGACTTTGTTGTCAGCCCTGCAACTTTTTTCACCTTGAACTTCCAGTAGATGAAGTTTCTGTAGGCGCCTCTGTCTGTTCAGCTGTCAGCGTGAATGCTACTTACCCAGTCCTGCTCCTTCTTTCTGGGAAAGACACCAGGTGCACTAGCCTAATTAACCTATCAAGGGACATAGTGCAGTAGTACCCCCCCCCCACCACCACATGAAACCCAGACATAAACCTTCCTTATCTACCTTGCAGACCTGTTTCCAGCTTTAATATAATTGAGCTTGAAGGGCTTTCATCGCTGGAAATCAATGCTAGGCCCACAATATGGCCAGCTAGAATTTTACCTCCAAACTTAACAGTGATAACAACATGAAATCATCTTCAAATCATTAACTGTCAGGATCGGTCTGTGACTGACTGCCTTTGTGCCACTCTTGTGGCCTTTTTGTGTATTTTGTTGTGGTTTGTGCTTGTTGCTGTGTTCCATGTGTTCTGTGGTTACCTGTCTGTCATATGTCTTTGTGACATTAACACTATGGAAAAAAATGACTTGCCAGCTAAGAGTGAGAAAACATGTTTTCATTTAATTATTGGAAGGACAATTTATGGCAGTGGAAATAGTGTATGACCTAACTGATGTAGATGTTCTCACATACTGGATTTGTACTTCAATGGTGGACATCTGTAACTTATTGATATTGTTTTCATTTATTTTTATATCTGTCACTGAACAAAATATGTTTGGCTATATGCACAAAAAAACAAATAAAGATTAAAGTAAAAAAATCTTCAAATTACGGTGATCATTTCTGGCAGGAAAAAGCCGCGTAAAAATCAGAATTTATTTTATTCAAAAATAGCCTCCGAGAGGTCAGAAGCACTTTTGCAGCATTACACCCAGCATCATCATCAGATAAAAAAAAATAAAATCTTAATGGAAATAGGTTGGATAACCTTTGTATTAGCGCAGTCAGACAGTATTATTACCTAAAAGTCATATTTCTATGCCATTCTTCAAATGAGTAGGCTGCCACTGCTTTATGTAATTACTGCAATTTAGCCATTTTAAAACAACAGTGAGATTTTTGACTTAGCGTGCACCTGTGTAAAATCACAGATCTGAGCCCTGTGTGCTTGACCCTGTGTAGAGAGGTCCAGCCCACTCAGCTGCTAAGGAAGCCCAGCTGGCCTCCAGCATGGAACCACAAACAGCACCTGGATGTACTCACTTCATCCCATCTGGACACACAAACATGCAAAGAATGCATGAATTAACATGTACAGGTGCAGAGTGCAGATGCATGCATGAGTACCTTGGAAACACACACACACACACACACACACACACACACACACACACACACACACACACACACACACAGGTGGGTGTCATAGAGCACATCGTGTGGTGATGATAATGGATCCTTAGGGCTCAAATCGGTTTATTTTGATTATTAAAAAATTAAAACTACAAAAGTCCCCAAATCTGACTAAAAATGAACTAATATTTTTAATAAATAAATAAAATAAAAAGCGTGAAGATCTGTAAACATTTGGTTAAAATCTATAAAAACTGAAAACAACCAGCATTACAGATAGTGTCAGCGCATTCTCATGACAGAGTTTGTACGATATTGTACAAAAAGTTATGCACAACAATTTGTATGATAGCTTAATTACAGCTGGTCACATGACAGCTACGGCAACCAGTCACGTGACCGTTCAGTTTGTCCACAGAAAGGTGTCTGTGATGCCGGTACCGTTCACCGTGAGGTGATGGTCATGATAGCAGACGTGAGCGTTAGGTTTACGCCCCTATGAAGAGCCGTTTCCTGGGTAAAAGTCTTGTGTTGTCCCCTTAACTTCTTCAAGGACACAAACTCTGCTCTCTGTTTTAGGAGCCACCCATCCACCCCACCCTCCTCCCCAGATGGATTTTTTACAGTCTTATAGTAGGTGCTTCGGTCATAAGTACTACAGCCACTAGCGGTCCAGTGGTACAGTAATAACTAGGGATGCACTGAATCCAGGATTCGGCTTCGGATTTGGCCAAATATTGGGCTTTTTGACGGGGTTGGGTTTCTGCCGAACATTAGAATTTTTTTCCACCGACCCAAACCCTACGCTTGCACCTACGCGCACTACGCTGGTCGACGTGATGACGGCGCCGTTGATTACGGGAAGGTGTTTACGTAGGTGGAACGGTCGACGCAGTAGGTTGTGAGAAAGTGGAAATGGAACTGAAAAAAGTCTTGTTTGGCAGTACTACCTACCGTAGAGACATGTATGCTTGGTAACTGGGACTACAGTTGAAAATTAGCCGGCTGGCTAACACTGGCGCATTTAGAGAAATGTTGATTAATGTGCATTGTCCTCATAAAGAAAAAAGAAAGTGGAATACATACACATCTTTAAAACTTATCTTTATGTACGAATGGTTCATGAGAACACCCTGATACTGTATGTGTTTATGTGTTAGTGTGGATTTGCGTGGCGGATTGGTCCCGTTGCTCCACAACGCTTCCACAGTCAGTCAGCCCGCCTCCCTTTTCCTGAGGGAAAGTTCTGACCTCAGCAGCTGAATCTGAAAGGCAAGCAGACTTCCCACAATCCCTTGTGTTATGAACCTTTGACATCCACGGACCCAGGAGAGACGAGACATACAAGCAGCAGAAGTATTCTCAAGATGAATCCTCTCTTGTATCTGTGAAGCTATTGTGTGAAGTATATATAAGGAAAATGAAGAAGTTTACAATTTGGCAACACAGTCTTTTTAAATGACTCATTTCACAATAATTACATAATTGTACGATTAAATTGTGGTTTGATGAAACTGTAAGGGTAAAATCTATTTCCTTTGCCACAAGTCTTTTCAATTATTACACCCTTACATCACAGTATCCTAGATGAACCAAAATATTCTCAACATCCTTTACCCTGTGGGGAACATTTGCAGGCTAGAAATATGAGATCTCCAACGCTCTACATTCAGCTCACGCATCAAACTCCACAGGGAAATCGCTCAACAGTCATGGGAAGACTTACCTGGTCATCATGTTCTCCTGACTTTATATTATCCTCTCTACACTTTTATCACATCCTACATCAACTCTCTGCAGCGGCTGATATGTAGCACTGTGCGCTGACGTGCACTACAAAGCTGAGACTACAAAGAGAACCCAGATGAGGTGGTGAGATTTAATGCAAACCTGCTGTGTCCGTGTATTTTATTATGATATGTAGTTCCCCATCTGCACAATAAAAGCTGTATCTGTGCGAGTGTGTGTTTACACTCTAATGGGCATGCATTAAGAACGTACATGCAGATAAAACCTGCAAAGAGTCTGGTTTCACGCTGATGTTAAATCAATTACCATAACAACCGGCAAGAAAGCTCATAACATTACGGGCTGTAATAAAGTTAATGAGCAAAACATCACAAGGGACACATGGAGCGTGTATCTGTAGCTGTGTTTGTGTGTGTGTGTGTGTGTGTGTGTGTGTGTGTTTGTGTGTGCATGTGAGTGATTGCAGTGAGGGAAATGGATGAAGCTGACCTCTTTGTTTGTGTAAGAGACCACTGTCTTCAGTTCAAATGAATCAAACAAAGTTGAAATATATATTTGTGGCCTTTTTTTTAGTCCAATAAAGTTTGGGGGGCTTGAATCCAACATGCAGACACTTTTCCTTAATTGAATCTGTTATCTTGCACCTAGCTGGTCTAAATATAGCACATGATGTGCACACAGCTACCTTTGTGCATCTTGTATGCTGTCTTACCAGAATAGTTTTTTCTCGGTGCATTTATCAACAGACTGGACAGACTGGACTGGCACGTGCTAGCTTGCCACTCGCAGGATTGCAGGCAGACAGCCTCCGCCAAATAGGTTCAAAAGTTGTCATAGGGGGCTTTCACACCTGCCTCACTTAGTTATGGTTTCCCGCCTTGGTGCGGTTCGTTTGGGCAGGTGTGAATATAGCAATCGCACTCAGATGCGCACCAACTCTGAAGTGGTGCGTTTGTGGTAAGATCGTGATCCAAACTCGAACCGCACCAACTATGTGTACTCTGCAAGTCAACTGCGGCCAAGCTCGCCGTAACTGGCATTTTTGTAGTCAAACCCACCGGCGCTGAAGTTGGAGACATACTGAACCACATCAGTTCAACATATATAATAAAGTAATATACAGCGCATTGAAAGAATGGAATGAAAGAATTCATTCCCAAATCATTTTACACAACAAAATAATATATATGGTGTTAAAAAAGCACAATAATAGCATTACATGAAAATAAACTTAAGTAAGTATTATTTGGTGTGTAAGGGTTTCATGGGCATTCTATGTTAAATGATGATATGTATCTGTTAGATCATGGTTAGTCTATACTCATGACGTTCCACTTCCGGGATTGCTCCGGTGCCGCAGGTAATTGCATGTCTTTTCACAGATTTCCATTTCCTTCCGCTTCCTTTGTGTTGGCGTTCTAACCTCCGGTGGATTTGTGAGGACTATGGTTAACTGCTCCTCAGATCTCTGCAGGGTAAATCCAGACAGCTAGCTAGACTATCTGTCCAATCAGAGTTTTCTTTCGCACGACTAAAACAACTTTTCAAAGTACACACGTTCCACCAAAACAAGTTCCTTCCCGAGGCTATTTCGCAGCAGCAATGTGCCAAGCTTAGCACAGCCTATGAGGATTGTGATTGGTTTAAAGAAATGCCAATAAACCAGAGCAGGTTTTTCTCCCATCCCAGAATGCTGTGAGGACTAGCCAGACCCTCCTCCGCAGCGCTGTGGAGGAGGGTCTGGCAAAGTGAGACTAGATCATGGTAGAATATATCTGATCCAATTTAAAATGCCCGTTAAAATGAAACGTAGTAGTGTGGATATAGCCTCAGCTGGAGACGGTCTATTTTTTCTTTTTTATTACGATGTGTTCTTGTGATGAGTAGTGTGCATGTGCATTTCTGTATTGTCACCATGTAAACTGTGTGGACCCCAGGAAGAGTAGCTGCTGCAATGCAAAAGCTAATGGGGATCTTAATAAACAAAAACTCCATATACACTAAAACAATAAAGGTCTCAAAAGTAGAACTTGTTACAGTGCCACGCTACAAAACATGACCACGAGATAAGCTAAAATTGTGACATGAACGTGGGAATTTTGGGGCCCTTGGGTGTCTGGGGCTGTGTGGCTTGGGCTACCAACTGGTTTGTCTGGATCACCGGAAGTATATTTCCCGGATAATAGTTTGACATCTGGTGCGCTTCCGCTCTCTGCGTTTTGCTGTTCTCAAACTCTGTTCGCTTTTGAAAAACAACAAACTTCGAGCTAGCAAGCCACACGGTGAAAATGGCAAGTTTTTAAGTTTTTCATTGGTTATTTGTCATCAGGAGTAAGTAACAGTGCCAGTGGGACTGAAATGGCTTGTTTGAAATGGTTTGTACAGTGTGTATGTACTGATATTTGCTATGAATATAAACCAAAGTTCCAACTTAAGGAGCCATACTGTAATAAACAGGCCTTCGCCTGTTTAGCTCCGACCTCCTTAAAATATGTTTATTTTTATTTTGTCCCATTATTAGTCTTTGTTCCTCCATGGTTACGTTCAAGTAGCATTTTTAAAATGGCTTAGGCCTGTAAATGCATGCATGCATGCATGCATGTTGTTGTGAGGGTGTGATGAGTGTGTTTATTGCAGGTAATTCAGCTGATATTGCCGAAAACACACACTCGATAACGATACACTGAGCATCTGGATACAAGATTACTTAAACATTCCCTAACAGCTGTTAGGGTTGCACAAACACACAAACAAAGAAAGGCACACACCTACAGACACACAAATCCTTAATCTGGAGAAAATCTGCCTCCATCAGGGCAAGGATGTCTGGAGCTGAGTCAAAAGAGAGGCAGCATTAGTGGGCCACACAGCGGGAGGGGAGCCCCTGGTCCAGGCTCTGGAGATGCCGTCATGTTTTCCAGGCAGCTGGAGCAGGAGTGGTGAGACGGGCTACTAACTAGCAGAAAACAAACAGATGCCAAATGGAAAATGGATCGAAAGACCCACAAGTGCATGTGTGCGTTTGTGAGGAAATGAGAAACTTTTACACGCCAGGTGGTTTCCCAAGTGCCGTTGCTCTAATTCTGCTTTAAGGGGGAAAAAAAAATATTCATACTGGATGAATGCCAATAATGCATTAATGATCACTGATGACATTCAGGACAAGGACTCTTCATCAAGGACACCTCAACAGGATAAATTGCTGCAGCTGGGTAGAACAACACTTTTGGACACTTATTTGCGTGCTTACCGAGAGTTTTATAAGAAGATCAATACCAGGAGCACACGGATTCACACAATGTACACCGTTTGTTCTGTACACAAACAGGAATGTAAAAAAACATTTAAAGTAGGGAAATATTGGAGATACAAAGTCAATATGAGGTTCTCATTATTTTGAGATTTTAAGTTATTATTTTGAGATAATGTCTCATTATTTTAAGATACTAAGTCTATATTTACAGAGACTAAGTCAATATTTTGAGATTCTAAGTCAATATTTTAAAATGTCTCAAAATTAGTCAATTTTTTGAGATAATAAATCAATATTTTGATGTACCAAGTCAATATTTTGAGATACTAAGTCAATATTTAAAAGTTTCTCATTATTTTTAGATAAGTCAATATTTGAGATTCTAAGTCAATATTTTAAAATGTCTCAATATTTTGAGATACTAAGTCAATACTTTGAGATACTAAGTCAATATTTTAAAATTTTGCATTATTTTGAGGTACTAAGTCAATATTTTGAGATTCTAAGTCAATATTTTAAAATGTCTCAAAATTAGTCAATATTTTGAGATACTAAGTCAATATTTAAAAGTTTCTCATTATTTTTAGATAAGTCAATATTTGAGATTCTAAGTCAATATTTTAAAATGTCTCAATATTTTGAGATACTAAGTCAATACTTGAGATACTATGTCAATATTTTAAAATTTTGCATTATTTTGAGATACTAAGTCAATATTTTGAGATACTAAGTCAATATCCTAAGTCAATATTTTGAGATACTAAATCCGTATTTCAAATTTGCTCATTATTTTGAGATTCTAAGTCAATACTTGGAGATACTAAGTCAATATTTTAAAATGTTGCATTATTTTGAGATACTAAGTCAATATTTTGAGATTCTAAGTCAATATTTTGAGATACTGAGCGTCATCTAAAAGTCCAAGACCCTGTAGAACCCGTTCTGTTTTCACTAAGTAATACCCATTTTTGAATAATCCAATCAAATGTAAGGATTTGATTTAAATCCCTCTTTATTAAAATAACATAGGCTACATTACAGATGCTAAATAAGCTTTTACATTCCTTTTTTACATTTCCGTTTGTGTGTGAAACAAACCAGATAGATCTGTGTTAGTTAGTGAGCTTCAGACGAGGTAGGTGTATTTCTGAGCTTTGGAGAGAGCCAGACTAGCTGTTAATCCTGCCTCTAGTCTTTATGCTAACGTCATGTCATTGCCTCCTGGCTCAGGCTCTGTACTTAACCCCCAAACACAAGAGTGATACTGAGCTTGTCACCTAACTCTCGGCAAGACATCAAATAAGTTTATCTCTAAAAACGTCTTCTTTAAAAGTTGGTGATTTGCAATAAAAATGTGTTAACTTTCAAATAACTACATTTTCCCTCTGACATTTGGCAGACACGGATACAGTAAATACAAAAGAGATCCTTGAGGAGTGTCATCCAATTTCATTCTAGTCATTTTACATTGTGGATTATATCCACTGCTGCATGGCACAAGGCTTAAAAGCACAACACAGAGACGCACTGCACTTTCAGCATAAATAGATCCAAGTACTAACATCCTGTTTATGAGAAGCAATGGGTGTCAGAGAATATGGTTGTATTTTGAGAAACATTAGCATGAACAATACTGCCTGCTGCCATGACAGTACATTTTTGGACCACAGTCTCATTTGTTAATGTGGATTAAAGCAAGCTTCCTAAAGGAAGGTGTGATACTACATGTAGCTAATTGAATATTGCTGCTTTCTTCACTCACCTCTTTCTGCAAGAATAGCTTCTAGTCTTTACACGCAGTAGTCAGACAGTGCTCACCGTCAGGCTGACAGTGATAAGAACTCTTTTCAGCTTGGGGCTCTACATCTTAGCTCCCTTTTGGCCCCATTTTCATCTTTTTTTTTTGTTTATGGCAGAATCACTTCTCGGCTCGCTTCATCTGCCTCTATCACTCCTGCTCATTCATCGCGCTGTCGAGGCGAGTCTGTTCTGTCTTCGTTTCAGCTTCTCCGTCAGATCCTGCCTGGGGCCACAAGGATTCCTGTGATAGCACTCTCAAAGTTAAGATATGCCTGCACACTGACACACATGAAAGGCGAGGCTGTAAGTCAGCCAGGCAGAGAGTGAGCATGAGAGACTTGAAGTGATTGGTCCCTGTTGGCAGTTCAGATTCGATTTGCTTGATTTAAATTGTTAAATTTAAAAGTGCAAATGACAACGTAATGAAAAAAACTATTCTCTTTCATTAATGTTTTAATAGACTGGAAATGAAAGTAAATGTCTGGTTTTGGAAATTCCCATTTCCTGACTCTTAATTGAACAAAAAAAACATTTTGAGCCAAACCCTGCTTCAGAGATGTCCTTTGCTGTTTTCGACGTCAGCAACTCATTTCGTCGAGCCAGTTGGTTGTCAGTCTCCTCTCACCCCCTCCCTGCATTGGTCTAACAAATACTGTGCCTTTCTCTCATGTCAGAATAAATGATTATTGTGCAGAGCGACAGCAGTCTGGCCTGACTCTCGCATCTACATGTATTCCAGCCTCCGTCTCATCTCAGCCCAGGGCAATGGCTTCAGTCTTGATGCACTCCTGACTGGCTGAGTGGGCTGAGTAGGTGGCTGCTTTCTATCTGCTGTCTGCCTGCACGACTTTCTAACAGACTGACGAGGTTGATAAGCAGCTAAGCGTGGGTGTTATTTGGAGTTCAGGTTTTTTGCTTCCTGAGTGTCTGACATTAGCCTCATTTCAATTCTACACAACTGGTGAGTTTTTACATGCAGTCCAACCCAGAGTTAGGCCTTTTGCAAGATGCGTACTTAAGGTGACAATAGAAATAAGCAAGACCTGCGGTGTTTCTGTCATTATATTCAGATTCTGACTATAGTACCTCTGGCAAAAAGTGTTTTTAAAAAATCCTTTATTCCAAATGCCATCAGTATCCTCAACCAAACCAAGTGATAACATCAATATGAGCTGCTATCCTAATGATTTTAAGCATATTTATATATTTTTCTTTTCTTCTTCTTTTTTATATTCAATTTACTATGTCTGACATGTTGTTTGTATTTTTATTTTTTGTATGTCTGGTGAGCCAAAGAAAAATTTCCACCCCGGTGGACAATAAAGATTTATTCTATTCTATTCTATTCTAGTAACGTGTGATTATTCCACACAAGTACATGTCTGTATGCTGTATGTTGCTTCTATAAGATCCCTTTCCCAGAAGCCAAATAAACACCCACTAGCATTTGGCTTTTGTCTTCAGTGGGAAAGGTTACAATTGGCATTCATTCCCGGGACACATGACTCTGCGGTAGTAGTAGACAGGTATTTATCGACTCCCGCTCCGATCGCCAGTAATGGACACATGACAGCAGGGTGGTCACGCTAATTTACGATCCCTTTTCTGGCGCAATGCTATGACGTGCGTCGCTTCCGTCGGCCACAAATGCAGTCCATCTTTTATTAAAGATTTTAGGCCTTTGTTTGAGAGGACAGCTGAAGAAATGAAGGTTGAGAGATAGGGGGGATGACATGCAGACATAGGTGCCGAAAATACTGAGCATCTGAGCAGACTGCCAGTAGGCTACATTCATTTGAAATTAAACAATGCATTTGGTGCTAAGTGGAGCACCTGTCATCGTGTGATTGGTTATGTTGGTGGCATTGATTCTTGATTTCCCCCGAAGCTGATCGCAGTTACGTGTCAGTTAAACGTTTCATCTCCAATCCTATCTGCATTTGTGAGACGTGGCGCTGTCCTGAGTTGAAAGAGAGCTTACTTTATTATCAAGTTGATAGGCGTGTGTGTGTTCCTGTCAGCCGCCGTCCATTTCTTAAGGTTCTGAAATGCAAACATTTTTTGACAACAATTTTATAAAGGCCGTGTGCCTGTGAGCTCCCAAGAAGGAAAACATGAATCGGCGCCTATGCATGCAGCTAAGGGCTGCAGCTCGGAATCGAACCCCAGGACTGAGCCTCTGTACATGGGGCACACACTCAACCAGGCGAGCTACCAGGTTGCCCCAATTCCGTCCATCCGTGCCCAAGCAGCAAATTAGTCCAATTAGTCGGCATCGAGCTTGAAAGAGAGACTGAATGAGTAAGAGATATAAAAAAGAAGCAACACCGTAACATTTTCACTAGCGTCCCTGCAGCTTTCTACTGCTTACTTACTATTTTCTGCCATGTTCGTGACGTCGACACTTGGCAATGTAAAGGGAGTCTATCCTCTATTTGTAGTGTATTTACCTGCGTTTAATCTTGCGTATATATGCTAATTTTGGTAGAACAAGGGTAGTAGTGTGTTCATATGTGTATTTATTCATTCAAATAGAGAGTGGAGAAGTGGATTATGCTGCAGGAACACTTATGCGGTGCACGGAAAAACACGGTGGTGTCACTAGTGTTACCATGGCAATGATATGCAATATCATTGTCATGGGGCAAGAGTATGCTTGTTTTGCTTCCATTGTTTTCAACAGCTGTAAACAACTATGTAGAGTCTACAACATTTGAGCCCACATTTTGATTTTATTATTTTGGATAAATCTCTGCTCTAAAAATCCATCTCCTTCCTTCAGCATGGTTCATTTATAGTTTGCATTACATTTTGCGCCACAACTGCAAATACCAGTTTGGTGTTGCTACAATTCAGGATACATTTGTTATTGTAAAAAAAGTTCGGAGACTGGGATGCAATAACTAAATTAATAAATGTACAAGCAAAGGCATCATCAAACTACCACTCTTTAAATATGTCAAATTTGCACATCTCAATTCACAGAAGGCATGCATACTTAATATGCAATATATTAAACTGTACATTCTCAATCAGGCCCTTGGTGATAAACTGGCTGTTTGACCTGCTGGATGTGTGTCTGGCCCGCTGGCTGCCGGCTGGTTGAATGGCAGCATTGTCCTCGCACTGTGACCTAGCAAAATCTCATCCTTGAGATTGATAACCACATTGCAGGCAGAGCTGGAGGACAGTTACAGTAGAGGGGAATACCATTCCATACGTTGGACATTAAACGCCTGAGGCAGTCCAGCTGGAAACCTGAAATCATTAGAAAGTTCAGCTTTGAAAAAGAAATGAGCTGTGTGTTTAGTTTTAGTTTACTGAATAACAACTTAGGAAAGCTCTTTTGCACACCTCTTTTTTTCGGCCAGGTGCTTATGATGTGACCCAAAGTGGCAGATCAGAAGCTTAGAAAAAACGTTTCGGGACCGAAACGTTGTATTTTCTAAATAAATTATTGCTTGCGTAATGGTCAGTGTGTGAATAGCACAACGATTGTGGACTAAATCCAGACTCTGCTTCGTCTTATTGGATTGAGTTTGTTTATTAAGCATACAATGAAGAGGCTGTCCCTGGGTTAGGGAGCTCCTATAATTTTAAATAATTTAAAACATTTTGGGGAAAAGGCTATTTCGCTTTCAAAGCAGAGAGAAACAGTTAGCCTGACTCACAAAATATCCCCCTACTGTACCTTGATAGCTATGTAACTGTGGCTAAACCAAACTCTTTTACTGGTATCTCTGTGTCATGTACATTTAAATGTGACAACTAGTGCTGTCAAACGATTAAAATATTGAATCGCGATTAATCGCATTAATGTCATAGTTAACTCGCAATTAATCACACATTTTTATCTATTCTAAATGTCCCTTGATTTCTTTTTGTCCCATTATTTTTTCTCATTTTAATGCTCTTATCAACATGGAAAAGTGGATCAGCTTGCTTTGTGCTTCTGTCGCCTGGCTTTGACGAGGGGGGCGGAGAATTCGCATCAGCTGTGTGCTTGGCCATCAGCTGTGTGTTTGGCCATCAGCTGTGTGCTTGGCCATCAGCTGTGTGCTTGGCCATCAGCTGTGTGCTTGGCCATCAATCAAAGTATTTCCGACTGGACGTGCTGCGATGATAGTTCAGTTCACAACGACAGAACACACAGATCACTTTGGTCTTGTCAATGGAACCATTTGGCAACTTTTTAAAAGTAAACTTTCCATTCAGAATCTTATTGGCATCCATTTCGGCGTCTCGCGCTCGCCATCCACTCAAAGCGTAACGTTAGCCTGCTACTAACGTTACTAGTTGTTGCGACAGCATGTGAAAAAAACTACAAAGTTTGCTAGGACAAAAAGGAACGTTAATCTCGCGATTAACTGAAAAAAATTTACACTGTTAAAATGGGTTTGCGTTAACGCCGTTAATAAGGCGTTTAACTGACAGCATTAGTGACAACTAAATAAGACTCTCACAATAAGCCAGACTGAAAGTGAAACATAGAAGCCTTCATAACAGAGGATAAGATGGATTTTTAGAGCAGCGATGTATCAGAAACAAGAAGTGAACACATGTAGAAGTGTGGTGAGACTGCTAAATACTGCAGTAATGAAAGTTGGCTTTTTTGGCTTTAGTGTAAAACCTTTTAGCTGAAATCTATTCAGCAACAACATTATGAACCTCTGCAGAAATACAACATCGCCATCTATTATATTACAATATCATCATCTGGTTGAATGAGACTCTCAAAATCCTACTCCCCTTAAAAAACAATAATGCAATTGTGTTCCCATTCAGGGTTGTAAAATAGAGTTCAGATCAGACGTAGCAGAGAGACAGCAAGTAAAAAAGATGGATGCATCAGCACCAGTGGACATGAGTATGCACGCTGGGTGAAAATTAAATGAGACGCCACTATAAGAACATCGCTGCCACCCCGGTTATTGTCTGTTGCACGGAATGTGTTTGCATTGGGTTTTGTATTGTGTTGTCTTGTTATTTTATCTGGCTCAGGAATGCAGACAGATAGTAAGTTAGCAAACACCTCCGTCATGACCACTAACTCACATCCCTGGGGTGATGCACTAACAAAACAATGTCAAGTTCACACACACACACACACACACACACACACACACACACACACACACACACACACACACACACACACACAGTAGGCAGCTCAGTAGATTTATAGGGCTATTTATCCTGCCAGTCGGCTGTCTGTCTAGTCCTCGTCTATTCTTGTCATGCAGCTGTGTAGGTGGGGATTAAACCGCTTCCTGGATGATGCACACCACAAGTACATCTCACTTAATGAGAGAAGTACATGCCATTTAAATGTTACGCGGCTAGACCTGGCCGGAAATATTTGGAACTGAAGGTCGTGTCCTGCATGGTGCAACCACTGCACATGCTGAAGCAACCGGAGACAATTCATGGGAAATTGTGTTTCTCGGTTCCCCTGGGGGCACAGCGGGCTATAAGAGGCATATCGCACTGTCTGGTGCATGACCTTTCTCTTGTGTAATCTCTGCAACTCTCCTACTTTGTTTTCTTTCTAACAAGTTCTCCAAACCATACTACGATATAGGCTGTTTATTCCTACCCTCTAATATGACCCACATGAGCGTTTCACAGATCAGATTCCCTAGCGGTGGCAGGAAATACAACCTTATATCTAAACCAGAGAACATTACGGTGGCAGTTTGGTTAGGTTTAGGCACAACAACTACTTGGTTATGTTTAGGAACCAACACTTATTAGTGAAGTTTACAAAAAATGGTTTGGGTTAAAATCAGACGCCACTACACTTCCGATTATGCACGTGAAGCAGAATGTGACCTGTTTACTTTCAAATAGGACCTAAACACTGGTTTGTTTGAACACATTACATCACATTTAGCTGACGCTTTAATCCAAAGCATTTTACAATTGCTATATATGTCAGAGGTTGCACACCTCTGGAGCAACTAGGGGTTAAGTGTCTTGCTCAGGGACACATTGGTTGATGTATCACAGTGGGATTCGAACCCGGGCCTCCCATGCCAAAGGTATGTGTTATATCGACTGCGCCATCCCCACCCCAACCTACCTTCTTACCTTCATGTGAAAAATTTGGCGCTCTTATACTACGTCACCTTACTTCCTGATTTGCTCCTGTTATGATTACTATGGCCTCTTGTGGGCCAGTTCCCTATAAACATAAATAAAGGTCGTAATTGCTGCTTGAACAAACAACATATGTAGGCGTTTTTCGGGGAAGGACAGTCTCTTTCTTTCTTTGTGTACGATCTAGTGCAGTGAAGCAGTAACCCCCCAATCATAGTGCTATTTCAAGCCCCGAGGCTCAAGCGACAGGTGTGGCAGGTATGGCAATTTGCAAGAGATGTGGAAAATGTCCCCTCCTTAAGATGACCAGCGCGTGAGATTTGTGCTTTTAAAATGACTACATCAAAACAACAGTACAAACTGAGCAGTTGAGTTAAGAATGTCAAAAATTTGCCTTAGGATGTACTAAAGTAAGACCTCAACCACAAGCAGACAAGAAATGGCCTCCCGCCTCAACAGAGGAATTACATCAAGTCTACATCCCTTAGGACATGGGATATTGTGCGTTGTACACAATGCCTCGTGTTTGTGGGACTTTCTGTCTTTGTCTGTGACTTGTTCTGTGGGTGTCTGCGTGTTTGAATTGCTTTGAGCTCATGTGATGTTTTCCCTGCTGGCTACAAGTCGCAGTTGTCTGACGGTGACTGACATAGCACTGTATGTGCCAGAAACTACTGGTACACCGCCTTGTCTCTGACTTCACTGTGAAGCAAGGAACTTTAAGTCTTTAAAAGACGATCTTGCCGCCTGAAGACTCCTCCTTATGAATAATTCTGTCTGATTTTCCCTGGGTCTCTGTGTAAGGTAACTTGCACTGACACATACAAGACATAGAAATGTAGTTTTTTAGCTTCTCCCAGTTTAAGTGTGCAGCCACAGAGGCCACTCTGATGTCATGCTGATTTAATGTGCATTAAGTGCTCTCGAGGAGTTTGAAATACTTGGTTAGCTTCATTTGTCACAATTCAGACATTGATGATAAAAATAATGAGGTTGTTGCAAAGACAGGCTGACAAAGACAACACCCCTTAAAAATAGTTCCTCGCATTTTTCTTTTCCATTTTCAGATACACTCGGGGATTTGTGCATTATATATTTTTGTTCCCTGAGCAGAGCAGTTCCTCTCAGAATAGTTCAAACCTAAACGCAACGAAGGCTGTAACTGTTATAGTAATTATTAATGTTGCCTGAGAAGTTGTCGATGGCATCCAAAAATGACCCGTATGCACATAGGTGTGATTAAGAATAATAGGTTCAGACTTTGTCAAGACTATCTCACTGTGATACAACAATGTCCATATGACACCCTTCACAGTATACATTGTCATTCCATTAATTGTTAAAGGGCTGTACTCGATATTCAGCACATTAATATAGCAGCAAACTAGGCATGCACCGAATCCAGGATTCAGGTTCGGACGAATATTGGGGTTTTGGCGGGGTTCGGTTTCTGACGAATCTTAGAATTTTTTCCCGCCGAACCGAACCCTACGCTTGCACAGTGTTTACGTAGGTGGAGCGTTCAATGCAGTAGGCTGTGAGAAATTGAAAATGGAACTCACAAGCAGAAAAAGCGCTGCCGGACAGCACCCCTAGCCAAAAGAAGGCGACCCAAGCCGAGCCAGAAGCCCAACTCGTAATGCAGACCGGTGCTGCGGCGGCAAGGACCCCAAACACCATACAACATCGCCACTGCCAAAACACCTGCGCATGAAACATCCGAAATAATACAAGCCACGCATGAAGGAATCTCCAGACAGCAGCCAAAACGCAGCAACTTCAGGTACGGCAAAGGAAGGACAGTCACAGCTAAAAACTGGTGTTAACCAGACAGTGCCTCTCCCGGGCTGTCAGCTGTTCTCTCGGCGTCTCCCTACAGTGGGAGCAGAGCGACCGAACGGCCGGCTGCTGCTCGTTAGCTAACGTTAGCTTTCTAATTTCACCCACCCAACATGCCTTCATCATACACTGGTTAGCGAAAATTTGCCAAACAAAATTGTCACTCATCTGGCGATAGCGATGTACTTTCCTACGATGTGAAAAGAGCGTGTGAATTCAACATTAAGTTGTTAGATTTAACTATTTTAGAGGCTGTGGACGTTGTTTACTTCATTAATGTGTTTACTGTGTTAATGGACCGAGGATGGGAGGAGGATTCAGTATTCGGTTTCAGATTCGGCCGAAACCCAAATATCTGGATTTGGTGCATCCCTACAGCAAACAAATATTTGCTCTGTAAAGATATAGTGAAGCAATGGGGTCCTGAGCAGAGAATGTGTTCTTTATTTTCGGGCCGTGCATGCATGTTAGTGCATGTAACCGTGAAAAAACGCAGGTATTTTACGTATTGGGGAACGGTCTGTGAGAGCCGTGTGGAGGTAATCCCAGCTCACTGTTTTATTTTTTTCAGTATTTCGAGTACAGCCCTGTCACGGTTTGCACATTCAAAAGGAGGACCCTAATGCAGTAGGCAGGTTGATAGAAGAAGAAAGCAAGCTTTAGAATTTAATAACAATAGCTGGATCCAAAAACATGCGCTAAGGAGGTAATAATGCACAGTCAACCCTCTTTACATTGACCACTGGGTTTTCCTGAAAGGAGAGAGAGAGAGGGAGAGGGAGAAGCGGGGGGCATTAACTGTCAATGCCCACTCAGAAACTACACAAAAGTATTTTTTTTATCCTAGTAATTCAGACGAAATATGAGTTGGTATTTACCTGATTAAGATTACCAGTCATCTGGATCAGTTTAGTGTATCTGGCCTCATTGACGTTATTCACATTTCCCTTCATCCCATAGAGGGAACAAATGAACTGTTCTGCTTCACACTGATTTGGTTCCTCTGTGGAAGATAGCTTGCTGAAGAACTGGATCAGTGTCCCTGTAGTATCTTTCTGAAGAACCTCGAGTGCCTTCACTTTACCCTTTCTGTAAAATGCTGAGGTGAAGTCAGTGCCTGTAAATGTATGAAGGCCTGGCAAAACTGGTGTTTTGTGCTTGTGCCATGTCTGCCTTCTTCAGGGCACATTAACAAAAAGACTAAGGATGAAGGCTGCTCAGGTTAAAAAGGCTAGGGTGCAGGTGTCTGTAATTAGTCCTAATGGAGCTAGTTGAAAGTGTCTCTATTGAAGGAATGTTCTAATTTCAAATCAGTATAATGTGGTGGAAGGCAACCCCTTATGTTTGGTCAAATGTTTGAACTAACCTAAATTATGGTGCACTTGTGCTCTGTGACCGTTCACAATTTCTTGGGGTCATGTGGTTCTTTCATTATGTACTCAAGGTGAATCGATATAGAATGTGGGGACTGTATTTCAGGGCTGTCTGGTGGACCTTAAGCAGCTGAAAATTTGTCTGGCATGCTGATGGTTGTACTTTGTGGATGTGCACAATTGGTTCAGAAACTGTTTGAAGTGGTACTCTCAACATTTACTCTATGTCAATTGTATGATATTGTATATTGGGGCCGCATTTGAGGGGTGTCTGGCAGGCCCTTTGCAGCAAGTAATTTGTCTGGCATGGTGATTTTCGGGTTCGGTGGGATGTGCTTTTTCATTTCAAGGTGGTTTCATGTGGTACCTCCTTCGTTTGATCTAGGCCATATTTGAGGGGCCCTTTTTTGGTGTCTGCTGGGCCCTTTGCAGCGGATAATTTGTCTGGCAGGGGCCATTCAGTACTCTGTGTGACCTACCTGTTCATATCAGATTGGTTTGAGATTGTACTTTTGAATGTTTGATCGAACACGTTTTTTCAGCCCTCTTTGAGGCCCCCAGGGGCCAAACGCAGCAGTGGGGCTCCGGCAGACATCCATATCTGCACATGAGAGGTCATGTTTTCATTTGATCAAAAGGCTTTGGGCTGCCGGACTATGTATAGTGTGTTTGCCATTTTGTAGTGGTGTTCGAACTCACCGCTGTAAATTTCATTCACTATATAGCCCACTATAATTAAACCACAATGCACAGTTAATTTTAATGTACATACAATGTACCCTACATAATACTCCCGTATACCACAATTCCACGAGGTTGTGTTTTTCCCGAGGAGAAGAAGAAGCAGAAGCACCCATGAAAACTGAAAAGGAGTGGAAATGTAACACGCAACACCGATACAACCTTTTACATTCTCCGGAGCACTTTTCACGTTTCAGGGACGTATTAGACGTATTTTTGTTTCGGTTTGTTTACATGATGCTGGGCGCGCCCGCCTCCGTCACAGGTAGGGTTGGGCATCAGTTGGATTTTAACAATTCCGATTCCAATTCTGATTCCGGTTCTTATCGATTCTTGATTCTGGTTCTTTGAGGGGTGGAGTTGAAACGGGTCACATGCCTATTTTCACAAATGAGAGTAAAGTTTTATTTCGATTCAATGGCAGTTTGCAGTTTTACCGGGGCGTAAAACAAAGCCAGACTAGAGCGCCACTTACTGTGCTCCACGGCTGCAACACAACGAGCGCCTGGCTGCTACGGAAACCAAATCGGAGGACTGGGCATCAAGAACCGATTCAGATGGAATCGGTTCTTGATGCCCAGTCCTCCGTCACACACATAACCGGCACATCTACTGACGCAACGATATTTTCAGCAACTTTCCGAAATCTCGTTTGATCGTTCCCTAAATAGTTCACCATTTTAATAAACGTTATATAAGGAATAGTGAGTGAGTGAATGAGGGAACGGTTTCGAACACAGCTAACGAATGGATCTAGGAAAACAAAACGGAGAACAAGGAAAAAAATAACACGGGCAAACGAAACATAACCATGGACAAGGTACGTGAATCCAGATACATGGAGAGAAGAGACAGAAACGGGAGACAATGAAAACAATACAGCAAAACAGGATACAGAGAACAGGGAAACACACAGGGGATCAAACCACAACACGGCCCCTTCAATAGTCAAACTGTTGATTTCTATGAGCCAAGCAAATGTAACATTAGCTGTAAGGTTGTTAGCTGTAGCTTTTCTCTGGATGGAGACGCTGTTGAGGAGACAGTTTCAATTTCTTTTCTTTTTGAGTCATCACTTTCCCCGAGCAGGGAATGTTTCTGTCCAGTGTTCAAACAGAACAATTTAATTTAACTTAAGCAAACAGTGCATTGATTTAGCTGGAATTTGGTGCTCTTCTGAATTTCAACCTTGCTTCCTGATTCAGGCAGATGGAAGATGGGTGGATTGTGTATACAAATCTTGTCTGCTGTATCTTTTGGACCCATTAGCTTCATGTAGGATTGCTCTGTTTTCAGATACAGTAGGTATAGGCTACACTTGGGAGAGCTCATGCCAGTAGCAATATATTCTATCTGCAATAGAATATTCCATAAAGCTTTCTGAATTAGACAGATGGTTATGACTCAGTCCACATTTCTGCTTGAACCAGATGCTAAACAGGTTGCATTAGAAAGGGAAGCCACATAGCCAGTGAGGATCATTTGATCTGAACACCTTCTGTGGCTACAGACAGCCAGCTGCTGGACACTTCACTCTGTGGTTCAAACCCATTTGGCCACCTTTTAAAAAAAAACTCATAAATCCTTTACCCTACCCCCCCACACACACACACACACACACACACACACACACACACACACACACACACACACACACACACACACACACACACACACACACACCAGTTTGCTCTGTCAGCCAGCTGGCACTGTGCCCATCTGAGTTCTGCCATTTATGTTCCCAACTCGTCCACAGGCCTTCCCGTGTGTGTGTGTGTGTGTGTCTTCCTGTGGGCCAGTCCCTTGGCACACATAGTCACATTTCCACACCCAGTTCCTACACAGCTCCATCCGTGCACCTCCCCATTCATACTGTCACAGTACGTCATACACACACACACACACACACACACACACATACATTAGTGGGTTAATTGGTTAGCTGAACCTACTGTTACTGGAAGTGAGCTGTGGGTGGAGTCTGTGCGTGTGATTGGTGGGAGGGAGTGTACGCATGTGTAAGTGCATTACTTTTTGATCCGGGAGGCAGACAGTGACTCCACATTAAGGACTAAGCTTAAAACTCTTCTCTTTGATAAAGTTTATAGTTAGGGCTGGCTCAGCTTTTCCTCGGACCAGCCCTGAGTTATGCGTATAGGTTCAGACTCTCCTCTCTCCTTCTCTCTCTCTCTCTCTCTCTCCATATGTGTGCATTCATTTCCCATTAAGGCATGTAAGTCAGCCTCTTCCCTAGCCTGACGTCGTCATACTCAGATTCTAGTCAGAATATTTCCCCGACCTCAAATGTTGTGGGCGGGGCTAAGTTTAGCTGGCATCCAGGCTACCTCTTCCCAGGAGTCCTGGAGCTTTCTTGCATCACAGATGTCCTTGTATTGTGGTGGCACTTGGATCATGGCTGCAGCTAGATGAAATTGAATTGAATGGAATGATATTAATTCAGTTCCTATCGGCTAAAGTGTGCATGGTTGTTGATATGAATAAATACCTAACCTACTTCTTGGTTCATCACTGGTGACACACTGGTGATCCCTCACCATCTTTTGTCACTGCCTTCCAAAAACAGTTACAGATCACAGCTCCAAAAATTAAAATTGTTTGGTAAAATGAGGCACATTAACCCTTGTGTTGTCTGTTTTGCACATATATGAAGCATATAGTATAAAATTAACCTAATTCTGTGTTACATCTTCTTAGCCAACTTCATTCCAACTTATTACCGCTCGTTTTACACTTATGTTTGGAGTTAATGGTCAATAAAACTAATTCATAGTAAATTATATATAATATTCGACTTAAAACCCCCCAGAAATTACGAATAATTTTGGCTAATAGTTAAGATCAGAGAAACGTATGTTGATGGACAATCACATCCGTGTTTTCTGGCAATTTGGTTGAAAGAATCCCATATTTTTCATATAGAAACTTTGAAAACGGGTGAAATTTGACCGGCGGACAACAGAAGGGTTAAAAACTTGATAGAGTTAGGAATAATGGTTGGGTTAAAATAAGGACTTACAAACCGACACTGATTGTGAGTAGAAGACAGGAACCGAACAGCGGTCTCCAATATCAAAGTCCGGAGTTGTTTGTTGACCCATCCATGCAACTTGACCTCCATCCTGTGTGGACGTCACACTACTTCCTCCTTTGTTCCTGAAGGACAAGCTACAGCTGCTAGAGGGCCACATTTACACGTGTCATTTCAAGTGTCCGGATAAAAACCAGATAAAAAGTAAGACACTTTAGGGGTGACCTCTGGCTCACCCAGTGGGAGCGTTCGCCCCATGTTGGCTGAGTCCTGCAGTGGCGCGGGTTCGGGTCCAGCCTGCCGCACTTTGCTGCGTGTCATCCCCCATCTCTTTCCCCCTTTCATGTCTATCCACTGTCACTGTCTAAATAAAGGGAGAAGACCCAAAGAAATGATCTTAAAAAAGTAAGACATTTTACACTTTTACAAATCAGGGTTGGCTCAACTCCAGTCCAGAGGGTGCTCTTAAAGCACTTGAAGCTGCTTGGAAAACCTGAAGAATAAATTGTAAACTTGTAAATACAGACACTGAAAATACACAGAACACAAACAAGTACAGAAACACTTAAAGTAGTACCATGTATGGACTGAAACAGCTGGGGCACACTTACTGACTTACAAGCTATGGGAAACCTGTATTGGGTTGTGTGTTCTCACTTAGTGTTTTTTCGGTAACACTTTACTTGAAGGTATCTACATAAGAGTGACGTGACACTGTCATGAACACATGACACTGTCATGACACAGTCATGACACATGAACCCTAACCCTAACTCTAACCCAGTGGGTCCCAACCTTTTTTCCTTGGCGCCCCACTCATGTCTAAGAAAAGCTGAGCCCCCCGCCCCCCGCGAAACCGAAGTTGAGGTAACTCTCAAGATAGAGCCTTACTTTCTTTTTTGATACAGAGGAGTTATCAGCACTTTGATGTTTCTCCGCCATGTTTCATTCATAAAATAGTGATGCCGTGGTGGCAGGAAAGACGAGGATGATAGCAGCTAGCAGTTAGCAGCTAGCAGTTAGCAGCTAGCAGTTAGCAGCTAGCTGCTGACCTGATGACAGCAAGGGTCCCAGGTTAAGACGTCCCAGAGGTTTGGCCTACTAAGTAGCCTGACTACAATTTTAAGCGAGAACAAAAATATATACTTTTATACAGACTTTTGTATACATTATATATTCTAGTGTATTATCATAATTTGTTTAACATGTGCAAATATTTTTTTTTAACCTCAACCTCAAACCAGATAAAGACTTGCGCCCCCCCCTGTGATCTTTGCCGCCCCGCTGAGGGGTGCCCGGACCCCAGGTTGGGAACCACTGCTCTAACCCTAACCCTAACTTGTCATGACAAAAAAAGAATGACACTTACTAAAAGAAGCGTTATGTCATGAACGTTTATGACTTGTTTATAATGTCTGTGACACGTTCATGACAGTGTCATGTCACTCTTATGTAGATACCTTCAAGTAAAGTGTAACTGTTTTTTCTAAGTGCTGCGCATGTGTTGTTTTCTTTAATTGTTAGTTTTTTTCTATTTATCCAAATAGAAAAAAACTCTAACAATTAAAGAAAACATCCGTCTTTACTTACAATTTTTTTATTTCGATTGCTTAACGACATTGAAGCCTTATGTGCAAAACTCTAACCACAGTCTGCGCTACCAACAGTCACCTGATTTAAACAGTTCACATCACCTGCAACACTCATTCACAGCAACACAACTCTTCACACACGTCTCAGACGTATTTCATACAATTCAATATTTTCTTTAAAGAAAAGAGTAACTCTTTCACATGAATTTATGTATTTTATTTTATAACATAACCAGTTTTTTTAAGGTGAACAAGAAGGAATGAAAATCAGCAGTTTGCCTCAATAGATATATATTTTTATTTTGTTGGTAGCAATTAACGTAATTACTGGAAGAAAAAAAGTTACAAACTAAAGGTATGTATAGTAACAAAGCACCGTGGGGCTAATTCTGCCTCTCTCCAGCATCAGGCCACACGTTTTCATCAACATCACATTGGATGTCCTGGCTTGCCATGCACCTGCATCAATTCAACCATTCAAATGAATGTGGTGTTTCCATTGCTTCCATCTCCATTACTTTCTGAAAGTGCACAGTTTTACTGTAGTATTCACTGTTTCTCTATAACGGTAACTGTATATTCCTATGTAGGGAAAGCTCATAAAGACTCTGAAGCTCCAAGCAAGAATAAAACAGTTACACACACACACACACACACACACACACACACACACACACACACATATATATAAATATATATATACTGTATGTGTTCACTAAAAAATTTAAAACAAGACACTTGCTTAGCCTTTCAGCTGAAATTGCAATCAGCAGTGTTTAAAATTAATCAGGCTGAAATCCATTCTGTTGTGAATGTGCGGTTAACAGTTTTGACAGCAGTGTGTTTGATTTGAACAAAGTGTGTTCTAGCAATGAAACACAAACTTAAGTGTGGTCCACATGAGATGCCGCTGTGCAGATGTAGCTCCAGTTGTGCCCACTGTCGTTTAGCAATCGAAAAAAAAAAAATAAGGTAAATTGCAGTATGTTGAGCTCTCAGGGCGGCAGGATGGAATATGTGGGAATGACCCAAAATCACAGTTCCTATGTTAATGGAAATGAAGGAACATGGCATTGATGTGTTTGTAATAGTTTATGGACATCAATGGAGCTCTAAGACCCAGAGGAATAGGATATATCAGGCTTATTGACAATACAGACAATATTTGTTAGTACCATTAATTCATTGTTGGTTTTGGTGTTTTCATAAAAGTTGACAAATAAAGAATAGCACCAGCCTTATCCTTTAAAGGAATTTAGTTGACACGAGTTGATATAATTTTTTCTAATATCACCTAATTGCATGCCCTCTGAAGGTGGAAACAAGACATTCACTCTCACAGACATAAACTCTCACAGACCTATACATAGAGAGACAGCCTTAGTGTTGTTTATGAAATTATCAAAAGATTTTTTATTGCCCTTCTGCTGTACAGGATCTTCTGGAGTTTTCATGACTTAAAGTGGAATCAGTTGGATGCTGAATGTTATTCCTTATGTCAGATACAGAAACGTGAAATATAGTGAGAAGGTTTAGTAGAGACAGAAGAGAGATCTGTCTAGATTAGATAAGAGCAATAAAATGTGATCCTAAAGTCACAGTGACATATTAGTGTTATTATGAGTGGTTGTCAGTGGGAGTTGGTATGTCTGTCTCCATGTGTGTGTGTGTGTGTGTGTGTGTGTGTGTGTGTGTGTGTGTGAATCCCTTCATAAAGCTTGGCTGTTAAGAGGAGACTGAATGTGTAATGCATTATGGATCTTGTAACCAGCCTTAACACACACATGCAAAAATCAACACACAATATGGACCCTTATCATTTGATATGCTGTAATCTCATTACAAACAATGTTAACAATAATCAGTTTGATAAAAAAAGCATTGCCTCTGCTTCCTCGTCTTCTTCTTCATGTGCTGTTGCAGACCAAAAGCAGCGGTGACTGAGAGAAAAAGAGATGAGAAGGGAGACAGCAGGATGTCTGAGTCCACGCTGTCCACCCAGATGATGTACTGTACCTACTTTGTCTTGTGTTTTTATCTCTGTACACTGTATGCCATTTCTCTCTAATTATTTGTACTAGTACTGCTTTACAGCTTATCTTTTCATACTTGCGTTGGCTCAAGCACAGATTGTGCTGTTTAAAGGCTCAAAGACATATGTATGCATTGAGAAATTAGAATCATAATTATGAGTTTAAATTAAAACTGTGACCTTATTAGGGCAATAAAGTGCCAAGAAACAAACGCAAAATGTATTTGAATAAAAATTGTATCATACTATTCAGGATACACATTTGGACCTTTGAAATATCACCTGTTTAAGGCCAATCAGTGATTTTCTTTTTAAGTGTCAGAGCACTGGTAACATGTACTATCACTATTTAAACTAACTATTTTGTCCGAATCTTTTGAAATTCTAAAGCTGACGTCCTTTAATCGCAACAGGCCTATGTACACTGGTGATTTTTGCAGTTTATGTAGAAAGTCTTTTGATGAAAATAGTGCATTAGTTCAAGTCACATGTTAAACTACTAACTAACTAACCTAAATTATAGTCCATTTCTTTCTAAAGCTACAGCTTTTGCCATTTTTGATGTGTACAGTTACCATGGTTACAAATGTTCTCGTCTATCGCAAGGTTAGCGGGAAAGGTGATGTGTGGTTAAACTTAGTCTCATATTGCAAAACTTATCTCCAAAGCGTTGTGTCAGCGCTGTTGAGCTAGGTTTGGTTACAGCACATATCATTCTGGGATTTGGGAAAAAACGCTCTGGCTTTTTTGTATTTCTTTAAACCAATCAAAACCGTCCTGAGCTTCACTAACCCTGGGATGCATAATGGTGGCCTTATAGAGATAGATAGAGTTGCGCCAGGGTAGGTTAAACTAGACAATAATATAATACACACACACACACACACACACACACACACACACACACACACACACACACACACACACAGTACCCACGTAACTCTCTCTGACTAATAAACTCCTATTCCTCAGTAAATACAGTTCTTATTCTCTTTGAACATAGTTGCTCTTCCTCACTAGTCTATATCGATGACGTTTCACTTCTGGGATTGTTCAGGTGGCGCTGGAAATTGCGGCGGATGTCCCTAATTTTCGGCTGGATGTCTGTCACCTTCCTCTTTCTTTGTGTTGTAAATCTAAGCGCCGGTGGATTTCTGAGGACTATGGTTCCTCAGATCTCTGCAGGGTAAATCCAGACAGCTAACTAGACTATCTGTCCAATCTGAGTTTTCTGTTGCACGACTAAAACTACTTTTGAACGTAGACATGTTCAACCAAAACAAGTTCCTTCCCGAGGCCTGAGAATGCTTTTTTTCCCCCATCCTGGAATGTTGGGTGGACTAGCCAGATCCTCCTCTGCAGTGCTGTGGAGGAAGGTCTGGCAATGCAAAACTACTTCCTCACTGTCACTGTCATGACAAAACTATGTTCCCTCAGCCCTATGTTCCCTCAGCCCTATGTTCCCTCAGCCCTATGTTCCCTCAGCCCTATGATCCCTCAGCCCTATGTTCCCTCAGCCCTATGTTCCCTCAGCCCTATGATCCCTCAGCCCTATGTTCCCTCAGCCCTATGTTCCTTCAGCCCTATGTTCCCTCAGCCCTATGTTCCCTCAGCCCTATGTTCCCTCAACCCTATGTTCCCTCAGCCCTATGTTCCCTCAGCCCTATGTTCCCTCAGCCCTATGATCCCTCAGCCCTATGTTCCCTCAGCCCTATGATCCCTCAGCCCTATGATCCCTCAGCCCTATGTTCTCTCAGCCCTATGTTCCCTCAACCCTATGTTTCCTCAGCCCTATGTTCCCTCGGCCCTATGTTTCCTCGGCCCTATGTTTCCTCAGACCTATGTTCCCTCAGTCCTATGTTCCCTCAGCCCTATGTTTCCTCGGCCCTATGTTTCCTCAGCCCTATGTTTCCTCAGCCCTATGTTCCTTCAGCCCTATGTTCCCTCAGCCCTGTGTTCCCTCAGCCCTATGTTCATTCAGCCCTATGTTCCCTCCTGCATTCCCTCAGCCCTTTGTTCCCTCAGCCCTATGTTCCCTCAGCCCTATGTTCTCCGGCCCTATGTTTCCTCGGCCCTATGTTTCCTCAGACCTATGTTCCCTCAGTCCTATGTTCCCTCAGCCCTATGTTTCCTTGGCCCTATGTTTCCTCAGCCCTATGTTCCCTCAGCCCTATGTTCCCCTTAGCCCTGTGTTCCCTCAACCCTATGTTCCCTCAGTCCTATGTTCCCTCAGCCCTATGTTTCCTTGGCCCTATGTTTCCTCAGCCCTATGTTTCCTCAGCCCTATGTTCCTTCAGCCCTATGTTCCCTCAGCCCTGTGTTCCCTCAGCCCTATGTTCATTCAGCCCTATGTTCCCTCCTGCATTCCCTCAGCCCTTTGTTCCCTCAGCCCTATGTTCCCTCAGCCCTAGCAGCAGCAGCCATAAGTCCGCCCACCGACTCTATACACGATGTGATTGGCCTGAACAGAGTTTGGTTTTTCCAGCTCGCAACCCAACGGAGAGTGCCTAGACCCCCCTGGCTGCAAATTACATTTGCTGCCGCTAGGGTGCGTCTAGATTTCTAGGCTAAAGATGATCAGTATTACTGCAGCAATAAATACAAGATCACATATCCAAAACATAAAATACATGTGATGTAAAATGTGATGAAATCCCATTTGTCAGTAGAGCAGAACAAAATATAGTATACACAGTAGTATGTATTGTCAGAAATGAGAAATTCCGATAAGAAGAGCGATCCTGACTGGAAGTGCTGCGACTAAATGGAAGAAGATGAAAAGAGAGAGAACAAGAGAAAAAAGAGAAGTGCAACAACCGTACAGCTCAAGGACACGTCCTCTTTGAAGTTTTTGTCACTTGTCCAAATTTCCGCACTTGAGATTCTAAGTGGAAATAAATCAGCTGACAGGCCTGTATGTGAATGAGAATCAGTAGTGTTTGTGTGTACGAGATAGCCAGAGAAGAAGTACACACTCATGTATTTCTGTTGTGCCAGACAGATTGGGAGGGAAAAACCATCCGTCATCTCGCCCCCTCCCAACCTCCTCCTCCACCTCCTCAGTGTCCATTCACATTGTCCCGGCCTCAACAAGTATCATAAACTTGCACACCCGTGATTGGTGAACTGTCTGCACCGGGTGACCATCACATAAGTCGTCTGTCCACCTTACTTTGTGCTTTGTTCCCTCTAATTTGTGGGCCTTTTTTGTTTTTCTGTGAACATCCATCTTAAAGTAATATTTCTGTTTCTTCTCCGCCAGTCCATCTATCACACTCATTGGTTTATCCTCCTCTTTCAACCTTCCATGTCCCTTCTTTCTAGTTTTCCCCTCCACTATTGTGATAATACTATATGAAAGTTCCCCGTAGCTCAAGCGTACAATATAGTGAAGAGTAAATGGTTGGTGTGTCTGTGTGTGTGTGTGTGTGTGTGTGTGTGTGTGTGTGTGTGTGTGTGTGTGTGTGTGTGTGTGTGTGTGTGTGTGTGGCCGGTCAGTCCACAGTTCCATTAGCCTGATGGAGTTTCTATTAAATTAGAAACTCTCTCTCTCTCTCTCTCTATCTCTGTCTCTTTCCTTCTCTCTCTCTCTCTCTCTCTCTTCCCAATCACATTAGTGCTCTTATCTCATTTGTGGAAGCTCTGCAGGCAGTGAGGGGTGGGGGCAGTGGAGGGGTGGAGTTATGATCTGGAAGCAGACAGGAAAAAGGACAAGCCCTCGTTAAGAGAGAGAAGCTGGGCGGGCAATTGATGTGTATCTACAGCCTGTGTGTGCCTACGTTGAATGACACGGTGTGTCTGTGTGTGTGTGTGTGTGTGTGTGTGTGTGTGTGTGTGTGTGTGTGTGCTAGAGTGATTGTGTGTGCACATGTTTGGTGTATATATATGGAATCATGTGTGTGATGAATGTGACTATTCAATTTTCAGGGATGATTAAAATGAAGTTGGTCCATCAACAACTGACCGACACGGCATGCCGCCTTTACTGCTGCCTGATGAAGGAAATGCAGCACTGAGGGGTGAGAGGAGTTGTGTGTGTGAGTGTGTGTGACTGTATTTCTAAAGAGCAGATGTCACTAAAACACAATGTGGACATTTGCTGGTTCTTACTTTATGTACATTGGGCTACTCTAGGATTTGAGTTTGGGATTGAGATTAGTATTGCATTAGATTAGACTGGTTTAGAGTAAAAGGAACAATTGGGCATTTTGGGAAACATTAATTTTCTTACCAGGAGTGAGATGGGAAAATCAATACCATTGTCATGTCCGCTCAGTAATTATTTTGCTCGAGTCAGGAGGCGGCTATCTTTGACTGGCATAAAGACTGGCAGAATGCACAGAGCACAAATTAACATCTCATTTGTTTAATCTGCATTCAGAAATGTTATAACAACAAATTGGGCGTTTGGAGGGGATTGCGTGCTGTAACTATTTGTCATGGACAACAGTTTATCTGTCCACACAGCCCGTCTGTGTAGTGTTTCCTGGCAACCACAGAGACTGGCCTCATCTGAAAAACGCTCCCATAGGTTGTTTGTTTAAGCAGCAATTACGATTCATATTAATGTTTACAGTGGCCGCGCCCTCTATTGGCCCGTAATTATTACAGGAGCAAAGCAAGAAATTCTGCATAAAGAGGCAGGTTGGTTTGGTCAAACAAACACAGGACTTTCACCCAGGACACCGGAGTTTGTTTCCTGTATAAAAAATATATATATATATATATATATATATTTTTTTTTTTACTTTACTTTACAGAACAAACGGAACTACGTCACACTCTGCGTCACGTGCGTAACTGGAAGTTAAGTAACGTAGCAGAGGATTTTAACCCAAAACCACAGTCTTTTTTAGAACTCATCTAAGTAGTTTTGGTGCCTAAACATAACCAAACTGTGACCGATTCACAACGTTAACAATGTCTTTATAACGGCCACTGTTACCTTATGTCGTTTAGATATGAGGATGAAAAAACCTTGTGTGGGTCACATTTTCCGGTTACACTTTACTTTAACTTTTCTACATAAGACTGACGTGTCATAAAACATTATAAACAAGTCATAAACGTTTATGACATAACTCTTTTTTAGTAAGTGTCATTCGGTTTTGTCATGACACGTTATGGTTAGGGTTAGGGTTAGGGTTAGGGTTAGGGTCAGGGTTCATGTGTCATGACTGTGTCATGACAGTATCATGTGAGTGTCAGGTATTCATGACAGTGTCATGTCACTCTTATATACAAAACTTAAAGTGTTACCCATTTTCCAGCCACCGCGAGGGGCGCTAATTTCTGAAATGCTCCTGTAGGTCGTATCAGAGGGTAAGAATAAATGACCTATATCGAGAATTTAGACACTATAGGTCCATGTAGGGGTAGGGCAAGGGATGGAGTCCATGTAAGGGTGGGGTTAGGGTAAAGGCAAATAATTGAATCAGGGCCCATCATTAAAAAGTACACAAGCAGTGGCCGGGTTGGCTCAGTGGGTAGAGCAGGCGCACATAAGAGGCTTATGCCTCGACGCAGAGGTCCAGGATTCGAGTCCGACCTGTGGCGATTTCCTGCATGTCTTCCCCTCTCTCTCCCCTTTCTCACCTAGCTGTCCAATCAATTAAAGGCGGAAAAGCTCCCCCCCCCATCTCCCAAAAAAAAGTACACAAGCACATATGTGTGCACGATCACCAAGGGGTGTCTAGCCCACATGATAGAATGACTCTGGAAACTCAACAACATATGCAGTGAGACGAGAGAGGAGAGATGTACGTATGGAGACAGACTGGCATGGAGAGCTGCCATACTGAGACAATGTGTCCCTGGAATGTATAATTATCAGTGTGTGTGTGTGTGTGTGTGTGTGTGTGTGTGTGTGTGTGTGTGTGTGTGTGTGTGTGTGTGTGTGTGTGTGTGTGTGTGTGTGTGTATGTGGGGGGGGGGAGTTGCAGGCGACAGTGAGCCATTAGCCAAAAAGGTCTGCATCAACAGTAACTATTCTAATAATGACCGCCTTGGTCACAGACAAACTAATGTACTGGTGGCGTCTGCTCTGTCCTATTGTGTTTATGTGTGTTGAGTGTGTTGAGTGTGTTTCTGTGTGTGTGTGTGTGTGTGTGTGTGCATATGGCTGAGTAAACATACCTGTTAAATTGTCCAAGGTGACACTTGGTCTCTATTTGCAGACATCCCTTATAATGCAATCCTGGCAATCCTTGTTCTGCTGAGCACTGGATTCCACACATATCCAAGTCAAACAGCATCAGCCACATCATATTTAACTTCATACATGATCATTTAAAAGCTTTTACAGTGTCATTTTCTTTCTTTCTTATTTTCTTTTCTCTTTTAGACTTTTAAAGAAGAATTTTTATACTACTGATAAATAGTTCCTCGTTAAAGGAGTGCCTCCTTACAAACATGTGACCTCATATGCATGTGTGCGTGCCAGCAAGTGTGCTGGCACGCACACTTGCTGGCACTTGCACAAACACACACAAACACTGTCATATGGTTTTAGAAAACAGTCCCCCACCTCTAAATCACTCAACCACAGAGATTAAATCCCAAACCGAAGAGGATACCTCACCGCTTACCTTATTTATTAAACCTCTGTGATTGGTTAATGTGTGCCATTTTGTGTAATCAGTCTCAATAACGAACCTGTCTTTGTTATTTAAGACCCTTCATCTTTTTCAACCTTTCATCTTGTCAGATGTTTTCGATTGTTTCCTCTGTTATTATGCTCAAAATGCCTTTCCTTGCACAGCAGACTGTCTGTCAGTCTGTCAAACACTGACCCTACAGCAGCCTCAGCTGGATAATGTACTTCAGAAGCCCATTTTCTTCATGCCACATAATGTAGTAGTAGAAGATAACTTTATTGTCCCCATGGGGCAGTTGGGTTTGCTTAATATAGTAGTGGTAGTAGTTTTAGCTTTAAAGCAAAATCAAAATCTCTCTAATGGAATTGCCACAAACAATGGGTTCACTCGGTGGGGACAATAAATCAGCATTACATTTTCACACTGAGGTCTAAGTGACCAATAGGCCTAAACAGAGGTCAAAATGGAATACAAGTTATTGTCGCTTTTTAGCGGTGTTACATAATTTTTTAGAGCATAAACTGCTGCACAAAAGAGAAATGGTTTTCAGTAAGGAGAGGAGTCCATGGTACAAACATGTCCTCTGAATAAACTGTTAACTTGAGCCAGCTGAGAAGAAAATGCCGGGGGAAGTACAGAGAAAATAGAAAGAAGCTCGGAGAGATTTTCATTTGTTCCTTGCTAGCTCAACAGCTACTGTAGTTAATGAACCAGCCCTGTATATATCACTATGTCACCAAGCCCCAAGCACCGTTTATTTAGCAAAGATGCATAGATGAATTTAGCGGTGCCACTTTCTGGTGTGACTGGGCTTTTAGAATCGTCCTTCAAACACTCAGTCTATTAACTAATAATGTAACTTACAGTTTATTTCGATTGCTAAACAACAGTGGGCACAACTGGAGTCACATCTGCAAAACTCTAACTCCAGTCTGCACAGCAGCAGTTCACGTGGACCAAACTCTAGTTGGTTTTTCATTGCTTGAACACAGTTTTCAAAACTCTACACACTTATCCCATGACTTTAACCACAACGTGCACAACACTGTAGATTTACAGCACTTTGTTCAAATGCTAACACACTGCTGTCAGAACTGTAAACCACACATTCAAAACAGAATAGATTTCAGTCTGGTGCCTATCAAACACTGCTGATTGCAATTTTAGCTGAAACCCTAAGCAGGTGTCTAGTTTTAGACTAGTTAGTGAACATATACGGTATTTATACAGAGAAAGCTCAGAAAGCCTTTTTTTTTATACAAACACCAAATAAGAATGAAACAATTATACACTGTACCGTTTGAGAGAAACAGGTAAAAGAGCAAAGATACCAATATGTCCAGGTAAAATGTCTGAGGTTATATACACAGCTATAAAAAAACAGTGAAAAATACTATATCTTTACAATAGTAAAACTGCGTTCTTACTGTTTTTCAGAAAGTAATGGAGGTGAAAGCATTAGAAACACCACATTCATTAGTATTTAGAGATGATGCAGACATCCAGTGTGATGAAGAAAACTTGCCACATGATGCTGGAGAGAGGCAGGATTAGTCACACTATTCTTTGGTACTGTTATGTATGTACCTTTAGTTTTTTTTCCCCAGTAATTCCATAAATTACTAGAGACAAAATACTTTATTGAAGAAAACTGCTGATTTTCATTCCTTCTTGTTTACCTTATGTAAAAACTGGTATGCTATACAATCTATATTTTTTCCTTAAATAAACTGTTGAGTAGTGTCAAGTCACTCAAATTGTTCAAACTGTAAAGATGAGAAAGTTTGTAATTTCTGTATAAGTGTTTGATGCTAGTGTGTTCTTTCTGTATTGGTGTTTGACGCTAGTGTTTTTACCTTCAGTGTGTTCTGAGTGACAGTGTGTGTTATCTCAGTGAGGATTGTTCATAGTGTTTGGCTGCACTGAGCCTGTTTTGAGACATGTGTTAAGAGTTGTGTTGCTTTGAATGAGTTTTGCAGGTGATGTGAACTGTTTAGCTCAGGTGACTGGTGGTAGTTCAGACTGTAGTTTGAGTTTTGCACACGTGACTCCAGTTGTGCCAACTGTTGTTTAGCAATCGGAAAAAACTGTAATGAGATTGTCTTTGTATAGCAATGTTAAGATGCTGATGGTCATCCACAAGTAAAGCAAAACTCAGGTGATTAATTCCTTTGTAATATCGAGTTCAGCCACAGTGTGCTCACAGTTATTTACTTTGATCCTAAGAACCTGTCACATATCTGCTCCACTGATCTCACTTTAAGAGGATTATTAATGTCTTATTTAATCTAACCTGCAATGTTTGTTCTGTACAAGATACATTTATTTTTTTTCCCCGCAAGCAGTTTATGAAATTGATGCTGAGGAGAAAAACAATACCAGCCTCAGAGTTGGCCGCTTTAGAAATGTCTGGTTAACATGCAGTAGCAGAAGTCTTGATTAAGATAAAACACTATTTATGGTTGACACTCCAAAGAGTACAGAATAATCCACTTTGCAGTTCCAGGGAAAAGACTTTATTATCATTCCAACTCCGATCGATTGGCCTTCTCTGTCCTTGCCTCCAGTCATCCATCCATCCTGACTGTGTGTATGTGTGTGTGTGTGTGTGTGTGAGAGAGAGTGTTTTGTCTCTCCCAGGCTCTCCTGTCTCTAGGTCCTGGGAATCAAACACAGTAGCAGACAGGACACACAGCTGGCGTCATGTGGGAGGGGGGATGTATAGGTTAATGTGGTCATGGTCAGTTCAGCCGACACAGTAGATCGGGGTTGGGGAGTTGCATTGGGTGTATTGCTCTGTTTTACTAAAAGAGAAGGAGAACACCATATTGGCTTTATTCCTACATATTTCTTGCGGCAGCGGAGCAATCCCGGAAGTGGAACGCCAAGGATATAGATTATCCAAGCGGCAACCTCCGGTGCTGAACAATGAAGCCAAAAACTGCAGTTCATCGAGTGGCCACTTGGCTGGCTCCAAAAGGGAGTCAATCCCCATTGACCCCCATGTTCAAATGGCCAACTTAAAGGTGCACTATGAGTTCCTGCATGGTTTCAGCGTGATTTCATTTTTGTCTCAAATGGTAGGCATCTCTCCTAGATCAGCTAGCTGCCTGCCCCCTGAACACACTGTGAAAAAGCCCGGTCTCTGGAGACAACACAGGGGTCGTAAACGTCAAACAAACAATAGGGGCACAGGCTGTGCACCAAAATACAACAAACCACGTTCCAGCCAATCACCGAAAAGATGGTTGGGGAGGGGGTGGGGGTTAGTGACTGTTAGTCAGTTAGTCATGACAGTTACGGAAACATGGGGTGAGGGGCGAGCTTGCTCTGTTTGGGTATTTACAGAAGTGATGTCATGCAGGAACTCATAGTGCAACTTTAACTCACCAGTTTTAATTATATTCAGGCTTAAAGATCTGCATAATTAAGGACATGCCGCTTTAGGTGGCTGCGGTCACAGGCGTGTGTTTCCTCAATCAGACTTCATTTGGCCACCTCAGCGCTACCCACGCTCCACCTCTTTGCCCATATTTGGATTGGACGGGAGCAGGAGTTGTCAGGCACTGCCAAGATGGCGACGGCCGGAGCCGCCCACACTGAGCTTAACAATTGCTCTTCAGAATGGGCGATAGTCACGGAGACTACATTCATGTTTCATACAGCCTTATGGTATAACCTAGCTTCAGGCTGACACGTACATGTCAGACTAATGATGGCCTTTATTACATATCACATATTCATCAGTTTTTATTGCCTACCAGTGTTGTGCACTTCCATAACATATTTTTCAGTGTCCCGTGATGGTACGAATTTTGTTTCAATAGCTTTTTCAGCCTGATTAGGAGAATCATTTAGAGGAGTCATTGAGTTCTTGAATGTGTTTTTGATGAATATTACTGTAGTACCTCAACTCCATACCTTCGAACAAACTTAACAAAAAACTGCGAAATTTATTAGAACTCATGTGAGTTACATCCATTTGGCGTAATCCTTTGTCATGAGAGAAATACAACTCTTTCTCCTAGAGATTACATGCATGTACTACTAATTTGCAGTAAATACATTAAGAGCGAAGCATTTCTTAGGATTTTTATTCACATAACGAGAACACATTTTGAGCTAGCGACCAATACACTATTAACATTTTCAATGGATTTGTTGAGGCACTCACAGGAGTAAATTAATGCACGTGGAGGAGTTTACTCTATTAACATTAAAAGGAATAGTTTCTCATTATGGGAAATGAATTAAGTCGCTTTCTGGCAGAGAGTTAGAGACGTGGGCATTAAATCTACTCTCCAATCTTTCCATTAAATATAAGGCAACCCATTATGAATTGTTGAATTGTTTTTAGTCTTAGACTTTTTTTGTGTGTGGAATAAACAAAGAAGATAGAAGGGGTTAATTACTGAGCTTTAGTGGTGCTGGTTGGTGCATTGTATATCAGACAGGAAGAGACACAGGTTACTGTTTCCTGATTCCAAGAATGGATTTTTAACATGCAATGGCCACTCACACCCACACACGCACACACACACACACAAACACACAAACACACACACACACACACACGCAGACTAATAGAAACAGGGTCCAGGTCAACAATGTCACGTCCGTGTCCTAAACTAATGGAGTTTGAGGTGTCTGCTGTTTGTTATCTGTTCTTCAAAGTCTTCTTCTGAGAGATTGCTATCAGTCTTATAGTAAATGATGAGACTTGTGTCTGACTTTTGTACCAGGGTCTGTCACGTGTGAATGCATGCTTGCCTTGAACTACAGCTGTTGGGTAGAGATCTTGTATCTATAAAGCTTTTTGGGATGTGTTGAGAGGGTTTTATTACCAACAAGTTACAAGTTATGTTGTTCTAACATGACAGCGACGTCCGTCTGGGACTCTGTTTACATCTTCCTGCCAGTGTTAGCATTCACTGTCTGTGGTGTTAAAGGTTGAGGAGCAGCAACTGAATATGACGAGTTTATCTTTGCAGGGCCTCTTAAGCTGATGTGTTTGACTGACCAAACTGTCTGTCTGATGGATGCCTCTTCCTGGATTACACTCTCTGGCACAGGGCATAGATATCTGCTTCACATAAAAGTGAACACACACACACACACACACACACACACACACACACACGTCAAACAGAATTAACTATGTCTATACTATCTGGATTATGTAAATTATAGTGTGGTCTAGACCTACTCTATCTGTAAAGTGTCTCGAGATAACTCTTGTTATGATTTGATACTATAAATAAAATTGAAAATGACAGGAACACAGGGATGGGAATAATCCAGTAAAAGTGCAATTAAAGAGAAGAAAAAGTAGGAAAACGCGGATTCCATTTTGCTCTGTGTCTGATCAATAAAATGACATGCTTGGGGAAATAAAATGTTTCTAAGTCAACTTTTGCACTGAAGATAAACATAATCAAAAACACCCATTTAGCAAGTGTTATAGTTGCTTGGCTAACCATAGCATGGTTGTGCATAACGCTAGAACGACGTCTAGGATACTTTTCCTCGCGTCAATGATGAAAAAGGATTGTCTACCTTATAACATGAACGTAATCATATATGTCGTGATTTCCCTGGCAGACAACTCACGTCATGTGCAGTTGTAACACAGACTAGGCTACAGCAAGAACAGCTGTGTGTAAAAGATGGAGATACTAAGAGACAATTTTGGTTTCATTGACATTGTTCATATAATGAAATATATTAAAAACACAAACCTCCATTGCTTCTCTCCTCCGCTGTAAACGTTGCCTTACACTATTAATCTCGTACAATATACAGAATAATGATAGCACTGATACTTTACTAACATTAGCTTACATATGTTTGGGAACCTGATAGCTGATGTTAGCAATGAAATGGTACCAAAAACTATTATTAGCTACACTGGAAGAAACACTCACGGACGAAGTCGTACTTCTTGGAATAATACGGCCACCGTGGAGAGATTAAAAGCAATGTGAGTGGATAGGAAGTAATATTCAGTATAGTTATCATATACAATGTTCTACCCATTTGCTAGTGGGGTATTCACAAATTAGTTTTACACTAATGTAGCTTTTAATGTACCACTGCGTGCACGCGGAAGCTACAGCCAGGAGATGTTTAGCTTAGCTTAGCAAAAAGACTGGAGGCAAGGGCAAACAGCTAGCCTAGCTCTGTCCGTGAAAAAAACCAAAATATTTATTATGTATTGTTTGTTTAATCTGTACTTAAACAGAAGTGGTTTTAGAGGGAGTAATGTGCTTTAATGGGCCGGTAGGTGTATTTTTTACCTTGACATAGAGCCAGGATAGCTGTTTCCCCCTGCTTTGACTCTTTATGCTAATCTAAGCTAATTGCCTGCTAGCAGTAGCCTCATATTTAGCATTCAGACATGATAGTGGTATCTATTTTCTCATCTAACTCTTACACTTAAAAAGGAAATAATCGTATTTCCTAAAATGTTGAACTATTTGTGACATTTGCTACATGTGTAAATGCTTACACAAATAAGTGTCACTTCCTTAAAAACATTTCCAAACAGTTTTTTAAATGAGCAAAAAGTGAGCGCACTTAGAGGCCAGGCTCTTCGCAGATAACATTTAATGATTCAGTCTCTTTTTTTATTATTATTGTATCGGCTGTTCTCTATCAGAAGAGTGGCTCCGAAAAAAAAGTTTGGTCACAAGCCAGGTGGTTAACTTTCCTGGTAAACTTGGTTTCATGAGAGCAGATATTTACTGGATTCCACTATTTGAGATCATTAAGCTGTGAAAAAATGACAGACAGGGTGGCGATTACATTGTTCTATATTATGCTGTCTCACCACAGCCCATCCTCAAGACCCCCCCCCACACACACACACACACACACACACACATACAGATGCTACACAAGCACCATTTCCACCAGTAGCAACACATACAAACATAGTTGTAAGAGGAAGGATGTAATGTCATCTGAACCTCTTCCTCCTCTCCTCTGCTCCACCCCTCCGCACTTCCACCACTTCTCTCCATCTTCCGACTGAACCGCCTGTAGTTGCGTAAAGGAAAATAACACCCACAGCTTCACGTCAGAGCTGTAGACCAGATAAGACAGCGACTTCTCTATAGGCCATTTGTGCCTTTACAAAGGAAAAAGGAAGGAAGCAATTAAATCTATATGTTGAATGTGCAAACAAATAAGAAAAGATGAAAAAAAGGTTCCTCTGATAACATGAAAACTAGGTTCAGCTATTATATAAGCTACGACAGCGTCTACCTCAGTGTGAACACATGGATCACACATTATTATGAGTAAGCATTTGCTATTCAGTTTCCTTACTGAGTGAGCAAAGCCTTACATTAAAGAGCTGCCACTTTGTGTGTGTGTGTGTGTGTGTGTGTGTGTGTTTGTGTGTTGCTCCATCATTTATTCTGTCCCACCTGGCTATGATTAATTGGTATGACCTTTGACCCTCCATCAGAATACCTGGTGGTGAGTTATGCCCGAGGGCATCTCTGCCAGCTAAATCATTTAGCTGGAGTGACTGCTGGTAAAACATCATAGAGAGGGCTTTTATTACACAGTGCTGCAAAAAATCAAATAGCTTTTTAAGGATTTGACTCAGCATACAGTAGTCATCTACTAATAGTCACCAAGTGTGACAGAAATACTGTATATATCAGTACAGAACATGTACACCATTGCTTGGTAAATTGTGACTTAAACCCCAATTAATCAGCCTGTTGTCAGAACCATTTGTTCAAAAAGATACGAAAAGTTAAGCACTGTCATTTGTAAGCATTCCATGTTTTTGTTGTTGTATTCACTACATTGACTGCCGCTGTATAAGAACCCGGCTGGCCGCTGTATAAGTCGCGGGTGGCCGCGTAGGGAGGTGGATGGGGGGGCGTTAACATACTTTCAAGCCAGAGAGCGGAGTTCGCTTCCCGGGGAAAACTAAAGCCTTTCACCTGGGAAATGTGTGATCCTTAGGAGTGTTTTAATCCAAACCACAATATTTTCCTAATCTTAACTAGTCGTTTTACCGCTGATAAAACGGAGGTCTGTAGCCGGCGTCATGGAGCTCTGAAAAACAACTAACTAGTGCCGCTCGGCGTCATGGAGCTTGTAGCCAGCCGGCATGCTTTGCGGGCGCGTTAAGGTCGCTTGACGTCACCCATAGGAAGAAAGTGGAGCGCAGCCAGGTGGATCTGCACGCTTACACTCCCTGCTTTGCTCCTGTCATAATTACTACAACCACCAGAGGGCCTAAAACGTACAAAACAATAAAAAATTACAAAGTCATTTTTCTGGGGTTGACAGTCTAGCTCATTTACAGTGTCTCGTATAGTGTTCAGAAATGCCAATAAAGTTCATTCAGAGCCTGCACACTGGAAGTTCAATACTTCTCATCTATTTCTGTACCTGTAGTGACCTTAAATATTTTCATGTCATGAACTCATTTAAAAACACACCGAAATACACAGAAATACAACTGCTGTCATTTGCACTGACATGCAGGGAAGGTGATTGAAAATGAAGTCCAAAACAGAATCAAGACAGGGACAAAGGTCATCGTCAGAACACATTGCCTAATAGGGATCATTATAGCAAATTAAAACCATTAGTCATTTTGCTTGAGGACCTCCACTTTAAGAGCTACTGGTCTGAAACGGGGGTGATCAGATAATAAGCTACTGTTTCCCCTTCCGCCCCTCTTGCGTCTCCCCTCTTCCCTCTCCTCCTTTTAACCTCCTTTTCTCTTTAAAGCTCTTCTCCTCTTTCTCACCCTCCAATCCATCATGGTTTTGCTCTTTGCCCTTGTGACTGTCAGAGAGGAAAGAAAAGTAATTGTGGTGATTGGACTATGCTTCTATATTCCTTACTAAAATACCCATAAAAACTTATCCACATATGACAATTACAATACCTATTGGCAATGACAGCAATAAATACACAGCAAAAGAAAAAGAACAGTCAAGCAAGGTTGGTTATTATATCTACTAAATCACAAGGGTAAAAGCAATTAATAAGTAAATCAATGTGTTAGTGATCTTGATTCATACGTCCTGGGATCCCTGGAGGTCACTTCCTTTAGGGTATTTGTTGTGATGAGTCAAAGACGTCCTGTCATTGATAGCGCTAACTGTTTTTCCAATGGCGGAGACAAATACAACACGCCCGAGAGAGAGCAATGTTTGGACACATGGACCACAGACAAGGCAGAGGACAAGTTACAGCCAGGGATGCAAAGAAGAGTGAATCCAATTCAGATAATGTACTGCACCTCTGAGAGATCACCTCTGAGAGATCACCTCTGAGAGATCACCTGCAGAATATAGCTCCTTTCAATGTTGTGCTGCTTTCAGTGTTGTAGTCGAGACCACAACCGAGACAAAGTCATCACCAAGACCAGTGAATCGAGACTGAGACAAGACCGAGACATTGAGGGGCTTAGAGTCAAGACCAAGACCAAGACTGGTGTGAGTCCCACACTGCATTACACGATAACATGTGGAAAATGTTAACAATAGGCACTCATCAAATTGATCTGAAAGATTCATATTCCTAATAAAAATGACCCACAGAAAACTAATTAAGAGTCTGCTTCCTTCATCTCTTTATCATGCATCATGAGAAATGCTTTGATAAAGTAATCAAAAGGGATTGCAAAGTTGAATTTTATTTGTAGGAATTCCCCTTTGTTTTCTATGAGCAAACAAGTAATGATGCTAACACACAAATCAAACAATGCACAGGCAATTTAGTGATATCCCTGCAGTTGTGGTCTCGACCGGTATCTTTCCCGAGATCGGGACAAGACCGAGTAAAAATGCAGTCGATTTGGTGATGAGACAAAGACCTCATGGATTTCATTTGTTCATAGATGATCTTCAGTACTACTAACACTGGCTTTTATTGGTCGTTTTATCTTTTTGGGGAGTTTTGTCTCAGAATACCACATTATTTGTGTTACAGTCCTTATCACTGCCAACCTAACCGTTGGCTTTTACAGGGCTGCAGACACGACACGTGCTGCCACCGCAACGCACATTGTTGCCAGCTGCTTTTCAGTGTGGGACGCAACATGGATAAAACACCCATCTGGCTTCCCACCTACTAAGCATTGTGGTTGTTTGAACAAATGAGCAAACCATGGACGTACCATCTTTTTTATAAGGAGCAACATTTATAAAATATTTTCTGTAGCAGGCTATTTGTTTTTTTAAATACTTTTTGGCCATCTATGATTAGTAAGCTTTTTCTAAATATAAGAGAGAATAAAAGTTTACTCATGAGATGTGTATTTGGGACACACATTTCAGTCCATTAGCCTGACTCTATATGCTACTGTGTCCAAGAGGTGTTGATTCAATTGTTCATTTTTGAGGCTGTAGTTACTGGGGTTGACAGTATATCAATACATACAGTTTTTATCACTAAATGACCACGGTCACCAGAAAAATGACTGTTTCTGTTGTATACAAATGACATTAAGTCATTAAATTATGCTTTTTCTTGTGAAATACTGGAACATATAACCTTCTCAGGACGCTAAAACCTATTAAATGAAACTATTAAAGAAGGGAACATCGCTTTTTGGTTTGGCCCTGCTCACAGGTTATACAGTAGATGTCCAATCTGTGACATGGGAACATGACTGGGTATAAAAAGTTGACAACCACAGCATTTATTAATTGTTTTCCAGTAAACTCAAATGGATACAAATGGACATATTTGTATGAAATTGTCACACAACTGTAAATGGTGAAAATACAATGTAATAGAACTGTCACAGTGTGCCCTATAATGATCACCGGAGGTCCCACTGTAGCTTGCCCACCTTTTTATTTACCGCTTTTATTTGCTGCAGCTTATAAGTGAATACTGCATTTCTATAAAAGTCTCCAGCAGGTCTTCCTCATCTGAACCTCATGGACCCAACCCCCTCCTATTGGCCTGTAGTCCACTCACTGAGTGATAAATAGCCACTGAGTCATGGCATTGATCCCCCCAGAGGAAATAGCCATTGAATTAAACCGTAAGGTTACTAACAATGATGGGGACTTCACTCGACTCCTGGGAATTGATCAGTGCTCTTAAAAGTGTCTCAATATGGCTTCATATGAAGCTCGATTTTCATGGCTTCACAAACATAGAATATAGTAACAGACACACCCATAAGCAAAGCGGGCAGCAGGACTGTATGAAACAGGATATGCCTGTTTATTTGTTGACCTTTCAATGAACTGCGGTTGGTCCACCACCCATGGCGCAGTGTCCCTATGCGTAGGCCGAATAGCTAGACGTAATTACCCGAGTCATATGGAAATCTTCTGAAGCACAAGAGAATCGCCACAGTCAGGCCGGGTAGGCAGACTCAATCTGATGAAGCCCTATCATTAACATAAATAGGGATAAGAGACATGAAAAAAATAAAATGAAATGTAAAAGGCCTTGTGTTTATTGTCTGAGTTGTGTGTGAGAACGTATGTGTGTGTAGGAGTGTGAGAGATGGAGTAGGCGGCAGTCATTACAGAAACACCAGCCTACACTGGAGATAGAGATTGAGATAGATGGATGAATAATTGATCAAAGGAAGAGAGGGGTGTGTGAACCAGGAGAAGCACAAATAAGATGGACAGTTACATTTCACTTGCGTTTTTGGAAACATTGAGAAATGTAACATGCTCGAACAGCAATTTCCGCCATTAACAATCTGCCATTGACAGTACTCTGTAGTACTTCATTGTTGGCATATTCAACTTTCGGTTTGTCCATTTGTCGGTCAGCAGGATTAACAAAAAACTATACATGCCTGTTTTTACTAACTTGGTGGAAGGGTGCAACATGGGCCAAGGAAAAGCCCCATTGCATTTTGGAGCAGATCCGAATCATGGGGCAGATACACAAATTATTTATTGCAAGAGAGTGCTGCATTCAAGCAGTGTCGGAATAATCGGGAAAATTCACTCTGCGTAAATATTGTGAGTTAGAACAAGCCTTGGCGGAGGTCTGCGCTCTCCGAGTGCCCTTCTAGTTTTGATAGAGTAACCTGGCATCCTGTTCAAGTGGTGTTGCTGGTGTTATTTTGTTGGTGCGCATGTGCCGGTGTATGCGTGTGCGTCAGAGCAGCCCTCTGCGCCCTTACCTTAAGTGATGCTGACTGCTGGTCCCCTTGGTAACACTGACTCATTTCCTTGTTAGTGTGATTGGATGACGTTCCCTTTGGGATCTTCATAATGAACTCTGTCTGCCACTCTGTCTAGATTGGAGTGTAGACACAGTGGGAAATGGCTGCTATTAACTTAATAAATAAACAAGACAACACATTATGGAGTGAATCAGCTATTGATACATGACTAATACAGGAAATGTGCACATGAAATGTAAACCAATGAATGATAAAATAATTTGATAACTTGTTAAAACGTAATTCCCTTTCACGAGAACCTTATTTTTACAGTTTTATTGACGTTTGTTTGCTCTTCAAAAATTCTAATTTTGTGGCGACGCTTTCATCTCATATGGCACTTTTTCATGTCAGGGTTGTTGTGACCGATTTCCACCTTTCTACTAATCAAATACTGCATGCTGACATTTTGAAATAATGGGTTAACCTTTAATAATAAAGATCACGCACACTCTTCGCAACACAGAATCCTCTTCAGAGGCACCAATTCATTTCATCCTCTCTGAACCTGAGATAATTAAGTCTTCCTAAAATATAACAGTGGTGGTTTGGCTTTAATACAAACTCGTTTGTATTCTGTGTGAACAGTAAATATGTGTAGATACATATCCCATCTACCTCAATCCCATTTGCATCACCCTCACCTCTATCCCCTATGGATCACCCTGGCTCACTTCAAACCACTGCATTTCCTTCAGGCTATGTGGTTTGACTAATTGTTCTCTAAATATTTAAAGAGTTTCATTACAAAATGACATAGCCACCATTTGATCTGTGTGTGTGTGTGTGTGTGTGTGTGTGTGTGTGTGTGTGAGGCCACGTCCACACGGACCAAAACGATCCCCCCCCCGTCTTCCCTGGCATCGTTCCAAGACCATTCCAAACGGATCCATTTGTAAATGACTCAACACGCTACTTCATATGCCAGGCCTATAGGTGGTGCTGTTTCTGCTACAGAAATTCACCGAAAACAGAGAAGAAGAAGAGGCGGAGCATGCTTGAAGAAACCAAACACAAGCTAGCTAGCTACATGCTACCTTCGATGCTACAGTGCCGTGTGCTTGTGGGCATTAGGACCCGTTCTCTTAATACATCCATGATTAGGACGGATGCATGTTTATGTAGGTGGTGTCGTTGTTATGAGACGTTGTCGTGGGGTAAGAGGTCGAAGGCTAGAGGTCGAGGCGTGTGGCGATGACATCATCGATACGCAAGTATGCGGCTTCGTTCGCGAGGGTGGCGTTTTTCAAAATTTTTGCATTTACAGGATTCCTTCGGATGATCGGCCAAAACGATGCAAAACCAAAAAGCGTTTCCGTGTGGATGGCCCCGAGTGTGTGCGTGCGTGCGTGCGTGCGAACTTGACATTGTTTTGTTGTTGCATCACCCCAGGGATGTGAGTTAGTGGTCATGACGGAGGTGTTTGCTAACTTACTATCTGTCTGCATTCCTGAGCCAGATAAAATAACAAGACAACACAATACAAAACCCAATGCAAACACATTCCATGCAACAGACAATAACCGGGGTGGCAGCGATGTTCTTATAGTGGCGTCTCATTTAATTTTCACCCAGCATGCATTCTCAATCCCCTGCGGGATCACCCTTACCTCTATCCCCTATGGATCACCCTGGCTCACTTCAAACCACTACATTTCCTTCAGGCTATGTGGGTTGACTAATTGGTCTCTAAATAATTAAAAAGTTTCATTCCAAAATGACATAGCCACCATTTGATCTCTGTGTGTGTGTGTGTGTGTGTGTGTGTGTGTGTGTGTGTGTGTGTGTGTGTGTGTGTGTGTGTGTGTGTGTGTGTAGGATTATAAAGACTTCAGATAGACATTTAGGAGTGTCAAGACAATCCCGTTACGCTTTCTATACTATGAGTGTGTTCACTTTCTATTGTCTTAACCTTCACCTGCAACATTTCCTGAATCGCACTGTCTGGATGTGGATATTAACTACGAGGCCTCATTCAGCTATTCATGGCAGCAGCTGTTTTGGCATTAGCCACGTAAATCCAGTGACATTCCCTTCGTCTAAAAGCAGCTCGCCCACAAAGCCCAGCCACTAGATCAGTGTGGCAGCCGCTGATGGGCATCAGCAGCGAGGCCCGTTTAGCCTGGCATGACGACACAGGAGACACGTGTGTGTAAATGCATATCCAAACATCCATGCATATAGCACCCCTCCCTTGGAAGTTTTCATGTTTAATTGGTGTACAACATTGAGTCAAAGCAGATTTATGTGTAACGTGGCTTGTTTGTTTACATTCATCAACAGAAAAAGATCCAATGGTAAAAATAGATCTCTACAAAGTGATGCAAATTGATAGTAACAGTTTAAATACACCTTTATCTGGAAGGTCCACCTTTTGGTGTGTCTGTGTCGTTGGCAAAACCTCAACCATAAAGACAAAAGACCACTCCAAACAACTCTGTGATTCTCGGAGACTGAAAAGCACGGTCAGCAAGATGGATACAAGAACATTTCCAAGTCACTGAACATCCCCTGGAGTCCAGTTATGACAGCTGTAAATCTGCCCAAAGCCAGAAAGAAACCGAGTGAGCATGCAAGAAGTAGACTAGTGAGCGGGGCCACCAAGAGACCTACGAGAGACCGTGCATACAGTGCAACAGAGTGTGCAGCGGTTGGCTGGCTGCTTCACCAGTCGCAGCTTTATGGGAGAGTGGCAAAGAGAAAGCAACTCTTAAAAAAATAAAAATAAAATAAAACTCATGATATCTCAGTTATAGTTTGGCAGAAGTCAGCTTGAAGAAATGGTCTGATGAGAGCAAAGTTAAGCTTTTGTGAGAACTTTTCTTTTTTCCCTTCATGTGGCTTTAAAACATGTTCATGTCCTGCGGTGGTTGTATTTGGTACCGAACGTGCATCAAGTCAATGCTGACACTGAGGGGTTAAATACTTCAATTCAAGGGTATTTTTATGTTGATCAGTGTTAAAAACAGCCAGATCTTATTAAATTCAATGCTGTATGACAATAAAAGATGAAAACTACCTGGGGGGGGGTATATGTTTTATAGGCACTGTATAAAACCATGTGCACAGAAACACACAAGGTTATTATTGCAAAAGCAGCTTGCTAAGCAGCAGTTCATAGAAATGTAAATATTGCGCCATTTCCTATTGCCTCTCCATCTGTTATCATCCTCTACCTGTACAAACATAAAGGTATCATAATCTTATTAACATAACCCCCCACCACCACAAACACACACTGCACATCCTGCACACGCACACAGGAATATATGCACGCAGCTCTGCACAAAGTGGGTCAACCAGGACATTTTCTTGAATCACAAAAAAATTCGGGGCCTTTCGTCACACACACACACCCACACACACACACACACACACACACACACACACACACACACACATTATTCCCAGCATTTGACAGAGGAATACCCTAGCTTTGCAGTGCTACTGGCCAGACACGAAGTAGGAAGTGGAGAAAGGAAGCACGGATGGCTGATGACAATGCCTTCCACATCCTACTGCTCTGCACAGCACAGCTAGGTCAGACTCTGGTGGAAGTCCATTCATCCACAGCCACTGTCTGCTTGTCTGAAAGATTTAGAGACTAATGGTATTAAGACCACTGATTCAGAGGAATGAACTAGGCAGATTTTAAAATATAGTACAAAAGCTCATTCCAGTCAAGTCCAGTCTAAGTGAAATGATTTATAAACAGCATGTCTCTTCCCATCAACTATTAACATGCACACAGCAGCTTTACACTGTAATTAGACTAGTTAAAAATAAATATTAAAGCCACCCAAGATGACCAGAATGTTTGATCACCTACACCGCCTCTGGAAGTTATTAGTGATGATTTGGTTACATTAAAGACAAAGAGTCTGTAAACCATCTGACTGCAGAAATGGAAATAATTCTATCAGACAGCTTAGACAGCGATCAATGTAAAAAGGATTATGGTGGATGGGGACTCTGCTGGGTCAGAGCGAGGTACAGTATCTGGTCAACCACAGCCAGATCATTTAGAGCAGTTCCAGACAGGATTTGATGACTCTGGATCATTGTATCCTTGGTTCGACTATGATGAAGTTACCAGTAGAAATATAACCTTCAAGTTACAAAGTAATCTACCAGCAATGTGCACTTGCACTTTGCTTACATTCACACGCTCTACACCCCAAACGACCCAAATGACAAGATGTATGGGAAATCTAGTGCCGTGAAATTTACTGCACATCCATAATCTCCAGAGAATCAACCCTTCCCATGTTAGAAACTCCAGGGGTGTGATGTGACTGCCCAGCTCAGGCCAAAACATACTCTTGACCAACTTATTGCTCAATGGCAAAGTATCTCAAAAGTGATGGGAAAGATTTCCATTTAATTAGTAGTCAACATGTAGGGTCCCAAAAAGTTTTTGGCTATCCCTGAGCACTCTTTCAGTGCCACCATCACACCAAAATAATACTTTCCAACCAGTTATCTTACCAACAGATAGGTAGATTGCAAATAAATTAACTCGGCACGTTCATGTTTCCATGATCCGAAAACCATAGCGTGGATGCATGATAAATTCACACAATAGCAGCGTTTGTAGGTTTTGCTACAGATCTCTAGAGCTGCTATTGAAGCTAGACTTACAGCCTTCTTTACTTTGACATTCATAAATCATCTGAAGTGACACCAGCAATCTCCTCACATGCATTGCTAGATGGTGATGCTCGACAATAGCTTTAATCTATTGAAAAAAATACCAAGGAATAGAATTGAAAAGTCTTATGTTGGTGAGTACCCCGTTCTCTCAGCAGCATGCTGCTCCCCGCTGTCAAGGGGGCAGTTTGGACATCCTGTTGGTAATGATTTCCTGTCAGTATAAATACCAACACCACAATTTCATCATAATAGCATCACCTTTGCTTGGTTGGATATTCTCTTTGGGGTATTTAAAAGAAAAGAAAAAGAAAAGAAAAAAAGAAATGCATAGATCAGCTATCTATGTCTAGATACATTACATGTGGACACATTTTAATTCCAGGTGTGAATAAAGCCAATGATAGCAAAGGTAGTGTCACAGTTTGCAAGTTCAAAAGGAAGACCCTAACACAGGAGACCAGTAGGCAGGCTGATAGAACAAAAAGTGAGCTTTAATAACATAAGCTGAATCCAAAAACAGATGAATATCCAGAAACACAACAAACTGGAGAAAACTACACACTAAGATACACTGAGAGCTAGGAACAAACACAGACACACTGACAGAGAAACAAGAGAACACCGAGACTGATATACACAAGAAAACGAGGGTGGTAACGAGGGACAGGTGAGATGAGGGCTGACGAGGAACAGGTGAAACACATCAGGGCGGGCCAGACAATCACAAAAGCGGGAAAACACACAAGGCAGGAAGTAAACAAGACATGACACATGAGAAGAACCTACAAAATAAAACAGGAAATGAAACAAAACTCAGCATCATGACAGGTAGGAAGCACAGTCCAGTAGAGCGATTGTCTACATTTTTTGTGGGATTCAGGATGTCTGTAGGTGCATCTCACTTCCCTTAAATTGCATCCCCGGCTCCTCCACTTGCTTCCCTTCCTCGCGTCTTAGGGCTCCTGCACACTGCCTGTGTGGCGTGAGCGTGGCGTTTTCTGTCTTTGCACACCAGAAACGTGTCTGACGCGGCGCTGCTGCTGCTAGCCTCGTCTGTACACATGGATGTTTCCCATTGATAAAATGAAATAATAGCGTGTACAGCAAAGACAACGTCGGCAGTATTGACGGCAGAATAGGCTACAGAATATTTCGTTCTGTATTGACAGGTGCAATATTTGAAAATCGATAATTATTATTATTTTTTATTACATTTATATCTGCATTTATGTCTAAACCTAGAGACTTTCAAACATCAAAATGTTATTTATCAAATGTATTTGTGTCAAAATGACATATAAACATTGCTCAAGCCACGCAGGCAGTGTGCAGGAGCCCTTAGTCCATCCCAACGAGGAAGCATTGAAGGAGTGAGGAAACTAGGAAAATTGTTTTAAGAGGGGCTGCACCTCATCACGCTTATTTGATAGCTCCTTGACTCCTCGGTCCTCGGCTGAACCGGAAGTTGTTCTGTCGACTCCACGGTGAAGGCCTTCTCAAAGCTCTTGTTATTAGAGGGATCTCCGAGGAGCTACAGACGAGGAAACACAAGAGCAGCCTTCCCAGAAGCCGTGCAGCTGAAGGAGTTGCTAACTCCGCCCAGAGTTGACAAATTCATGCAACGCGTCAGAGGTAAAGGATGTCTCACTCCTCTAAAACACATTTGCTCATTGCCTCTCTCCTCCCGTGATTTCCTAGGGTCCCTCCTAAGCCTCCTCGGTGGGAAGGACTAAGACGCGAGGAAGGGAGGCAAGTGGAGGACTCAAGGAGGCAATTTAACGGTTATGAGATGCAACCAGGGATGAGACGTCCTTTCCTCTGAATCGTCATGTGAATATGTCAGCTGTATGGGCGGAGTTAGTAACGCCTTTCAGCTGCACGGCTTCCGGGAAGGCCGCTCTTGTGTATCCTTGCTCATAGCTACTCTGTGATTCCTCCTCGATGCTCGCTCCTCGGGGCAGGAATAAGCACTTAGAGACGGCCTTCACGACGGAGGGCCAGAACGAATTCCGGTTCAACCGAGGAGTGAGGAGCTATCAAATAAGAGAAGTGAGATGCACCTTATGTGTCTGGCAATCAAGCAACTGACAAATCCACTGATACTGTTTAATCTGCTGAGTAGTCAGAAATGAGCTGAGCAGCTTAAAAGGACACGACTCCTTAGACCTTAGTTCTCATTGAGGAGGAAGGGGAGTAGAGGTGACTGAATCATGAATCAGAGGAGGAATCATGGAGCGCAGACAACAGCAGTCGCACGGCGATGGGTGTGGGTCAAGCTCAGATTAAGGGTGTGGAGGAGAGCATGTGTTTAGAAGTGTCACGCTGGATGAAGGTGAAGAAGGGAATAAGTGAGCTGTGAGGGGGGGGGATGAGGTGACATATAGACAGACAGAGTTCATGATCAGGCCACAGGGAGAGCTACAGGGTGTGGATGGGAATGGATCATCTGTGTGTGGAGAGCCTAGCATGGTTTCACAGTCCCTACAGAGCTGTATTCATCGCTATATAAGTACGTTCCATGGCTGGACCGTTCATAAAATGCAACATGTGTTAGCCCTTTATTTCTGGCTCAGGTTCTGGCAGAGTTTCTCTGGCTCGGTATCAGCGCTGGAGCCGACACGCAAAGGTCAAAGCTAATAATGTGGCGAGGAAGCACTGGGCTCAGCAATAAGATGGCTAGTAGAATAGATTGAGCATGCATGGGAGCGGCGTGGTTAACGTGTGAAACAAAGCGAGAAAACGCAGCTCGACTGCCAACAAAAGGCAAGATTGAACAGCAGTGAGGCGCACGTGTGACTAAAATGCTGACTTCACACCAGGCGTTGTGTTATATCCAACCTCAGGTTCTACTTCAGATAATAGAAAATACGGCGGATTGGATTGCTGTCATGGTGTATAATCTATACAGCGCAGAATTTTAATGGTGTGTGATTGTGGCAAGTGTGATTGAAGGTAATGGAAGAACGATTGCCCCTCGTGATTTATTAAAGAGAAAGCTATTAGTGGCTGTGTGAGGCGCTGCTGCCGCTTCAATTATCATTAGATCCAGTTCAGACCAGTCAGCTAATTGATAAGGGAAAAGTGCAAGGCTCATTCAGCATCTTCCTAGCTTTTCACATAAAGTAACTGTGGGTCTGCTGAGAGAAGTCGGCAGCTGTAAGGATGCCACGGCAGTTGGACTTTTACTCATTTACTCACATTGAAAAACAGTTGAGGTTAGAGGTCAGAGACAGTTGCAGAGCAGCAGTCCTACAGCTATTAGGGATGTTTTGCCTTGATCAACCTCATTTCAGAAAGGGAGTTTCAAGTTGCCTATGAATGCTATTTTGACCCCTCTCTCTCCATAGAAATATTTTTTTCCAAACTGATAAGCAATTTAAGTGGCTAAAGTATGTTACTGTGATTACTTATCATTGGGACCTGCAGTCGGATTCCCAGATTACTGTCAGCAGCTGTCTTTGTGACTGAATTCCATGCCAGCTAATATCCCAAATTCTGGAATAGGGCGAGGCCTGGTGAGGCTGGGAAAATCCAGTCAAAAGCGTCCTTGGTGTTGAGGCTCTGCCCAGTTTGGCAGCTTCATCTCTGGAGTCCAATGCCAGATAATATCCCTTACCCTACTCCCTACCCTCTGGACAACTGGCAGTGACCCGGGCAATTCTGCCACACACACCTTCACACCCACAAACGCATGTTTGCCTGTCCCCAAGGCAACCAAACATGTCAAACACATCCCTTGTACGGTTCACGGTGTGCGTATCTGTGAGTTCAGTGGAAGTAAATTACTCATTTTGCCCTCTGGTTGGTGTTTTCAGGAGTAAACTTTAAAGTTGCTTATCTCTCAGCATCATTTATAATCCGGTAAACAGCGTACATGTAACTACAGCAACAGCAGCACCCTGAAGCTCAATTTGGCTCAGCGTTAGCAATGCAGGATTCTGTTCTCAAGTGGAGTCTGACTATCGCCACAAGAGAAGTAGAAGGAAGTCAGGCCCTTGACTTCCACACTCCAGACATGTAAAATATGAGCAATTTGGTGCCTGAGCTCCTGCTGCTGTGGCCGCTGATGTGTGAAGAGAGTGCCTCCACGCCTCACAAGCCTTGTTAATATGAGATGTAGCATCTACAACCAATCATTTTTACCACATCAGCTATGGATTTGTGGCGCGGCCTGGGAGTCCTTTTTAATCCCTCTAATTCTTTCCCTGCTCCTAATCCTTTTTTAATTCAACTCTCTCTGTCAATTACAAGGACTCAAGCCCAAAGTGTAGGTGTAGGATTCTGTCAGCTTATTTTGGCGGACGTGCTTCTCAATTTAAGACTTGTTTCAATATGTCTGGAAGAGCACAATAGAGGAAGATTTTTTAGAGTTCAGGTGGGACGTGTTGTCTGGATTCAGGCTAAAGACAGATGCTTTTGGTCTGGAGCCATAAATTTACAATTGTTGCTAAATTGAAGGGGGGACAGACACTGTATCTGACCCAAGCTGTGACTTTTAAAGATCAGCAGACCATATCAGCAGTCTCAACATCTTTGGGGTCATCTTTGCCCTAGTAAACCCAGTGTTAACCACATGCCCTGACCTTTAGCATCAAACTTGTTTGGCTCTTTTTGTTTAGTCTGATGGTCACTGTGGATGTCTAATCAATCCATTAGCTAACAGGACGGGCCAGGCTTCAGGTCAGAGGTCAGAGGAGAAAAAAAAAGGAAGGAAGGAAGGAAGAGCAGCGGAAGAATACACAAAAAACAAAAAGGAGACTTGACTGACTTCTTTTGTTGTCAAACAGATGTACAATGATGAAACCAGAGATGGCTTTTTAAGTAGGAAGTAGAAGAAAGCGAGACTAAGCGCCTACAGCCACACTAGCAGCTCTGCGAGGCTTCACTTTGGCACAGCGGTGCTTTGACCTAATCGCTAACATCACCAAGCTAATATATGCGTACAATGAAAATGCTAACATGCGGTAGTTGGCATATTGTTTACCATCATCTTAGTCTCGCATTGCCAGACCTATCTCCACAGCGCTGCGAAGGAGGGTCTGGTTAGTCCACACAGCATTCCTGGATAGGAGAAAAACGTGCTCTGGTTCAATGGCAGTTCTTTAAACCAATCATAATCGTATTGGGCGGCGCTAAGCGTCGGACGCAGGTACAGCGCCTCTGCAAAATAGCCTCGGGAAGGAACTTGTTTTGGTGGAACATCTGCACGTAGGGAGACGAGCTCTGGAATTAAAATGGCTGTAGAGTGTGTGATAAGAATTTTACTGAAAAAAATGTGATTACCGGTTCTAGCTTGGAGGAGTCTAGAATGACAACACAAAGAAAGCGGAAGGTGAGGGACATCCGGCCGAAAATGAGAGACATCCGGCGGAACCTTCGGCGGCATCGGGACTATCCCGTAAATGAAACGTCCTTGATATAGACTACCATCATCGTAATTAAGCCATTTGCATGCTAACATTCTCTAATTAGCCCCGAACACAAAGTAGAGCTGAAGGTAATGAATGTCACTGATTTTGCAGTTGTTCAGTCAAAAACAAAAGTATTAAACAAATATAAAATTTAAAAAAATCATCCAATGACAATGCTATATGAAAAGTTACCAATGTTCTAAGGGTCACATGAATGTGTAATGTCACGGCGATCCATTCAATACATGTGGAAACATCTCACTCCAAACCACAAAGGTCAACCCTAACGTGGAGCAGGGTCTCACCAACGTCAGTGGGACACTTCGTCTAGGTCTCGGATGCATGAATGTCTGTACAGCCATGACAGTTTGTAGAGACAATACAAAAAATGGCAAACCATGAAACAGTTATTGAGATATTTCAGTGTGACCACAGTGGTGGACTGACTGACCGCTGGGAATCACCGCCCCTAGAGCCAGGCCACTAACGTGTCAAAAACTTGAGTGACTGCTTTTGTTGCTAGGCTGTTGAAGTCAAAGTAGAAGAAATGAAATAAACGGCACTTGCAATAAATGTAACCATCAAACCCAAGCACAAGAGATCAACATTATGACGGCTAGAATTGCTCCTTTGCCACCAACCACAAGCAGCCAGTCTATCTAACCTCGCCCACCGCAGTGTGATTATTAGTCCTACCTCTAAAGGCCTGGAATGCTCTTTAGAGGTCTGCTGTACTTTATGGTACATGCGAATCGTCGGTGCCCGCAGTTTGCTGACAAATCATGTACTTGCCTCCCTCTGTGGTGCCCCTTTCCTCCCGGCTTACGACTCTCACCCACAAGTCTCTTATCCCCCAAACTTCCAATAAAAACTAATTTGGCCTCTCGGGAAATCAAGCCAACTTTGGCTGAGGAGTGGCACCAACTCCAAGTATCCCATTGTGCTTTCTGTATATGGCATTCCACTACTCCACTCACTTTCTGTTTGCCTCTTATTCTCTCTGCCATTCTCTCAAATTCCCTGCTCTGCTACGGCTATTTCTTTCTCCCTGACCCCCACCTGCCTTCAGCCTTATTGCAGATGAATGCGCAGCTGCAAAAAAGGCCCTTCCACAATATGGTTATTGTGTACCCTGGACATTTATATGGATGGGTGCATGATCCCAACTCGCAAATTCAATATTCTAGCTTTTAGTGTCGTCACAAAAAGATTATCCCTTTCTTCAGATTTCCACATCTTTCACAGAGAGCTATTTGTCAACTCAGTTATGAGTGAACCCAGCCGTCACATGGCAAAGCCCCTTCAATCTTACGCAACACTTCCTCGACATCAGGGATAATTTCAGAATCAATTAACATGGTAGGAGAATGAACAGCGAATTGGTTCCATGTAACGCAATGCAATGAATCTGGGGCATAATGCATTAGCTTTGAACAAAGGAAAGGGGGAATCAATGAGTCTTCCATTATCATAACTGATTTACATTCATAACTTGTATCATTACAGTGACAGAGACCCACCGATGGTGAGGTTCAGGGAGCAGGCTGGTGCTTACATGGCATAATTGGCATAATGGATTACTAAAACACTTTAGAACAAGCTGTCAAATCATAAACGACAACATCTTCACTTTCAATGATCCACCTTAAAACATGAATTGTGCATGTGATATCAAGGTAGGCTGTAGAGCTTCAGACCAACAATCACCATTCAGACCAAAAATCACCATTGTCCTATTTACCACAATGTTTTTTTTTTTTTAACAACATCCACAAATGAGGGATTCTCTGTGCTATACATACATTCTGGGATGAGAGAAAAACATGCTCTGGTTTATTGGCATTTCTTTAAACCAATCACAATCATCTTGGCGGCTTTTTTAAATTTTAGTCGTAACAACAGAGAACTCAGATTGGACAGATAGTCTAGCTAGCTGTCTGGATTTACCCTGCAGAGATCTGAGGAGCAGTTAACCGTAGTCCTCACAAATCCACCGGAGGTTAGAACACCACCACAAAGGAAGCGGAAGGTGACGGACATCCGGCCAAAATGAGGGACAACCGGCAGAATTTCTGGCGGCACCTGAACAATTGCGGAAATTTAAAGGTCGTCAATATAGACTATTGTGAGGAAGACCTGTAGTTGTTCAAAATGATGCAAATCCAATTGAGGACGCTGTGATTCCAGCATGTGGTTGCTAATTGTTTTGGAATTTTGATGCGTAGTATCCACTGAGATTTTGTGGATGAGTTTGCAACTACTCTAACTAAATGATGATGTTAACACAGTTAAGTGTTTCCACATAAAAAAAGAGTGAGTGATTCCGAGAATAATGCAGTGGTTTGGGTCTGGATTGGGTAAAAGACTAAATGCTTTTGGGATAAAGCTTTGAATGGACAGTGAGGGAGCTACGAGTTTGTGTTTTGAGCTGTTTGTTTCTTTTTAAATGGGCTAATGATACATGACTGCCTGTGATATCTTGAGTGATTGTGTGTAATTTATGCTTTTATGTAAACCCATAGACTGTACAACACTGGGTAAACCCACTCAAACTATGCAGAGCTGTATACAAATACCATTCTCTGACCACTGGGATTAACTGTCATCTGCTGCCCCCCAGTGTTGAACATTAAAAATAACATCAGCTCTGTACACAGCTGGTGTGGTCTTTCAATTTGATTATATACTGTTGCATTAGCTACTTTGACCTTCACATTCACAAATATGTCTAAGTATTTTAATGATTCATAGCAAAAAAGTTTAACCCTTTGACCACTCTGAATTATCGAATAGATATTCAAGAATGGATCAGTGAACATTTCCAAAAGACAAGACAGAAAGATTAGTCATAAGAGAAGTTTGTTTCTTTACTTTATCGCTCCGAGTAAGGCTGTGCTGGTTTTGAGGAAATAAAAACAAGGAACAAGGAAACAAGGGACAAGCAATAACCTAACCTAACAAACGTTCCCCTGGAGTTAGATAAACAACAGTGAATACATCGGAGCACTCAGACAACCTTTAAACAAAGAGAACATAACTTTTTATGAGGTGGGTCTTGTCAGTGGAGCCAACAATCACATTTGGTCCATTAAGCCAGTAGAGTGGCAACAAAATTGATCATTAAATATATCAGTTTTTCATTCATGATTACACATTTAGTTGAAAAATGGCAAGGCTAATGAAAAGCCCCCATCATAGGCTACCTAAGTGCTAAGTGACATCATCAAATTCTTGTTTTGACTGAACAACAGGTGTTACATTTACAATGATATAAAACATCAAATTCTCACGTTTGAGAAACTGGATCCAGCCATGTTTGCCTTGGTAACTATCAAACTGCATTATGGGAATGTCACAGCATTGAGGAGAGTAGCTGTAGACAACAGCCCACTACAGGACTGACTGTTTCTGTTGCTACTGTTCAGCTGGTTTAAGATTAGCTTGGTCTTACCAGCTTCAAATACACATTGTATTGTTATTAAAATGTAGTTAACTACTTAACTATCTAACTGTGTACTGAAAGCAGCAGGCTGGTCTATCAAACTGCCTTTAACGAGGCAGTGAAATATAGTTTCTGTACCCGCATATACACATGTATAGCTGGCTACACATTAGACATGCATATCCATTTCAGAATGTATGAAATGTGGTGTTACAGACTGATCTCAATAAGTGGCGTATGTATGACACGGCAATTCGTATGCCATTTTGCCGTGTATGTTTACGCAAAGTCATGATGTCACGTTGGGTGTTACAATGTTACCTTATTCTTAGCCCCCACCCTACTTCTCGATCTCCCTCCTCCCGCTCTTTCCCCCCCCTCTCTAAAACACACTAGGAATAAGTCGGTAAGGCACAGCATCTGTGTAGCGCTTCCAGTCCTTGCCGTACTTGCTGCTGCAGCGGTGCTCATCGCGCACACAGCGGTGGACCAGCAGGATGGTCATGTATACTATGTAGAAGTATGGGAGTATGTGGCCAAAGCCACAGGCGGCGCAGTAGGCCAGCGAACCCATCAGGTCCCCTGTGTAGTTGAGGTGGCGGGCCACTCCCCAGAAACCTGAGGTCATGAGCTTGCTGCGATGAACGCCGCCATCTGTGGAGCGGTACGAGCACTCGATGTACGCTGGCTTCCGGCCCCAGATGGAGCACGAGCCGTCGGTCCGCCGGAACAGGTCCTTCTGGTGGTTGGCGGAGCGGAAGATGTAATACCCGACCAGGCCGAGCAACAGGACAGCCAGGGCGTGGGCGTTGGAGAGCTGGACTGGCTGGTACACCAGGTACAGACCCTGGACAGCCAAAACACATTTATTTACATTTAGTGCTGAAATGAACCTAATATTTGAATGTCCCTGCCAGACATGCTGAAATAGGCTGAAATCCACTCACATGATGCTGCTTAGGACCATTTAGGATGTAAGTACATATTTATGACATATTTAATACTGTGTGTGTAACCATGCATAAGTGTTACCTGCAGTGTGTAGAGGTACGGCAGCCAGACACAGTCTCCCCAGCCCAGATACCATCCAAAGTGGTCATGGCAGATATCAATGGTCTTCAGGTACCACGCCTCATTCCAGAAGAAATCCAACACATAAATGGCCTACAACAAAAAACAAAACACCCCATTTTTGGGGTGGTATCACTTTTTACTTAAACTGCGACGCAGGTAATGTAATCGGTGTAGCCCAGACACTGTGTAACACCGATAACAAAGCTACCGTGACAAGCTTACTGCCATCAACATAGCAAACAGTTCAACGGTATACACATTCAAATGATCTGATGATCTGTCCATAGTGCATGTACTTTCTCTAACTATACCTATGAGTATAGTATTCAATAATTATAGTCAGTGGTTTTGTTACTGTGCTTAATCTGTCATTACTAATTTAGCTCTGGGGAGTTTATTCCCCGGAGCCCTTACGTTTTCTCGCCACGCAGTTTTCCCTGGATTAGGGTGGCACCTAAATCATGGTTGCAGCTGTCGCCGTGATCCTGCTAGGCACCCTGCTGTGCCGTGCAGTGCCCTGCTACGCCCTGCAGTGCCCTGCTACGTCCTGCCGCCCTGCTACACCCTGCAGTACCCTGCTACGCCATGAACTACTACAACTACTATTTCTAGTCATAGTTACATTATCTTTATTGTGACTATTATTGCCACTATTCATCACACCCCCAACCGGCACCGTCAGACACCGCCTACCAAGAGCCTGGGTCTGTCCCAGGTTTCTCCCTAAAAGGAAGTTTTCCTCACCACTCAAGGTCTCTGCCTTAAAGAGAGTTTTTCCTCGCCACTGTCGCACCAAATGCTAGCTCTTGGGGGAATTACTGGAATTGTTGGGTTTTGTAAATTATAGAGTGTGGTCTAGACCTACTCTATCTGTAAAGTGTCTCAATATAACGTATTGTTATGATTTGATACTATAAATAAAATTGAATGGAATCTTCAGAGCTACACTTGAGTGTTCTAATACCCAGACAGGTCTGATAGGCATACCACAGTTTGGCAAAAATATTTATCATGCACTCCCATATCTCGTGACAATTCTTGACTTGACCGTACACTGAGCTCTTCCCTTACTTCTTCCCATTTCAAAGCAATCATATCCAAGTGGTGCGCTGCTCCTTTATAGGTGTGGAAATCACAGGGCACCCCACGATACAATACACGGTTCACGTTACCAATAATATCACGATAGAGCAATTCTGCTATAACACTGCTATGATGATCAATATATTGCTAGACAATCTATAATGATTCATCACGATGTCGGACTAACTATGAATACAAAATGCCCGTCAAAAGGTTAAGTGCAGATTTTCTCTCTTTATTCACTGCATGTCCAAACTGTTGAAAAACAGCACAATTCTGCAGCACAAGTTTTTCAGTCTGTTAATGAAAATAACACAACTATAGACTATAAAGCCAAACTGCTGTCCTCTGTCCCGTTGAAAACCTCTTCCTCTTCGGCTCGTTAAATTATGTTCGGGTTTCCCCGGATTTGAGCGCCACCTTGAGGATAAGTAGCGTTACTAGGAGCAGGGAAATCTATTCAGAGCGCCTCATTTTATATAATAAAATATCAGTATTTGGCACCAGCGTATTGATTCTCGTATTGCACGAAGGACGACATATTGCCGCATTGATATTTTGTCGCACTTCTACCTTTAAAAATAATGTGGATCATTTCAGTTTTAGACTTGATCTCAGATGTTTCATCTGGCACCCCTGCTATATAGGTCCCACATTCCTTTTTCTCTATCCATACATTTCTCTGATCTTGCCCTTTCTCCTTTGCTCTTATCTGCAGCATGAACGTTAACTGAGTTGGGAAGGATTCCTAGTCTCCACGTTGAGGTGAAAGATGCAAAGCTCAAAAGTATCTACAGTTATGCAACACATGAGACAAACATGACATTATATACAGCTTTCTAGGGTTATACATGATTAAGATCAAAAAGGCTGAGATTCATATATCTGTCAGTTTCTAATATCTCTTGGAACATTCCCATTTCACAACACTTCTGCATCCACAGGATCAGCACACAGATTTGCTCAGGTCATCAACAGATATTGGTTTAAAATACTCCCTTCTTCCCGCCTACCTGCAGTACGTTGACCAGGATCATGGAGTTGGTGACGTGGCCGTACAGTTCTTGCTGCTTGGCCATGTAGGACAGATTGATAAGAGTCCAGGCTATGATGCCGGGCCGACCGTTGAAGAAAAGCTTGAAGTCAAACCACTTGCCGATGCGTGGGTTGAACTCGATGCCCATCATGTAGTTGTAGAAGACGTTCCCTGTGAACTTGCTGCAGAATCATGAAAAAGGGTGGAAATAAAACAAGTTGATACAGTTGTGTACTAATACCTAAGCCCATAACTAGTTTACCTTTTAAGATATTATAAGCCCTGATAGACCGAGAACACTTTTCTGCTGGAGAAATCTGCTCCGACAACTTGTCGTCGTGTAATGTGTGTATAAGTACTCACCAGTCCTCAGCATTAGTGGGGAAAAGGTAGGCCTTTATGAAAGCAAAGCTGGACACAGCGTAGCCCAGTATGTTAGCACACCACATCAGGGGGATCCAGTTGTCGAAGATGATGGTGGGAGAAAACCAGTGGAAATACTGGGCGTTGGCATACCACAGAGCATGAGTGATCAGCCAACACTGCAGCCCGTTGACCTCATACTTGTTAATCAGGCCTACAGTAGTGAAAGGAAAGTGGAGGAAACACAGGAGGTTGATTTAAAAGATACTATCTGGTTTGATAATGACAAAATTCTTTCATCATTTAGTCCGATTGGTGTAACACTGGATCTCTTATTTAAAGGGAAATTTTGCTGTTTTTCAACCGGCTTTGTGTCGCTGCAGCACGGGCAGTACATGCAGATGACCGGAGCCCAGACACCCTCCATGCCAAGTGGAGCCAAAACATCTCCATCGCCGCCTGGTGGCTGGCTGCAGTTGTAGGTCATAAATCCCGCCTCCTCAATGCTAGCAGGTGGGACATTGGCCAAACTAAAAAAATCCAATTACATATCAGATAAAATTGTCCCAAAGATGGTTTCTGTCATTTGAGGTAGTTATGATCACTCTGTTTGTTCAAGTGTTCATTTTTTTTATATATAAGTTTGATTTTTATTAGTTATTTGATGCTACAAAACGGGGTGGAAAGGCATGGTTGACAGCTGCGACTGACTCGCGATTGGTCGGGCTGGTGTATTATGCCCACCGTCTGATCACTACTCTGGACTTTGGCTTCAAAATCACAAGATGGCAGCGCCTGTATCCTGGACATTTTGGCTTCACTTTTGTACAGTGGGAGGAAGTGGAAATGCGTCTCCCATCTTTTTTTAAACAGTCTGTGCTCCATGTCGCCAGCACCAGGAGCTCCCCGCTCACCCGATGCATTTGCAGAGCCAGTTGGAAATCGACAAAGTTTCCCTTTAAACAAATGTTATGGACGGTTGAGCGTGGGTTTGTGTGGCAATTACCAGCAGGAGTTCGTGCTCCATCCTGTACTCCACCAACATAGCCGGGAATAAACTTATGAGTAACATCAGGAACACACATATACAGGAACACCTAAGGGACAACACAACTTGTTTTAACACTTGCCGCCTGTTCGGCAAGAGCCGAAGACAATGGACAGGTTAAATGCCAAATTCTTCCGCTTTACTCTTCCTTTTCCTACCTGGAAGGCCACCCAGATGGCATATATCTTGGCAGCTGACCAGGTGAAGGTGGGTGCCCGGGCCCAGATGGAGAGCAGCGTGGTCTCTCCTTGGTACAGCTCCAACAGAGGCTGGCTGACAGAGCACTGGTACTGATCACAGGCCATCACGAAGTAGAAGACAATGAAAGGGGCAAAGCAAAGGAGGCCAATCACACTGCTCAAGGAAAACCAGTCCACCTCCCTGAAAAGGAATCACATACAGATACAACATGAGGGAAGTTGAAAATGATAGCACATTCAAGCTGCGATTGGGGATATTTTATGGACAAATGATATTTTCACATTCACTAAATCTGTACTGTGTGAGGTCTTAATGTTTCAAATATTACTAGAAAGCCATAACAAATTTAAAGATAATTTTTGGGGGCATTTTAGGCCTTTAAGTCCACAGGACAGATGAAAACATGAAAGGGGAGAGAGAAGGGGAAAGACGTGCAGCAAAGGTCCGCAGGGTGGAATCAAACCCGCAACCACTGCGCCAAGGAATGAACCTCTATATATGTGCGCCTGCTCTACCAACTGAGCTAACCCAGCCACAACTAGAAAGCCAAATTAAGTGTTAGAAAGATAAGACCACAACATTGACACAATACACAAAAAAAATTATTAATTTTCATGTATGACTTGAAAACCAAAAAATCTTGCATGTCTTGACAGCTGATACAGTATGTCTATTCCAAGTTTATTAATAATAATACATTTTATTTATATAGCGCTTTTTAAAGTACTTAAAGACACTTTACAATAAAACCAGTGCACTGAGCACATTAAAACAAGTGAAGCAATACTGACACATAAAAGACGAGCATATAAACAGCAACTAACAGCAGCTGAAATGTACAAAGTGATATTATTAGAGGATGAAGGCTAATCTAAAGAGGTAGACTAGGTTTTTATAAGTGATTTGAATGTGTCCATGGCCCTAATGGTCACGGATAACACACGTAACTAACAGTGTTAGGAGTAACGCGTTACAAAAGTAATGCAATTACAGTAATGTATTCCTTTTTGCTGTAACGCAGTAATATAACACATTACTAATTACATTTCGGTAATGTTGTACTTGTTACAATCTCAGTAACGCGACTTACTACGCATTTAAACTCAACATTTAGTGGTGTTTTGTTTTTTTAAGAATTCACCGACACCGCAAAACATTTCTTCACAGGAAAAAAAAGCTGTGGGTATTATTTCCTGTTGCTGGATTCGATGGTTGAGATGACTGCAGAGACCGATACATTTGTGAGATGGACATTTTTTTCAGGAGTTATTACGCTGCGTTGAAGCGAGCTGTTCCGTCTCTGTTCCCGCGGTCAGAGGCAGAACCAGAACCAGAACCAGGGACGGTACGTCAGCGCGGACAGCGGTGTGTCCGAGCCGCTGACAGATAGAAACATGTCGGGAATTAATGTTGAGGCTTGCTACACGTAAACATAATTGCATTTTATCAGCCGTGGAGAGTAACTATGCCGTACTGCAATACAACTGTAAGGTACTTTTAATTGAGTATTTTAATATCCTCCTACTTGCCTATTGTACGTTTTACTTCTCTATTTTTATAGCTTTAGTTACTTTGCATATTCATAATAATTATACAAAATATTATGAATAATCTATGATTTATTAAAGTGGATGAAGATGAGACTTTGTTGATCCGGTGGTGAAATTCACAAGCTACCTGCCAAGTCAAACTTCAGCTGTTATTTTGGTGAAAGTAACTCAAAAGTAACGCAAAAGTAGTGTATAGGGCTGGGCGATATGGAGAAAATCAAATATCCAATATTTTTTACCAAATATATCGATACCGCAACGATATTGTAGTGTTGACTATTGGTGCTTTCACAAAATATTTACACAATGAGATTTTAGATGAATAATCATCAGTAATGAGGATATAATGACTAAGTGGGTAAAGGCAAATAACAGAACAGCTACAACAGTCTGGAAAGTTCAGAAAATGACATCACTTTACTGGTATGCTGCCTTTAACAGGAAAATACAACAATTATGCCTTATTATGATATTACGATATCCAAAATCTAAGACAATATCTATATATATATTGCCCAGCTCTAGTAGTGTAACGCATTACAATTAATAACTAATTACTCTCAAATGACAGTAGCTAGTAATCTATAATGTATTACATTTTGGAAGTAACTGGCCCTACGTAACTACTAGTGATGGCGAGATGAAGCCTCATGAAGCACCGAAGTGTTCCAGCAAAAGGGTTAATTTGCTCTCAGCACCACCTGAGTGTTAAACAGGGAGATATACTGTATTACAGATGGGCTATGGGAGCTGTTTTTGACTATAGAAGGCAGCACGGTGGCTCAGTGGTTAGCACTTCTGCCTCACAGCAAGAAGGTTCTGGGTTCCCAACATAAAGACATGCATGCAACTAGGACTACAGCTGAAAATTAGCCGACTGGATAACACTGGCGCATTTACAGAAATGTTGATTAATGTGCATTGTCCTAATCAAATAAATAAATCAGCAAAAAGTGTGGTGTCCACACTGGGACCCTCTTTGTCGACCTGGGCCCCTTGGCTCAATATGTCAAGCCAACCGTTACCAATTTAGGGGTTAAAATTGACTTTGATATTAAGCTTGACAAACAGATCGGGGCAGTGGTTAAAGCAGGCTTTTTCCAACTACGGCAGTTAGCCAAAATAAAGCCGATTCTTACTAGGCAGCACTTTGACACAGTAATGCACGCCTTTGTGACCACTCGGTTGGATTACTGTAACGCCCTCTATGTAGACATCAGTGCCTCATCTGCTGCTCGTCTCCAGATGGTGCAAAACACTGCGTCGCGTCTTTTAACTGGAGCACGTAAATATGAGCACATTACCCCCGTTTTGGCTTCACTCCACTGGCTGCCTGTATATTTTAGGATCCATTTTAAAATAAACTGACTTGTGTTTAAATCCCTAACTGGTTTTGCCCCATCCTACCTGTCCGAGCTGCTTGACCCCTACACACCGACCCGCTCACTCAGGTCAGCTGAACAACTGCGCCTGAGTGTGCCTAAAACAAAGCGGAAACATAAAGGGGATCGTGCCTTTGCTGTGGCAGCTCCAAAAATACGGAATGAGCTACCTCTGCCTATTAGACGGGCTTCTTCGCTGTCTAATTTTAAATCTCTCCTTAAAACCCACCTTTTTTTCCTTGGCCTTTCCCAACTGAGGCTGACATTTTTGTGCAAAATCTTTTACTGTGATACTGTTTCATGTTTTAAATGATAAATGTTTTAAATGACTTCTACTTTGTTCTGTACAGCACCTTGTGCAATGTTGGTTGCCTTTTAAAGTGTTTTAAAAAATACATTTTGATTGATTGATTGATAGTAATAAGAATGAAGAAAAAATAAATGTTCATGACCCCATGTATTTCAATATAGTGTGTCTTTTCTGGTGGTGTACGATAATTAACATAACTGTATAATAAACGGATTTTCTTGAGAGGAATGCTGCTATCAAACGTGTGTAAATCAGTCCTTTTGGTCATCATATAATAATAGCAGGAGGGGCAATATTAGTATTGTAAAACTGGAAAGTGGCAGTGCTTTAACCGGGCAGAGGACAGTGAATGTACTTGTGTGGATTATGAATGTATAATTAGATCTGGGCAATATAGCAATATCGTGATATGGGACTAGATATCGTTTTAGATTTTGGATATCGTAATATGGCATACGTGTTGTCTTTTCCTGGTTTTAAAGGCTGCATTACAATAACGTGATGGCATTTTCTGAACTTACCAGACTGTTGTAACTGTTCTATTATTTGCCTTTACCCACTTAGTCATTATATCCACATTACTGATGATTATTTATCAAAAATCTCATTGTGTAAATATTTTGTGAAAGCACCAATAGTCAACAGTACAATGTCGTTGCAGTATCGATATCGAGGTATTTGGTCAAAAATATTGTGATATTTGATTTTCCCCATATTGCCCAACCCTATGTATAATAAAACCGTGTAGATTCAAACCACTTCATGTCATCAATGACGTCATTTGTCTAAAACGATAGAAGCCTCCATACGCGCTTCACGGGAAAATCCCCGGATTTCACGACACACGCTTCGAGGCCTCGGCACAGAACGTTACATCACTAGTAACGACAGTGTTCTGAGTGCTGCCAAATGGCGAGTGACTTACAGTGAAATACTGTGCCTGAACGCATCCTGTGTGGACACAAAGTGAGTCGATCACTTAGCAATTGGTTCCAAAATGTTAACAGATACTGCGTCAGATCTTTAAGTGTATGCAGCACTCTAACATTATCCCTTCAATCTCAATTTACAAGATCATTTTGTGAGTCTTGGCTTGAAGGCAAGTTTAACTTTGTGATAAACTTGTGAAGTATATTAGATGACAAAATGGCCCTTTAGCAACCTGTGAGATAACATCAACTCACCATGCTCTCCCCCACTGTGCTGGCTGCTCCCCCTGTTCAGATGCTTTCCCATTGGCATGGTGCTGGGTTCGTCTCCTGGTGGCCTCCATGGCCACTGCATCATTCATTTCTGGTGAAGGATTAAGGTTATCAGGTTAAGATCAGTTATACAGCAGCGTGCTGTACTTTCTGTACTTTCTACACCACTACAGCCCATCTAAGGCAATATGCAGCGGCACGCACCAAATACACCAATACACCTATGAACAGGATACAATCTTCTTTTTCTCACAGATTCTGTCTTTTTGTGTGAACTCCTCTAACGAAAGAACCAAAGTGAAGGCACCATGACAGGTGAAAACATGTAACGTTCCACAAGCCAAATAGTAATAAACAGATAATGAGTTAATGGGGGCGGTTAAAGTTCATGTCCAGAGATGTGACATAACACACAGGGCCTTGGGTGGAGGTTAGGAGGCTCTGGATTGCCCACCATTTTTATTCAACTGTATTTTAAAATGCTGTTCTCTGTGACTGCAAATCTCCCTCTCTCTTATACACACACACACACACACACACACACACACACACACACAGACACACAGACACACAGACACACACGGGTCAGTGAACTTTTAAAAGCCTCTTGGGTTCAGTTGCTGGCTCTCTCCTCTGACACATCCCCCTGGCTTTTGGGTGCTGTTTTGGTTTGTGTTAGTGGACCATACAACACACACACACTATAACTACATAGTATATATATATATATATATATATATATATATATATATATATATATATATATATATATATATATATATATAACCATACAGTGTTGCCTCTCTGTTTTGTCCAACATGGCCATGTTAACATGTTAAGCATGTTTTTTTCAGCAACTTCATGAAATAAGTGAGGACGGAAGGGGGGGGGGCAACCCTCCGTTGTATAACGTCAACAAAGACGAAACCTTCCAGTCTGTTTTTAGTGTGTTCAATAACATTTTATTTTAGCACTTGTTGTCTCTTGCACGTGCCTATATACTCTGACGCTAAATTACTATATGAACTTAGTTACATCGAATTATTAACGACCAACAGGCTATCTTTTGCATCCTGAACGGTGCCCCTTGTAGCATGACATTATTGACATTAGGAACGTTAAATGTAACGTTAACACGCGTTAAACCGGATTATAATCCCGTTACAGATGCTCTATTGTATCGTAGCTCACTCACCCGTAGATAAAAGACAGAACAAGGGGAAGGCGGGCTGCTCGTCTCCTGTTTCCTCCCGGGCCAGGTGCTGGTTATCATGCAACCGCTGGGTAAAACTCACCGTAGGAGCAGAGACTCCGCCCATAACGCGACTACATAACACAATTCAACCAATGGTATCAGTGCAAAGGCGGGCCTGGGAAGTGAACTGGCTTCTCATTGGGCCATTCTAACTGGAGCCACCAGCACCTGACACATTCGCCAGTGGTTGAATGGTTTAGCCCATAAAACGAGGAACTGGCATCATTATGAATAAATAGCTGTCATTATTATCTTCGTTGTGTGGCCAAACACTGGCCTTTGACATCCTAGATTTTTTATAATAAGTTGTTGTATTACTATAATACCAATGATAAATGCATAAAGATATTAACAGCCAACTTTTGCTTAGATAGAATTCTTCATACGGTTTCTCCTTCATGCACCAACATGTGTGGCTCTGTCTTGTTTCTAGGAAATACATATTAGAAACAAGTAGGCTATTAGGCCTATGTCATCTTAAATAGCAAAACCACTCACATTAAAAAAAGAAATCAAACATGTCACCCTCTAATTCTGAGTACCCAGTTGATAAAAAGAACAATTTAATTTCCTGCTTGGACAGAAGTGTTAGAGACTAAATATAGCATGTGTACTGCATATGTATTTACAACCAAGACTATATTGCAGTTAAACAATAGTTTCTATGCTAGCAACTAATAGTTGGTCAATCTAATCTTTAATACAATCAAAAACATATTCCTATGGTGTTACAGTTACCTTAAGTTTCCCTTCTTGACAATGTATTTTTCGTTTTACAATATTTTGTCATCCTACTTCACATCGATGCAAGTTACCAAGAGGACTTATTGGTACCAAAAACACAGCACAAGTGGACATGAAAGGAGCACAGCAATGGTGTTGAAACCGACCCAGATAAGATTTCTACCATCACAACCTGGCCAGTACCAAAAACTCTAAAAGAATTGAGGTCATTTCTTGGTTTTGCTGGGTACTATAGGTTTGTGAAGGGGTATTCAGCTATTGTCAAACCTCTACATGATCTTATGTCTGGTTATCCACCATCACAAAACAAGTTGAAACCAATGTAAGAACAGGTCTGATCACAAGTCTGACATATTTGTGATATTAGTGGTAGTCTGTATCCAGGTGCACTTACATAAACTAACCACTAGATGGTAGTATTTAGCTTTGGCATGAAAAGGCATCTGCTTAAAATGACAAATATTACAGTTGCTGTCCAGATTGAATGGACAAAAGTCATCAAAAGCTGTACAAAGCCATGGCACCACTACCTGGCCATGTGGGGGGGAAGTGCACAGTTGAATTGTTTGTATATTTCCAGCGTCTTCAAACCAATCGAACCAATTGTGCTAGATCAGGCACTGCACATACCTTGCTCTTCATCTATGATTACAGCAGCCTCTGAACTCTGTTCACTGTGCTGGGAGAACTTTGCAGGGAGTTAGTAGCCTGGTTGACACCAGACTGGTCTGGGGAAGGTTCATTCACAGCCCATTTCCATAGGGGCGTCACCAACGGACGTCGCTCAAATGCCTCTGGGCGAAATTGGATAGACCTAAAACCTACTTCAACGTCGCTCCGCTATCGTCATCGTCTAAAGCAACAGTTGTGATCGGTGCCTCGATTTGGAAAAAATTGGAAATGGGCTTGAATGGGCTCTTGGCCATACGGACTTGCAGAGCAAATCTCAAATTTGTCAGCGTTTTCCCAGGCTAGGGAGTTAGTTCTCCCAGCTAAATCTGCTTTGCCTCTGAGATGTTTTTGAAAGCCCTTCTGAAGAGCAGACCATATCCTCTTGCCAGCCTCCACCACAGTAAATATCAAGTAGCTCGCTGGTTTTGACTGTCATGATGCCAATGGATGGAGGCTGATGCCTGGACAGAGCTGGGACACCTATGTGTGATCTGTCTGGACAATTTTACTGATCTCCATCCAGGCAGTGTATCCACTGTGAAACATCCGATTCAGTGGAAACCAGAGTCAGAGTGGACTCTTGGGCCAAGCCTGCGAAAAAACGGCTTTTAACAGCAGAAGAAAACCACCAGCAAGAGAAAATTAAATGACCCACTGCCTACATGTTAATCTTCTATAAGACCATAGCCTTGTGTATAGGCAAAAGAAAATAATGACAGAAAGGAGAAGAGAATCCTGTTTATTTTTATGTCCACTTTTGGAATGTGTTGAAATGTGAACAGTTGATCAGAGGCATTTTCTCTGCACTTCTGGCTCTGATATTGGGAGTGGGGATAAATTCCTGTCTCATTCCTTGCTTTTAAGCCACGTCAGACATTCCACCATCATATTATCCCCTTCATCGGCATCGGCACCAAACACACTCCTTCTGGAACTCGTCAACACTCTGCTGGTGAGGATTGTAGCTGTGTGCTCGTTGGACAGTATCCAAACGCTTTTTAGGTTATTTCAGTAATGTCAGGAGGATATTGCTAATTTCTTAAACTGAGATAAGACAAAAGAACGCGGTCCTGATTTGGTTCTTCTCCAGGTCTGCTGGTTTCCCGCAGAAGAACTCCTCCGGCAGCATCATCTTACGTTGTCAAATGACCTCCATCTTTCTCTTTCTTCTACTGCTCTTTCAAACATTCTCCTATGTCTACCAATCTCCTTCCTGTTTCCCTCTGCGACTCCCCTTGTTTTTCTTTTCGAGCACTTTTCTCTGTCTGTGTTTCTACTACTACTAATAGTTTCCCACTTTTCATTCCTCTCTTCTATACTCTTTGATCAGATGCCTTGTTGCTATGCTGTATCCAGACACTATGATGTATCTGGGCCAAGCAGCAGACATCACTGCTTCACAATGTGTCTGAGACAAAGAAGATGTTTTGGGCTGTTGCTACCTTTTGTTACCTCGTGAAATTTGATGTAAAAATGCACCAGCTTGCTCTCAGGGAGCTCATTGCCAGCAATCCCAGAATGGAATGTGTCAGAATTTATAAAATTTAGAAAATGTGTCCCATATCTCAATTTACCGCTCACTAGTAAGCTATTATATAGAGCAAATGCCAAGTGATCCTTTATAGAATCAGAATAGCAGCCATACTCACATACAGATATAGGGCAGTTATTTTGTCTTGTCCTGACAGGGAACTCATGGGTTAAACTAATAACATGAAAGTAACCCCCAGTAGGCCATCACAGTGAGCCAGCTTGGCCGACACCAGGGCCCTGGAAGTGGCTACAATAAATGGAATGCAGTAGTTATTAATGCTATTATTCACATCTGTGCTTTTCCTACTATGACATGTGAAAATGTCTGCAATTAAAAGCCATGTTAAGATGGGCTTTCCGCAGGTCGTAAATGCTTTCTGCAGTCAGAGGTGAAAGGTTTTGGGTTTAGTAAATTAGTACAGTATGTATGTGGCCGTTATCAGACTTAAAAGTAGTATAGATTTGTATAATGGTAGTAAATCAGTAAAAACCTGCACATCCCGTTTAGATTCAAGAACAAGTCTACTTTCTGAAATGTAGGGCCACAAGTGAGGAAAGTGTGCAGGTAAGGTGCATTTTAAACATGGGTGTTGATCAGAACGCAAGCTGTAGAATGGAATACTATAACGCTAAATATGTGCATTATGTTTTTTCTGTGCCTTACAATGAAATTGCCACACATACATATATGTCTGTTTTTTTGTGACAGGCAGGACTCTATTCCAGTACAGTTCTTGGGTTCCAACAACAATGTGTGTGTGCATATTTGTGTGATCAATATAAAAAAGAGCGGGCGGTTGTGTGTGTGTGTGTGTGTGTGTGTGTGTGTGTGTGTGTGTGTGCATGCATAGCACATATGTTGGTGGGAGGGAAGATTGCCTGACAAATTTTACCCTAATCAGCTCCCCTGGGAGAGTGCATGTGTGTCTGTATGCATAGCAGCGTGTGTATGCACGTACAATATTCTGAATTTATGAATATCGTGCATACATGTGCTACTAGGATTGTGCATATTCGTGTGTGTGTGTGTTCCTTTTTTGGTGTTTGAGTGTCTTATGAATACGAGGCCCTGCTGTATCAGAGACGCAGTGCAACATGGCTCTTAAATAATTTACTACAAATGAAAGTGAAAATTTAATGAGAGCAGATCCTCTCTCATGTTGTCCTGATGTAAATGTCCTCCTCCTGTCTCCTCTCCTGCCTGGTTAGCCTCACCACCAGCTTTGTAATCCAAAATTAAAAGTCAACTAAATGTGTCCATGTTTGCCTATATTTTAAACAGAATTTGTTGCCATTCAATAATCTCCCTCCTCAGAATAGGCGTTTGCGTTGAGGCCCTGGCGTTGAGAGTTTGATGTATGGGTAAGGCATATATCAGAGACTGCTGACAGGTCTCAGCTGATACGTTCCGCTGCTGTGTTTCTGATTGCAGTCCCATCTTTCCGATTGGAATTCAACATTTTGATGCTGTGACGTTGCTGTTGTCCTTTCTTTTTCCAGGTTATCTGCCTTCTCCAACTGACCTCTGAGGTTTTACACTTTACACGTCAGTCAGTGGAAGTCTTACCCCTAGATTCATCATTATACAATATCAGTTGAAGCTTACTAAGAGCCGTGTAGTTACCGAAACAAATGAGTAGTACATGTCATTTGTTAAAGATAGTGTAGAATTATGCCATTCAAAGAATCTTAATTGTTTTCCTCAATGCTGTTTGATGAATAATCGCAGTTGTTTGCCTGAATTGGCCAGGCTCACGTGTCAACTGGACCCAGAATAACAGGATCATGTCATGGGAAATTCATATTTACTTGTACAGTACAAAAATGAATCTCATGCACGAAAAGGAGGGGACCCAATTCACCCAGTGACCCCATTAACTAAATACATATAAAATAGATGTTGCAACATTTTCATCCTCATTCGACATGCATACATATTCATAATACTTACACAGGCCACTTTATGTACTGCATGTTATGAAATATGTGTTTTGTAGAAAATATATATGAACTGGAAGTAATTTGTGTGAGACTATATTGACAGGAAGTAATGAAACAAAAACACAGAGCATCTCATGGGACGTACAGAAAGCAGCCCAGATGGGCATCACGATGCATGAGTCCCTTCACAATGATTTATTTACAGAAATTCATACAGTGAGGACATTTAATTACAGCTCAGGATGTTTGTGGAAACGTGTGTCACATAAGCACAGATTGTCTTTTTTGTTTTTTATTTAGAGAACACAGCTACGCAGTAAGCCTGGTTTGTGTTGGGTTTCAGGAAGGATGACAAGACAGATGAAGATAGTTTATCAAAAAATGGGTGATTTAGTACAAGGGATCCACCCAATCCAGATTTTTGGGGTTCGGCAGAATACGGAATCCACTGGTTAAGATTTTGCTGAATCCGAAACCGAATACTGAATCCTCCTCCCATCCTCGGTCCATTAACACAGTAAACACATTAATGAAGTAAACAACGTCCACAGCCTCTAAAATAGTTAAATCTAACAACTTAATGTTGAATTCACACGCTCTTTTCACATCGTAGGAAAGCTCATCGCTATCGCCAGATGAGTGACAATTTTGTTTGGCAAATTTTCGCTAACTAGTGTATGATGAAGGCATGTTGGGTGGGTGAAATTAGAAAGCTAACGTTAGCTAACGAGCAGCAGCCGGCCGTTCGGTCGCTCTGCTCCCACTGTAGGGAGACGCCGAGAGAACAGCTGACAGCCCGGGAGAGGCGCTGTCTGGTTAACGCACGTTTTGAGCTGTGACTGTCCTTCCTTTGCCGTACCTGGGGTTGCTGCATTTTGGCTGCTGTCTGGAGATTCCTTCACGCACAACTCGTATTCTTTCCGATGTTTCATACCAAATGTTGTAAAGGCGGCCATGTTGTGTATTGTTTAGGGTCCTAGCCACCACGAGACAAATCGGCATTGCAAATTGAACATGTAGCTGGACTTGAATGGCCTTCTTTCTTGAAAGTACTTCCAAACAACAACTTTTGCTCACCAGTTCCATTTCCACTTTCTCACAGCCTACTGCATTGAACGCTCCACCTACATAAACACCTTCCCGTAATCAAAAGCGCCGTCATTACGTCGACCAGCGTAGCGCGCGTAGTGCAAGCGTAGGGTTCGGTTCGGTGGAAACAAATTCTAAGGTTAGGCAGAAACCGAACCCCGTCAAAAAAGCCCAATATTTGGCCGAATCCAAATCCTGGATTCGGTGCAGCCCTGCTTAGTACTAAATAACCAAGGTAGTGCGAGTGCAGAATGTTTTTTCTGCCCTCAGCGTGTCCTATGTGCTATTAGCGCAGCCAGCCCTATATGTAGCTAAAGGAAATTTGTCTCAAGGGGAAAATAAAATGCATTTACAGTGTGCTGTATTTTCCTTTCATGTGAAGAGAAAGGTCAAAAGTTTAAGGAGGACCACATGTAGCATTTGCCCGTGTCCAAGAACTGACCTGGAAGCGGTGGCGGGTTCATTTCCTGGTTTGTGAATTAATAAAAGAACTGCAACCCTGTGAGAGACAACCCTCAGTAGTCCATGTTACTTTTAATGTCATGAATGGACTTTATGGATAAGTGGCTCTTGTGCCTACGGGGCATGTCACGAGGAGAATTAGACCAACACAATAACTGAACAAACACACAGTTTTTAGATGCCTGCAGCATCAACGGAAACAAGCACACAGTAAAGTACATTGTGACAAAAGTCAATTAAATTAAAGTCTGTTCTCCTCTGAGCTAGGGCTGGGGGTAACCATCACACTGGCAGGTTGATCATTTCTGCTATCATCAATGCTTTTTTCTCTAATCTCAAAAAAAAAAAAAAGTGTGTTACTGAACAATAACAACATTACTGGTAATAAGCTCTGTTTTCTCATTGATGGCACTTCCTGTAGCTGCTTCACAAAATCTTCCCACCAGTCTAAAATGAGTCATCACTGGACAATATTCTGCACTATGCATATTTATTTATTTAGTTTTACCTCCAACTGTGCAATATGTCATTTCTATTCATCCGCACCTTACTCATCTGTATATCTGTGATTATATACTGTCTGTTTATATAAGGGTGTTTATGGTGTAAATATGTTTGTTTTATTACTATTATTATTATTGTAGCTAATTACTTTTTTTCTATTTCTTATACTTTATGTATATTTTTTCTCTTTTCTATGTCTACTTAATGTGTATTTGTGTTATTCTGATGTGTGTAAATTGTTTTCTTTTGAACTGCTGTAGCACAGTGTGGGATTAATAAAGTCTATCTTATCTTATCTCTTATCTTGTCAACCATTCAAGACTTGTATTGTTAAGCAGCTACAGCCTCTCCAGTCAACACGATGTGAGTGTATACCCACGGCGTTCCACGTCTGGGACTGCTCCAGTGCCGTCTCTCTTTTCGGCCAGATGTTCGTTTCTTTCCGCTTTTTTGTGTTGGCGTTCTAACCTCCGGTGGATTTGTGAGGACTATGGTTAACTGCTCCTCAGATCTCTGCAGGGTAAATCCAGACAGCTAGCTAGACTATCTCTCCAATCTGAGTTCTCTGTTGCACGAATAAAACTATTTTTCAACGTACACATGTTCCACCAAAACAAGTTCCTTCCCGAGGCTATTTTGCAGAGGCACTATGGCTCTGTCCTGCACTTACTGCCGCTCCAAGACGATTGTGATTGGTTTAAAGAAATGCCAATAAACCAGAGCACGTTTTTCTCCCATCCCGAAATGCTGTGTGGACTAGCCAGACCCTCCTCCGCAGCGCCGTGGAGGTAGGTCTGGCAAAGCTAGACTACTTGTACTGATTAGATGAAGACGTGTATGCAACATGCTCTTATAGTTTGCACATCTATATTAAACATTCAACATGTCAAACCCATTTCAGACTTTGTTTTGTGCCCATACATTTACTTCATTTGTCAACTGCTGATAGGAAAAAAAAGGCAGAAATGTGTAAAAGAGCAAAAACAATACATATTTTCATTAAGTCTATACAAACTTGAGCATCTTAAAGACAGCACATGTGAAGCATACACAAGGAGACTGGTCAGGGGGCATCCAGCCAGGACAGGCCCCCACTGGCATACTACACATAATAAAAAATACGTAGAAAGAAACATATAACTTAATTTTACCCCTTCTGGTCGGCTGCTGCCCACCTATTCTCAGCAACCCAAAGGCACAGCAAAAGCAGGTCAAAGCAAGGCACTATGACAGTGAGTTCAGGGTCCAATAGCACTAGTAGTCCAATACTCAAAAATATGTCCTCTAATATGACAAATGAAATGTCAAGATCATATGCCTGCATAACCAGGCAACACATCTTTATACCTCAACGACAGAATGGGTTGATTTCCAATGACTCCCAAAACGACAAATGATGAACGTTCTATTAAACGCTGTGATACGGCTGCACAGTGGTCATTTTAAACATGTGACTGCAATGGCGTGTTTTTCTCACGTTGTGAAATGGAACTAGTTGTATTTAGCCAATAAAAATACTTATTTGGGATTGGATGTAACGTGACGTCATGGACGTCATAGACAAAACATAATAATTTAAGGTTCATTTCAAATTAAGTGGCAATTGACTTTTGGTTTCACACGGGACACGAACCCCTGTCTTCTGAGTGAAAGCCCTGGGATTATGTGTCCTATCCTCCTTACACGAAAATTGGCGTTCTTATATATTTGATCAACTTACTTCCTCGTTTGCTGTCGCGGTTATGACTACAGCCACGAGACGCAGCGACCAAACAACAAACGTGATATGAACTGCTCGCACAATCGACCTATAGGGCTTTTTTTTTGGGTGAGGACTAGTCTTTACAAACGGTGTCAAAAGAAGCAGTTGTAGGTGTGTTTGCATACATGTCTCATGTCTTTCATACCGACATGCTGATAATAAAATGACAGTTTATGAGGCTGACCCAAAGGTTAGACTGGTTGTCTTATATGCCAGGCTGAGATAAGGTAGTCAGTGTGCACAACCCTCTCCGATATATAAAGGAACAGACTGGAAGAGAGGATTTATTTTTAAGATCATTTCGGTGAAGTGTATGGTTTTTCCTTCATGGCAATTAAACATTTCTGGAGTGGTAAAATTTAAATATACTTCAGCTGTACGTCAGCTGTAACCTAAACGTATTCATATCTGAATCAGATTTTTTAAAATTCACCACTCAAATTCTGTGAACTCACTAAAACATGAATCCACATTCTTCACATTTATGCAGTTAAATTCGGCAGGCTGAGCTTGGTGTGTGTGTGTGTGTGTGTGTGTGTGTGTGCGTCGCGTGTGTGTGTCTGCAACGCAGGCTGCACAATAATAGCAATATTTTAATTAGAAATATCAAACGTGTTCCTCCAAGCGCGCTCTCTATGTTAAAGTGGGAGACATGATCAGCTTCAAACGTTTGCATACGTCTGTGCAGGCGTGTTGCAGATCATGCCTCTGTACGCCAGCGTGTGTGTGTGTGTTTGTGTTATTCTGAGACTGCTCTGTTTGTGTGTGTTTCTGCAAGCATATTGTAAGTGTGTCTGTTTCTATGTGCGTCTGCGTGTGTATTTCTGCGAGAGATGTGTGTGTTTAGTCTGTGAGATGCGTCAGTAACTGGGGCAGAACTGATTGTTGCTGATGGCTGTAGGCGAACGCAGACCTACATTCTGCTCTGCCATGCAGAGGGGGAGGCGGGGGAGGGGGACTGGGGGTGCAGTAGGGTAATAAAAATTGGGATCTCTCCTGTACTCCTCTCTCTCCTTTATCTCCCCTCTTCTATGGTAACCTCCTACACTCCTTTTCTGGAGCTTTCCAGTCTTTGTTTTCTCCTCCATCCTCCGTGCATCTCTTCATTTTGACTGGCCTGACACTTGACAGACACAGAGACTTACTCAGCACACAGAGAGGAAGTGACCCTGGAAATGAAGGAGAGAAAAGCGTGATCAAAATAGAAAGAAGAAGGAGAGAGAAAGTAAGATGAGACGAAATGAACGACATCGATGGAGGGGTAAAGTAAAAAAATATATATTTATTACACCAGTCTCAGTACACTTTCATTTATTCATTTAACTGTAGATTCATAAACACACCGCCTTAATGTGTCTTAATGTGTTTTAATACTGTACCGTATCATTTTGTCAGCTGCAGATCTACAGGTTAAAATGGACACATTTATAGGCTTAGGATAACAGAATTTTCTTTTTTCTTAGATTTTTCTACAGAGGCTGAGCATATTTTTCTGATACGGTTTCCTGTAAAGACATTTTTTTTTAATCTAATACTACTTATAGGGAATATAGTTATATTAGTTTGTGTTTAGTTTGTTACCTAACCTAACCAGACCTTAACCATAGTGGCGTCAGATCACAAATCACTTTTATTTTTGAACAGTGATTTGTAATTAAGGAAGAGGGACAGCCGATAGGGCGTCACGTGTTGCTCTGGTGGTCCCAAAGAACAATATTGTTGTGTAATTTTGGGGAACTTATTAGTTTCACCACAAACTCAGTCACGGTGTGCTGCAGTCCTTGAAGCTGCTGACACAAGTGATGGTTTTATTATTTACATTTATCAGTTTTCAAAAGTAAAAATGTCTGACAATACACATAAACATAAGTCCAACATATTTAATTTAATTAATTCATTGAATTTCAGTATTTATTAATTCACACAATATTGATGACAGGCTTACAGCAGTTAAGGTAGCCACTGAGGTAGCCATCTAGGTAGCCAATACAGTTAAGCTTCAAGGATTCACTGTGCCCCATGTATGTTTAACATTAAAACATGATGTATAAATATATCAATAATTATTATTTGAATAAAAGGTATGGCAATAGGCCGCCCTACACGTTATTGTAGGCCCAGTTTAATATGCAACTCAATTTTATACAATTATAAATATATGTGTATATATATATTATATATATATACAATATATATGTAGTGGGGGGACCCTGGTCCGTCTCTCTTTCAGCTAAGGGGCCCTCATCCTGAAAACTGTTGAAGCCGTTGATAGCGAATGGTAAATGGTTAAGGTACGGTGAGGTTAGGCAAATAAAACACTCAGTTAACGCTAGAGAAAGATTGTGGTTATGTAAGTAAAAAGAAAAAAACATAACTTCAGGTCTGTGACAGGATGCAAACACAGGTCTCTTTCAAGAAGGTCAGACTTACACAGCCACCCACCTTCCAACCTCCACATCCTGACTCTAATAATAATGAAAATAATAATAATTTATACTTTATTAATCCCGCAAGGGAAATTGAAAAATGTTTTCACTCTGTTGTTATTATTATACACATTACACACAGGCCTGATTTACACACACATGCTCGGTACCTCTACATGCACTAATGGAGAGATGTCAGAGTGAGGGGGCCGCCCCGAGCAGTTGGGGGTTCGGTGCCTTGCTCAAGCGCACCTTGGCAGTGCCCAGGAGGTGAACCGGCACCTCTCCAGCTACCAATCCACCACCATACTTTGGTCCGTACGGGGACATGAACCAGCAGAGTCTGTCGCCTCACATCAATGAATGATGCCGCTGGACAGGCTGTTCTCAGGAACCATTCGTACATCTATGAAAAGTAATGCAGTGTAATTTGTATGTATTCCACATATTTATTACTGTATGTATGAATCACACAGACAGCCACTTTATGAGAGTGTGAAGATCTGCATAGGGAGGGCGAACGGATGGGACCTAAAACACAGCGGAGCGGTGTTCTAACCCAAACCACAGTCTTTTTTCTAATCTTTACTTCGCTTTGGTGCCTTAAAGCAACACTAGAGAACTGTTCCTGCTTCGGTCCCCCTACAGGTTGTCTCATTCGAACTACAGATCCGCTACCTAATCTGGCAAACTTGCATAATGTAATGAAATGGACAATTCCGCTTCCAACCTGTAGGGGGACCGAAGTGGGAAAAGTTCTCTAGTGTTGCTTTAACTTGACTGTCGGGGCCACGTGACAGTAAACTTTTGTTGGCTAAACTCAATTGCAACGGTCGCCATAATTTCGTAGGATATCATACGAACTGTTGGGCGGTTCCTACTGTACAGTAGGATACTGAGCTGTGAATAGGATCGCCAGCCACTTCTTTTTATTTCTTTTAACAACAAAACATTTGGGACTGTACTTGTTTCCTGTTGTGTCCACCGCCTGTATCACCCAAGGGGGTAAGAACTCGAACCTCCTATGGCGCCATTTTGATGCTACAAAGCGATCACCTCCCGTTAGCATCACATTGACTGCCATTCATTTTGACGTCACTTTGACAGCGAATATCTTTACAAGTGAAGCGTTTAAAGACTCTATTTGTCCATTGTCTATTTCTAAAGAAACACGACAATGTATAAAAGGCTCCATTACCTTGTACCTCACGTTATGGCTCCGTAGCAGACGCTTTTGTAAAAATAGGCTAACGATTGGGTCATAACCACGAGACTTACTGTCGCATAGTAGAGGAATTACCGTATAGTACAGGAGAAGCTTGCAGGCAGTTTTGACTTACATTAGCTGTTTAAGTTTAATTACTAATGTTAACTAGCATTTTAGTTAGCAATAATTAGCATGTGCCTATGTCATCTCCTTACATATACCAATGCCCTCCGTCGCAAGATTTGGAATGATTGAGATTTCTCTTGGCACAGCTACCAGAAGACTTACAACTTTCAGACAGGTTGCTCACGTCACATCTACGCTCAGCGCTCCGGGAAAAGTGCTTCTAATATCCTTCACTGGTCTCCGTCCAGAGACACGGGATCTGGTGGTCCAGTTTATATTTGTCAATGGTATCACCACGTCATATCATTCACTTGTTTTCTTTTTTTTTTTTTTTTTTTTCTTTATTCAATTGTGACGAAATGCTGCAGAAGCAAGGGTCACTGCCGGTTTTAGTTCCTCTTTGGACAAAACAAAACTAAAATCCATTTTTTGCTAAGAACTTCAAAATGATGATGAATTAGCAACTCACTGACCCAAGTTCCCATACTGCTGCACACTGCTCACATCTGCTTTCAGTAGGCAACATGAGTTGCTCAAGTTCTGCCGCTTCCTCTCAAAAGAAATGCCTAGTCAGCAGGTTTCACGGTCAGCTGACATCTGACCCCTGACCCCGTCCAGGGACATTGGTCTGAGTCCAACACAACACAGGGCTTGAACCCGCTTTCACTCCAAAATCCACTGAGTTATGACCTGAGTTCTAAATAAGAACCGAGAACTAGATCTATGGATTCCCCGTGGTTTGTTCGCATCAAAAGTATTAGCGAAATCTTTAGGTTTGTTACTAATTATTAATGTTTCCGAACTGCCAAAATTTTGAACAGTAGTGTACCTTTAATTGACTGCAAGGTCTCGTGAAAACACAAGTGATGGAAAGATTATGACGTGAGTCATCCGCCAGAATATATTAAAAAAAAACATTTAATCACCTAAATATTCATGAAGATTATATCAGTGAAGACAATGGATTCGGTGTGAGCTGTAACCCTTTGTCACAACAACAATTGAATATATTTGTACACTATTCTATATTCACGGCGTTCCACTTCCGGGATTGTTCATGTCTTTCATTTTCGGCCGGATGTCCGTTACCTTTCGTCTTCTTTGTGTTGGCGTTCTAACCTCTGGTGGATTTGTGAGGACTATGGTTCACTGCTCCTCAGATCTCTGCAGGGTAAATCCAGACAGCTAGCTAGACTATCTGTCCAATCTGAGTTTTCTGTTGCACGACCAAAACTACTTTTGAACGTACACACGTTCCACCAAAACAACTTCTTTCCCGAGGCTACGTATTTTTCAGTGGCACCGTGGCTCCGTCCGGCGCTTAGCACCGCCCAAGAGGATTGTGATTGGTTTAAGGAAATGGCAATAAACCAGAGCACGTTTATCTCCCATCCCAGAATGCTGTGTGGACTAGCCAGACCCTCCTACGCAGCTCTGTGGAGGAAGGTCTGGCAATGCGAGACTATTTGTACACTAAATGATGTGAGGAAACTGCAGTCTGTAGTTCAAAATGAAGGCAGGAGGTAGGCTGAAGCTTTCCTATGTGCTGGATGTGACTCAGCCTCCTTCATTAGACATCTGTATCATAAAACCAAAATATGTTCATCCTACACTGACTCTGTATAGGCTGAGCTTGCTCATATGTGATAACAACATCTGAATCATCTTCTATGCAAACTGTTTTTAGGGCATGTAAAAATACCTTTTTAAAAACCCACTGACTTATCTTCTGGCGTGATTTCACCACAAGCATTTCAAACACGGTATATATGTTGAGGAGCCTTTTTCTAATTGTATTTCTCATACTCATACTTACATTCAATCCTCCAGATTAACTATCAGCAGGTGCAATGTTCCAGTTTCTCTGCTCAACGCAATAAAAGTACAAAACGGCGAAGACAGAAACAGGAAACCATTTTGATGCCACAATGATGAAAACGTAGAATAGAAACGTTCAGACTCTGCATTCTCTGACAATCTTTGTGAGGCTGTAAATTTGGCAATCTAAAAAAAAGTGCACTTGGTGTAATGTAAGAACGTTTCTTTTCTTTTAGCCCAAGAAGAACAACAGATGCAGTTGAAGCTGGATGATGGGGAATCACTACATCAACAAAGGAGCTGAGCTCATCGTTCGTGACTGATCATTTGTGACACACTTGGTGAATTAAGCAGGAACGGCAGAGCTATGGCCAACAAGAGCACTCAAATAAGCATCAAATAGGAGCTTCTTTATACATGAGAATAGTCTCGCTTTGCCAGACCATCCACAGGCTGCGGAGCAGAGGAGGGTCTGGTTACGCCACACAGCATTCTGGGATGGCTGAAAAACGTGCTCTGGTTTATTGGCATTTCTTTGAACCAATCACAATCGTCATGGGTGGCGCTAGCGGCTGATGCAAAATAGTCGTGCGAGAGAAAACTCAGATTGGACAGATAGTCTAGCTAGCTGTCTGGATTTACCCTGCAGAAATCTCACGCGATTTAGCTTTTTATCAGTTTTTATTTATTTATCTGCATATGCAGATATCTTTTAAGAGACGTTGTCGCTCAACTCCAACTCCATTCTCGCGTCTCAAATTGCTAATCGGACTGTAAACAATGACCGGTGCACAGAAGAGGAACTCATGGCCCGGATATCCGTTATCTGAATATCTAACTTCAAGAGCTAACTTGGTGTTACTGTTGCTGTTGCATGTGTCATGTTCAACATGTTAGCCAGCTAGAGCTGACAGACTTATCAGTGTGTGGTGTGCAGTTGAACCATTTTGGAAATGCAATAGGAAGAGTGCCACATACAAATGTACCTATAGACAGCTGTGTTATTGGTTTCCAGCAGATTGCTTTATGTAGCTCAGCGCAAATTCTGTCAGGGAGACTTCATTAACGTTTACACTCTCCTCTTAAACTGATCAGTGGTTTGTGGGAATGACGTTTGTGTAAACCAATCAGAATGGGGCACGTATGTTCAAGCCAATCACAGTATGACAACCATGTTTTAAATCTGTGCTCTCCCCTGCTTCTGTCAGTTGTATTTTCAGACGTGAGTGCATCTTCAACCACGGTGTTCCCGGTCTTCTTCCGGCTGACGGTTCCCTGTTGGCTTTTTTTCGTCCGGTCTTCGGGTTTTTAGTCGCCACCACCAGTGTCTAGGCTCCATCGGGGGATATGTTTTTTTTCTAAACCTCAAAAATATATATATTTATACCTTTTTACGGTGGAGTCTAATCTCCAAAGTTATGTACCTTCTTACTTTGCACTTGTAACTTACAAATAAATGTTTGCATATCTGCAACAAAGTCTCCTGATTGAAATATCTAAATAGTGAGAATATACATACTGTCGCTGTCAGGCAGAAACCTTGTTTCTCCATATTTCGTCATTTAAAAAATGAATAATCATAAATCAATGTTATTGGTCACTTTAAGTCATTTAAGTCTGTCTGTGGGTTTTACAAATGTTCAAACGGTGATGAGGCAATTTCATCCAACTTTGTCGAAAGGTAAATAGCTCAATAAAATGTTTTCAAATCAGCTGTTTTCATGTTCCTACTTTTTGTAGACCTATGACACCTCTCCCAACACTCTTCTTTGGTGTCTCACCTATGTTACAATTACTTGCACGGGTATAAAAAAGAAGAAATTAAAATGTACATGATAAATAAATTGTGTAGAAAATGACATGCCTATCATGCAAGTATAAATTGGTCACAGATATCTGAAATTAATGTTCATTGTTTGGAGACTTATCCACGACAGTGACCAAGACAAAATGGACAATGGGAGGTAGATTTTATCTTAGAATTGGTAGATTTCTAGGTCTGATATCGAGAGGATAACATGTTTTTCATTTAGAAACAAACAGGAATGTGTGGTCCCTCCAGCAGCTGTGCGTGAGACACCTTTAAATAGAAACCATGTCCATATTTGGAAATGCAGTTAAACCTTGTCAAATTGATTTAACCTGCCTGGAATCTGTCAGTTTACCATACACAGCTGTTAATGCACCCACACTGTTTTCATGACTCTTTGAAATATGGTTACTTTCTACTCGTGGGAGATAATGAGAGCCAAAGGAGGTTATTTCTTGGACTGAACACGTGCTCCTCAGTTTTCTGCTAAGTCCATGGGAAGCGATAAATCTGCTGGGTGTTACGGTGGCCAGAGAGTGTGTGAACCAACTGTATACAGGACACACTGAGACACACAGGAAGGGTTAGGCCTAAACAAAAAAAGCACAGTGATATCTAATACATCCTTCCTTCTGTCCAGGTCATCATAGAGGACCATCGCAGCTACATGAATGGTATACACACACACACACACACACACACACACACACAAACAATGGACTGAAGATGCTCACATGGGAGTGTTCTCTCCTGTATCCATATGATGTCTCCCTCAAGCTGCTGAAAATTTGGCATGAGTATAGAGATAACCAGTGTGTTTGTGTTTGTGTGTGTGTGTGTGTGTGTGTGTGTGTGTGTGTGTGTGTGTGCGTGTGTGTGTGCGTGTACATGAGCTTGGTCATATACAGTACATAACACAGTGCATCATGTATCATGTCTGTTGCAGGGTTATTATAGTAAACTAAAATGAAAAAAGCAGTGAAAAATAGTAAACTGAAACTAAATTCAAACTAAAACCTTCAAGAAACACTAATACTAAACTGAATCTATATTGCCAGGTTAAAAAAATACTAAAAATAAAATATCAATGAATCTTTTCCGTTTTTGTTTTTTTTAGCTATAATATATCACTAAAAGGATCTGAGCATGCATTTCCATCTCTCGTGACACTGAGCCACAGACATTGAACGGAGTTGAGATGAGATGGCGCTCTCTGTAATCGCTTCACATCGGACACTAAAGTAGCACTAATGGTGCGTTCTTTTTGTCCACCGAAGTCGTTTTACGAGTTGTTTTCCGGAGTTACGACCGGAAGTTGCAAAAACGCGCCCGAGGTCGTATTTGCGACTTCGTCAAGTCGTCTGAACTCAGAGGACCCCGAGCTCACTTTCAAAGATGGCTACGTCGGTGCATCACACGTAGTAAACATTGTGGTTATCTACAATTTTAAGCACTTTTGTCGTTGTTGTAACCAAATGAAGGATGTCGTACACATAGCGCTGTATACTGCTACCTATAGGCATGTCGCTACAGTCTTATTAGGAGTTAAATACCGCCTGATTAGTTATTTTGTAGCTCGTGCAGCTGAAATTGGCTAGAGACGCTCGGTTGCTATATGACAACAACGGCTTTAAGCCGAGTCTTGAGCAGAAAGCAGAGCAGCAGCCTAACGTTAACGTTAATCAAAACGTAATTTTCATGTATCAAACTGTGAAATATATGTGTGTAATATGTCAATAACTGGGTGAATAGAATCCTAAATGTTACTAAAAATGTTACAAAAATCCATCGTTTCGCCGACTCGTAGTATTGTGTGACAAAAAGAACGCAACGACCCGTGGTTATTCGTTTTTCGACACGGATGTGACGTCACGCTCGAGCTACTAGTCGCGATTACAAGACAAAAAGAACGCACCATTACTCCTCATTTCCACCGGTTGCGGAATGGCTGCGAAACGGCTCCGTGCTCCGCCGTCCGTCAACACCCACCAGGTCCAGATTTTTTGCTGAACGGCTGCGGCCATGACTGACAGCCGAAGTCACGAGGACCCACGAGATCTCGCAAATTCACGTAGAATAGAACCACAAAACCAACAAGTTAGTTTCCATCCAGAGGAGTAGAGGGGGAACAGTTCTGTGCTGTGTTTTCAAGGTGTAGTGCAGGGAGATATGATCCGCTGTGAGCACGGTGGACTTTATTTTGAAAATTATCCGGATGTTTTATTTTGTTTCTGTGCTCGACTTCCTGTCCCGCACTATCTGCCCTGTGCTGAATTGCTGCGGAGCTCTCCGGCATCCGGCAAAAATAGAAGCTCTGTGTATCTGCTCCGGAGGGCTGCGGACCGCCGGAGCTGGGACGCAGTCGGACCGCAGCCGTTCTGCAGTCAGTGGAAATACACACATTATACACACATTATACACACACTGACTTTAATGGAAACCTAATGACTCCGCTGCTGTTCCAGAGCCGTTTCGCAACCGGTGGAAATTAGGAGTAAGATTAAACATTAAACATACATTGGTCATTCTCCAACCGTGTATTTTGTATGTAGGCTACTGTACATTCAGCTACATACGTTTAAGACATTATACCTGTCCTTAACAAAAAGTAATTAAAACTACTGTAAAAATAAAACCAAATATATAAGAACTAAAACTAAACCTTACGCCTTCAACAGATTTAACAGTTTAACCTTAAACCGTCTTTTAGAAAAACTGAAACTTAACTTAAACTAGCAAACACACTCTGAAAACTAACTAAAACTAAAATGTAATTGAAAAGTCAAAACTAAAATCAAACTAAAACTTCTTGAAAAGTCAAACCTTTATAAGCCTCGGTCTGTCGTCGCCTGCTCTCTTTAGCTACAAGGCCTCCTAATGTGGTTATAAATGTCTCTGTTTTTGTAGGAATATTAAAGTTAAAAAAAATATATGATTTTCAAGTTGGAATTGCATTTGTGGAATTTTTCTACGTAGGGTTCATGACTTCTGGGGTTCTTTCAACTCGGCGCAAAGGCTGTTCCAAGACAAATATAATATTCAGACACCACGTTCTGAAAATCATCATGAGGTTATCATGTGAAAACAACGTCTTACTGTCTGAATCCGATACCACACTCTGCATTGCTGTCCAACTTACGAGCATTTCTCCCTGACATGATGTATCTGCAGTCACAGGAATATCCACGGCACTGGGACCTTTGAACTTTGAACCATCATTCTAGTTTCTTACAGTATCATGTTACTCAAATGCTTTGTAAGTACAGTACCGGACATTTTCTAAGTACAGTGCAGTACATTCTGGAAGTACAGACACAAAATATCTGCTCTTTTACTCCAGATTTATGCACAACTGTGTATTTCCTATTCTTCACTATTTTATCATAGTTTCAACCAAACCAAATATGACCTAACTATGATGTTTAAAGCAGGAGCTTTGTTCAGGAGGAAGGACACTAGAATCGCCTTGGGAAACATGTTTGCAGTTGTGGCTTTTACACAGAATTACATAACTTTCTACACCACAGGCATGGTGATATTAGCACAGGTTATTATATAACTTATGACCGCAGTCATCTTAATAAAAAAGTTGCAGGGTCATCCACAAAACTCTTCATGGCAAAATCAGTATGGTAAAAGAAAGAGAATGTTATTTTTGCTTTACAACACGTGCAGCACATACATAATCTTCAAAACTTTAAAGGCGCTGACACGCTAACCCGATAATCGGCCGTCTGACAGTCTGGCGAGGTCGGTGACTCGAGTCTGTTCCGTGTGTCCCGTGCAGTCGTCCGTCCGAGGGGCCCTCGGCGTTCATTTTGGCCGACCTGACGAAATGAAATGAGCGAGCGGAATGAGCGTGACTAGACTCTCAAAATCTGACGAAAATCTTCTAAACTGACCTTTGTTGAGCTGAAATGAAGACAGATTCAGGAACTGCACGGCCTGTTTCTCTCTTCAAATGTTTTCAGAAACATGTTTCGGTGAACTATTTTAGTGAGATCGTATTCTGAACGGCCGCCATGACAGTCTGGCTTTGAATTTCCAGAGAAACCAGACCCCACATGACGCGTTCGTCCAATCAGCTGCCGGTTTTCATTTTTTTGGGCAACAATACAGATTAGCGCCGCCTGCTGTTATGGAGACGTATTACGTCTCGTCTCTTCGGTGTGTTCCGAGGCACTTTTTGGACCAACACGGGGAGACTGATCAGTCCGACTGGCTTTTCTGCCGATGGTTGGCTGTCTGGTCTGGTTGGTGTGTAACCGCCTTAATTTGTCACAGCATAGACATGCAGATTTTCTCAAATGATAATGTGACATGTGTTATCATACTGACGAACCTACGGAGAACCAGCTGAGCCTGCAGCTCGCCTCTGCTTTTCAGCGCTTCATAGCGAGTTTCAGCTCACTGCTTCCTGCTTACTTTCAGTGGAGTACATCGCGGGTGATGTGACACAACTCTGTCATGTTAGACACATCTTGTCTGTTGAATTTACTCTGTGGAACTTCAGCATTCTGCAGTCCCCCGAACACAACTTCTGCTAGAACCCTGTTTGCATCAGAGGCAATTTGAGGGTAGTTAGCTTTCTTCTCACAATGAGACAGGAAATCGTGAAAAAGCCGGCATGAGCTAATTAGCTGTCTAACAAGAAAGAACTGACCCTAAAGGCTGTTTTATGCTTCTGCGTCGAATCGACGGCGTACCCCTGCGAGCCGTAGCTCGACGTGCACCTCCAGAAATGTGTAACTTTGCGTCGAGGCGACGCAGACCGCAAGGACTGTGATTGGTCAACTGGTGGTCCTGTGTGTTGATAGTCTGTGTTTCAAGCAGCCTACTGTGGGGGGGGGGTAACAACATGCTAGTTCACTGACATAGGCTTTGCAAATAAACTCAGACATGTTTTGGTTACAATGACGGGGTTAACCGTTTGTAAAGGGTCTATATGTCAGTTACGTTTTGAAATTAGCACTTCCCCAGCAGGCAGTACTTGGTGGGGAGTTGTGCTAAAGTTTGCTTGCTGACATAACATAAACTGGCTGGCAGACACCTCGCAAATAACCTCAGACTTATTTTCTGGTTACAGCCCCCTAGCGTTATGGCGGTGAAATGCACCGCGATGCGAACTCCGAAAGGGTCACGACGGCGTAGCTACGGCGTGGAGTTGACGCAGAAGCCTTGAGAGTTGCAAAGGGGGACGGTAATATTTGTTGTGCTTCAAACAAACACGTCTACCGTTAGCAACGCGGAGACGACGCGCATTGAGCTCAGGCTCGTACATGGGAAGGGTACAGTGGGGGCAGGGGGGCAAGGAGGCATTTTAATTGGTTGTTTCCAAGAGGACCGCGAGGCAGTGATTGGTGGGCGTTTTCTCAGGATTACAGCAGCTACAGGTGATGGCTCTATTTCGCTCCTTTTTCAGAGCCCGTAAGTTATTTATTGCTGTCAGGGTGTAAAGACTATTTAAACAATATATAAAAAAAACTGTATATTGGAAATAGTTACCAAGAGACAAGAGGCTACAAAGAGAGTGAAGAGAAACTTGGTATTTCATACCAACATGGTTCAAAAGTTATGCAGGGAGTTGAGTCGGACAGATTTCCGTCAAACCAGAGTTACATTTACTCTACGTAGAATGAGATTAGTGAAGTTCTCACCTCACCAACACCAGAAATGCAACTCTTCAGTTTGCTATGTTGCATTTTAACTAACTGCCATCCAGATGGATACGTTCAAACTCATTTTCCATATTGATAAGCTAAATAGAAGTGCCTAATATGAAAATAATACCACCACATAAAAAAATAAAAATCCTTTAATAGGTCTCACATAAAATTTCTTATAGGTCACTGAAAGTTTATGAAGGTGATATTTAAAACAAAGGGATTAATTAGGGTCATCAGGACACATTCCTACACACATGCACACACTCTTTTGCTAACTAAATCTATTTGACATGTAACCCCTGCTCAATCTTTTTCTGGTGATCTACGGTGTGTGTGTGTATTTGTGTGTGTGTGTGTGTGTGTGTGTGCGTCTGTGTGCGTGTATTTCTGTGTGTGGGTGTGTGCGTGCGTGTGTGAGTGTGCTTGTATGTGTGTGCGTGTCCATGTGACAGGCCGTCCAGAGTTGTCCAGCCTCCTTTTTTTGGACTCCTTTGCAGTTCCATGGATCGTATTACTGGCTGCTCTCCCCGCACCGCTGAGCCCACCACCTCTGCGCCAATCACAACCTGCCTTTACATACGCGCACATGCGTGCACAGACACAGACCCTGACACACACATACACGGCGATCCATCGCTCCGGTTCACATGCGTCCCCACCGACTCCGCGTAGCGCTGGCTGCGCCAAGATGAGCGGTTGTCCCGGTACCATGATCTGAGCGTCTCACCGCCTGACTGACCCAGAGCCGGGGGGGAGAGAGAGAGAGAGAGAGAGAGAGAGAGAGAGAGAGAGAGAGAGAGAGACCATCTTTCCTCTCTCACAACCCATCTTCCGTTCGCTCGGAAGAGACCGCAGCGCTAGCCGTTTCTCACTCGCATCTTTTCTTTTTTTCACCCCCCTCCTGCTGTTCTTACTGCATCCCTCCGTTATTGTCGGTCTCCCGGTTTAAAGGAGAAACCGGAGAGCCCAGGAGTGCTTTTGTGGAAATACATTTTTCGCATTTTTTTTTTCCTGCTGAGTGTTGGTAGCGCGCAGTTGGTGCGCGCTTTCGTAAATTCCGGTGAATGGTGGATTTGGCAAACATGGAGACTGTGGAGAAGGAATGCGGGGCCCTCGGGGGTCTGTTCCAGGCGATTGTCAACGACATGAAGGTAAATAAAAGCTTGCTTTTTTACGTTTCGCTAGATCTGTGATCGTGGTTAAACACATGTGATTCCTCCATGAGAATAATCATTCAGCCTAATCATAATGGAGCTGGTGTCTCGGTTTCTAATACCTGAACACGCACCTCTACTGATAAACTGATGCTGGTTTGGATTGTATTTATTATTAAGACGGAGGGCTGGCACCATTATACTGAGAGTGATGCGGCTGCCCGCTGGGTTGTTGGTGCGAAACCACCGGCCCTCCTCCTCCTCCTCCTCTCCTCCGTCCCTAGAATATTGGCTGCGCATGCAAACGTCAATGCATCCGTTATCGGACATGCTTAGCGTGATGCTCACCTCTTGTCCCTGCAAAATCAGCAGTGGCCCACTCACAAAACAGTTTCACAAGGGTTTCTCAATGCGTCTGGCAATCCCCCGCCCCACATGATACCACAAAATGTGGGTTGTGTTTGAATAGCCTGCATAAGAGCGCTGGGGCTCCTATACAAGCTCCGCGTGTCCTGTGCCTAAATGAACCTGGCACTCCATTCATCTCGATATGTTCGTGGAGCAAATTGGCACATTAGAGAGGCCTTTAGATATGTGTCCAATAACAGACCCAAGACATTGTACAGTCGGTTATGGCTACAGCTTGGACACATTCCGTCACATAGGCCTTACGCATGTGGAGCTGCTGGCTGGGTATTTACTTGAGATGCTTCATCATCACCATCACAATGACCGTCGTCTTGTTTTTCCTCAAGCCGCTGTACGAGATCAAGATACAGACGTGACCAGCGCATGTTCAGCCTCGCTGTGTCGTTCTCTCTGCGTGTTCCACTGGTTACTGTGCGTCTCCATGAGAGTGCAGCGTCATTGATTTTCTGTCAGGCTGATCAGGCAGGAGCACATGAAGGCGTGAGAAGCCGTGCAGCCGTCAGTCACCCAGCCTCCCTGTCTGCCTGTCTGCCTGTCTGTCTCCCTGTCTGTCTGTCTCCCTGTCTGCCTGCCTGTCTGTCTGTCTGTCTGTCCATCTGTCTGTCATTCTGCCTGCCTCCCTGACTGTCTGTCTGCCTGCCTCCCTTACTGTCTGCCTGTCTGTCTGTCTGTATGTATGATCGATCTGTCAGTCAGTCAGTCTGTCAGTGGTTCTGCAGCTTGATGGCTCCAGCATGGCACTAACAGCATACTGCCAGGCTTTAGTGGCTCAGTACACACCCATGCTAAATGCACTGGTCCACTCGTGCTGCTGCTGCTGTACGATGCTCTGGATGAAAGCGTCCATCAAATGGTTCACGATACAGTCTCCGTCAATATGTCTGCCTGTCAGACGCCCATGCAGCTCTGCTGTCTGCCTGTCATCCCCTGTCTTCCCTCTCTCTCTTTGTCTCACTCATTCTGAATATCAAAGATAAGCCTGTTCTCTTCCAAACTCTGCTCACTGTATTGCCATCTGCATTATGACCCCAAATGGTAGAGGTCATGTGCCGTAAGAAGAGATTATTGGCTTCGTGTTGTGCAGTGAGACGTGGGGAGGAGGAGAAAGTGATACACAAGTATGTTCCTGGATCGATACTCATCCAACACATGATGCTTGTTTCAAAGATCGTTTGCAATAGTAAATATAGAAAGAAATATAAAGACTCATTTCAATTCAGTTCAACTTAATTCAGCATTTTACATTACACAAGTGTATGGTAAAATGACTGAATAAAAAATAGATTTAATGTGGGCAATTTATAGCGGTATTCCAGTGATTTACTATAAAGTGTAACGACTGACTAGAGCAAGATTTTCTAAAAAGAATAGTCAAAACTGAAGCAGCAGACTACCTCTTAGTCCCTAGTGCGGGTCGAGCTCCAAAAAAACAATGGATCCTACATTTCCCATAATGTACCCCAATAAAAAATTTTTGTTAGACTGTATCATTTATTTGGGCATAACAACAAATTAAAATGTCTAAATAAAGTCTAAAGGATTGACAGGCTCTGTAGCATGGGGGTCACGCTTATTGTCCACAATGCCTGGACTGCAGACATGGCAGCGGTGAACCTATTTAGCATTGCTTGTCCTGCGATAGGACAGTAGCAGTTCTAGCTACGCAGGGCATTCATCTGTACTTTGGAGCAGATTCTGAGAGCTGTATAATGGGATGCACCAACCATGCAGACCATAAATCAAGGCCGTTTCAAGGGTTCCAACTAATGGGAAATCATTATTCTGCCAAATACATCCACTTTGAGATGATAACAGACTTGTATTAATGCTCATCCTGCTAAAACCATTCAAATTGGTTGCATAGCAACATCAGCACCTACTGTATGACACATCTGTACTGCTCCTTAGAGTACAGGGCGTAGGTGTAAAGTGAGAGGTATTGCAGTACAGCGAGATGTCAAAGTTTTTTTTTTAACATGTTTCTATGGACCTTTTTCACAGCAGACATTTTGACTCGTCATAGTAGGAAAAGCACAGCTAAAATTTATCACCTTATCGATGGCTCAATTCCATCAAGTGTCCCAGTAAGCTATTTCGGTGAGTCAGCATGCACAATACCAGAGCCTCTGCTAGGTGGAATGCAGCCATCAGTAATGGTTTTGAATACACCTGTGCCTTTCCTACTATGACATGTCAACACGTCTGCCGTGAAAAATGTCTATTGGGACAGGAAGTTACAACTCAGTTGCTTTTTGTCAAATTACCCCATACTCTACGGTAATGGTGTTAGCAGTAGTAGTGTTCTGCATGGAGACATGGCTGAATTGCCCCCTTATCTACAGAGCAGCATGGTGTAAAACTGAGCCAAAGATTATTGTACAGTAACATAATTGGGTCAAGGCTCATTTTTGTATAAAGTGAAAGAATACAATCACAAATCTGTATTTAGAACATAGCACATTAAAAAAATACAGAAATAAAAAGAATAACACGTAATTTCCCCGCATAACAACGCGCTGCGTCGCGGCTGGTGGAATCACAAGCAACGCAGACATGCATGGTGGAGTCTAGGGGTAAGAAAGGAATTGTCAATTTAAAGAAAGCAGCTGACACTTTCCCAGAATTAGCATAGTTATGGCAAGGCCTTTTTAAAATACGTCTGCTCATTTTAATACATTTCACAGACAAACACAATGAGAACAATATCACCAAAGCTTTAATTCTGATGTCACCCTTTAGTCTTTATATATATATCTTGTACTTATCTTGCTCTCTCAGGCTCTGATGCTCAAACACAAACACACACAATGCAGAATAAAATTGGGTAATCAATGTTCAAGGAATACCACTTTAAAGGCATCTCCCTGCTTCTCTTACACTGTCTCTGTTTTTTAAATCTATTATTCATATGGTTTCTAATGGTTCTCTTGTTTATGCTATTCAGCTCACTCTGATACGGTATATATGGGTCACTACAACCTGGGCCAGAAACACTACTGCCTGGTCTAAATTCCTGAATCCCCAAGGAGGCACTGAATGAACATCAGTGAGTGGATGTGATGACGTGAACATTGAGTCATCAGCCCTCAAACTTACTTTGACTCAACAGGAAACAATGTGGCTTTAATCAATGTTTATAGCTCAACAAAGAAGAAGCCATTTGTCAGATGGAACAAATGGATTAATAGTTTTTCATCATTGGTTCTTGGAAACAGGCTGGTTTTGACAGCCTTGGTTATTAAGTGGATGCAAGACTTGGGCAATGACACATTAAAATGTGCGGTTTGTACCCCAACTGTTCCACATGATCCATGTTCAAATGCAATACGTACACTCAAAAGGCCACAAAAGGAATGCAGGGCATGTGGAATTGATTGGTTGATGTATACCAATGACACATTTGTCATGTGACTGCAGGTCATAGTTTGAGTTTCCATATAGTTGCAAGATTTATTAAAATAAGTTTCATTTCAATGTAAATTAAGTGCAAATTAGTGCAATGTTGATATTTAGTAGTAAGCTAGGAATTGACATGCTTTGGAAGCAAAGTAAATACAGTTGGAACAAGTGATTAACTGATAAGTCAATTGACAGAACATGTATTGGCAACTATTTTGATAATCAATTAATCAATTTGATTAGTCATTTGCTTGCAACATTCTCTGGGTCCAGCTGTTCACATGGGATCATTTGCTGCTGTTCTTTGTCATGTATGAAAGTTAACTGAATATTTGGTCGGACAAAACAGCAAGATTTCAAGAAGTCATTTTCGATTTGGGAAATTTTAATCTGCATTATGTACTATTTTTATATACTTTCTAAACATTCTAAATTTATCAAATGGCTTGCCTTGACTAGTTTTACTGGCTGCACAGTTGCTTGTATTATCTTGTTTTTTATTAGATTACTTGCACTTCCTGGTCAAAGTAGATTTGGTCCTCTTAGCTGTGAAGGCAAAGTCAAGAACATCATTAAGAGACCCCAACAAAAACAACAACACGGTAAAACGAAAATGTTGTCTGATATACAATATTTCTGAACAACATACATTGCACTAGTTTTTGTTTTGACGGCCAACTCAAACTCCCACAGCAACTTGCAAACCAATAGTTCAGCCAACTAATAATGTTTCTGTTCAAATAATGCTAGTATAAATTTTTTTTATATTAATTTTTTTTTTAAAATAATTTTATTTTTAAATAAAAATTTTTTTTTTTTAATTAATTAATAAATATTTTTTTTTATATATTTTATATTTTTTTTAAAATTTAAAATATTATATATTAATTTATTATAAAAAAAAATAAAAAATAATAAAATAATAATTAAAATAATTATTTTAAAATAATTAAAAATAATAAAAAAAAAAAAAAAAAATTTTTTAAAAAAAAAATTTAAATTTAAATATTATAAAATTAAAATAATTTATAAAAAAATAAAAAAAAAAAATATTATAATATAATATTATATTAAAAAAAAAAAAAATAAAAAAAAAAAAAAAAAAATAAAAAAAAAAAAATTTTATTATTTTTTTTTTTTTTTTATAAATTTTATTTTTTTTTTTTATTATAATTTTATATATAAAAAAAAAAAAAAAAAAAATAATAATAAATATAATATTATTTTATTTATTTATTTTTTTATTTAATTTTTTTTATTAAATATTTTTTTTTTTTTTTTTTAAAAATTTTTTTTTTTTTTTAAATTTTTTTTTTATTTTTTTTTTTTTTTTTAATTTTTTTTTAAAAAAAAAAAAATGGTGGGAAAAGAAAAAAAAAAAGAGAGGAAGGGAGGGGGGGAGGAAAGGGGGGAGAAAAAAAAAAAAAAGGGGAGAAGCGGGGGGGAGAATTTGTTTGTGTGGGTGTGGAGGAAGAAAATAAAAATTGTTTTTTTTTTTAAATTTAAAATTAAAAAAAAATATAAATTTAAAAATAATATATTGAGATAAAAAAATAAAAAAAAAAAAAAAAAAAATTTTGTTTATTAAATAAATAAATTAAAAAAAATAAATAATTTTTTTTTTTTTTTTTTTTTTTTTAAAAAAAAAAAAAAAAAAAAAAAAAAAAAAATTTTTTTTTTTTTTTAAGGGAAAATTAAAAAGGGGTGGTTTTTAAAAAAAAAAAAAAAAAAAAAAAAAAGTTTTTTTTTTTTTTTTAAAAGGTAAAAAAAAAAAAAAATTTTTTTTTTTGTGTATTGGCTAATGAAGTCTTGAGCCACTAAAGCAGAAATGAGGAGAGTATTGATGGGATGAGATGATAAACCTTCTAACTCCACACCCCCAGATCTTTTTCATGTTCAAATTTGTAGTCTTTCGGCCCAACTATTGAAGGTGCCCTGCCACACATATTTCATTACTTTGTGGTAATGTCTGAAGTTCTACCATGGACTCTGTAACTTTTTTGGTGGAAAAAATGCCTAGGTTACCTTGTTTTAAGCCATTCTAGCGTGGTATAGAAAGCCTGCAGAAAGACTGAGCTCGATTTCTGCCAGTTCTCATTAATATTCAACAAGCTAAGCTGTTTGAGTCTGATTGGCTAACAGCTAGCCAATGAGAGCCTGGCTGTCAGAATCCTTTACCCAGCCCAACTGGGCGAGCTAATGAATAGTAATGAGCTCAGGCAATATGATGTCAGACTGACCAGCTTTTGTAATTGGCCTGATTTCTCTGCTTATTTCTTTCCAGTGGCTAGAGCTGACAGAGGAGGTAGCAGTTCATTTTCACATTCACCACATAACACAAACACATATGGACATAACGTATTTAAAAAAAATGCAAGTAAAAACGGTTTTGTATGGCAGGGCACCTTTAATGACTCAAGTGACATCACTTTAGGCAATTTGTGAGATTTTGCGCAGATCCCTCTGAAGACACAAAAGACACATCCCAGCAGGAATTATCAATATACTCATCAAAACCCTTTTTTGATAGTGTTGCTGTTGCTAGTGCAACATCCTGGCAGCATTTAGAAGTGACCTATCTAACTCAATGATACCATACACATTTTGGTTGGAGTCATACCTTGTCATACCTGGTCCATTTCATTAGTACAGAGAGTCTGGCCACTCTCCATTGACAAGTGCTAACTTCCTTGAAGGCGGGTACTCTGTTGAAGTTTAAAACTATCGGATCTGCCCAGAGCCACTCTGGATCTGCCATAACCAATTGCTAACATTTGGTTGTGACTTATGTCATGCGCATGTGCAACAAGAGGGGAGATCGACAACTATTGGCTTATATTTAGCATTAGCATCGCTAGCGTTAGCCTTAGCCAACTCCTTCACCACTAACGGAGCGAGCTGGAAAATCTAACTTTTCCCAAACCCCGTGGGGAGGAGGGCCACAACATCATGGCCACCAACACGACTCAGCAAATATTGTTCTTGCTCGGGCTTTAACTTCTGGATATTCTGCAGCGTTGCTGCCACAACGGACCGAATGGCTTTGCTCGCATCTTTTTCGCGCACGTCCTAACGTCATCGTTCTCAGCCACTCCCTCTGTTCCCTGATTGTACCGCCAAATGTTTGGTCGGAGAAAACCCAAGACTGAGTACTGAAGGGAAATGAAAATTGAGCGGAAGTACGTAGGAGGGCGGAGCCAGGCTAACCTTTGCCCTGAGTTTGTGGACAACCTCTGCAGCCAGAATGCCATCCTGCCATCCCGAGTATTTGGTTACATCTTTACTTACTACTAGACCTGAGACTATACTTGGTGGATTTAGGCATCATGTCATGGTCATGTTCACAACCAGAGCCAAGCTAAATGCTGCTGTCTGCCAATGTCAGCAGAGTAAATCTATGCTGTTTAGAAAGCACTTTTTCTTCCTCTTTCCTCTTTACCCATCACCTTCCTCTTCCTCCTCCTGCTCCTCCCCGGGTCCTCCCTTCCTCTTTCTCTCCTCAGCAGATCCTCCACCAAAAGCAACCAGTCACTCTTCTCTGTCTGCTTCATGTGTATGATCTGTGCGTGCATGATATATGTAAATTGGCCTTGGTCTCTTTTGTGCTATATATATAGACCTGATAACTGTAAATGAATAATTGTGAACAGTGGGAGCTGCCAAGAAGCTCATGATGAGAAAACAGTCATAAGATAATTGTTGCAGTTTAGTGGTTGTGATTGTTCCTTCTGGGTTTAATGATTAGGGTGTTTGGTATTTAAATATACGTACAGTATCAGACCTTCCCATATGCTCATTCAGTAAATTATGTGTGTTGGTGTGCGTGCATTATGTTGTTGACTGCCAATGTTTATCCCTGGAGGCTATGTCTCGCAACTTTCTAGTGAATTACACACACACACACACACAGGTTACAGAGGGGTAATATGATGAGACACAGAGGTCAGTTCACGGTCAGCTGGCTATATGGACCAGTGGTTACTGGGTATATGGAATATTTTGTTGACAGTCGCAGTAGGATGGAATGAAGAAGAATATGATTTGAATATATAGAAAGGTTTTAAAAGGCCTTTTTCACCTTGTTAGTTTTTAGCTCATGCATTTGTGCTTAGTCCTAAAATGCTGTGTAAAATATAAAAAAAGGATGTGGTTAATAGAATCACATAAAATATGCTATGCTTTTGCATGTTACATGTTTATGTTAGGTGTTAACGTTTTAAACAATTAGAAGTAAACAATTTACTTATTTTTTTTAAATTTACATATATCGAACATCCAGCCCGTCCTCAACCAGAAACGATCGTATGGGTCGATTGTACAACCCACAATTACAATTACGTTTCTTGTTAGGCAGTGACGTCTCGTGGCTGTAGTAATTATCGCAAGAGCAAATGAGGCAGTGAAGCAAGGGCAGGTTAGGGTGGTGGATGGGTCAAACAAACAGGACTTTCACTCAGGAAACCAGGCTTTATGTGAAACCAAAAGTCAACTGTAGTTTTGGAATTATAAACGTGCTCTGGTTTATTGGCATTTCTTTAAACAAGTTGCAATCGTCTTGGGCGGTGCTAAGTCCCGTACGCAGCCACGGTGCCTCTGCAAAATAGCCTACGGAAGGAACTTGTTTTGGTGGAACATGTGTACGTTCAAAAATTGTTTTAGTCGTGCAGCAGAAAACACAGATTGGACAGATAGTCTAGCTAGCTGTCTGGATTTACCCTGCAGAGATCTGAGAGCAGTTAACCATAGTCCTCACAAATCCACTGGTGTTTAGAATGCCAACACAACTTAAGAGGAAGGTAAGGGACATCCGGCAGAATTTTACCTGAAAAACCTCTGGACCTGAACCTCCCAGAAGTGAAACATTGTCGATATAGACTACTGTACATTATTAAACCACAATCCTGTGGCAGTAAATAGTAGAGTCTTTGAAGTTTTCTGTCGCTTAGGTATGAGGATGTGTTGTGAACAACATCATTAGTATTGACCTTAAAAATCCAGTACACAAACAAATCTGTTATATTGCAGGTATGTAGGTAACCACTTATTTTCCAAAAAAATCCCACTTATACAGTATATACTCACATACAGGCATACATTGATACACGCAGTATGAGTCAAAATCTGAAACACATGTTATATTATACTGATTATATGTAGTTAAACTACAGCTGGCACTGCATTTAAAGGCTTTTAGGATACTACATGCATGTGCACAGTGCCTCTACTAGATATTGTAAGCGTGTCTACACCTGTATTCTTACAGACAGTATATCTTTTCCTACATATTGTAGCCTATATTAGAGGTATGCAGAATAGTTGTGCTATCATTATGCTAAGTGGTGCTAAGTTATGCTATTCATTTCATATAAGTGTAAATTGATCCATTTGAATTTGATTGGTGTACACACTTAATAAGGAGACATTATTTGTTGTATTCATTATAACTATGGGATATAGTTATATAAGGATGTCAATAATTCCATAAACACATGTCAGCCATAAGAGCCTTGAGACTTTTTTTCTTCGGTCGTGAGGTCGCAGAGATGCCTCCTCAGAGTGAAGTCCTCAGCTCAGTAACGGTGGGAACCGGGAAGAGACTGTGGCTTGTGTTGGCCAGCCACGTGTTGCTTATATTCTTTGGCCATGACCATGCTTCACACCGCCATGTGTGTAGTCGTGGGTTAGTGTCCCTACAGTCTTGTAGCAGTGCTTTCTAGGGCTGGGTACCGAATTCATGACTTTTTAGGCAGCATTCAATACCCAATTTCAATACCTAAGGAGTAAATCTCATTAGTTTCAGTCTAATAATGCTGCTGATTGGCTGTCTAATGTTACACGTCGTAGAGACATGCAGGAAAAACTCTACGTTACACAGAGCAGGGGCTCACGTAGTAGGAGCTGAAAAATAAATAGAAAGTTTTGCGTAATGTTGTAATTACTTTTTGTTTTATAAAATTGGTATCAAAAAAGTATTGTTTAGGAACCATTATGAAATATTTTTGAATGATACCCAGCCCTAGTGCTTTCATGTAGATGACTTCCCTGAGGTATGACTCACGCTAATTGTTGGCTTACAATTACTGTATACGACAAATTCTAACTCAATTCTAACTCATTTCTAAAAAGGAATTGAACAGAATAAAAGATAAAAAAAAACAAATACTGCCATTTAAACGTTGGTGCTGGGTTGTCCTGGTGGAAGACTTTTATATGCCTGGGATGTCCCTGCTTCGATTCTAGCAGGGGACCTTTGTTGAATGTCATACCCCTCTCTCCCATCATTTCATGTCTATTTCAACTAGCTCTCTAATAAAGGTAAAATGCCAATAAACATTTTCTAAAAAGTTCACTTACATACATTGTACATTCAAATCAGAAACCCCACTGGCAGGGAACTTCGTTTAAGCTTTGTTTAGGGCTGGATATTCTCCAATAGATGTGCATGTGGTTCTGTTTTTACTGCTTCAGGTGTCTGCAGGCAGATGTGTTCATACGTGCAGTTGGCATTTTGGTCAATGCCTACAGTCTGATTAAAATGTAAAATGGTAAAATATAGTTTGCGCTTCAGGTGTGCCTCCACCACTTTGTGTTGGTGGAGAATCTTCTCCTTTTTCCTAGCAGATTCTCTCAACCTTGACTATTATTTCATCAATTAATTTATTTTGTAAACTGGTCTACAAAATCGGTCCAAAGTTGAGTATCATAGAAGGTTCAAAACATCCAGCAAATATTCATAGCCAGATATTGTTTTGGCATTTTAAAATATGATGCAACTAATTGATTATGAAAACGATTGCCAATTAATTCTCTGTCAATCGACATTGATTAATCAACTAATCAATTCACCTCTTTATTGCCTTGCCATCTAAAGGTCTCTCTCTTGGATTGTTATATCTGGCATTTCTATACATTGGCTGGACAGCAGTAGCCTGGAAATCCAGACCCAAATCCGAAAGATTAAGGGTCTGGCATTGAGTAATGAAAATGGCCCAACTCGAGGGGCGGCACCAAGCATGCATTTGAAAATCTCACTGCACTCAATTGGATAACACTACAACCAATCACAACAATACACGGGCTAACGTAGCCAGAGCCCCATACGCTTAGCTACCAGCGGAACTAACTGGTAGATTAAGCTATCGTCATCTGTTTAGCTCGCCTCTGGCCCGCCTATATCAGATACACCGATGTGATTGGTGCAGCTCGGCTACAAGGGCATAGTTAATGAGCATCATTACTCAATGCCAGAGTGACTAGCTGAGCAAATTCAAATTGTGCTCTCGCGACAACTCTGGATTTCCAGGGTAGGACAGTAGTACTGTACCTGGCATTCAGGCCATAAAGGTCACATTTTGTCTTAACAGAGAAATCCTGAATCATGATGCCCTCAGAGTATGACAAAATGAAGTAATTTACATTTAAGGTATCAAAAAAGCATGTAGAAAACAACACTCAATCACTGTATAGTGCATTGGAAGCCTTCATTTAGTAATTGTTTTTCAAAATCCCATCACTACTTGGGTTCAGTGGCCACAGTGTCTGAGGCCTGTCTGCCTCCTCATTAAAGTGGTAAGCTGGAAAAGCAACAACATCAACAAACCAGGAGAAGTGGAAGTAAACTGGTCAGTATTCTCACAGAGTCGGCCCATTGTTGTCCAGCCTTTTAAAAACCTGTGACAATTATGTCCTATGACTCTGGGCCATGCTGCAGAACTGAAGATGCTCTGTGGAAGCTTATCATTAGTCCAATCTGTGGTGTGTTTGTGTCTGTGTGGTCCAGGGGACTTCCCAACACAGCGCTGTCGTAAAACAGGCCTGTGTTGCGTGTCAATGGATAGAAGGAGGAAAAAGACAGAGACTGCTCTCTCAACGCCGTGGCTACTGTATGTTATTGTAGCCTTAGTTCCATTAGACCAGTAGCCCTATTTCACAGCAGACATTTTGAATTGTCATAATAGGAAGAGTACAGGTGTTGCTAATAACACTGACCATGACGCCGTTTTATTCAAGTGTCCCAGTACAACCCATGCTCATTCCCAACTTCTAAAACACTGACTCTTGGTCAGTGGCTCTCAACGTCTTATACCAACCCAAACATCACCCTTTAGCATCTGTCCGGGACGCACCGGGCAGAGGAGCAGCTCGACGGCGGCGCTGTAAGATGATAGAGAATTAAGAGCGATGACGACAGTGAGTAGTATGAAAGACTAAAAGTCTGCATAAGGAGGTTGGTTGGGGCGGTGGATGGGTCAAACAACACAGGACTTTCACCCAGCAGACCGGGGTTCATGTCCCGTTCTTGTGCCGCTTGTCACTGAAACGTACATTTTGTAACCCCACCCACCATCTCTTCCTAAACCTAACTGTCCCTTTCTTGTGCCGCATGTCAGTTAAACCCAGAGCGTCAAAAAGGGACGCTAAAAGTCTTGACCAAGTGCGTCTAAATTTAACGGCAAAAGGCTAGACGCCAAAGGAGACTTTTTGCATCAGAAACAAACGCCAAAGGCACCTGACCAAGCGTCGCTTTTCGACGCGCTGAGAGTGAGAATGTTTTGCCCAGTAAGCCACAAAAGTGTGCAGTATTTCTACTAGGTTCACTGCTTTGGGGCAGGGTGAGGGCCCATTCTACCACTTAAATAATTTAAAGCAACTTTAGAATATTTATCAGTTAGGCTACTTTGAAATCCACATGAACCGCTCTCTGCACATCGGCATACATTTCATCCGCTGCGCAGCATTTATCTAAAGCACCGTCAGCATGTGTCCTTCATACCGGGCAGGTGGCGGTCACAAACGGTCACAACCTTAGCTGCATTTCAGCTGTCTCTCGTCTATTCCAAGTATGCAGCATGATGCCTGCGCGGGTTAGTGCAGCTTTCTTGGTCAGTGTAGCAGCTTTTACACCTCTTCCTAACTGGACACAACACAAATGAGCGATTATCGTTTATTGTTTGAGTGTTTCTTAAAGGTGCCATTGGCATGAAAATTTCACTTCGTGAGGTTTTTTAACATTAATATGAGTTCCCCCAGCCTGCCTATGGTCCCCCAGTGGCTAGAAATGGTGATAGGTGTAAACCGAGCCCTGGGTATCCTGCTCTGCCTTTGAGAAAATGAAAGCTCAGATGGGCCGATCTGGAATCTTATGAGGTCATAAGGAGCAAGGTTACCTCCCCTTTCTCTGCTTTGCCCGCCCAGAGAATTTGGTCCGCCCATGATAAAAAGGAGACATCATGGCTTTCAAACGAGCAAAGTGGCAGTTGGTCAATATAGAAACAAGGCTGACAAAAGACAAATGTTAGCTGCTTACTAGCAGAACAATGGTAAAGTGCCTACCTAGCTGAGTTTCAGAAGAACACACAGCAGTGAAAGGCAATGTTCACGGATTGTAGTTGACTGAAAAAGAGCAGTGTTGGCTTAATATCACATCGTACAGTATATATCATTCGCAGTGCGCAATCACTCATATTATGTGAAAAAAATGTTTGCGTTCCATCTGCCACAGTACACTTGCTCGCTGTATGCTAGGAAAAGGTGTCAGTTGATATAACGGACGCGCTCTGCCGAAGGCAAGCTGTGGCAGACGTGTCCACTGCGACTGTGCCAATGTATTTTGGCCGTCCCTGCACTCGGAGAAACACGAGAGGATATTAATGATTGTTTGAAATTTTACCAGCGGCGCTCGCCATTCTGCAGAATGAATATATCACTGTTGTGACAGTGAGGGTGCATGCACAACACCAGAAACCAAAGCAGCAAAATAGAATTCAGACGTCATTCATTTTTTATTGTGACATGTTAAACTGTCTTCCATGCAAACCATGGCTCTTTTGTAGAGCGGTTTGTAACATTCCTCTAGCTAAGCAGGGTTATATAAACCTTTGTGGTATGTGATATGTCTACGACAGTTTGCAATGGACAGCCGCACAAATTTAATAGTCAAATTTAACCAGAAGTTTACTTAATGCAAACATTTGCTTTACTTATCACAGCAACATCCATTGGAATTTATTGATTTTGGTCAGACTTTTCGCTACCATGAATGCTACAGTTTTGGGATATTTCGACTCTGACATGCTTGTATCTCAAGAATTTCTTCAGGAAATACATTTTGAAGGCAAAAGTTTGATTAAAAAAAGGCATAAGGCAAGGTCAAGAAGGAATCTAGTTTGTAGCGGAGCTGATACATTTTAAGAGTGACAAAAGAAAAAGTGATTTGATGGCAGGTTTGGTGTGTCTTGCAGCTTAGGGGAAATTACCTCATTAACATGCATGGTTTTGTTTTAAAGTGATTCAGATGACATTGAAACGTTTTTTTCTTTGCAAAAACAACCATGTCAAAACATTCAGTTGAGTGTCATGAGTAAAAGGTGGCAGCCGAATCCCAGGAGCATCTCCCTCGTTAGAACTCGTTAAAATCTCTGCGGTCGTTAGGCCCCGGGGCTCGTTAGGGCCGCTGGAGATGAATGGCGAGGTCTGGCCATGGGAGCGTGGAGGCTGCTGGGAGCCAGCCAAGACACCCTCTCTCACTGAACCCTTTGTCAGGCCTGTCAAAGCCTTCTCATCACACTCAGCTGTTCACTGTAAAACCCACTGATCATTATGAACAGGCCAGAGACACAGAATAACAATGAATGTGGCAAATCCATATTCCCTTGTTCATTTCAAAAAGAAACTACTGGATGAACAGAAAGTTCTCTTCATGCTCTATATATCTCATATTAATGTTGGAGAGATCTGTTGGATTTAACTCTGTATGTGCTTACATGTGTGTGTGTGTGGGGGGGGGGGCTTGCATGACTGTGGCATCAGACTTCAGACTGAGTGAGAGCTAATGTGTCAGTATATGGAATTCAATGATTGTTTCGTCTTTAATGTCACAAGCTGCAGAAGCGAATAGAATGGTACAGCTGTAGAGGAATTCAGAGAAGAAAAATTACAATGCAGCATCTGCATTCATCCATAAAGAATCTCCGCCCCCTCCTCTCCATCAGCACTGACAGCCTCTTCAGCTCACAACATACTGTAGTGCTATGCAGCCCTGCCTTGCTTCCTGTCATGTGTGTATATAGCTTTACATTACAACATCCTCCGTAATATTGACCGGTGGCCAAGGACAACCCAACAAAATGATGACATTATGCAACAGTACGTTTTTATGAAATCATCATCTGGAAACAGACAGCAGAAAGATATGTTTGTCTAAATTATAGCCATACTGATAAGCAAGGCTGATACATTGGCCAAAAGCACATTGCAGATGTATAGGTATGTATATGTTTGATAAATGTTTGAGGCCAAACAAATGTTTGTGATTTTTAAAAAAACTTGCTGTTTTCAAATAGTTTGCCCACCAGAGAGCCATGACTCAATGACAAGTTTATTTTTCGAGTGGAAAATATCCCAATCAGTACATATCTTGGTCACAATGCTTAACAAAACCTTATCAAAATGTTGTTTTAGGTTGTTGACTTATGTGTTTATGTAATAAAATAAATATAAGCTGTGATGTCGTGCCATAGTCATAGGGGGCTTTCACACCTGCACCATTTAGTTTGGTTGAATCTCTCTAGAGTTTATTTTCCCCCTTGGTTTGGACAGGTGTGAATGCAGCAATGTATTTTCGGGTGCGCACCAAAAGTGGACCAAACAAGCGTAGCGAGACCTCCGTAATGAGGTGGTCTCGGTACTCTTTCAATCCAACAGCGGTTCGTTTTCCGACCGACCTCAAACCGCACCAACTAGATAATATCTTAACTTCTTGTTGTTATGGCTAACCTAGTTCCTCATTCAGCAGATATAGAGCCTGTTTCTGGCCATAAGATGAATGTAAGTCCAATATTCACTCTCCCTTTTGCTCAGTTTTGATCTCCACCTAACAGCTAAATGCTGTACTATGTTTACCAGCTAGCCATTAGCTTAACTAAAAGAGGTGAGCCAAAACAGTTAAGCCAAACGATAGGCTGAAAGATGCCAAACTGCTCCACAAAGTCAGTCTCGACAGTTGTCTAGGTTAGTCACTGCGATCGACCACATACGCATTGCACATTTGATCCATTGGTTATATACCAATATTAGCAAGTTCAGCTTCAATGTCCGATTTTTATCCTTTCCTTTTTTCCACAACACAGACTAATTCTGGAGGTCAACAGTAACAATAACTCCTTTAAAGCCACACATCGTTGCAACTGTTACTAAATTAGGCTCATATAATGATGCACTTCCTCATCTGTCTTTAACTTGAATCAAATTTTCTCAGTGTTTTTAGGGCACACTCAGTCTCACTTTCATCAGGCTTAGCCATCAAAGTCAAGTTCCTCTGCTCCTTATCTCTGCATACATATCTCTCTGAGTGCTGAGGGTCACAGTAACAGTCGCCGTCACTTACACTAAGAGATCTGATGGACGCACCTTCAGCATGCATCAACAGCCCTTTCACACGATTGGAGCAGTGCAGATAATAATGACTTTCAGCTCAACAAAGGAGAGGAAAGAAAAGCTAAGTGACATCTTTATACCTATAAAAGCCTGGATGATTGATGCCTGCTTGTGAACATACCGTCCAATGACAGGTAATGTAGATGGCCCCACCTCGGTCTTGTCTTTTATCAGTGTGCTGTCTGTCCAGTGTGTAAATCTCTCTCTACATTACATGATTCATGACTGAATAGTTACATTTATGTATAAAACACAGCGTTGGCCTGAAAGCTTCATAGAGCTGAAAGGGGAACGCCACATCAGTATCAGTTTCCCTGTTTGCCGACAGGGTGTACGAGCTTAAGCCGGTGTGCTTTCATGCAACGGGCTGAACCGGCATTCGTCCTTATGACGTGTTCTAGCCAATTAAATAGCCTAACGTTAGGCTACATCAGTAACCTGTGCCGACGAAGGCGTCACATTAGTGATAAGCAGTGTTGGGCAGTAAGGCGCTACAGAGGCATTACTAGTTTAACTACAGTACATTTCTCAGTGTTGCGTTGTTGGTTTTCTGAATGTTTTCTGAATCTTGTGTGGACCCCCCCCCCCCCAAAATAAAAACTCTTCAGATCCACACGATTCACGTGGATGACATTTTCCCATTCAAAACGGCGATTTCCGCTGAAAAGCGACTAGTTTGCAGGTATGTTTTAGGGATGTCCCAATTAGCTGTTTTTTTGGCCCCGTGATCCCGATATCTGCAGATACAGAGTCCTCAAGCATTTGTGAAGCTCAAGCGCAGCGGAGCTTTCTGCTGCAGCATGAAATAAAACTGTTGAGTATCACTGATGCCACCGCCGTTAACGGACGTGAAATTGGTGTACATTGATGCATAAAACAATAGCTTCGTGACTACTTTTGTCATGTTGCTGTAGCTTGTTACATTTCTTTGGGAGGTAATGTCAGCTTTAGTGTGGTGAAGCTTCATTTAATGTAAAGTAACTGGTAGCTTAGCTCACTACACTTTCCGAGTTGCCCAACACTGGTAATCAGCAACATTAACAATGCTGCTATTGTCTGACAGGCTAAACGCAATTTATTGTTGACTCTGAGCTGAGAAAGGCGCCATAAAGGGTATCAAATTTCAGTAGAGGTGCGAGGCGAGAACGGCGCACGTTGTGTTTGTTTACTAGAAAGTTTGTGTGCTTTTTGGGGTGACAAGACGAGACATGACAAAACTGAAACTGTGCCTATGCCACTGAAAGAGACAACGCAATGAGTAAACACTGCAGGAAAAAAGAATTCACCGCACCACCAACCTTCTGATTGGTAGACGACCACTCTACCACCTAATGGTAAAATGTGGTATACTGGTACGGTCAGTTGTTTGACTTAATATCAAACTGGTTTAAACATTTTTACACTGGCCAAACTCTAATGGTTAGCACTACTCAGGTTGTAAAAACGGCGTAATGTTTAATTGTATGATGTTGTCTGTGCCACTGGAAGCTTTCTAAAGTCTGTGTTGCAATTGAAGGCATGGATAGTTTACCATGCAGGCAGCATTATGGGAAGTGTAGTATCCAGTGTTTTGGAGCTTAACATATACAAGGGACCAAAATGAGGTTATCTCAGCCTCTGCTGCTTTGACTTTGACCTTTTTGCAAAGTTGCAAACTCACGGAAGCTAAATTTCTGGAGTCCGCTTTCCCATAAACCAATATTCTGTCACAGTTCAGTTTGGATGGGTCAAAATCCAAATGGTTGTAGCTGTGTCTGAAAAAAATGCTGGTATCCTTTCCTTCTCATCTTTCATCTTTCATTCCTGCTGTGATACAGTAGCATGACACGTAGCAACAAATTAAATGTGTACATTCATGGCTACCCATTCTGCCATATTACATGACATTCATAAGTACTGTTTAGCTGATAACATGATCCTGACATCCCATTGGGCAGATGTTTCACTGATAGGGCATCTAGGATCTCTGGCCTTGCTGTGCAGAGACACAACAACACACAGATGGTTTTCTTTTCCCCCTCATCATTAGGTTTAGATTGGAATTAGCTGCTGCATTTCATTAATTATGCAGCGAGGCAGCCTCTGTCTCCTCATCTGCATGCTGATCCTTTCCCCTTTGAAACAAAGTGCCAGCCGATGTGACGATTAAGAGTTTTACTCAGCATGGTGGAGGAAATCATGACTCCGCTTATATTACATAATGCATAATGCTTTTTTCAAGTAAGATTAAGTTATACTCCGATATCAAATTGATATTGATACTGATATTTATTTCGGCTCCCATGTTACCAGGTTGGAGCTTTCACACTGCCTGCGTGACACGCACGTCTCAGCAAACGCGTGCATGCTAGAAATAGAACCGACGCCTATTTTTCACGCGACAAGCAAGCGTGTTGGAAGCGTTTCCAGGCAAAATAGAATACAAAAAGATGTTTATATGTCATTTTGACACAAATACATTTAATAAATGACATTTTGATGTTTGAAAGTCTCTAGGTTTTGACATAAATGCAGATATAAATGTAATTTAAAAAAATTATTCTCTTATTATTCTTATATTTTTAAATATTGCACCTGTCAATACAGAACGAAATATTCTGTAGCCTATTTTGCCGTCAATACTGCCAACGTTGTCTTTTCTGTAATCAAATCAGTATATAGGGTTGAATAGCACGCTATTATTTCATTTTATCAATGGGAAACATACATGTGTACAGACAAGGCTAGCAGCAGCAGCGCCGTGTCACACGTTTCTGGTGTGAAAAGACAAAAAACGCCACGCAGCCGCCGCACAACTGACACGCAACAGAAACGCCACGCTCACGCCATGTAGCCAGGGTGAAAAAGGCCTAACGTAATTTTAACCCAAACCACAATCTTTTTTCTAAACATAACTAAGTAGTTTTTGTGCCTAAATCTAACCAAACTGTGAATGTTTGAAAACGTTAAATATTGTTTAGATCTGCAATCGTTACATTCTCTGGTTTATGTATGGAAAGTATGGAAAACGATCCTGTGGGTCGTATTACCTGCTAGTGCTAGGGGCATAATTTATTTATTTACCGTATCGTATGGTTTGGAGGACTTGTTGGAAGAAACCAGTGTTGACTGTTGGTAGGGGGACAGTTTCCCAAAGTGATCAATAGCAGAGATGGGCCAACTCTGCTAAAATTCTAATCATGTAATACAAAACAAGGTGTTATGTAACCACATATGTGTCACATATTTGATGACTGGGGGGGCTGATGAGGAACAGGTGAAACACATCAGGCAGTCCCAAAGGTGGGAAAACACAAGGCAGGAAGTCAAGCCAGACATGGACACATGAGAAGTAGCTTTACAAAATAAAACAGGAAACTAAAGCAAACCCAGGTTCATGATAACAGGATTGTTGTCTTTGAGTTTAACAGCAAATTATCATCGTCTGGTAGCCCTGTACGAAGAATGAATTACTTAGACAAGACCAAGTTGGAAAAAGTCAGATATAGTATAAGCAAAGTGGGAGTGTATACAGGCCAAGTTTAACACGGCAGTATTCAATTCCTTTGAGTATTTGAAAGGATGGCTGTAAGCTCTTCCTATGTACAGTAAATGTATCTGAATCACTGTAATGGTGCGGTTGACTACAGAGCAGACAAAAGATGGCACCATTCTTTCTGGGAGACATTGAGATAGATAATATAGTATTTTTCTCTGTGGGATATACATCCATCCCCAACTTTGATAAAAATTAGTTTGATCCTCTTTATTGAAAACTCCCAGCCAGTCGATTATGCATATGAAGCACTGTGAAATTAGCCCCTTTTGTTTGGTTCTTGTGTTTTCTTTTAACGTGTGAATTGGCTCGATTATACAACAAAAAAAATCGAGCTAATCCTCACGTCCCTCTCTGCCTGCCTCCACCCGTCCTCTCTCTCCCTCTGCCTTCATTGCTGGATTTCCTCTGTTTTTCTGTCTTGCTGTGGGGGAAACAAAGGGAACAAAAGAGCGAGAGGAGACAGTAAGCTTCTCATCCTCTGTAGTGAGTGGTGGAGTGGAGCTCTCAATGGAGTGCTGGGCAGACTGGGTGGACTGGTGGTGCTCTGAGAACTAGGCCAGAGGACTGTTGACAGCACCCCAGAGTCCGGAGTCGGGACCAGATGAAACGGAGGATTACTGGAAGATAGATTGTAAGGGGAAAAGGGACAAAAACAGTCAATGTATTGCTCAGTCTCAGGGATGAGGGATAATTATTGAAGGGATAGGATAAGATGGCGGGGTCCCTGTACACAGTGGGATTTAAGGCAGGGATCAAGTGGAGGGTAAAGCATAGTTTACCTACTTTTTGTTTTTATACACACACAAAAGAACAAGTTTGAACCCATTTGATACAACTAAGCAATATTACACAAGAGGGTTTGATTTAACGTCATTATTGTCATGACAGTGATGCGGCTAGGACCGAGGCGCTTGCGCCTGTCCCATTAAGATGGTTCTTACTATATATGCCTGGAACACTGACACAGATCTATCTTTTCATATACAGATATTTATTGTGTTGAAAACATGTGGACAAATTGGCAAAACACCAACCCAAGTAATGTTTTTCTGTTAGAACTGGACTAGATCTAGTAGCACAGACAACTTATTCTGAAATGTACAATGGTAGTCACTGCTAAGTCATGTTGTGACTAGGTTATCAGTCTGTAAATAATTGGAGTACAAAGCAAGCAAAACAGTCAAAGGGTTCAATTGCTGATTGCCAGGGATCATCAGCGGGGGGTCAGAGCTTTTAAACCTTATTTAACACTACTAAGGGTGGAGAGAGGCAGGGATAGCGGAACAAAACAGTGATGGTGGGGTAAAAGAGGGATGGTGGAGAGGAAATAAAAGCTATCAATCAAAGATAGTGGGACTGTAACTGGAAGGAAGGAAGGAGGAAGAAAAAAAACTTTTTCTACGGTTAGAACAGAACACAACCAGACCAAAAGTGTATATGCTGCCAGGCGCCTCCCACGTTCAACCTTCTGTCCGAATGCAGTTTGCCGCTTGCCTTTATGGCTGTTTAAGTTTTAGGTGTATGAGTCAAATAGAAGCTCAAATATATGATTTCAACTGTCTCCAGCTTGCCTCATTCAGTGTGGCTTTCTCCTGACAGAAGCAGCAATAAAGTAGTGGACTGTATAATATTAATGGAAAATGCATCCGGTTCGGCGAAGTGCTGCAAGTGCGGAAGTGCCTTAAAGCTGCATTCTATCTGAATTCCAGCAGGGGGCGACACGTGCGGTTGCAAAAGGAGGTCGGTTTCTGTAGAAGTCTATGAGAAAGTGACCCGCTTCTCACTTGATTTATTACCTCAGTAAACATTTTTATAATGAGTTTATGGTCTCAATCGCTAGTTTTCTAATCGCTAGTCTTCTGCAACACAGAATGATCATTTTTTGAATTATGGTCTCGTTGATTTTAAAATCGTCAATAAATCAGGGGTTGTTTTAGGGCGTGGCTATGATGTGATTGCCAGTGAAAGTGTGTAACGTAACTTAGAGTATAAGCAGCCCCTCCCTCACTCCTCCCTCTCGTCTAAAATTGTCACATCCTAAACCAGGATGGCTGCGCCCGTAACGGCAAACTCGATGACTCATAGCAGATCTCCACAAACCAATGGGTGACGTCACACATTCAATTCAGTTCAATTTTATTTATAGTATCAAATCATAACAAGAGTTATTTCAAGACAGTTTACAGATAGAGTAGGTCTAGACCACACTCTATAATATACAAGGACCCAACAATTCTAGTAATTCCCCCAAGAGCAAGCATTCAGTGGTGAGGAAAAACTCTTTTTAGGAAGAAACCTGGGACAGACCCAGGCTCTTGGTAGGCGGTGTCTGACGGTGGCAATAACATTCACAATAAAGATAATGGAACAGTGACTAGAAATAGTAGTTGTAGTAGTTCATGGCATAGCAGGGCACTGCAGGGTGTTACAGGACGTAGCAGGGGACAGCAGAGCATAGCAGGGCATAGCAGGGCATAGCAGAATGTAGCAGGACACTGCAGGGCACCGCAGAGCGTAGCAGGGTGTAACAGGGCATAGCAGGGTGTGCAGCAGGACCACGGCGACAGCTGCAACCATGATTTTGGTGCCACCCTAATCCAAGGAAACATGCTGGCCGAAAAAATAAAACATGAGGACTCCGGGGAATAAGCTCCCCAGAGCTAGGTCAATAACAAGCATTTCTGGGACATGTATGCACACAGATGGAAAGAAAGAGGAGAGAGAAGCTCAATGTGTCAAAGGAAGTCCCCCGGCAGTCTAAAACTATAACAGCATAATTTAGAGAGACAGGTTAAGGAGAGGAGCCTGGTCGGGCTAGAATTCTCCCCAACCAGATGGGGCTGTACTGGCCTGTGTCCCTCTACTTTGATTATATCATTGATTATATGATAGATGAATCTAACGACTATGACGAGAAGCATGTGGGCCGGGCTAGGTGGACGCTGCAACTCCTCACTCCCTAACTATAGACTTTATTGAAGAGGAGAGTTTTAAGTTTGTCTGCCCCCGGAACTCAGACTGGGAGCTGGTTCCACAGGAGAGGAGCCTGGTAGCTGAAGACTCTGGCTCCCATTCTACTTTTAGAGACTCTAGGAACCACAAGTAGCTCTGAGTTCTGGGAGCGCAGTGCTCTAGTGGGGCAATAAGGTACTAAGAGCTCTTCTAGATAGGATGGTGCTTGACCATTTAGAGCTTTGTAGGTCAGGAGAAGGATTTTAAATTCAATCTTGGATTTTACAGGAAGCCAATGCAGAGAAGCTAATACAGGAGAAATATGGTCCCTTTTCTTAGTTCTTGTCAGAACACACGCTGCAGCATTCTGGATCAGCTGGAGAGTCTTAAGGGACTTATTTGAGCATCCTGATAATAAGAAATTACAATAGTCCAGCCTGGAAACAAATGCATGGACTAGTTTTTCAGCATCGCTCTGAGACAGGATGTTCCTAATTTTTGCAATGTTTCGAAGGTGAAAAAAGGCGGTTGTTGAGGTTTGTTTTAAGTGGGCGTTAAAGGATATATCCTGATCAAAAATAACTCCTAAATTTCTGACAGTAGTGCTGGAGGCCAGGGCAATACCATCCAGAGTAATTATATCTTTGGATAATGAGGTTCGGAGGTGTTTAGGGCCTAGCACAATCACTTCAGTTTTGTCTGAGTTTTACATCAGAAAATTGTAGGTCATCCATGATTTTATATCTTTGATGCATGCTTGAACACATGCGCTGTACATTAATATACAGTCTATGAGTGGAAGGAAGGGAGGGTATAAAGGAAGAAGGAAAGGTGAAGTATGCAAAGCTGTAAATCTTTATAACCATGAATGTATAACAAAAACATTGTAATTGTGTCTGCATGCGCGTGTGTGTGTGTGTGTGTGTGTGTGTGTGTGTATGTGCTTAAGAGGTAATCATGCATGCCCTGTGTTTTTTTTTTTTTTGGTGACACAGGAAGTGATGATGTAATATTATACAATCCAAAAGCTTTTTCTCACACTCACTGTCTCCTGCTCTGTCTCTCACACACTGATGTATTTGCCCCTCGGCCACCGTGATATTCCCAGTCCTACAATCATGTGAGCGCAGTGGTTATGGTTGCGGTCTTTGAGCTCTCTGGTGGAGACAAACACACACCCACACACACACATTAATGGAGTGAGGAGTTTGCAGGCTGAGAGCTTTGTAACCTTCTTGAATGCAAAACTGATTTCAGAGGAATTCACAAATCAGATCTTTGACCTGGGACAGACAAGTCAACTGTCTGTAAGATTATTCCCCAATTTCACCACACACAGACCTTTAAAAATTCATCAAAGGGGTACTGAAAGGAGAAGTACCACATGTATAATAATTAAAGAACGTGACACTTACTAAACACTTACTAAACTAGGGATGCACTAAATCCAGGATTCGGGTTCAGATTTGGCCGAATATTGGGCTTTTTGACGGGGTTCGGTTTCTGCCGAACCTTAGAATTTCTTTCCACCGAACCGAACCCTACGCTTGCACCTACGCGAGCTACGCTGGTCGACGTAATGACGGCGCCGTTGATTACGGGAAGGTGTTTACGTAGGTGGAGCGTTCAATGCAGTAGGTTGTGAGAAAGTGAAAATGGAACTCGTGAGCAGAAAAAGTTGTTGTTTGGCGGTACTTTCAGTCTAAAGAAGGCCATTCAAGTCCAGCTACATGTTCAATTTGCAATACTGATTTGTCCGGTGGTGGCGAGGACCCTAAACAATACACAACATGGCCGCTGTTACAACATTTTGTATGAAACATCGGAAAGAATACGAGTTGTGCATGAAGGAATCTACAGACAGCAGCCAAAATGCAGCAACTTCAGGTACGGCAAAGGAAGGACAGTCACTGTTTACTTCATTCATGTGTTTACTGTGTTCATGGACTGAGGATGGGAGGAGGATTCGGTATTTGGTTTCGGGTTCGGCAGAATCTTAACCAGTGGATTCGGTATTGGCCGAACCCCAAAAATCTGGATTCAGTGCATCCCTATATAAAACACCAGAGGTGAACATTTACAGCAAGTTCTGTGTTCATGTTAGTTTATAATGATTCCATAGACAGCCAAAATCCTGATGCCATTTCCAGGGTTTCCTCTGTTCCACTGGCATCTGCATCTAGATGCAATCTCTCAATACATTTCAATTCTTTCATCACTCGTATGAGAAAGTCAAAGGTTTCCTGGTGTTTACCATCTATAATCCATCTACTGCAGCACTTTATATTAGAATTTATTTTGTGATTTCATTTGTGAATTTAATTTCATTATTTTCAATAAAGGTCCTTGGTATGTGTCTGAGTAGTAAAAAGAATCATAAGTACCCTGTTTAGTGTCAAAATGTTGAGCAAAAACAGTCACGCTTAAAAAAAACAGTCTTAATGCTTAGACAAGTCAAATCTGACCAGAACACAAATACAGACAAAGACACACACACACACACACACACACACACACACACACACACACACACACACACACACACACACACAGCCACACACAGGCCCGATTTTCATGAAATTTAGTGTGCCAAGGAAGAACCCATTACATTTTGGAGGGGATCCGAATTATGGGGCGGATACACAAATTATTTTCACTTTCGTAAACTTTTCGTTAACAATGCAAGATAGGGTGTTTGGCCTTCGTGGAGGTCTGTGCTGCCGAGTGCCATTCTAATTTCTTACTGACTATAGAGTAAGATCGCTGTGGGATCTTTTTAATATGCATTGCTAACATGCACACTAGAAATAACATATGTAAATTCAATATTATTAACATTTACACATTACAACATACAGTACCCCCTGCAACGACATGAGTGAGTTTAGCAGGTGACTGTTACAGTAACTTGGGTTAGGGTTAAAGTGAAACGTTTCAGGTATAATCATCCATTAGAGTACAGTACCTCGCAGCAGCACACTAACACAGTGTGTGTGTGTTTGTGTGTGTGTGTGTGTGGGGGGAAGCCATGTAAAGGAACAGGAAGCCATAACACACACATACATCATTATCACTTGGTCACCAGGCTCTTTACAGGATTGAAATACCCGAAATATGCTAATGAGATGCAGGGCTGCTACACTGTGTATGTATGAGTGTGTGTCTGTCTGTGCAAGGAGGAGGACGTAGGGCACTTCAAACAACTGTGTGTGTGTGTGTGTGTGTGTGTGTGTGGATTGTGGAGGGGGTAGCTTTTGGTACCAAGGGGAAATAGGACTGTGATTTCAGACCAAATTAAGCCACATCAAACAGGCCAGATCAAAGAGTATACAGCCCCTTACAGTCTGTGCCAGTCTGACGTGGACAGGATGCCCCACCCCCCAGCACCCGCACACACACACACACACACACACACACACACACACACACACACACACACACACACACAAACACACACATTTCCTTCCTACTGTCCTCCTTCGTTTTGGTTTTTCATTGTTCTCTGCATTTCCTGAAGTTTCTTTTGTCATACTGGCCTGTATCTTTCTGTTCCTGTGAAGATACATGGACTTCATACTGATATAAATACACCCCCACCCCCATCCATCCCCCTCCCCCCCGACCACCACCCTTATGCACACAATTTACAGGCATTTAACAGGGTTATAGGTTAACCTGGATCAAGTATAATGTAATATGTGCTGAGTCTGGGTGTGTGTGATAGAGCAGTCATCCAGTCTACAGAAAGGGGGGAGAAGATGGGGGTGCAGCATCCATTAGAGACACAGCAGCTTTGCATTGTGTTAGCAATCCTGGCTGCTCTAGTCAGACCCTTTGATGCTGCGCGATGCCAGTGGCTGTCAAGTGATCTTAATGTGTGTTTGTGTGTGTGTGTGTGTGTGTGTGTGTGTGTTTTGGTAGAAGGATTAGATGGCTGCATAAGGAGGAGAGGAGGGGTGGCTGCTGATTTTAGGGATGAAGGAAAAGGTGGTGAGAGGGTGAAAAAAGGGGGAGGTGTAGGGTGCTGATGTAGCAGAGAGTGGGGTAGGGGTATGTGTGTGTGCTTTTGAGGAAAGACAATAGGGAATTGGATTGATGACGGAACTGAAAAAAGGCACATTTCAACCTGCAGAGGTACAGGAGGATAACAAAGAGTGTGATCTGCTGAAATGTCTGTATTGAGGCATTTTAATTTGAAAATAAAAAAAAAGATTGTTTCCTCATCTAAATAACTCTATATTGTTATTTATGTCATTTGATACTGAGCCATTAACTGTTATCCAGTGCAATTCAAAAAGTACACAAATATCAGCAAAGTCTACTGAAAGCATAAAAAATAAATAAAACCAGTCACGATTTAGAATAGTCTCTTCGTACTGTTATTTTGTCATATATTATAATATTGTTTCTTTTATTACTGATGCCCTAACATGTAAGCAGCATTTACAACTGGATGGGACAGAGCACATTTTAAGGGCTGCAACTAATTATGTAATAACTAAGTACTTCAATTGTACTTAAGTACAGTACTTGAGTAAATGTACCCAGCAACTTTACTGTGGATGTCCCATCAGTATTGATGGTATATGTAGTCCATTGAAGAAATTAATCTCCCAGTGTGTGCTATATTGACAGAGAAAGCGACTTCTCCTGCTTGCAGAGCCGTGGCAGCTGTGCCTACATATCCCAGGATGCATTGCACATGAGCACGAACTTTACTAAGCTCTCTTAGCTTTTAACACTGTATAGGATTCTCATCCATAACATTCCCTCGCGGATGGAAACGTGGCTAGTTTGCAATACGAGGGAAGAGAGCAAGGACGTTTGTTAATGGCACTGCCCCCCCCAGCTACCAAAGTCCTCCAGTCCCGTCACTGGAGGACGGAAGTAGGGCAGATTTCGCAGCTGCGGCCGGCTGAGCCCCAGAGACACAGAGACCATTGGAAAGAACTGCATGCTTCTTTTACGTATCCCTCATTCAGATAGATAGAGAGAAGGTTGAAAATCGCCAAATTGTCCCTTTAATTCCAAACCAGTGTCATTTTAGTTCCTTCCTGAAAATTTAACCCACATGTATTTATATTTGAAGTATCTCCCTCCTGGCAAAGAGTGGATTGAGGTTTGGGCATGCCAGATTCGTTGCTTATCAATATGTAATATCTGTCTATATTAATGTGCGTTGTTGTCTGTGTGTTGCCAGTGCTCCTATCCTGTGTGGGAGGACTTCAGCGCCAAGGCCACCAAGCTGCATTCCCAGCTCCGGTAAGTTTCTTTAACAACAAAACAATAAATCCATGAATAGTCTTTTCAAACTGTAACACTGTTTTCACTATTGAGCAAAAATAACAGGATGCTGCATTGGATGAAAGAACTTTGGGAAAAGAAAATCTGACGTCAGACACTGTATTGTGTTTTGATACTGATGCCAGTATTTCTTTAACCAAAGTTTCTATTCCTTAAATTGGCAAGAATTCTGTGATTTCCATAGATTTTCGTGATTTTGGTGGATAACACTGATAGCAACTGGATGTAGCAACATGCTAATACATAAAATCTACTATTTGTTTTTAAAATGGACCAAATCAAATATGCCATCGCTACATTACCAGTGCAAAACCTGACCATAGAATATGCAATTTCTAATTATAATAACATTTTATCTAAAGTAATTAGTGTTTTGTGTTCATCTAGAACCACTGTTCTGGCTGCCGTGGCCTTTCTGGATGCCTTTCAGAAGGTGGCAGACATGGCTACCAACACCAGAGGTAGGATAACAGCGTGTGTGTGTGTGTGTGTGTGTGTGTGTGTGTGTGTGTGTGTGTGTGTATGCCAAAGAGAGAACCAGTTCCCAGCTCAGAAGACAATAAGCCCTGTGCACTGTTACCCTTTGCAAATGCTGTGTTGTGTTTTGCTGTTTGGAAGCTCCCTCCACATGGCAGCACTATTAGAAATCTCATTATGTTGTTGAGATATTATCAACCATGCAGCCTGCTAAATTCTCCTTTTACTGATGAAAGTCTTTCCAACAGCCTAAAGGTACACTTTGTACCAAAACTTCAAAGCAATTGCACTGCATTGTTTACAGAGACAAAAGAAATGATGGCGGTATCTCGTAGAGGTCAATAAAAGCTCTTTCTGCAGCAGGATATATTTTGTTAGACTTCCCAATGCAATAGGATGATAAGTTTTCCATTCTACAGATAGTTGTAAACAACATGTCTTTTGGAGGCAGATACCCATGTTTTTTGATAGTTTATGGCAGTCTGTCATATCTTTCAATTTGACTATTCATAAAATAGAGCAGAGGAATCCTCAATTCTCTCTTTCCATCATAGGTTTAATATTGTCAGGCTTCTGTGCTTTTAATCCGTGGTTGTCTCGGTTAGCATTATATTTGCGGCTTTTTCTCACTGTAATTCCATGTTTCATGTTAGCTAGCCAGAGCAAGGCACGCAATAGGCATGCAATACCGTGTTATTGACAAGTCAACCACAGGGGATGGCAAGCAACCGCCACAACTGCTATGTTCACATGTTTTCACGAGGCAAGGCCCTTCTTTTTTACACTTCTATGGATGCATTTTAAATGAATCCATAAATGAAAACAAGAGTTAAGATTGTATTTCTCTTTTAAAATTGGGCATTTAGTTGGGCTCCGGTTTTTCATTTTCCTCGTCCCAGTGATTGACACATTGGGTGATGCGGTTGAATGTGCCTTGGATGGAGCATGCTGGATGTGTTTCCATTCACATCCCCTAGGCCTACAACTGCGGAGCAACACCAGCACACTGTCGTCGTCTTATACGACACTCTGTCTCTGTTGCTGTTGTAGCTGCAGGCTGGTCACCCAGCTCTGGCGTTTCATTCACGCTCGCCATAGCGTCACTGACTCGCACTCCAATCAGCTGGTTGTGCTAACGTCAGCACCTGTTGCTAATAGCGGACAGCTAAAAGATTCCAGGTGGAACTCACGCTTGTGAAATGTGGCTCTGCATTACATGCATCAATCTACATACCGCATAGATATGCACTAATACTGCATATAGCTCTGTTGAGCCACACTAAATCAACACGGGGAAATTCCTTGACCGCGACAGCCCTTTAAAAAGTGTGGAACATGCACAAGGGTGGTGTACAAATGTACCTTTTTAAAACAATCGTTTGACTATTTTTTTTTAGCAACATTGCACATCCTGGATTGTTTGATCATTTGAATGCAAAGCTCAACACGGTGTTCTCTGAGCTACACTCAGCCAAACAAACTCACTGAACTTTACACAATTATAGTCAATGGTTTGTATCTAGTGTTTTTGGCTTGACACTCTTGATATTCCCTGCGTAGGCTTAGGCCCTAGTTTTAAATCGAGTGTGGGCTGAGAGCTGAGAGGGTCAGACAAACATTCACCGCCCACCAAAGGCCATCTGAATACTATCGTACCACTGAGGGAAGAGAGAGAGGGAAACGAGGAAGGCTACCGTGGCTGTAACACAGGGAATTTCTCCTCCTGTTGTGACTTAATAGGTGCAGCTGCCAGACAGTGTGTGATGCGGATGTGTGTGTTTGTGCGGCCCCAGGTGGCATCCTACAGAGGAGGATACAGGGAAGCGGCTTGTGCTGCTTTTACAGGCCAGACAGGAAATCACCAAGCTCTGTCAGCTCATTACACATGCCGCTACCACTGCCACACACACACACACACACACACACACACACACACACACACACACACACACACACACACAGAGGCAAAAATATAACATAAATGATGTTGGCACGAAGATGAAGACCGTGCATCAGAGGCTCTTTGTACTTTCTGTACTGATGAGTCATTCCTGCTGGAGTCCATTTGTCAAAATGCTGTACAATCGCTGCTCTTTCTCAGTGTGTGATGTTCTCTAATGGATTTGTTAAATGGATGGAGGCAATAGACGGCGCCAATAATGATGCTCTCTGTCTTCCTGCCATTTTCTATATCAATGTGCCACTTCTTACCGCGTGTGTGTATGTGTGTGTGAAACAAGCCCAACGGGTACTGATGATCCTGTGCTCCGCTCTTGTACCGACAGTCCCATTGATGAGCCTCCGTGGGCTGCTCCATTCAGTGTGACAACGGAATTTTATGTAAACCAAAGTGTTTTCATCAGCTGAATGGAAATAATAAAAACTGTCTCCTTGAACAGGTAATATTCCTTGGAGTTAGGGTTAGAGTTTTCCAGATTCTTACAGTCCACTGTATTTGCTCAATATTTTAGTTTATGACCAAATACCTGAGAAACTAAGGACATTCCCATGAGCCTCTACTGTACTAAGCACAGCATCAGTGGGCTGCTAGCATGACCGTACACTGATATGAACACCAGCAACTTTCAGATAGAAGAAAAATATAGGGGATATACAGAAAATCCTGGACTGCAGGCCTACGATTATGTGTCTCATAGTAATTATTTAAACTCTTTTCTGTATGATTATTTAAAATGATGTGCAAAGTGATAGCACACATATCGAACAAGGCTGTATACTGCATCACATACTCTGTCAGTGGGTTTTTGCTCTGCTGGATCAGGGCCATGCCTTGTTTTCTGCTGGGTCCCTAATGTTTAGACACCAGATAACATTCAGTTGTCCTCTCAAGCTGATGAAGTTAAAGAACGGAGCCATGGAGGGTGAGAGACACAGTTTTTCTTGTGTATTTGGGATGGTGTTGTGTGTGTATATGTGTGTGTGTGTGTGTGTGTGTGTGTGTGTGTGTGTGTGTGTGTGTGTGAGAGAGAGATTTTAGCAAGTGGGTGAAATCCAGCAGGAGGAAATGTGCTTTGTGTTTGTGAATTCCCTGGTGAGTGCACTTTCAGATGTGTTCTCCACTCTTATAGCCCAAACATTCACTTTCTCCAGGGCGAACTGGCCGCATGTGTGTGTGTGTTTGTGCACATATGCATGGGTGCATATGTGTCAGTGTGATGTTTCCTATGTTAAATACCATGTTTAATGGCACTATTTTTTTTAAGATTCTTTTTTGGCTTTTATTGCCTTTATTGACAGGACAGATTAAGTAAGGGAAGTGGTAGAGAGATGGGGATGACATGCAGCAAAGGGCCGCAGGTCTGAACCCAACCCGCGGCCGCTGCAACAAGGACTGAGCTAACCAAGAGCCCCATTAATGGAACTATTTAACAAGTGAAAAGACGCACACAGACACGCACACAGACACGAGGAATAGAACTACAGCGTTATTTGTTTGTTCCAACATTCTGTTTCACTTTAAGCATTTTAAACATAAGTGGTTTCTTGTCACTTTCCTTTATGCCTTTATTCCTTTATGGAAACAGTTTGAGAAATGTCTATTAAAAAGCTGAAACCACATCAAAGAGCTGCTGTTACATCAGTAGTTAGCCAGTATTTATTGGCCTTACTGGCCTTTTTGATGAGCGATGATTGAGTTTGACCACAGACTCTGTTGCGTCTCTCTGGTCAGATGATCCTATTTACATAAATCTGGAACAGGCACATTCATAATGAAAATAAAGACATTCTAACTTGGGTTACAGTTTGTTTGACCATTTCTCGTTTGAGTGGCTTTTCTCAGTTTGCTCACCAACCCCAGAGCTGTGTTCGATATGACAACGTGACATACGCAGGAACCACACACTGCTCGTACTATGTGGTTAAAAATGCCTTAAGACATTTCTTTGATCAGGCCTGCATAGGCAAATATATGGAGAAAGGAAAGTTTATCGGTGTTTTAAGCCCCCAACGTCTCCTTCCAGGCAGCACTGCCTGTCTTGTCCTTGTCTGGAGCACGGTGTGATGCTGAGGAAAGAACAGGCGCTCCTTTACTGAGATAACTGACGACATTGACTCTTTATTATGACTATAGAGTTTTATCACATTCTACGTTGTATTACAAAAGCTGTTGTAGAAAGCTTATTCGTCAGTCATATTTTGTGCTTTGCTGTGAGTGCTTGAATTTGATTCTACTCTACTCTACTTTACTGCAAATAAACAAACTTTGATATAACTTCAGTGGTTCCGTCTATCCTTTGATTATTCTAACAGTTAGGGTTAGGGTTAAGGTTAGGGTTAGGTGCCTTGAAGTCAACGGTCGCAGCGCTGCCTGGAAGGAGACGTTGGGGGCTTAAAACACCATCCTGAGAGAGTTGGTAAAACAGTTGAAGGAAATCTTTATAAAATTGTTCATTTGTGCCAAACCAGCCATATATTGTGCATTTATTGGCTGATTATATTTGCCACTTTCTGTCATCACCCTCTTTCTCTTCAGCCATTGCAGTGATAGCCAGCATATCATTCACGGCGTGGACTTGATGACAATTCAATGACTTGTAAGCTATTGGATATTTGGCAACATCCTCATGAACTTTGTTTATCCTTATGTGTCCCAGTACCCTTACACCTTTGAGGTAGACGTCTTGTGACTCTAATTCATCTCATCGCACTAATGGCAGTGAGGCCATTTTTTTTTTAAATGTATATCATTGCTCAGTGTTTGTCTGATCAATATGTTTGTGTTGCTACAGCAGGTGCATCATATTTCTTCTTTGGTAGTGAATTTGTAGTTGCTGACAGAGGTCTTTTTTTTTTTTTTTTTTTAAAAAATTTTAAATTTTTTTTTTTTTTTTTTTTTTTTTTTTTTTTTTTTTTTTTTTTTTTATATAAAAAAAAACCTCCTCTTTTCATATATAAAGATAAAGATAGGTTTCAGCTTTAAATATGTAAAGTTAAGTCAGCACCATGGATAGCCAATGCTTGGAGCTGTCTGTGTGTGTGTGTGTGTGTGTGTGTGTGTGTGGGTATTAAGTGCTGGTCAGGGAAACATTTGAAAAATGAATGTCCGTAGAAAAACACTTCTGTTTTTACTGTTTTACTCATCAACTCCTCTCTCTTTATTACCATGGGGACAATAACATTGTTGTTTATGATGATGATGATGATGATGATAAACCTCGTTATATCCCTCACCCCCTTTCTCTCTCTCTTTTCGTCTCCACACACACTCTCTGCAGTAGCTGCAGCAGTAAAACCTGGGTCAATCCCAGGACTCTCACTATTCCCTCTTGGAACAAGGGACAGCTGTAAAGTGTGTGTGTGTGTGTGTGTGTGTGTGTGTGTGTGTGTGTGTGTGTGTGTGTGTGTGTGTGTGTGTGTGGTGATGAGGATGATGATCTGATGGTACAGAATAGCTAGCGTTTATTGCCAGGCTTCTTGGCTGCATCTGAATGCAAGGTTTCATAATGAATATCATAAATCTTATTCTCACACACACACACACACACACACACCACACACACAACACACACACACACACACACACACACGCTCCTACATATACACAGACAGTCGCCCTTCAATCTGGAGACCCTCTAACCTCCATTGTTTTATCTCTAACACAATGGCAACTGACATTGACTGCGTTTTTAAAGACGAAATGAGAATACACGTTTTTTTCAGCTCAAGGTCATGGCCACCCCAAAGCGAGTAAATATGACAACACTGTTTATGGGTGTTTCTCAGGATGTCTTCTTAACACTTTCATGAAATGCAGAAACCAAATGCTTACTCCATTTCATGTATGTTAAATTTAGCTTAAGGCTAATTTATACTCCCTTTATGTATGAAAATAGACGTATTTCGAACGTTCAAACATGTATATTAAAACATAACGTGTTTCATCCTTCATTAGGGCTTAACTGAGTTAAAACTGTTCTAAGTCCAGCCTCAAATGCCAAAACAATAGGAAAACTACTAAATATCTTGTTCCTCCATCTCTTTCGTTATCAGAGTGCGACTATGTTTAAAATAACGACTTGATTGTGGTTTAGTAATACTACATGTTAGGAGAGACATCTGACTAAATACATCTACGTACAGTCAATGACAACACCTGTGTTGTGCGATTGACTAAATTGCCTTTCAAGCATTTCATCCAGTATTGAGAGCGTTTTAGAAAAACACAATTTTTGGAAGGAAGCCCAAATCTAAGAGTTCTGAATTGGACTACATGTAGCCACACTGCTCCATAGATTTATATTCTTCTGGCTAATGATGCCAACACACACACTTCATGCTTTCTCTATTACACGCTATACACTTGATAATGTGAATGATGTTCATAATACTGTACATTAAAAGAACAAGAGTGATTGTTTTCATAGTAAACAAGAACTGGGCAGAAACAGGACACTTAAATGCAGATGGTGAAAAGGAAAGCGGAGAAAATAGGCTGGAAAACTCATTTCCAACATGTTTATCTTCTTCAGTGAAGCCAAAGGAAGGGAGCTGGGGGACAGGAAGCAATGAAGTTTATAGGAAATGTGGTCTGGATTTTGAGAAACATTACCACTAGTAATACCACTGGTGTGACATAGAGGCTGCCAGTGATCCTGACCCTGGTCTCATGCGTTTCCAGTCATTTTACCAAGGTAGGAATTTTAATTTGAGAACAGTTTATTAGTGTTTTAAACTGCTACACACACATTTAAAACTTGACAAAAAGAGGAATAACACATTGATTTCACGTAAATAGAGAACTTCAGATTTGAGGCACAGTGGCGCGGTGTGGAGAATAATGTGTTTAAATGGTAGTGAAATGATGCAGAGCAACAGTCGAGGATTGTTCAAGACCTCCGAGGAATGGAGTGATGACTTTATGAAAAGACAGAGGTTTGTGCTCGAGAGAGCATTGAGTGTAGCAAGCAATAAAGACAGAAAATGGACAGAAGAGGACTGTTGTGGGGAATTGTGAGGAAGTCTTCAACAGCAGGCCTGTGCCGTCACTGTGGATACGAGCATCAGCTAAGTCACTGGGATAGTGGTTCCCAACCTTTTCTTCAGATGCATCCCCCCAGCCTTGTCAGTTTCATCAACACCATTCATTTTGTGCTGGGGGTTGTTACTGTAAACACTGTTAACTTCATACAGTGGACACATTTTTCATACAGTTAAACTGTTAATGTTTAGTGGGTTTGGTCAAGTTTGCATTCTGTTACTAGCCTACTTGTGGCAGAAGCTAGATCGCGGATGGGCATCTGGCGGCCCCCGGGCCGCATGCAGCCCGCATCCTCACTCAGTGCTGCCCGCGAATCAATTCCCAAATATCAAATTGTTGGTTTCACAGGTACTGGGAGCAAGCGGCCTGTTACATTCCAGTCGGAATTATACTGTCCAGAGTTAGAGGCCACTGCCTCAAAAGGCAAGAGCTTTGTTGCCAAGTAACTGCCGCCTCATCAGGTCTTGACCGGCTAACCTCATCCGCAACGACACACAGCGCGAAGAGAGACATAAACGGCCAAAAAAGAAAACTGGACCAAGAGAATTGTGTCTTCCAGGCAAGATGGGAAACAGATTATCTTTTTACCGAATTCAAAGGCAAACCTATGTGCTTAATGTGCCTGGAAACAAAATCAGAAAATAGTTGTACCATTATTGAATGATGGTTTTTGTCATTGCACTGAAATAATTGGATATCACTTAGGAATGTGGATTTTTGTTTCTGTGTTAAGTTCATTAAATGAGTAGAATCATTACTAAATGCATTTGAATATGAAAAATAGAGATGCTAGTTAAATAAACTTTAGTTGCCGGGATATATTTTGTTATTTTCATTAATTTAGTAGCTATACTTGGCTAATTGAATGATACAGGTTACGGTATCCTACTGGTCAAAGTACACAGTACCAATCTGGCCCTCAGGATAACATTTTTGTGACCCTCTCTATAATCAATGTTGCCCATCCCTGAGCTAGATGTTTCAATCATGTATCTATTAGCTACTTTTAGCTAACTATTTAAACTATGTGTATATTACTTTTAGCTATCTGTGTCAACCATAGCTACTTTTAGCTAACTATTTCAACTATGTATCCATTTCTTTTAGCTAACTGGGTCAACCTTAGATATGTTTAGCTAACTATTTCAACCATGTATGCATTAGCTACTTTTAGCTAACTATTTAAACTATGTGTATATTACTTTTAGCTATCTGTGTCAACCATAGCTACTTTTAGCTAACTATTTCAACTATGTATCCATTTCTTTTAGCTAACTGGGTCAACCTTAGATATGTTTAGCTAACTATTTCAACCATGTATCCATTACTTTGAACTATTTCAACCATGTATCCATTAGCTACTTTTAGCTAAGTATTTCAACTAGGTCTCCATTACTTTTAGCTAACTATTTCAACAACAAACCATTAGCTACTTTTGGCTAACTATTTGATACAATGTATCACAATAAGACTTATTAATAAGTAAACACAATAAAAGAAACAAAAGTTGCTGGAATTTTGCCTTTGCCTTTGTGTGTGTGTGTGTGTGTGTGTGTGTGTGTGTGTGTGTGTGTGTGTGTGTGTGTGTGTGTGTGTCTCTGTGTGTGTTTGTCTGTGTGTGTTCATTCAGTATAATAAAAAGCCTATTCAACACTCCCTCATTAACTAGCTGGCTGCCTGGCAGGGCAATCCATGCTGGCATGCACTGATGACTCCCTGGGTGGGAGGAAGAGAGGTAACACTCAGATGTGAGGCCACTTAAGTTAATACAGCTACACACACAGACACAAACACACATGCACGGATGCAACTCAGCAAGAGTGGTTTCCCTTATTCAGCTTGCATGGCACCCCCCTGCAAAGACCACCTGCTAGTTAATACCACTACTCCCACACACAGAGACACTCCCACACACACACACACACACACACACGCACTTCTGTCATGCATGCATATTAGCTCACAAGCATATGTGTGTGTAAACGTGTATAACCACTGCAAAAGCAATTGTGACCACACACATGCACATACATGCATGGTTCAGCCTGTTAAAATGACATGCAATTGGAACAATAGGCAGTGGGTATTGCCCTAGAAGATCATGCGTAAGATTTATACTAATTTCAGCTGTGCGATATTTTTAAGTTATAAATGACTGTGATGCATGCGTGTCTCCCCCTTTTCTTGCTGTGACTGTGACATGGATCTGCCGTCCCCTTCAGCCAATCACAGACAAGTGGGATCACATTTACGAGCATGGTTGCCAGGCAACAAGCAGAGAGAGAGAGAGAGAGAGAGAAGAGAGAGTGAGTGTGTGAGAAAGAGAGGGAAGTGGTGGCAGAGAAAAAAATAGCCATGTTGTTGCCAAGAGGAGAGGAGAAATCTGAGCAAGATGGCTTAATTGCATTTCACAGAAAACAGTAGCGTGCCGTTCACGGTCAACTGAAGAGGCACTTGATCTGATACAGTAAGATCATGCAACCAAAGTGGTTGAACTGGGGAATGTAGGCTGCCATACATAACTGGGTTAGCATGAGGATTAGTCAGCTAACTGACCTTACCACAACCCCACTGAAGACATTATGACCTATATAATCTAAATGTATAATTGAATTGTCTGCCTTTCTCCATGTTTGTCTCTTTCCAATGTCCAGCAGGGCAGTCAGAGAATCAGCCAATAAGGCAACAGTTTAACTGGATTATCCAAACCATGTTATTATTTGGAGAAAGTGGGTGCCATTGTTGGGCAGTAAAGGGCCGTCCACACTACAACTATGACGAGGACAGTGGTGAACGATATCGATAGGATCACTTTCAGGGCGATTTGATGAACGATAGGAACACTGACAGCCAATCAAAATCAATCCCAATTTACAGGGTGTCACATTTAAACTCTGTATAGGCTATTAATAAAGTGTACTTACATAAATCAGCAACATAATATCTCTCTCTCTCTCTCTCTCTCTCTCTCTCTCTCTCTCTCTCCTTACTGTGCGCATAGACTTTTCAACAGTTGTATTACTCTTATTATTATATCCTTATTATTATTATATTATTAGAATGAAAAACAAACATCCTAACGTACGCATATCCTGGAGCTTTATGAATCGATCAATCGTTTTGTCAGAAAATAGTCAAAAATGCTGTCCACAGCCAAAGATGAGCTCAGTAAGATAGCTTGTCTTATAATCAACTAATGGTCCCGACATTTAAGAAGCATTTTTGCTCGAAAAATGAAAACAACTGTTAATCGTTTATCAAAACAATCAGCAATTCATTTTGTGTCTATCGACTAATTTGGGCATCAGTGATTCTTAAAATATTTTTTTCCCCCCTCTTTAATGTTTTTTGTGAAAGGGCTTTTTTTTTTTAAGAGTTTTTTTTTCAAAAATTACCTTTTTGCCCTCTCTATTTTGTCGAGGACCGGCTATGACGGAGGGGCTGTGTTGTGCACAGCCAACATTTTTGTCTTCTCTTTAATTTATCAATTCTTTTGCTTTTTTATCTCTCACAAATCTCCAACTCCTTTCTCCCTTTATTTTACCTTCATCCATTACTTCTCACTTTCTCCTCCCCTTTCCATCTTTCTTGATAAGATATTCCTGATGTCACAGTGCAGTATTGTCCCAGAGGTCAACAACACAAGACATGCTCGGTTGTGCGCGCGCACGCACACACACACACACACACACACACACACACACACACACACACACACACACACACACACACACACACACACGCACACACAAAGTACATATGCAGTGCACTCCCTCAGTAAGCATGGGAAGCTGAGCTCAGTGAGTCTTGCTGCTCCAAGGCCAAGTCCTGTTTAATGAGACAAGAGGCTGGAGTGAGGAGTGCAATGAATGTAAGAGAGAGAGAGAGAGAGAGAGAGAGAGAGAGAGAGAGAGAGAGAGAGAGAGAGAGAGAGTGTGTGTGTGTGTGTGTGTGTGTGTGTGTGTGTGTGTGCTCAGAGTTAGTGAGAGTTAGGTGTTAATCCGCAGCATTAACAACCATCAGCCAGGCGTGATAACTGGTGTGGCTGATGCTGGCTCAGCTGTACACACACACACACACACACACACACACACACACACACACACACACACACACACACACACACACACACACACACATGCACACACCCTTGTACTGCTATCCTTCTGACAACATAATTCAGTATACCCTGACCACAATGATCAGAACTACACGCCTAATCTCAGCCTTTTCTCTAACCTTAAAGGCCCAAAAGACCCATTGCTCTGGAAAGTTATCACTGCATCAGTCATTTTATCTTTAGTTGTAACATATCGCGAGGTAAATACCAGTTCACATTATACAGTAATTACCAGAAATGTGTTCTTACACGTATTTGATTGGCCACAGCAATGTCAGACAACCCTGCATTTTGTTTTGTTGTCTTTGAAATGTCAAAAAAGATTATAAAACCTGTTTTCAGGGCTAAGGTAACATCTTTAAATATCTTATTTGGTCCGACCAAGAGTCCAAAACCAAAGACCTTCAATTTACAAAGATATAATGATTTAACAAATCTATTGTCATGATAGCACAACACTGCCTCTGTGTTCCTCCTCAAAAGCCCTGAAGCTACAGAGTGGAATCGTTATATTCTGGCATGTTTACAACATATTCCTTCCTGCTTTCGTCATGTTTGTTACGTATGTGCTTCCATTTGTCTTTCGTAATGCGCATGTGTCTATTTAAGTACAGGTAGTGCGTGTGTACTTCATCTTCATCCATTCACTGTTTTCTCTACCCTTCACCCCTTCCATTTGCTGCAGCTCTGCCACTGGGGTGCATTACCATGGCAACAGTGGCACACACACACAGATGGCAGTGTGTTAGGTTTTTGGGTCTCTCTTGGGTGAGGCATTCCTACACACACTTTTTTATATTCCATATTCTATTACATTAACAATTGTAATATCTTTGGACATGGAAGGTGATTCTTGACCTTGTGTGACAAAAGAGTCTCAGCTCAATCTCACCTTGTGTGATGCAGTTGAAAGCTATGGTTTGATCGCACAGTTGTAATATAGATGCTGTGTATTTCTGTGTAGGGCAGGGTACCGACCGAATTGGCTCTAAAGTATTGAGTATTGAAAAATGCCATTGTCATTAAATACCAAATATTCAAGTAATGGTTGGAGTAATTTCACACCTGTTTTGAACCATGATCTTCGAGCAAACACCCCACGAAGCTTTTTCTGAACCTGGGAGGTTGCGCGTTGCGTAAGTAGCGTTATCAGGTTGAATAGCGATAGGTTAGCCGAGGCTAATGGATCGAAGTGTCTCTTAACATTACCCCACTAATAATGCCCAAACGGATACCAAACGTCTACAGTAGTACAAATAGGTTTGTACTCATAAAACAATGGATTGTAAAATTTGTAAGTACACCAGAAGTTTATGTAAATAACACTTGCCTGCTGGCTTCTGCTCTCTGCTGCTGCTGCTGCTGTTACTACCGGGCAGTAAGAGTGCTTAGGGACATCTACAAATTACAAACACGAAAAGAGATGCAACAAAATATGTATATGTATTAATTTAATGATTAAATAAGGTAATGTCTCCAAACTTACCTCAATTATTACTTGTCTCCTGCTAGTTATTACTACAGCACTTACTTTAAAAAACAAGTTAAATTAAAAAATATTTTTGTTGCATCTCTTTCGGTGTTGTAATTTGTAGATGTCCCTAAGCAATTCCGTCTTACAGCAGCAACAACAACAACAGAGAGCTGAAGAGAGCAGGCAAGTGTTATTTACATAACCTTCTGGTGTACTTACAAACTTTACAATCCATCGTTTTATGAGTGCATAACCTATATATACTAGTGTAGACCTTTGGTATCATTTCGGGCATTATTAGTGGGGTAATGTTAAGAGACACTTCGGATCCATTAGCCTCTGCGCTAAGCTATTCAGCGGCTAACGCTACTCTATGCTAACTCTCCCAATGTTAGACCCAGGTGAAAAAAGCTTCTGGGGGGGTGTTTGGCTCGAGGTCATGGTGCAAAGGACCCTAGGGTGAAATTACTCCGAACCATCACTTTAAGGAGTAAATCTCATCAGAGTCAGTGAGCCAATAAAGATGCAGCATGCTTCTACCAAGATCTAATCATGCTGCTGATTGGCTGTCTAACGTTACACGTCGTAGAGGCACGCAGGGAAAACTCTACGTTACACACAGAGACGGGGCTCACGTTAGTAGGAGCTGAAAAATAAATAAAAAGATTTGTGCCATAATGTGTTATGTTGTAATTTCTTTTTGTTAAAATGGATTATAAAATTGGTATCGGAAAAAGTATCTTTCAGGAACCGGTATCAAATTCACAGTATAGGCCTTTTTCACGGCAGACATGTTGACATGTCATGGTAGGAAAAGCACAGGTGTATTCAAAACCATTACTGATGGCTGCATTCCACTTAGGAGAGGTCCTGGTATTAAACCATTACTGATGGCTGCATTCCACTTAGGAGAGGCCCTGGTATTAAACCATTAATGATGGCTGCATTCCACGTAGGAGAGGCCCTGGTATTAAACCATTACTGATGGCTGCATTCCACTTAGGAGAGGCCCTGGTATTAAACCATTACTGATGGCTGCATTCCACTTAGGAGAGGTCCTGGTATTGTGCATGCTGACTCACTGAAATATCTTACTGGGACACTTGATGGAACTGAGCCATCGTTAAGGTTATCAATTTCAGCTGTGCTTTTCCTACTATCACCAGTCAAAATGTCTGCTGTGAGAAAGGTCCACTGGTATCGGTACCGATGTTGACATTTTTTGAACGATACCCAGCCCTAGTAGTCTCTGACAGCCTTAGTCTCTGCACAAGAAGCCTGCACTTCAACCAGCCGATGGGAACGCTTCTAAGTTACTCGGTATTTGTTGTGCTATGTCAACAGTTCTCTTGACAGTCACTGGAAGCTGCATCATAGGGGGAGAGAGACTCATTAGCAGCAACAGCAGAACAGTGTTTCCCACAGCTACCTGACCTCCTGCCAGCCAGCCTGCTCAGAACTAAAGTGTTCTCAGGGACACGCTGTCACCTCCTGACCGTGTGTGTGTGGTTGTGTGCGTGTGTGTGTGTGTGTGTTATATGTTAAACTATCTGTGTTACTCTAGGGGTCGTGACCCAATCGTTCTCTCATTCTGCTAATTTTCCTCCAATTTGGTTTTCTGTGATGCTTTTATCTGTGGGAGTCAAGTGATGCAGCGGAGCATGCATGATGTCCAGACTACATTACCCAAAATGCTATATTTAGCCCACTGCAGTGTGTGACTCAGCACAGCTGAGCCTAACTCTTACTTGTTATGCTGCAACACTATATGTACAGCTACATGATTATTTAACTTGTATTTCTTTTCAGAAAGACTGGGCCACAAAAGCAGCATCATAACAAGCATGATTGCTGGAAGCCACATGATAAAAATCAAGATCGTACCAGAATACAGAAACACATGCTCACACGGAATCTGCAAATGCAGATTTTCCGGCAGATTTTCCGAGGATTTAAAAAAAAAAAAAAAAAAAAAAAAAAGTCATCCAGTTCATGGCAGTTCTTTGTGATAAGCAAAAGGCAACTGGAAGAATTTCTTAATGAATTTCCTAAAGAATTTCTTTCTTCTTCTTCCACATGTACTTTCTAGCAAGTCCAGTTGCCTTTGCTTATCACAGAGAAAACTCAGAATGTTGACACATCTCCACACAAAGCAGAAAAACTTTTCAGCAAATTCAGCAGATTTTCATTATGGATCACCAATGAAAACTGTAAAAATAATCTGCAAATTCCGTTTGGGTCTTGATCAGTGGCATTCAGGGGTTCCTATCCACGGGTAAATCAAAATCGTATGCTTATAGGTTTGTCAGACACTGAGGGATGTATTAGTCTGAGATTAAACAGGCATCATAATTACAGTAGGGGTTAATATCCATTCATAAGCATGTGTGTGTGTGTGTGTGTGTGTGTGTGTGTATAATCCTCTTTCTGCTATCTTCCTGACACAATGAGACGCACAGACAACCTCTCTTGTCCTTAGGCTGCTCATATGATGCGTCCATGCAGATGGCATGCTGCATGTTACAGCGGACACCATCTGTAGAACGCATGGCTACCATTGTGCATATTGACGTGTGAGTGCTATTAAGACTGTGTGAGAATGCGTGTTTGTTCTGTACATGCACAGAAGCATATGTTAAGCTGTGTTTCAGAAGGTACGTAGGGAGCGTGTGTGCTCTGTGCGGCAGTGATTAGTGTGCGATTAGTGACATGAAGTGTGGATGAGCAGTGAATACCAAACACTTGCAGGTGCATGATCATGTATGGTAGCATGTTTCCAAGCCTCTGTATGTATATAGCAGGCATTCTGGGGGCTCTGTGTAACGTGTGCGTGGGAGAGAGTTTCTCAGTTGCTCTGAATGCGTGTTAAGAAATACCAGTTGACTTGACTGAAGCTTTATCATTCCCTCTTTGCGATTTTAAGTTCAAGATATGATTTTCAAAATTTTTTAACAGATGAGGAATGAGCTGCAGACAAATGACTGTAATAAAACAATCCTGTGAACTGTGCAAAACAACAGATGTGTCCTTTTAACAAAAGTGCAATTCAAATTGAATTTCATCAAAAATTTGTTTATAATAAACAAAAAACTTCAAATAAATAAACCATGTAGACATAGTGACGTCTGAAGTCAAACAGATGAAATCAAAAGTAAATTATGCCCTTGGCCGTTTGAAAATTGCATCACAATTCTTTTTTTTAAATTTTTTATCTCAACCGGTTGTTTTCTTTACATATTTAACGGATTCACGATGCATCGCTACATCCCTACTCATCACTGTCAGACAAATACAGTATCATAAAAATAAATAAGAACAAAATCTCTTGGTTTGTTCAAACAGTCTGATCAAAGCCCTCATTGTGGCGAGTACCAACCTTGCAAGTGTTCTTGGACAAGACACTGATTCCACTTTACCTCTCCAGGATTGATTTCCTGACCCCCGACCTCTATTACTTGTTTTGCTCGATAAAACATCGCCTGACAAGAACGCATCATTGCAGGTCCAAAATCTTAAATTTAATAGGTCATAACTGTCGCACCAGGGAGGGACTTATTAGCTGGTTGGTGATCAACCTAAAGGATGCTTGCATCATTCTTGGGACCAAAATGTTTTATAGTTCCAGCTGCTGGCTCAACAGAGCCTGAATTGGACCAAAAAAGGTGCCAGTACTCTAACTCAGCAGTTGAATGACATGATCATTGCATGTGTCTTGGATATATGATTATTCGTACGTATACCTAGTGGGGGTGACCCCGAATAGTCGATGATTCGATCTAAGGAGCCTGATTCGACTATCAGTCTCACAGTAGAATCGTTGCAGTGTCTGGAAATGTGCTGATGAAACAAAGGATTATTCTATTTGGGCTATACGTGTAGTGGTGATTGTCTGATTTGACATAGAATTGCTTGGTTTCTCCCAATAAATCATGATGTATAGCTTATTTCTGTATAAAGATCAGCCTATTAATAATACTGTTAATAATAAAAGCCTATTTCAGGCCGTGTCTAGCTATGTATATCAGGGGTTTTCAATGTTTTTTAGGCCAAGGGTTTAAACATAATTTGGTGGCCCCCCTGCACCAACTCTCAGGACCCCCTAGGGGTCACGGACCTCCTGTTGAATATCTCTGATCTACATATTATCGTACAGTACACTATGAGATTGGTACATTTGGTATAGTATCATCTCATCTAACTAAGTATTGCTTTCATGTGATTTTCTTGAAAACATGTGGCGCATAGAAGGATTTAATCTTGATACAAATACAGTTACATTCCATGTTCCAAGACCATATTTGGGGGGATTTTCCACAGTAAAACTGTACACCAAGAACAAGCCAATTTATCTTACCCTCCTGGCAAAACTTTTTGTCTGTTATTTTAAGGAAAGAAAACAATTTTCTGGACTAGATTGCATGACTCTGTTGACAGATATTTTCACAGTGTATGGATAAGAATACTTGACTTGTCTGTGGTGATAACCCTCTGTTCTTTCTGCATGAATGTTTACTCTTCATTGAACTGTTGCAAGTTTAAAGTGAGAAAATTGCCCAGAGGCTACAAAATTGTTCAGCTGACCATCCCAGGATGTGATACCGGAACACACACACACACACACACACACACACACACACACACACACACACACACACACACACACACACACACAAACAGAGTGACAAAAATATGTTACGGAGATCAGATTTCACTTGAATGTAACACAGAGTATTTGCCAGACGGTGAGAGCTCTTTAAGATCGTGTGTCAGGTTGCCTTGAGAGGTTAGGAAGTCCACACAGCGCTGAAAATCAGCGGGTACTCAGAGAAGAGCTGTCACCTACAGTACACTGGCATCAAACAGTGGCTTGTTTGCTTATTTCCTGTGAAAGGCTCATTGTATGGGTGGAAACTGGTCTTAATTTAAGAATAAAGGCATTTTAATTTTGCACAAGTCCTATGGAGTGCCTTGGATTGTTTTTGAAGGAGACAAATTACATTTTTTTAAATTGAGGCCAGTTTCCACCTATGCAATGAGCCCTTCACGAGATGAAATAAACAAAGAACAACCTGGAATATCCAAATAGCACCTGTAATACCCAGTTCAGACAGAAAGATTGCATTGAAACTCTCATTGAAAACAAGTTCAGATACAGTATTAGGGGACCACTAAGGTCTATATAAAAGAGACTTCAGATACAGTATTAGGGGACCACTAAGGTCTATATAAAAGAGACTTCAGATACAGTATTAGGGGACCACTAAGGTCTATATAAAAGAGACTTCAGATACAGTATTAGGGACCACTAAGGCCTATATAAAAGAGACTTCAGATACAGTATTAGGGGACCACTAAGGTCTATATAAAAGAGACTTCAGATACAGTATTAGGGGACCACTAAGGTCTATATAAAAGAGACTTCAGATACAGTATTAGGGGACCACTAAGGTTCATATAAAAGAGACTTCAGATACAGTATTAGGGGACCACTAAGGCCTATATAAAAGAGACTTCAGATACAGTATTAGGGGACCACTAAGGTCTATATAAAAAAGACTTCAGATACAGTATTAGGGGCCCACTTAAGGCCTATATAAAAAGAGACTTCAGATACAGTATTAGGGGACCACTAAGGTCTATATAAAAGAGACTTCAGATACAGTATTAGGGGACCACTAAGGTCTATATAAAAGAGACTTCAGATACAGTATTAGGGGACCACTAAGGTCTATATAAAGAGACTTCAGATATAAAAGTAGGTACGTTTAGGACCACTAAGGTCTATATAAAAGAGACTTCAGATACAGTATTAGGGGACCACTAAGGTCTATATAAAAGAGACTTCAGATACAGTATTAGGGGACCACTAAGGTCTATATAAAAGAGACTTCAGATACAGTATTAGGGGACCACTAAGGTCTATATAAAAGAGACTTCAGATACAGTATTAGGGGACCACTAAGGCCTATATAAAAGAGACTTCAGATACAGTATTAGGGACCACTAAGGTCTATATAAAAGAGACTTCAGATACAGTATTAGGGGACCACTAAGGTCTATATAAAAGAGACTTCAGATACAGTATTAGGGGACCACTAAGGTCTATATAAAAGAGACTTCAGATACAGTATTAGGAGACCACTAAGGTCTATATAAAAGAGACTTCAGATACAGTATTAGGGGACCACTAAGGCCTATATAAAAGAGACTTCAGATACAGTAGCACCGTAGAGAATTTCTGTTTACTTTTGCCAAGCAACTAGGAGCAGGCTAGGCACGCCCATCAAGCGAGTGCGTGTTGCTGTCTTTTGTAGCTAATGTGACTGTAGGGTAAGACGTGCCAGTTCAGAACGCTGAAACTTTTCCCTGCGACGTTCTGAAACGGTTTAGTCTCTCCGCAAATCTTTGGTCTGAACTGGACTTTAGTGAACACGATACAACAAAGACCCAGCAGAGCTTCCTCCTCTTTGTCTGCAGTGGCTTTATTTGCTGTTCAGCATTCGTACCATTACAATCAAGGAATACAGGGTTTAGGTCTGGATGTGTTGTGAATATGTTACATTGATTCCATTATGTTTTTGTTTTTTTATCAGTTTGTATTGGTATTATATATGTGTATCATGAATTGTTACACTGTTTTCCTAACTTCCTGAATATATATGTGCATGAACCTACCTTGAACCAATCCTCCTTTCATATGAAGCCTCTTTCTTATCGTTTTACTCTTATGTCATACAAGTAAATATTAGAAAATGTATATATTCTTGTGTGTCTCATTTAACCATTAGAACATTGTGCACTGAACCCTGCTTTGTGTCGCTTTATAGATCTCATAACTGCTTTCAGAATCAACTCACAGAGGTCAAGCCAGTAGATGATAGGATACGGACCATAAAATAATCATCAATGGTAGAGCCCGACCGATATATCGTCTATGTTATCGGCTGATATTAGGCATTTTCCAATATATTGGTATCGGCATTTATAATGGATGATAAAAAAAAAATAAAATTCATTCATCAGAATAATTTATAATGACAAAGGACAAATGATTCTGATAATTGAATGTTAAAAAAAAATTAAATAAAAATGGAGAAAATACCCTTCAACCATGTTATTAGTGTTGGCGTTGCATAGTTTGTCCACCAGACGGCGCTGTACAACGTCCGTGTTGGCAACATTCTTAGATTTTTTTGTTATATTGTTTTTTTGTTCAAAGGACTTTAAGTTTCATATCTTACGTTTGTATTTTATACATTTTATTTATCAGAACTTTAATATATTTTGATGTTCCTCTGTCCTGTTGAGACAATAAAACAAACTATTGTTAAACTGCATTATCGTATTATTTTAGTGAGGACTCATAAATAACTACAAATAACTAATGTTAAGGAAACCTGTTTATGTTTTGTTACGCATTTCTGGATTTTTTTTTTTTATTTATATCGGCCGATATATGGGAATATTGGATTTTTAGATCACCAAATATTTGTATCCTTTATCTGTTTGGCTCTAATGAACGGATTGTTTCATAACAGGATGTATCACTATAAAAGGATGTAGTGGAATAATATTGGACCTAGACTGAAATTCAAACGTCAACATGTGTATCAATAAAAGGAAAGATGTCCGATCAATATCGGGCTGCTAAGGTGCACAAATGTATTTTCAATAGATTTTTCCCTTTCATTGATTCTAGTTCGGTGTCATGTTGCTGGATCAGAGTGAAGGGGATTTGAAACCGCAGTGTACTGTATGATGGTTTTGTGATATTGCTTTTCCATTATAAAGGCTAGGACATTTTGAAATGCATTAGTGAGGTCATCACATATGGAGCTGGTAGGGATTCAGTTTCTTGCTCAAGAACACTTCACCGGGGTGGGGGGGGGCTGCTTGCTCACAACCCTACACCTGACAACAGCCTCCCTTTACACAGTGCTGGCAGAAGTACTCCGATCCTTTACTTAAGTAAAAGTAGCAATACAAGATTGAAAATACTCCACTACAAGTAAAAGTCCTGCACTGAAAATATTATTAGTATACATATTAGCAAAACAAACTTAAAGTATCAAAAGTCTTCATCATGCAGAAAAAATTAACATTTGTGTGTAATTACCATTTCACCGTTGGACCTGGTCGAGTTGGGGCTGATTTGAACTATTTTATATATATATACAGTATATATATATATATATATATATATATATATATATATATATATATATATATATATATGGCTGGGAGTTTAATATATTTTACATACAAAACATGATTTATTGTTGTCATGTTTTATAAATTCATCATCTGTTTTGTATGTAAAATTCTGGTCTGAAAAGTAACTAAAGCTGTAAGATGTAATGGAGTAAAAAGTTGCCCACTGAATTGTAGTGGAGTAGATGTATAAAGTAGCACAACATGGAAATACTCAAGTTAAGTACCTTAAATCTGTACTCAAATACAGTATGTTTAATCTACTTAGCCAGCTCTGCCTTTACTATAGGATTCTTGAGCAGTATGACGGCATATTGAGGAAAACAAGTTCAACTGTGTGTGAAATAGCCCATTATGTCAACATGTAAAAGTGTGTAACTTTTCTGGATTTGCATCTCTCCAAAATAGCTGTTGCCTCACTCTTTGTTTAAAACGCCACAGATTATTTTGAAGTATTGAGATATTTATTTATTTATTATTTTTTTCAAGATCATTTTTGGGGCATTTTAGCCTTTAATAGACAGGACAGGTGTGAGAGAGAGGGGGAAGACATGCAGCAAATGGCCGCAGGTCGGGCTTGAACGCTGAGACTCTACCAGGTGAGCTACCCAGGCGCCCATATTCAGATATTTGTTTTTGACCTGTCTAAAAAACTTTTACTACTTTTTTTTTTTGTGGGTTTATAGCATTCTGCTAAATTTATGGTAGAAAAGAAGAAGAAAAAACTACTACAGCTCCTCCATCCAAGAATCCAGTTTCACTTTGGAAGAGCAAAGTGGCCAACCTCCCAGCTAGCTCGTCTTTCATTGGCACAGTAGCCTATGATTTGTGCTCATGGTTAAAGCTACAACAGGTAAGATCAGGCTAACATTGTTTAGATAGCACTCCTATATCTATCAACCTTTTACTTTACAACACTCCGTTGACTCCTTACTGGTTTTTCCACAGCTCTTGTGTAATGTCAGTGCAATCTGGCCTGGCTGGTTTCACTTTCTGAGTTGCTATTTTTAGCAGCAGAAACTGTCCTTGGCCAACAACCCCATTTTTTGAGTAACTATGCCCTGTCTGGAGGCCTATAGTTTAGCCCTGCCTTGGTCTCTGGGGAAAGAGGGAATGTGCATTTCAGTGTGTATATTTGAGTGTGTCATTGTGTGCGTGGTTGTGTGTAAAAGAGATTTAAAGCCTCTGTAATCAAACCCAGAGAAAGTGCCTGCTTTCCCAGGCCCAGCTGACTCCACTCTGAACCATTACACCAGCACACTCACTGTTCTACAGTATCCTGCTTCTTAACGGGTCCAAGGCGCTCAGTATGTGTGTGTACATCTGTGCACGTGGGTTTGGCGGGTAAATAAGTTGTCTGGCAGTGGGCTTCGTCTATGATGTTAAGGGTTATTTGCCAACTGGTCTCTGTAACCCTGGATCATTGATGTTTTCTTGCAGTTAGTTTCTAACTAGTTACTTACTTTTTGAACGGCTCTTGTTCCGGAAGTGATTTTCCCCATTTAGTATCGCCATTGACGTTTCAGAAACTGTTTATATAAATAATTTAAAGCCTGGAACCAAGCCAACCAGCGTTAAGATGATTTGTGAACATAAAACATTTGATTTGGTGCAAAAGATCATTTTGAAAATGGCAAAAATGGCATAGGTACAAGACTGTGCGCAGAAACGACCATAGACTTCAATGGTAGCAACTCGTTCTAGCTGTTCGCGGGTTCGCAGGTGGGGTAAACATTTCCATGGTAACAGCGAGCTCCACCAATCAGAGACGTCACTGTTATGCTTAGGATTGTGGGTATTGTAGTTCTTCTCCATGACATCTAAAAAATGAATAAATAGGATTTTCACCTCCAGAACCACACTGTTGACCTCATTCACATTAGGACTGGGCAATAGATTGATATTATTATCGATATATGAGGCTAGATATCGTCTTGAATTTTGGACATCGTAATATCGTGATATGACACAAGTGTTGTCTTTTCCTGGTTTTAAAGGCTACATTACAGTAAAGTGATGTCATTTTCTGAACTTGCTAGACTTACTGGCCGTTCTATTATTTGCCTTTACCCACTTAGTCATTATATCCACATTACTGATGCTATCTAAAATCTCATTGTGTTAATATTTTGTGAAAGCAGCAATTGTCAACCCTACAATATCGCCGCAATATCAATATCTGTTTATTTGGTCCAAAATATCGTGATATTTGATTTTCTCCATATCGCCTGGCTCTAATTCACAGCAGATTATCGTGATCTGTGGGTTTGATGATGGGCCCTTATTTGAATGCCCCCAACAAAGATGTCAGGGCAGGAAACAAATACTCTGGATTTGTGCTTGTGGCTGACGTTGAGGTGACCGTTGGTATTTGTGATGTGAAATACAGAATGTGCAGTGCATCGCATAGTAAATGGATGTGAGTTGAGCTGTATGTGAGAAAGAAGAGAAATTCTGTGCAGACAGAATATACAGAAAACTCCTATTATGCGGTTTTATGGCTTCTACACTTTAAAGTCAGCGCTATGGGCTGTCAAGTTGTTTGGATGGTTATTCCCATATGACAGGAAAGCAAGACATCTCTCCCTTAGAGCGGAATCTGTGAGAATAAAAGAGAGACAGAGAGGAAGGGAGGGAGCAAGACTAAGATAGAAAACTAAGACATAGAGTAGACAGTTTAACATGATGTTATCACTAAAACAACAATGCTCATACACACATGCAGTCTGTTCTCCAATACATTTTAAGCTGAAGCTTCTGGCTTTGACCTTTGACCTCTTTCTTCTCTTCACTGTGGTTATCATCCTACTTCTCAGTTCTCTTCTTCCTACCACTCCCATAAGTACAGGATATGGAAAAATCATCTCATAGTATGTATATTAGTCTTTTTTTTCCCAGATCAGTAAACATCTCTCTGACACCATGACAAGAAAAATGAAACATTATAGCATAAAGGTACAATTTGTTGCAGGACTATTGCATTGGATTGCGTTGCACTGTTGTTCAGATGATTTTGTCTACCTCCTGTGGATCCATATCCCCCGTTGTCTTGTTTTGTGCTGTCAGTCCAGAACAGGTTTCTCAGCTGCTGCCAAGCAGACTTTTCCTGAGAGAGATTCTGCATTGTTTTAATTGTCTGTCTAGTTGTAATTCAGTTTGAGCTCTCACTGGCTGGATGGATTTACCATTCCTGGTGATGTGACTTCTAATAGCACTTAAAGGGATACGCCACCGTTTGTTGAAATAGATCTTATCACGGTCTCCCCTAGCTGTAGATAGGTGGGCCAACGCATTTTTTGTGCATGCATTGTTTTAGTCCGGTGCGACACCGGCAGCACTGTCGCTAGTTAGCTTAGCGTAGTGAATGGAATCCTATGTTGCCGGTTAGCATGTCGTGAGTAAAAGTGAGCCAACAAAAGACAAAAAAACAATCTAATTACTTGCACTGAGACAAAAAATGCGTTGGCCCACCTATAAACAGCCAGGGTAGACCGTGATAAGCCCTATTTCAACAAACGGTGGCGGATTCCTTTAAAGCCAACTGTGCTTAATCAGTAGCAGTGCTCCAATGTCACAATGCTCCAAATCCACCACAATTCGATTCAATTTTAAATTTAAACTTTTTCTTTTTCAGCAGTGACGGCAATGCCACAACAAGTGCCTCTAGATGGCAGAAAGGTACTTTACAACAACAGTTTGAGTTTCTCAGTTTACAAGGTGCAATTGAATGCACCATGAATTTAACGAGGGGGATCTGAATGCACCATAAAATAGAGTCCACACGATATATCGTTGGTTGTTCATTTACATACCTCACACAGAAAGCTAAATGTTGCCGAGAGATCCCTGCCGACTTCAGGGTTTCAGGGTCATCCTTGACTCTGACCACGGTGTCCGGAAAAGTGCAGCTGCAGGCTACTGGTTATGTGACAAGCTACGCTGTGTGTGTGTGTGTGTTTTTTGTGCAAGTAGGCGGGGGTGGAGAGAGAAAAATATACTGGGGGAATCGCCGATTCTGCTTTTGATTTCGATAATCGAAACGTCATTTTGATTCATTTTCCAATTTGGATCGATGTTATGTGTCATTTATTTCAGGCAATCTCTGTGATCATCAGTACATGTATCATCCCTGGTTTAAAGTGTGAAAGGCCAATATCAGCTTATGACGAGAAATTGTTTTTATCACAATAATCCTAACAGGATTTCTTTTGTGCTACCAGGACTAAATCAATCAAGTTGATCTGCTTAAAACAGTGAACCAATATCTCAGTAAAAAATACCTTTTTTCCTCAAATCAAAAACTAAATGAAAGAAAGTATTATCATTCTTAGAAGTACCTAATTACAGATTACATGCAGAAAAAGCTTGTGTGTGCTAATTACCGTAAAGGGTAATTTGAGTACTCTGAGGCATTAATAGTAGATAATTAGGGCTGAATAAGCTATAATCACTCCACAGTTTACAGTTGTTCAGTACTGAGACTGACTGGGCACTTTACATCAGCTGTTATCAGACCGATAAGTTAAACTGTGACATCTTTTATATTACACACATTTTAATATTCAAGATAAAAATTTTGTGAATCAGCAAGCATGTGACTAGATTTCTTCTCACAATAAGAGTTAGATTCTCTGTAAACACCTTTAGTTCTGGCCTGTTCAGTATGTCATTCCAGACATTAGACGACATCACCAAGAGAGAAATGTGAATTTTTGAAAATGTGCGAAATCAACAAGTCCCTATGTCATACTGTAAATCTTGTACATTTTCTGTCTGTTTTGTGAAAGCAGCAGGCGATCCCCGTAAGTTGAACATACAGTGAACTTAATTATTTTGCCCCATGAATGAAAGTAGATTGGACAGATGAAGAAATTTGTTGTTGTTGTGGCCACACCACGTCATAATGATTTATTGCTGTAATGCTGAGTGCTGTTTGAGGCGACTGGGGACAGATCTGACTGGCCGTGGAAATCAGCCAGACTGGACCAGAACAGCGATTATTCAGGTTCATCACAGCAGACAGTATCCAGCGTGATAGGTCGCAGAGGACAGTTTCTGATAAACAGCAGCAGGGTTTTTTGCCAATAATTTACCACTGTTTTTCCTTCAAAATATTTGAAAAATGATGTACTAACTGGAGGGAGATTTAACAAAAATTCAACAGAAAAGTGGGGCAAACAGTTACACTCATTTTCAACATTGAGAATATTCAGAAATGGTGCGTGAAATATGTGAATGAAAAAGAAGCAACAGTTCAAGGGGGACAGCTAATTTGTGTTGTCACCTTTTTAGCCCTGAGAACGTTTGTCAGTTTATCTGTCATTGGCAATCTTATCCTCCTGTCACCATAGCAACAGCAGTTGGGGTGGAGAGATGTGTTTTGACAGGAAGTAACCTCGCCATGACTTGTCATGGGTCCAGGGAGGGGGGTCAAAGGTCAAAGCTGGCATGTTGTGTGCTGCGTGTGTGCGTGCGTGCGTGCGTCCGTCCGTTTGTGCGTGAGTGCGTGTGTGCAATTGTGTGTGTACATTTCTGTCATGTGGAAGAATGTCTGACTGACAGGACAACTTGTAGTTCCACTCCTGTTAAAGCTTGTGTTATTTTCAGAATTTTGGTTCACAAAATATGTTGGTGAAAGAAGTATTCAGATCTCTACTTAAGTAAAAGTACTAATATCACACTGTATTAATACTCCAATACAAGTAAAAGCCTTGCATTGAAACCCCAGTCTGTGGACACCTTTAAAAAGGAGCTTAAAACTGTTTTGTTCAGGCAGGCGTTCTTAAGTTGTCCTTAGGCTTTGCAGATATTATTTTTTTTTTGCACTACACTGCTCTTTTAGCTGTTATTTTTGTTTTTATTGTAATGCGTTTTAATGTGGTTTCTGTAGCACTTTGAGATTCTTTTATGAAAAGTGCTTTACAAATAAAATGTATTATTATTATTATTATTATTAAACAATTACTTCAGTAAGTATTATTAGCAAAATGCACTTAAAGCATTGAAAGTAAAAGTACTCACTGTGCAGTAAAGTGTTCCCTGTCAATGTTTTCCTATTATATCTGATGTTTCTGGATTAATTCATGATTAGATGTTTAAGGTTGTGCTCATTTTCATTCATTTATATAATGTTGGGTAGTTTAATCTACAGAAATGCATCATATTCAATAAGATCATCATCGTGTCGCGTTGCTGTCGTAAGTCAACTTGTCATGGTGTCCGTTTTCAGCTTTGTGACAATGCAGCATTAAGAAGTGACAGAATTTTCTCAACGCATTAAGAAACAGTTCATCCTTCAGTTCATTACAAACATTCCAAATCAACACCATCCAAAGAGATACATGGGACAGGAAGGAGACGAACTAAAGCTGTCAGACAAATGTAGTGCAGTAAAACGTACAATATTTACTAGTGCTGTCAGACAATTAATATATTTTATTGCGATTAATCGCATTAATGTCATAGTTAACTCGCAATTAATCACACATTTTTATCTATTCTAAATATCCCTTGATTTCTTTTTGTCCCATTATTTTTTCTAATTTTAATGCTCTTATCAACATGGAAAAGTGGATCGACTTGCTTTGTGCTTTTGTCGCCTGGCTTTGACGAGGGGGCGGAGAATTCGCATCAGCTGTGTGCTTGGCCATCAGCTGTGTGCTCGGCCATCAGCTGTGTGTTTGGCCATCAGCTGTGTGTTTGGCCATCAGCTGTGTGCTCGGCCATCAGGTGGTATTTCAGACTGGACATGCTGCGATGATAGCTCAGTTCCCAACGACAAAACACACAGATCACTTTGGTCTTGTCAATGGAACCATTTGGCAACTTTTAAAAAATAAATTCCATTCAGAATCTTATTACCATCCATTTCGGCGTCTCGCGCTCGCCATCCACTCAAAACATAACGTTAGCCTGCTACTCTTTGGCCGGCTCCAAGCCCAAACAAGTGTGTGCAGCGTGCCTGTTCTAGGTTCCGGTCTAGCTAGATCTGGTGTGGTGTTGTAGTTTTTCTAACGTTACTAGTTGTTGCAACAGCATGTGAAAAAAACTACAAAGTTTGCTAGGCCAAAAAGCAACGTTAATCTCGCACAAAAAAAATTGACGCCCTTAAAATTGCGCTTAACTGACAGCACTAGTATTTACCTCTAAGATGTAGTGGAGTAGAAGTATAAGGTAGAATAAAATGGAAATACTCTATTAAAGTACAAGTACCTCAAATGTGTACTTAATCACAGTAGTCCAAAACCTTTTGGAGGTCAAACCAGGTTACATGTACTGTTGTGTTTAGCTCAGCACTTACGTACCTTTATTTTTTAATGAATTTTAATGAAGTGTGGTGTACTGGAGAAGAGTTGTGCTAATTGTGATGCAATGTTTTACTGACATATAGGATAATATCGCCACAATACACAGTATACTGTACGGTTTGGGTTAATCTTGTGAGAGTCGTTCCTACAGTTCTAGTTGCTGATAGAGAACAACAGAGGGGACATTTGTTTTGAGCGTGCCCTGCCCTTATTCCTTGTGAAAACCTTTACTCCTCCTGCCTCTGATCTAAGCAGACAGCAGACAAGGAAACAGAATCGCCATGATCTCATTTAAAATTGATGCACTGGCTGTAACAACACACAAGTCCACAGCTTTATGTCTTGTGAAGGTGCTTGTTGCAACAGGGTTCAGGTCAGCTGTGTAAACTGGACACGACAAATTATACAATGCTCATTTTTCTGAGTTTTGATCGGACAAAGCTCAATATATCCCCTTATGTTTCATCACATCATTAGGTCACTACCGACTATCATCCCTCACAATATGACTCGCTTGCCACATTGTTAAGCTGCGTTATTGATTAGTAAACCAAATGAGCCTTTACACTGTGACCACTCGTTTTCTCCTCAGTTACAATCCTTCCAAACGACGGCCTCTTGTGGCTTACAGTATTGCTTAAGGATAATGTTTCATGTTGTAATGCATTCCTCCAGCATGCGGTATTTGAGGTTTGCTGTGCAGTATTTAGCCTGGAATACACTTGAGTTTGTGTAGGTGCTGTTGTTTTAGAGACGTGTGGCTTGTTTTGGCCGGGGTGACTGGCTGTCTGGTTGTCTTGGAAAGCGATCTTTGACTTGGTTTCGTAGTGAAAAGAGAATCTAGGCCTCATGAATTATTCTGCTTTATCTGGCGCTGCTACAGCACTACTGCAGTCTCCCCGCTGCCTCTGTCTGCCTTCCCCTCTTTAATCTGTCTCCTCATCATTCACCTCCTTCTTTGTCTCTCCCTGCCTGTCTGTCTGTCTGTCTGTCTTTCCTTCTTTCTTTTGGTCTAACCCTCTTCCATTTTGTTGTTGCTGTGTCACCGCAGAGATGCTGGTGTCAGGGGAACGGATGGGCGCTTGCTGCAGACGTCTGTAACCTTGGCAACCGCAGCCTCACCTGCTCTGGCATTAGCTCTCCCTCCTTGTTATGCCACCCGAGACACAAAAGCACCGTCATCCCCAACTCCACGTTCCTCCTCCAGCTCCTTATATCACCTACTACATCCTTTATCTCTTCCTCTTTCTGATAGTCTCTTCCTCCTCCCATTCCTACTTTTCTCTTCCACCTGCTTTTCAACACTGCCTTATAGGCCTTTTTCATGGCAGACATGTTGACATGTCATAGCAGGAAAAGCACAGGTGTGTTCAAAACCATTACTGATGGCTGCATTCCACTTAGGAGAGGCCCTGGTATTGTTCATGCTGACTCACTGAAATATCTTACTGGGACACTTGATGGAACTGAGCCATCGTTAAGGTTATCAATTTCAGCTGTGCTTTTCCTACTATGACAAGTCAACATGTCTGCTGTGAAAAAAGTCCATTGTCATTTGTGTGTGTGTGTGTGTGTTTGTCTGTGTGTGTGTGTGTGTGTGTGTCTGTGTGTTTTGACACTAAATATTAACATCTGCTAATGCAACAAGGCTCCTAGCTGATTACAACAGCGTTCTACGGTCTGGTATTTTCTTATTATACCAGACCGTTGCTAAGTATAACAGATCGTTCCAATGGACGCAGTTCTGGTCATAGACTCTGAAGGACTATTTTTAAATCAATAAAACTGTTTTTAAAGTCAATATTTCTGCTTGTACGGAGCCCATAGCACTGATCAGTGGATAACAGAGGGAGAGAGAGGGTGGAGGAAACGGAGACCGCTAACAGAGCTAATGGCAACAGTGCAACTGAGCATTACCTGGCTTCTGCCGGAGAGCCGTGCTCATGAGCGCTAAAGTTAACCGTCCCGTCCGGGACGCAGGCAGGTAACCTCTGTTTAAGTAGCTGTGTAATAAGCGGGATAATGTAGAGCGAGCCGGCCATTATTACGAATTAGAACCCCGACAGGGTGATGCAGGAGGTCTTGAATCAGCCTGAAGGGGTTCAAGTCGCAATACATTACATTATCCCATACATAATAGGTTCATCCCTCAATGCATGAATCACCCATACAAAACTGTAACGGAATCCTGTTCATTATTCTGAATGGCTTGTTGACGTGCTTGTTAAGGACATGTGGTCATACTGTATGCCTATTCATCTGAGAGAACGCATAAACATTTGGGTTTTCAAAGCTTACAGCAAAAAGAACAGATGCTGTCTCAGTTAATGAGAGCAGCAGACAGGTGTTTGTTTTTGGAAGTGGGCTGTGCTGATTGACTGAAATTTGGAGGAGCTGCTGCTCATTAAGGTAACACGTACATGCTTTAAGCTGACTCGGTCTCACTGCTTTGATATGTGTGCACACTGCTTGTGTTTATATGTAACGGTCTAGGTTATGTCCACTTTTGGGCTGGACCAATAAATAAGCCAGCAAGATACAGTATTAGCTTACTGCAGATACATGTACAAAGTATATCACTATTGGTGTATATGTCGGACAATAACTAACAAAAGGTTGCAGTACTAAATGCCAAACTAGGTTTGAAGCAATTTAGAAACAGTGTAACCAGATAGTTTTTTTTTAAAAGAATACATTTTAATCCACAAGGGGGACATACAAAATGTTCACTCTGTTTATATACACATTACACACACACACACACACACACACACACACACACACACACACACACACACACACACACACACACACAGGCACTCATTAATTAAATGGAGATATGTCAGAGCAAGGGGGCACAGTAGTTGGGTGTTGGTGCCTTGCTCAAGGGCACCTGAGCAGTGCCCTGGAGGTGAACTGGCACCTACCCAGCTCGGCCACACTCCATACTTGGCCCAAAGCGGGACTAGAACCTGCCACCCTCTGGTTCTTAAGCCAGGTCCCCATTGACTGACCTACTGCCGTCAAACGGAGATCACTGACAACCTGATCTTCCAACTGAAGAATTTTCTACTTAGTTTGTAAAGAAAAACAAAACAAAAATGAATATAACGGATCCATGTCAAGAATGTTTTTTTTTTATGTACCTATGTTTCAAAAAAGGGTTAGGGGTTAGGGTCAGGGGTTAGTGTATCAGTATTGGTCCTCACAAATCCAGTATAGGTCAGGTATTACCGTAGTCCACAAGTTGGTGGTGACAGGTCTGCAGATGTCAAGGATCTTCATGAAAAGAAGTACTTTAAAGGTTCTGCTGTGTCTTTGCACACATGGGCAGATGGACATGGACGATGCCTTGTGAGCACATTAGCCTTCTCGTCAGAAAATTGTCCAGAGTGCAGAGCAAAGTCTTGAGTGTATAAGAGTGATGCTGCGGTCTGGTCTGATATGTGTAATATTGTAGAAAGAGATTAGGCCTATGACACACTGCTCCAAAAATGATTTCCATTTCCAAACACAATTTTCAAATCACTTTTTCTATTGGTTGACTGGGCAATTTCACAATTTAATGTGAACACTGAGCCAGAGGCTTGTGTCTAAATGGGAAGCGCATTTTTTTATGTATCAGTCATACAGGGTTTAACCGATGTAAAGAGATGACACACTGAATATTTAGAGACTGGTGCTAGGGGGACCACCATAACGTTAGTGTAACAGCGTAACAAAGCAGATGTCCAAACTGTATTATCTGCCATTTACGTTAACGTGAAAAAAAAAGCCACATCTGTGTGTGTGTGTGTGTGTGTGTGTGTGTGTGTGTGTGTGTGTGTGTGTGTGTGTATGTGTGGTACATTCCGACATATTGGCAACATATTATATTGCAGGACTTGCATCGCCCTGTCTGGATTCTAATTCGCAATAATGACCGGCTCCCTCTTACCATTATCCGGCTTATTACGCGGTACTCATACAGAGGTTACCCGCTGATAACGCCTGCGTCGCGGTCGGGACCCCGTTGAGTGAGCTAACCATTAAGCTAAACTAAGGCTCTGTTTGCATTGTTGCCATTAGCTCTGTTAGCGGTCCGCATTTTCCCCACCCTCTCTCTCCCTTTGGGATCAGCACTATTAGCTCTATATGAGCATGCATATTGATTTGAAAATAGCCCGCCCTATTCTATGATCAAAACTGTGTCCATGGCAATGGTCTGTTATACTTAGCAGCGGTCTGTTATGCTTACTTGCATGATTGACCAATCAGAATCAAGTATTCAACAAGGCTGTGTAAGTATTTTCCAATAATGACCGGCTCGCTCTACATTATCTCTTACATAAAGTTAAAGTTTGAGACTCAATTCTGTAGACTGTATTCTTATTACTCAAACTTTGAGTAATAAGAATAGTGTGTGTGTGTGTGTGTGTGTGTGTGTGTTTCTCTACATGTGTGTCCCCGTGTGTGTCAATCTAATTGTGAGCTGTCCCAGTAGATCTAATCTAGAAAACATGACTATTTTTGACTTTTTTCCCATCACCTGGTGAGACATAAGACAAACACACACACACACACACACACACACACACATGCTGGATACATTTTGGCCAAGTCAAATGTGCATCTGGTCATCACTACCGTTCACTTTTGCAGTGGCATGTTTGCCTGCATTGCACAGCAAATGGAAAGACAGAGGCTGACGAATCCCTCTGCAAGATTATAGATAATAGTTGCCATGGAGATGCACGGGTGGGAAGGCCACAGATGCCCCAGGCAAAGACACAGAGAGAGAGAGAGAGAAAGAGAGAGAGAGAGAGAGAGAGAGAGAGAGAGAGAGAGAGAGAGAGAGAGAGAGAGCATGTTATCATTAGAGTGCAGACTGTTTACAGAGACTCATTGCTATTCTCTGGGAAAGCAACAGTATACAACAGCATATATGTGTGTGTTTGTAACTGTAACTGTAATCATAGAGGAACTGTAATCTCTCCAGGATATTAACAAGCTGAGGTGTAGCTGGTGGGCTCTGGGCAGTCCTGCTTCCGTGCTGAAGGGACAGAGTGTTTGAAGAGTATTAGTTTGATGGTAAAATCTCTCCAAAAGCTTTGAAATTTTAAAATAAAATAAAAAAAGGCTATTTGGAATGTTTCTAGAACGTCTAGAGCGTATTTTGTAATCCACAGTTGAATGGCTGCTAGCTGCATAACAGTGTCATTGTACATGTACTATAATACAACTGTTAAAATGTGTGTGTGTGTGTGTGTGTGTGTGTGTGTGTGTGTGTGTGTTGTGTGTGTTGGTTTATGTGCTCCTGTTCCCACTCTCTCTGCTCTAAGCCCTCTTCCGGTTTTCACAGTGAGGTTAGTTTTTGTGTGTTTGTGCGTGCATGTGTGTGTGTGTGTGTGTGTGTGTGTGTTCTCGTTTAACTACATTCGTGGGGTCCAAAAACCGGGAATACACTATACTTGTGGAGTCTGGACAGCTTTGTGGGGCCAAAATGCTGGACCCCACAACTTTAAAGGGCTGTTTGAGGGTTAAGACTTGGTTTTAGGGTTAGGGTTAGAATTAGGTGATGGTTAGTGTGAGGGTAAAGGTTAAGTTTAGGCATTTAGTTGTGATGGTTAAGGTTAGGGTAAGGGGCTAGGGAATGCATTATGTCAATGACGGGTCCCCACAAAGATAGTGAAACGCCCCTTTGTGTGTGTGTGGTATTCCCTCTCTGTCCTTCAGTCTCTTTCTTGCACTGAAGTTCAGACATTTGTTTTCGAAGCAGCAGACAATTTGACCTCAGCACCAAACATTCTGATTTTCACCTTAGCAACGGGCCAAGATCTCATGGAAACCGCAACAAACCTGTCAGTTGCTAGGTAACGAGGAATCATTTTTACTTTACTTTGCCAGACTAAGGCTGTGTCTCATTCGGCATACTTCCGTCAGTACACTGCTAATGTGTACTGACCACTTAACTGCCGTAGTGGCCACTTTGGATGGTTAGTATTGTCCCAAATGAACACTTACGAGCGTGACGAACTATTTTAGTACAATATGAGATCGTATTCAGAACGAGACGCCGTGACAGTTCAGTTTGAAATTCTCGAGCAGCCAGACCCACGTGACGCGTTCGTCCAATCAGCTGCCAGTCAAGGCTTTGTAGTCAAGATGGCGCCTGTTTAGTGCGAGTAGGGTCCATCGTTCCACACTGAACTTTTTGACCGTTTTTAGGGGGTCATCCTGGTACATTCAGTACACTGACTTTTTGCGTTTTCTCCGCTATATACTTAAAACTAAGTGTTTGAAGTGTGCAAGTAGGCGGTTTGAGACACAGCCTAAAGGCCCAGACACACCGACCAGACGGCCGACCCTCGGCAGAAAAGGCAGTTGGTCAAAAAAGTACCTCGGAACACACCGAAGAGACGAGACGTAATACGTCTCCATAACAGCAGGCGGCGCTAATCTAAAACAGAATTGAATCAACATTAAAAAATGCATTTTTAACCTGTTTTGGTAATCTTGCATTAACAACAAGCCAGGCGTAGCGTGGTCCCAGCCATTGTTAGGCCTCTTTTAGTTCAAATAAGGTGATGAAACATGGTGATTTGCTTTGGAAGCAAATGAACACAGACTTACACACACACACACACACACACACACACACACACACAGTAGCTGTATTCCAGATGTGAACAGTGTGTGTTTTGTGACGTTGTTGATCTCCTGTGGAGTCTGAAAGGCATGGTAATAACAGGCAAACAGGAAGAGGACCATCATAAATGTGGAGATCAAACACACACACACACACACACACACACACACACACACACACACACACAAACACTTGGCTGTAACTCAAGTCCCATGTTTCTCTCGCCAGCAGTGAACTCATTAAAATGTGCAATGCGACCCCTTTCGTCTTCATGCTCTCTCATCTTTCCTCCATCTCTTCCTCTCCCATTCCTTTCCCAATATTACTTTTTCCTTCGACACAAAATGTCACACACTCTCTTCATTAGTTTTGACTTTTCTTCACTCTCTACCCACTGCAGTTTTAATATCTACATATTGATTTGGGATTGGATCACACTGTCAACACACAGTTCAAAATACTTTTTCAGTTGTACAACTGATCGGCATGCATGGTGTAAACTGTGTGTGTGTGTTGTGTGTGTGTGTGTGTGTGTGTGTTGTGCGCGCGCGCGTGCGTGCGTGGGGAGGGTGGTTCTGCTTTAATGAATGGTTGCCGGGTAGAACAGGAGACGTGAGGGAGGAATTTGTTAATTATGAATGGAGCACTTCTCTCTGGATGTGAACAACACACAGTGCAAGTGTTCTCTCTCTCTCTCTGTTTGTGTGTGTGTATGTGTGTGTATGTGTGTGTGTTTGAGGTTTGGCATTTGTAAGTGTCGGTATGTGGTAACATGTGAGTATTTGATTGTTTTAATCAAAAGGCTTCTGGTTTGAATCTACATACTGGCTGGTGAGGAAATGAAATTAAGATGCTCAGGAGCAAGGCATTATGGATGGTCAGACCAAGGCCAGCATGGGGACACACATGTGTAAAGTACAACCAGAAGAAATCTCACTTTAGAGCTGAGTATTACAAAAATCTAACGTAGGAGATAATGCAATTTTAACAACTGCATATGAACTGCTTCATGTTAGTTAATGTTGATGTAAAGGAGAAGATTCCAGATTGGCCCATCTGAGCTTTCATTTTCTCAAAGGCAGAGCAGGATACCCAGGGCTCGGTTTACACCTATCACCATTTCTAGCCACTGGGGGACCATAGGCAGGCTGGGGGAACTCATATTAATGTTAAAAAACCTCATAGAGTGAAATGTTCATTCCATGGGACGTTTAAGAGTACATAAAGAATGTTGGCAGCTAAGTTAAACAACAGAGTTGCTGATTCAGTTCCTTAACAATATGCTCACTGCACCTGTTGGTGTAACTGAAAAAGTTATATCATATTCATTCTGAAATTATTGATTGAAATTTCCCATCCCCCTAATCTGTTCAAATACAAATATGGATGAAAATATTAATCTGGTGCATAACCATTTAGAATAACAACCTTCCTCCTTCTGCACTCCCTGCATTTAACTGTGTAAGCCTGTATAAGCCCTGATGATAAATAGTGTCTCTCGAAGGAAATCCCATTTGGCTGCTGTTTAATCTGAATTTTCCAGTGTGTACATTTCAATGGCAGCAGTGATTATGTTATTCTCGAGGCACCAAATACTATATAAGCCATACCTCTGCTGGAAAGTCTGTAGATAGCATGAGAGTGAAGTTTTACTTGTGGGCTTTCCACCTGTACAGCTCTAAGCGCCTTGTTTGGAAGTTGGTAGTGTCTGCCATCAGTTAAACTGACTTTAACTCCAGGGTCAGCGTTTTCCACATGGACCTACTGTGCCTTAAAATAGATTGGTGTTTACAGTTGCAGGTTAGCTGCTCACGGAACTGGGTCCCTGAGCGCTTGGCTCTCACACAAACACACACTCACAAGACACTTTATTTGGACGAAGCCGTGTGTGTGTGTGTGTGTGTGTGTGTGTGTGTGTGTGGTATCCACGAGAGGTAGATCAGGCTCTTGTGTAAATACTGGTTGAATGGAAAAGGGTACAAAAGCTTGGTAGTCGTTCATCTGTTTGAAGAATACAATGCTTTTGCCAGCATTTACATTACACAGCACGCTAATAGCTGTAATCTAAATATTGATCACAGCTTTGTGTTTGGTTTTTGTGGAACAGAAAAGGGCCTTCAGTGGTAAATGTGCAATGGGACTCCTATAGCATATGTATGTGATTTTATGTCTGTGTGTTTCGTCATATGAACCTGGCCGTTTTGTGTTTCCAGGGGCAACCAGAGATATCGGTTCAGCTCTGACCAGGATGTGCATGAGGCATCGCAGCATTGAGGCCAAACTTCGCCAGTTCACCAAGTAAGATACATGTCTTTCCTTTCTTTCATCTTCACCATTTCTGTCCTTCTTAACCTCCTTCCTTTGCTTCCTTTCCTTCCTTTGTTGAGCTTACTCTGTCGCCCATCAGGATCTTTCATATGTTTTCATCTAAAGCTGACCTAGGTTTAGTGCTATGATGGGACAAGTGATGGTGAAGTGTTGTCAGCTTGTCAGCTGTATGGATTCCATTAGGAACATTGCTCTGTCTACACATATTGAAATGACTGTAAATTGGCACACAACACAGACCACTCTGGAACTTTCACCCAGTCTGTTTCCAACCATTGTTTTGGCTTTTCCTTCATACTCTACTGTCTAATGACTTTTCCACGGCACAAGCTATTACAATAATGGTGAGTATAATGATGATGATCTACTGTATAGCCATGGTAATGACACGGGTCCCTTTGAAGACTGAGTCAATCTAAAAAGCTATTGTGTGTCGTGGAGGGAATTATGTGTAAGGATCTCATTCCTGAAACGTCTAATTTTCAGTGGGGCTTGGCACACTAAAGGCCGATTTATGCTTCTGCATTAAATCAATGCCGTGGTACGTGCACCTCTCAAAAAATATGACTAAAACCGGAAAAAAATTTTTGTGATTGGTCCGTTTGGCCGTGGCTTCGTAGCGTCGCATTTCCCCCTACTCATTTCCTGGTTCTCCTTCTCCATAAAAAACATGAAATCAAGGAGAGGGTTAACTTTTCCTGGTACAGATTTCCCACCGTGGTCAGAAAGAACAGGGGAGACACTTTGTTTCTCTCACTATGACTCTACAGTCGCTACTCGCTCCGAAGCTAATCACCGTCACTCTCTCACTCGCTCTACCACACACTCCCCACGCACACACACATGCCGACCGTGCTATTCTCTCAAAGAGATCAGCGCACACACCAACGCAAGTATAAACTTCAGGCCACTTACGTAGGCTACGGCGAAACCTCTGCGTGGAGCCAACCACAGAAGCATACATCCTGCTTAAGTCAGTCTCTTGCCAAAAATATTTGTCCTCAAATTTATTTTGAGTGAAACAAGGCAGCACTTATTGGCGCTGTGTCTACGCTGTCTCCTAATTCTGTACGTTCCTCTTAAATCTCTCCCACAGTGCTTTGATGGAGAGTCTGATCACTCCTCTCCAAGACAAGATTGAGGACTGGAAGAAGACAGCCAACCAGCTGGATAAGGATCATGCCAAAGGTACACAAACATTGCAGGTTTTTATGCTAATTCATGAAACCAATGTATTACTACGTTCTAGCCCCATATCTTCCCTGCTGCATAGCTTCAAAAAAAGTACCTACTGCCTTGTGAGGTTCTGCTTTGTAGCTTATTGACCACTGTAAAGATTTTTGCACTGTTTGAACCAAAAAAGCATTGCATGTTGCTTCAAGAAGCAATGAGACAATGAAATATTATCCTTAAAGTCCAGTTTGATTAATATTTTCATGAGTTTGACTGCTTATCAGCAGAAAAAACCATGCACAGCCGATTGTAAAGTATGATGAGAGAGGACTCACGATTGTCGAAGGTTATTGTCTTAACAATCCCAAGGTAGACTGTTGCCTTTCACGAGTGACATTACAAGGTAATCTACCATGAACGTGCGCTTGCAATCATTCAATATATAAAAGCAAGACATTCCCGGATGATGTTGCAAAAATGTCACAGTTATTAGCACATTCAAAAGGAAGACGCAAAAGCAGGAGACAAGTAGGCAAATGGATTGGACAAAAGGTGAGGTTTAATACACAAGCTAGATCCAAAAATAGAACAAAGCAAAATCCAGAAACACTAGAAAGAGAACTAACTGGAGGAAACTACACATTAGGAATACACAGAAAGGGATGAACGCAGACAATCTGACACTGGACAAAAGAACAGACTAATATACACAAGGAGAGGAGGGCGGTAACGAGGGACAGGTGACGTGAGGGCTGACGAGGAACAGGTGAAACACATCAGGGACCAATCAGACTCAACAGGAAACGAAGCTAGACAAAGACACATTGAACCGAACGTCACAAAATAATACAGGAAGTAAAGGATGCGAACGTACACAAAGAGCAGATCTAGGAAAACCAAACAAATAAGACGGAAGAAAAGAACACAGGCAAATGAAACATAACCATGGACAAGGAACGTGAATACAGAGACAGGGTGAGAAGAGACAGAAACATAACAGGGAAACAGGAAGCGAGCACAAAGCACAAATGGAATCAAACCACAACCATGACACTGAGCCAGGGTTTTTGGGTGGAGCGCTTTGTGTCTTCCATATACCAACCTAGTGGCCGAAATGAATCAAAAAAACAGTTTTTAATGCAGTGCTGTTATCAGTCTATTCACAGCCTGAGGGTGTTTGCACGCCAGAATAAGAATTTTTGTTGTTGTTTTAGTCCATTCCATGTTCACACTGACTTAACAAAAACCAACCAAGAGCTGTTTAGTGAGGAACTGCTAAAATACATGCTTGATCAGGGAAAATCCCCTCTGTCACGCATACAACTGTATATAGTAAGATCACAAATATATACATTGCTTTCATGATAGTTTCTTGTGCTTTTATATTAATCTTACTGGTTTCAGATTTACTGTTACATTAGCTGGGGCTGACTGATTTAAAGATATTGATGAATGCTGACTGTAATCACTGCCGATCAGTGTTTACCCCTAATGAATGTAAAGTCTTTGTCAGCAAGCTCTTGGTTTCGTAGCTTCTGGAAGCGTTTCTATTCAAGTTAATATTGGAAATGCGAGATAGTGTGAGTTCATACCGAGGGCTTTTACATTCCTGTTACTAAAGCGTCTCTGTTTATCTTGTTTCAAGAGTACAAGAGGTCACGCCACGAGATCAAGAAGAAGTCATCTGACACCATGAAACTACAGAAGAAGGCTCGTAAAGGTAACAGTCAGCCGCCGAGCTCAGGCTCGTCTCACATTTGACAGAACAGACAGAAAGTCACGTTGTAGACATCAAATAGTGTTTCGCAAGTTCACAAAATCGATTTGACTGGTATCTATGGTGTTTCTGTGTAGACTACGTGCTCTAGGTGTCCATATTTGCACCTTCGGTTCATCGTTACCTCTATTATCTCATGATGATCTCGTCATTGGCGCTATTAGTGGTAGTAAATAGTGGTTCAACCCCAACAACAATAGTTCCTCGGCCAAAACTGAATCAAATGTCAATTTATGGTTTGGATGCATGATAAAAGCAACCAAACAGACTCAACATACAGTGATTGCATTGAGTGCCAACACACACACACACACACACACACACACACACACACACACACACACACACACACACAGAGAATTGAGTCATTCACCGAGGTCAAGAACTATAGACTTCATACAGTCTAGGTCAAAACAATTTTGGGTATATATTGCCATCTGGTGGTGCTCAACAGTACTGCTTGTCGTTTCTCATTTGTCCTGAAACTTCACTTCACTCAGCGTTGCAGCAACCGCTAATAAGTGCTTTCTTTCCGGAGAAGCTTCCATTCACTTGCCAGGCAGATGAATACATAATAGAAAAATGTTGGAAAAGCAAATTTCCAAAATGACATTTCTTTTAAATATATTCTGTCTTTTGTTAAAGAGGCCTAAAGAGAACTGTAACTCTGAAAATATGTTATGTAATGATGTCCAAATAAAGCTTCATGAACCATTCGTTGTATACGTTGACCTAGTCTCGCTTTGCCAGACTATCCACACGCTGCGGAGCGGAGGAGGGTGTGGCTACTCCACATAGCATTCTGGGATGGGAGAAAAACATGCTCTGGTTTATTGGCATTTCTTTAAACCAATCACAATCGTCATGGGCGATGCCAAGCTCCGCACAGAGCCGCTTTAAAATAGTCGTGCAAGAGAAGACTCAGATTGGACAGATGGTCTAGCTAGCTGTCTGGAGTTACCCTGCAGAGATCTGAGGAGCAGTTAACCATAGTCCTCACAAATCCACAGGAGTTTAGAATTCCAACACAAAGGAAGCTCCCGGAAGTGAAACGCCAAGGATATAGACTAATGTTGACCCAACTACTGTATATGGCGTTATTGCTGTAAGAAAAAGGCTCAAGGAATGGCAATTCAGTGTGCTTTCAAATTCTTTTTTAAACAGAGAGCGCCCTCTATTGGGCTCAGTCGATAAAGAAAATCCTTCACGAAGCTTCATTTAGACATCACTAACACTCCTTATCTACTTAGAGTTGTTATTGTTTTATATGAAACATTAGTAATACATTAAATGTGATACATACAGTACATTCAATGAAATAATAATTAAAGTAAAAAGCAGTTTTAACAACAGAAAAACATAATAATACAACAAAGTAATACAACATTTGGTGAAAGCGTTCAGTGTCCATTGCTGTTATGTTTGCGAGTGTCTGGTTAGCCGTGCTGATGCTTGGTTGTGTTATTATTTCTGGTTTTTGGTTGCAGCCGTGTTATTTTGCTCTAAACTGTGGCAGACGTGTGATGGCTTCCTCGTACTAACCTTAACAATAAGTTCTGCCTTTCTCTTTTCTTATTTTGCTTCCTTTTTGCGACCTCCCCTTCTCACTGCTACGTCTCTCCCTCCCTGTGGTATTTGTCCCCCTCTAATAGAGATCCAGGGTAAGTATCAGCCTATCGTTCGCTACAGCTCTGCCGCATCACCTCCTTTTTAACTCACATTCCCAACTTTCTCCTGCACATTACAAGCATGTGTGTACGGAATGTGAGGTATTTGTGAGACGAGGGTTCCCAGTAGTCATGGGAACTTTTCTGTGTATATTAGGGAGTATTGAATACTCATGAAAGTTGACTTTAGGCCAGCAAAGCCTTGTAGTTGGGGCTGGATTAACCTACCAGGGGCCCCCAAAGAAATCAGCAAGTAGTCTGTGGTAACTTGATTAAGCATACATTTATTTGGTGAAATTACTTACTACATAAGCACAATATGAACCAGAATAACAAATGCCTTAAATCTAGATTTTATTTCAGGGCCCGTAAATTGGGCATCCCCATCAGGTAACAATGCAGTTGCAAGTCCCCTGACGTTTTAGTTTAACCCTTAAACACACATCCTGGGCAACACATCCTCATATCTAAATAATATTATAGGTCGATTTCCTGGAGACTCCCAAAATGACACATACATACTATTGTGGCGGTTTAATCATGTGACCTTAATCATGTGACCAGTGCGCAGTTTTAAACAAATGTGAAACAGAACTAGTTTAGACAACACAACTCCTCAGTTAGGCTAAGTAAAAACATCAGGGATTGGCTTAAAGTGATTCATGTAAAAACCACCGGTACTAATATAATATTATGGGATGTCACGGACATCCTTGCATCACGAACTAAGGTCCTTAAAAGTCTATAGGTAAAACTGTAGCTGCTGTAATCCTGTAAAAACACCCACCAATCACTGCCTTGCGGTCCGCTTGGAAACAACCAATGAAAAGTCTCCTTGCCCCGCTGCGTGTACTCTACCCCTCCCGTGTACAAGCCTGAGTACAATGCGCGTCGTCTCCCCATTGCTAACAGTAGTCATGTTTGTTTTAAACATTGACTATGATTAATTTTAGGTGTTGGCTTACAGGAAGTAAAACTGCGGTCCTTGCTCTGAAGAGCTGTGCTCGACGCTGTCACTACCCAAAGTGAGTAGAGTGCAGATTTGAGTTGCGCATGCGTCACTTTGCGACAAGTAGCCTACTAGATGCTAACGGCGTTTTGAGCTAACATTAGCAATCAAGTAGCCTACTAGATGCTAATGGCGTTTTTAGCTTACGTTAGCAATCAAACAATCATAGATAGCTAAAACGTTTTTGAAATGACTGCTAGCTACAAGTTAGCAATCAAACACAACATTGGCTGTCACTTGAATGGCGTTTTGAGCTAACGTTAGCAATCTAACAATCATAGAGAGCTATAACGTTTTTGAAATGACTGCTAGCTACAAGTTAGCAATCAGACACAACAAAGGCTGTCACTTGAATGGCGTTTTGAGCTAACGTTAGCAACCAAACAATCATAGATAGCTAAAACGTTGTAGAAATGATTTCCATCTTCTGTTACTGTATGTAAAGAGAAAAGTTTATTATTTTACAGATTTCACAAATTTCAGTAAGACACGTTATGCCGTAAACAGTTTAAATCTGAGCATGCACAACTCACATTTGCACTCGACCAGAGCCGGTCTGACTCGGCTAACATCGGGTATGACACGTTATGCCGTAAACCGTTTAAATCTGAGCATGCGCTACTCAAATCTGCACTCTACTCACTTTGGGTAGTGACAGACGCTCTTGCACATCTGTGCGTGGGCGGAGCCCCGAGGCCAGGGGGAGGGGCTAGACCGAGCCCCGAGAAGATGCTACTTTTTCCAACATTACCATCCCTGCCTTTGATATGGGTTCACTGCAGAGCAGCACTTTCTTTGATACTGGAGGGTTTTTGATGACAGAAAATAAAGACATGCCTGAAGCAGCTGATGATAAGGATTATAATTTTGGGCAAAGTGATCAGTTAGCTCTTTCTGAAGTATAAAAGCACGAGTATGATGATAATAGCTCTGAGGACATGTGCTTGTGGACTGCAGCCATGTTGTAACGACCAAGCAACAGTGATTGTGATTTGTGATTACTTTTCTGACGTAAATCAAAAAACTTTTGAAATCTGTGAATGAAAGTCAAACATATAAGGGCAAACATATACTGTGTGTTGAAAAGTGTACAAGTAATGTTACATTAGTTTAGCTCCATCTGTGTAATTTACAATAAGGAATGGGTCTCTAAAGACCGACAGCGTAGGAATGTTTTAGGGTTTATTATAATTTGACATTTAAGGGTTGAAATGTGCTTTTGTGTGCATTCAATTTTAAGAAATTAATTTGCCATTAATTATATTACCACAAACTAATTGCCACATGTTGAACCTGGAGCCTTCTACACCCCTGAGCCTACGGTGGGGGACAGGGGCAGACACACTGCAACTTAATGAGACACATGCAAATAGACAAAACACAAGCAAATTAAGAAAACATCTTCATTAATTTGACAACACATGCGCAGCATTCAGCAAACACGCTGCAAATACACACAACACAACCAAATACACAAACGCGCTGCAAATACAGAAACCATGCAAAAAGAAAAGCACACAAACTCCGAAAACAGAAACCATGCAAAAAGAAAAGCACACAAACTCCGAAAACAGAAACCATGCAAAAAGAAAAGCACACAAACTCCGAAAACAAATGCAACAAAAAACCCCGCTGCATCCAGATTACGCAACGGAAGTTCTCCAGGCCTCTAGGGGGAGCGCTCAGTGGAACAGCTTGATTTTCGACCCCACGGGGAGAGAGCGCTCTGCCTTTTTATTACCATGAGTTTACAGACACATCTCTGCTGATTGGTTATCACCTGTGACCTGAGCCAATAAACTAGAGACATACCCACCAACCGAGAGAAAACAGACTTAATATTTACAGTCTATGATCTGAAAGCAGTTTCACAACGGTACACACCGTTCTGAGATTGAATGTGCCCAGGCTCTCTCTCTCTCTCTCTCTCTCTCTCTCCCCCCTTGGGGTTGAAAATCCAGATGTTCCACTCAGCGCTCCCCCTAGAGGCCTGGAGAACTTCCGTTGTGTAATCTGGATTCAGCGTTTTATTTTTTGTTGCATTTGTTTTTTCGGGGATTGTGTGCTTTTCTTTTTGCATCGTTTCTGTATTTGCAGTGCGTTTATGTATTTGGTTGTGTTGTGTGTATTTGCAGCACGTTTGCTAAATGCTGCGCATGTGTTGTCAAATTAATGAAGATGTTTTCTTGTGAAGAATGTGCTTGTGTTTTGTCCATTTGCGTGTGTCTCATTAAGTTGCAGAGCGTCTGCCCCTGTCGGCCACCGTACTGAGCTCTATATTTTATGCACCATTTTTGGGTCTCATTATCACTGACAGTACTAAAGTACTTTTTAGAGAAGCAGTTGTTACACTGCAGTTCCTGAAGAATCTTCACTTGTGGGTTTTGTTTCCTGGTGACAGATTAGAGTTCAACTTTTAAAGTTTAGTAGTTGTATGAGAAGTTGGAGTCGTGCAGTTTCACCCCCGACAATGCATGATGTAACTTTGTCTTCCTTGACTCCTGCATGACTTCTGTAGCTGCTACTAGCTTTGTAGAAACACCGCAGGCTTCCATTCTGCTCTCATGCTACCCCTCCTCTCTTGTCCTCTCTGTCATTCAATCTCTCTTACTGCAGACAACTCGGCTGACTTTTCTTGCATGCTGTAACACTACAAAGAGTTATTCCGTGTCTTGCTTTTCCATTTCATGTTTTTTTTCTTCTGTTAACAGTAGATAGGACTGAGATTTTCTACACCATAGTTATGCACCTTTTGACATCACATGATTGCTGTGCAATTACAGCAAGTAGTGATTTTTTAAGGCACAAACTGCTCATCAGGCCCACATTGTGTTAATGTTTTTTCTTTTCTACACACACTTTTTCCTCCTTTTCACTTACACTATTGGCACTTCCACCTTTCTCATTCCTTTGCACCCACCTCCTCTGGTGTAAACCTCTCTTCTTTCCATCATACATGTCGACCATCATCTTCTCCCTGACACTGCCTGTCTCACTCTCTTCTATCTCATATGTGTTTTCTCTCACCACCACTGTACCCTCCCCACCCCAGGGCGAGTGGACCTGCAGCCTCAGCTGGACAGCGCCATGCAGGATGTGACTGACCTGTGTCTGCTGATGGAGGAGACGGAGAAGCAGGCAGTGCGTCGGGCCCTGGTGGAGGAGAGGGGTCGCTTCTGCACGTTCATCGGCTTCCTTCAGCCTGTCGTGGTGAGGAGATAGAGGAGGAGGGGTGGTGGCAGAGTGACAGGAAGGGAGGAGGGAAAGATGGGCGGTGGAGTAAACACGCTGTGACCTGCTGCACAGTGGGACCATAGTCTTCTGTTGTTGCTGAACAGCTCCACTCCACTACTGTAGATTAGAGTTCATTGCCTTGCTCAAAGTGACTCAAGGGTGCATCAAGAAAACATCCATGGTACTTGTCTTTAGAAAAAAACATCTCTCACATTCTAACTAGAATGAGGTTAAAAAAACATCACTCCAACGCGTTTCGGCAACCAGTCTTCTTCAGGAAGTTACAGGAAAGGTATGAGGTGAAACGAGGGCTGAATCTCACTTCCCCTTTTTGATAGCTCCTCGGTTGAACCGGAAGTCATTCTGGCCCTTGGTGAAGGCCATCTCAAAGCTCTCATTTCTGCCCTGAGCACCGAGGAGCGAGAAGGGATCTCGACACGAGAGCAGCCTTCCGGGAAGCCATGCAGCTGAAAGCCGTTGCTAACTCCACCCGTAGAGCTGGCGAATTCACATGACATCTCATCCCTCTTAAAACACACTTCCTTGTCTTTCCCATGCTTCCTCCGTGGGAAGGACTAAAACGCGAGGAAGCAAGTGAAGAAACGCTCCTATTCTCTCCCAAATAATGAATGCGGTTAGCAGGTGCCAACGTCCCCGAGAGTTAAACGGGTGACACTCAAGGGTGCGTCGCTCAAAGTGACTTAAGGGCTGTTGGTTGTGTGTTCTTAAAATACAAAAAGTGACAAATATCACTGCACTTGATTTCCACTGGGAGGCGACATACTACATTTTATCTGACATAGGTGTGTGATATGCTGCGTTCCAGACACAATTTTTATCCCGTAAGTTACAACTTCAAGTCACGACTCGCGACTTGGTAGCGTTCCAAGCAAAGTAACCACAAACCCTTCTAGCTAGCGTTAGCTACCGGTTACCTAACGTTGACGTTAGCTAGCGCTAGCTGATACTAGCGATTTGTAGTCGGTGACGTATTTTGGGCTTCATTTAATAAACATAACCTGTAGTAGTACACAATCGTATGTGTATAGTTTTGATTAGAATGTGCAGAATTACTTTACGTTGCCTATTTATGTCTATTTATGTCTATTTCTCACCGTTAATCACCGGCGTCTGTACAGCATCAACAGGGGGCGCCGTTGTTGTTTATGTGTGTGTGAGACGTCAAAAACTGTAACTGGGAGTACAACGATCTGGTACCAGTCCACCAGTAGTAAGTTATGGGTTTGACTGCCGTTCCAGGGCGCTTTCACGGGTAGAAGGTTGTGAAAACACGAGTTACGGAACGCAGCATTAGTCTCCCATGGTAACAAGAGATGTAACAGTATCAAATGTGATGCTACGATTGTTGTGGCCAAACATACCACAGTACATTATAATGATATTGCATAAGGTTTCCTGAAATACTAATATTAAGGAAGAAACATAATACAATTTGCCTTGGTTTTTATCAAACAAAAGTAGCGGCCAACACTAAAGTTATTTATTCTAATTCATTAATCATTTAATGAATATCACAATATTATTGATACCATTTATATTATATCAGTGTATATCATGATATGGGACATTTAGGAAAAATAAATCATGTATTGAATTACATCAGGAAAAAGCTCTTCACAAAATAAAAATGCAATTGGGCTATGATAAGTGCTATTCTTTTCTATGCAAATGTACACAACAACACTACTGCCCTTTTTTCTGATAATGCAACATAACAGAGGCAAGCACAAATCATTTTGAGATTTCAGGATTCACTCTTAATTGACACATCCCAGCTACCATAGTGTTAAGTCTTGTTTGGTGACAGCATGTAGTTCTCCTCTGCACTGTCACAGGAAACCAGGAGAAACATATGGTTGATGTATAGAAATATCTCCACAAATGACAGAAAAAACACAGATAAAACACTCTATATTAGTACAGCTAACTATAGTACAGCACCCTATATTCACTTTTTGCCACTTTTTGTCTGACGTGCGCTACAGGAGCTGTAGGCCTTGTCACCTGACATGACACTGCACAAATCTGGGCCACGTTCCGCAAAACATAGCAACACATTTTTTAAATCTGAAACGGGGGTGTATTGGACACCATGTTTTGTGCGCAAGCACTGTGCCTTTTTTTTTTACCACGAGTTTACATACATATCTTTGCTGATTGGGTATTACCTGTGACACAGCCAATAAAAGGGGACTGTGTGATACCATTTAGACGCACCACTTCTGGACAAAACGTATTGTCAATAATAGGAGGTAAACTCTGGAATAGCTTGCCCCTCCCAATAAGAGAGGGTCCTACACCTTTAAAGGTCCTATGACATGGTGCTCTTTGGATGCTTGGTCCAAAGAGCATGTTGGTGGCCTTGACCAACTGCCACTTTGTTCATTTGAAAGCCATGATGTCTCTCTCCCATGGGTGGGCCAAATTCTCTGGGCGGGCAAAGCAGAGAAAGGGGAGGTAAACTTGCTTCTTATGACCTCATTACTAATTCTGGCATATTTACAAGGTGTTTTTATACAACAATGTTCATAAGTAGGCATGGTCCCTATCAAATAAACCAATACAATAAAATAAATAAACCCGAGACACACCCACCAAATGATAGAAATCTCAAAGACATTGCACACAGGAAACACGTCGTTCAACGCGGAAACCGTAGCAAAGCGGTGCACACCGTTTTGAGACTGAACTTGCCCCTGACGTGTTCTGGACCTTAGAGAAATCTGATTGGAGGACAAGGTGGTCAGCAGGAAATTTGAGTTTCTATCTTGTTTTTTTTGTTTGTTTTTTTTTAGAACGGAGAGATCGCTATGCTGGGAGAGATCACCCACCTCCAGGCCATCATTGATGACCTCACTGTGCTGACAACCGATCCTCACAAACTGCCCCCAGCAAGTGAACAGGTAAGTCACACACACACACACACACACACATAGTGCGTGGCACTATCTTTGTGGGGACCCATCATTGACGTAATGAATTCCCTAGCCCCTTATCCTAACCTTAACAATCACAACTAAATGACTAACCTTAAACATAACCCTCACCGTAACCATAATCTAATTCTAACCCTAATCCAAAAACCAAGTCTTAACCCTCAAACAGCCCTTTAAACTTGTGGGGTCCAGCATTTTGGCTCCACAAAGCTGTCCGGACCCCACAAGTACCGTATATTGTTTTTGGACCCCACGAATATAGTTAAACAAGAACACACAGACACACACACACACAGACACACACACACACATGCAAAATATGAGAGAAAGAAACTAATAGGATACAAACTCACTCTCTCTCTCTCTCTCTCTCTCTCTCTCTCTCTCTCTCTCTCTCTCTTTGTGTGTGTCTCTCTCAGGTGATTAAGGATCTGAAGGGCTCAGATTACAGCTGGTCCTATCAGACTCCTCCTTCATCCCCCAGCAGCTCTGGCTCCCGCAAGAGCAGCATGTGCAGGTACACACACACACACACACACACACAAATACACACATGTATGCAAACACAGACATGACCAGCACCTTCTACCCGCTCTGCAGTGTTCTTTACAGTGATTTAAGAAAGAGGAGCCTTCACTGATTTATGTTTCACTGTGACTGTCGGTCCCGTCTGTCTGTGTCTGTCAGTCCATGATTACTGTTCGTCCAGTCATCGTCAGTTGAGTGGGCTCTCCAGATAAATGAACCACAGTCTTCAGACAGAGAAACATTATATGGATTAGTATATGGATTTCCTTTTGTAAAAAGATTATAAAATGATGAAAAATTGTTAAATGTTTGCATAGTAGATAAGATCAGCAAATACAGTTTTCTGCTTCCTTTGGGTGTAAACGCATACAATACTAGAATTCAGAGTATTCGAAAAACAAAGTGAATACTACAAGAAGAGTACTTTAAACTAAAAGTGTATTTCTTTGTCTGAAAAAACATCATTTGGTGTATGTGTGTGATTCAGTCTCTGTCAGTGTATGCATGTAGCAGCAGTCACGCTCAAGGCAAAGCTCTAAAGCATGCAAGATCACAGCCTCCTGCCTGCAGTGTTTAGTGTGTGTGTGTGTGTGTGTGTGTGTGTGTGTGTGTGTGTGTGTGTGTGCGTGCACCCCGGATCCTCATAAGCTTACACACTCTCTGTCTACCCCCTCCTCCCCCCCCTGCCCTTTTCTCCCCCCCCCTTTCCCTCACCATAAATAACAATTTCTTTTGTACTTGTGTGTCTTCTTCCCCACTCCTCTGTCTTCTATTTTTCTCTGTTTTGTTTGTGTGCGCTCACATGATTTGCCCTCTTTCTCTCGGTTTCCTTGGTTACCTGGTTTCCTTTCTTTTTCGTGGTCTCTGGTTTAAACTGTGACTGGTGTGGGACTTTAATGCATCATCGCGGGGTTACAACTAACCTAAAAAAAAATTTTAAAAAATGACAACTTTCTGTGAACTACTCCTGAACTTTCCCCATCACGTAAACCAATCACAAAACCCTCCAATGCATCGTCCAATCATCAATTTCTCATCATCGCCAATAACCAACCCCTCACATTTTGTTTGAACATCCTCTTCCTGAATCGAACCTTCACTTTTGACACATCCCTGTAATCATGTCCCCTCCCCCCCAATACTGTCCTTACTCCACATTGGCAACCATCACCTTCATCCTCCCCTCACACTCCTCACCCTCCCATCCCTCCACCCCTCCCCCTGCTCCTCTGCACCTTTCCTTCCCACCCCCCTGCAGCAGCGTCAACAGCGCCCACAGTAGTGCCTCCCGTTCGTCAGGGGGAGGCGGTAGTGGTGGTATTGGTGGAGGGGGTGGAGGCTCCCAGCCCCACTCCCCCACCTCATCTTCCTCCTCCTCCTCCTATCGCTACCGCAGCAGCCTGCCGCATCAGCCTCCGCCGCCGGGGGGCATCGCTGCCCACCGCCTCAGCAGCGTTTCCTCCCACGATTCGGGCTTTGTGTCCCAGGACGCAAACATCTACTCCAAGCCCCCCTCGCCCATGCCCTCGGACATCACTAGCCAGGTACGCCGAAATACACACACAGTGAAATACACATCCAGTCGGTGATATAACGAGCATAAAAACATCAACATTTCATTTTCAAGTTGATTTACTTTGGAAAGCAACCTGAATGATCGACCCTCTCTGGCATGTGTAGCTTCTTTTTGGAAAGATATTTAAAAGTTACACTGTGTAGTGTTTTAAGTATTTTATTAGCTAAAATCAATGTCTTAATTCATATATATGTCCTCATTGGTGTAAAATGACCTCTGCCAATGATCTGACTTATCCTCGTAAGCGAAGAATTTCTTATCCGTATTTACATTGGACGGGCAAGTCCAAGGTGGCTTCCATGTCGTTCTGCCATTTTGAAAAACTATAATGGCTGAGAGGGACATAGAGCACTAGCCGACCTGTCTAGCTAATCCACAACGCATTTTCGTTCAGAGCCATGTCACGTGACTGAAACCAGCTGAAACGGAGGAGATCAGTGAGAGGGCGCTTGTCACTGCCCCGGCAAATTTGAAAGCCTGCACTTCCCTTTAGTTCATAATGGAGGATCATACTTATGCCGAGCCACAGGAGAAGGAATCCTCGTCGCCCAAAAAAAGAAAATTGGAAGACATGTTGTCATAGCTTCTTGGTACATAACGGCTACCGTAGTTCCAACACGCATATGAAAAAGCAAGGCGCTAGAGAGCACTATTTGTTTGAATGCAAAGTACAATTTCACCGCTAGATGGGAGAAATTCCTACACAGTGTACCTTTTAAGCTTCAAACACACAATGCTCACACCAACATATGGACTCTTGATCTTTCTTGGCAAAGCAGTTGATATGACATAGCTTTGTTGTTTTGTGTTTGTCTGCTGTAGAAGTCCTCCAGCTCAGCATCGTCAGAGGCCTCAGAAACATGCCAGTCAGTCAGTGAATGCAGCTCCCCCACCACTGTAAGTACTCTTATTAATCCTGTACAGCGTGGAGTCCTTAACAGTTTAACACTCAAAGCAAATAACACGTTAAAAGCAATTAAAGTTTGGCCCAAATAGGAAAAAACAGGTACATTGTGTTATCAGTTTATCTCATCGGTTTATTTCATAACAAAGGCTCACTTTTATGAGGTATTTTAACATTATTATGAGTTCCCCCAGCCTGCCTATGGTCCCCCAGTGGCTAGAAATGGTGATAGGTGTAAACCGAGCCCTGGGTATCCTGCTCTGCCTTTGAGAAAATGAAAGCTCAGATGGGCCGATCTGGAATTTTATGAGGTCATAAGGAGCAAGGTTACCTCTCCTTTCTCTCCTTTGCCCGCCCAGAGAATTTGGCCCACCCATGAGAAAGAGAGGCATCATGAATTGAAAACAAGCGAAGCATGGCAGTTGGTCAAGGCCACACCCCCACCCTCCACCTTGCCCACCCTCTCTCCTCCTCAATAGCTACAGACACAGAAATGGCACATACTAAGGAAAGCTCATTGTGGGACTGGCTCTAGTGACTGTAATTCTGCACCAAGGCAGAATTTATATATTATTATATATTCATATATATATATATATATATTTATATATATATATATATATATATATATATATATATATATATATATATATATATTATAAAAGAGACTTCAGATACAGTATAGTGGGACCACTAAGGCCTATATAAAAGAGACTTCAGATACAGTATTACGGGACCACTAAGGTCTATATAAAAGCATCCAAAGAGCAGCATGTCATAGGACCTTTAACAACATTCTTAAAATTATTATTTGATCAACTTTTTCTTTATATAAATAGATCTTTTGTACATTAAAACAGTCTGGGTGTCTTTATTTAAAAATACATGAGGACATTTTATTAATCCCATCAGCAAGAGAAGGAGATAACTGAATTTTAAGACTTCAATAGCCAGAAATTCACCAGAAGTGACTTCAGGAAACTACGATACATATTTATCAGCTGGTACTGATGCTGTAAAGCAAAGAGTTTAGAGAGAAAACAAAACATTGATCAGTCCTGCTATCGCTAAATGTAGTGCCTCCTAAACATCTTAACACTTAACACATTTAATTTGGGTTACAAAAATAAATGAATGCGTTGTGATGAGACAATCCGCTCTGTTGCAGGTCCACTTTGTGACCCAAAGCTTAGTGCCTGTTTAGTTTTGTATGCGTCCATCCCATCAGTGTCCATAGAAAGTCTAAACCTTCTGATGTATTTGCCTCGGTCAGAGGATGCTGCCAGCCGTTCTGTAGAAAGAACTCATCGACCCAAATTGGTCCCTCAGTGGTTTCAGCATTCCATTAAAACAGCTTGCAGATTGCAGATTGTTCTCCAATTTATGAAAGTTTTTTATTGTAACTTCATTTTTCTAATACTGGTTTCTGGTAGGAGTGATGAACAAATACAAACTTTCATTTCTTGTAAAATGAGACTATTGTAAAAACATTGATAATTGTGGTGGTATAAAGTCATTATCAAACCGGATTATACCTCACATGCTGTTTAAAATGATAGGTTACATTCACCAAGGTAGCAGCAGTTTTATTTTAAGAGTTTAATACATTTTGAAAAAAAACAGTAGGGGATTGTTACCTGGATAGTCAGGTGCACCTGCAACAGAACAGACAGTAGCAGCTCTCTGGGTGCTAAATGGGCTCTCCAGCAGAGAATGCTTTTTGGTAATACAATATCAAGCAACATCAAATCAAACACCATCGACCTACGAGAGAACAATGACTACAATTGCAACTCAGATGTGAGGTTTTTGTTGAATAAATGTATTGCCATGCTTTTTAGATAAACAATAGTGCAAAGTGGTATCCTCCTAAGCACAAAGGGTATATTTTCCTTACCTACTTATGTTTTGTATTTTGGTGGCTCGCTTCAGTGGTTGGAGAGGCGCAGAGTATCACTGGGAATTTGTATGACAATTCCAATGTTGGTTTGGTTTTGCATTGTTTCCCACTCACAAACGTAGATCAGGTCAACAGCAAAGTATGCATGGAACGCTTGTATTCTGTACTGTTTTCAACACTTTAGTTGGTGCAGGCGCACTCACATAAACCTCTCCAAAATCGCATTCCTTTAATTTATGCTTGAGAGCTTGTCTCTTTCCCTTTCATTAAACATCCTTTGACCAGTACGCACATCTGTTTGTAACATAAATACAATTCCAATGATGCTCGCAAGGCAAAGTAAATATTCATGTCGGATTCTAAGCAGCATCTGTCCTCCACAACAGCTTGCATATATGACTGCTTCCCCTTTCAGTTGATTAACACCCTTTACAACCATCTGATGGCAGCCAGTGTGTGACACATCTCCACTTGAGTGACACGCATTGTCAAGATGGATTGCGCAAACCACATCTACTGGTTACCTTGATTAAAACTTGCACAGCTACCATGAGGCAAAATAATCCCACAAACTTCTGTTCTTTTCTACGTCAACCTTGTTGATTATATCTGGGTATTGCTGACCCTGTTCCCAGCACCAACACTACTAACCTGTTTGGGACTGTCTCATCTACTACGTGAAGGGGCAGTGCATCTCATTGAAGAGCAACAATACTCTGATGATAAAACATACCCTCAATCGGACTGCAGCTCTCGCCAACTGTAGTTGCAGTGGGTCCATACTCCTGCCTCACGGGGCAGTAATGAGTCCCATACTGCTTTGCGCAGCCGAACTTACTTGGACACGAAGGTGAAACTGTCCTATCCCGAGAAACGCCCACATAAGTCGTTTGTTCAAGCAGCACTTAGGTTAGGTTTCATAATGGCGGCACCCTCTAATGGCTGTAGTAATTGTGACGGGATCAACAATAAACCTGTTTGAGTCGTGACTCACCCGAGTCTTTAAATGGACTCATGAATCGCGAGTCTCTAGTATCATTAACTCGGATCAGTTGAGTCCTACCACAATTCAATCTAAAATGATAACAGTGCCACACACAAACCTCTTGCAACATTAGCTACTACTAGTCCTAGTCATCTTAGCTGCCCAAAGCTTAATAACGTACAATTTCGTAGGCAACGACAACTCCACAAGTCAACTCAAGCGACTGAGTGAGCAGAGAGACAGTCCGAGACAGGTTATAGGAACTTCCCGATCCACAGACTCAGAGCCGGAAACATTGCAAGCTCGCAGACCATGGGACTAACTCGAGAACTCACGAGTTGTCGATGACTCATGAGTTCTCACGTGAGTCAGTCAATCGCGCGAATCAGCCGGCTATGAGTGGATCTGATTCAGACAAGCGAGTGAAGTCTCTCCTTGAGCTCAGGGTAAAGCAAATCCACAACAAAAGCCATTCTTTCACTTCTGAAATAACATGCAATGTTCTGCGTGTAGCCTAGCTAGGCCTACTGTAGGTTTTGGTGTAGGGCTGTCAGCATTAACGCGTTAATCGCGACGCGATTAAGGGCCGAGCATAACGCGCTATTTTTTTTTAATCGCATGCCGCCATTTATTAATTTATTTTCACTTCACTCAGCTTCATGTAGTGCCTAACAGGCTACTATTTTGAACCTTTGCCGCACCTTTCCTTAACATGAAGCTGTCATACTTCCTCCTAACACATCCTCCTGCTGCAGGCATGATGGAGAAAGATAGCAGCAACACAATTCTGAATGGCGCTTTTTATTTTCCAAAACTCCCGGACGGCTCGTAGACAAGTTGAAAGCCAAAGGCACATTGTGTAAAGCCGAATTAAAATATCACCGAAGCACGTCAAGCTTGAGCTACCAGCTACGAGCTAAGCATAGTCCAGTTAACGTGACTCAGGTTGATGCTAGTGCTACCAGCTACGAGCTAAGCATAATCTAGTTAACGTGACTCAGGTTGAAGCACTATTTTGGAGAGTGCTACTCACCAACCTGTTGTTGAAACCAGTGTGCAAACGCTGTCTCATCAACCGGTGATCACTGGACGTCAGTGAGTTATCAAAATTATTTAGAAGTTACTGCACACTATATTGACTCTGGTAAGTAGGGTTGGGTACCGAAACATGCCGACCTAAACGGTAGTAACAAGACCGAATAAGAACGAAACTTTCGGTGCCTGACTTTACACTATACCTGACAGCAGGTAACGTTAGCCTATCTTTAGCTAGCAGCTTGATTAAACACGGTTAAAATGCTGACAGCTAACGTTAAACAGTGTAAAGTGGGACGTAACAGTCTGCTCTGCAGCACAGCAGCTGCCATTGTCGGAATTAAACAACACAGATGGTGCGTTCACTTCAAACAGGTAGCCTCGTGGTGCGTTCACAGTAATTGTAAAATCCCCTTTTCCCATCTGGTGATTGTTTTTGTCGTTCAACAGCAATTTACTGGTGAAATAACAATAAAATAAACAAACAAACAAAACAAACAAACAATAAGTTATTGTTATAGTTATTACATTATTATTAAATCTTTAATTTTTACCATATGGCCTTAACAATAAACAAGTGGCTGATTGTTGTTTAGTAGCCTTCTTTTTTTTCTTTTTTCTTCTTTTTTTACAGTAAATAAATAATAAAACAAATACAAATCTTAAAGTCAAGTTCATAAAGTAACTTTCTTTGCATTCATTTGATTCCCAATCAAGATACCGTGGTAATAATTGCTTTCCATTGTTAATAAATACTTTAAACAGTTCTGAAATGCAAAATAATAGAATTTTAATCATGTGATAAAACATGCAATTAATCGCAATTAACTGTACAAATTCAGCGATTAATCGCGATTAAAAAAAATTACTCGTTTGACAGCCCTATTTTGGTGTATAAATTTAGTATGTGTAAATGCAATTAGGTCGAGCAGAGAGTCCAAAACATTGCGAGCTAGCAATACTGACTCAAGTGACTCGCACAACCCGGATCAGTTTAGTGAGTGACTCAGAATAACCCAAATCCTTAAAAGGAATCGAGTTTGCCAGGCCTAATCAACACAGGTAATAAAGTGAAAGTCCTGTGTTTGCTCGGTGCTCTTATACTTTGTCACCCTGGAGACTGGGTTTTATGTCCCATTGAAAATAAAAAGTCAATTTATTTATTTTTACTTTACGCAACAAACGGAACATACGGAGCACGTCACGTTCTGCATCACGTGCTTGACCAGAAGTAAAGTAACGTCTGTTGTGGGTCGTATTTCCTGCCACTGCCAGGGGCGCTAATTTCCGAAGCACTCATGTTGGTCGTATTAGAGAGTAGGAATAAACAACCTATATTTTCAAATGGTTTGGAGGACTTGTTGGAAATGTATGCTTAATCGAAAGAGTTTTCAGACAGTTTTATAACTAAGGTTTTACAAGAGAAAATACGTAAAGGATGAGGGATAACTGCTTGGTTTTGCAAACGCACGCCTGGTCATCTTTCCCACCTCTGATAGACAGCAGCACACAGCTGCTTCCTTTTCTCAGCTTTTCTATATAGGGACCATTCAAGACTGTCTTCTACACTTTGGATCTGAAACTGTAACAGCACATTTGAAACAAGGTTGTTCTCAAGTAATCATTGGATATACTCTGTGCTACAGTGTTGCAGAATTACTGCACTGAAGTAGTAACTGTCGAATAAAATTCAATTTTAAATGCATGCTGCTTTTACACATCCCATGGTCTTTCTAACAATTATATAACGTAGCTGGAAACATGTAGCCTTTGTAGGCACCACTGACTTAGCTGTTGTAGTCATTCGATGCATGGATAGCAGCCACTAATTGTCTTTAAAAGGCCTTTTCTATTCTAAATCTACTGCTAAACCGATCCTGCTCTTGTGTGTCACTGACGACTTGGTGTGTGTGAGTGTCTATTGTACACTAGGTGTGTGTATACATGTGTTGCTTTTACTGTCATGTGTTCGGCCCAGTGATCCTCTACCACTGCTGGCTGCCTCTGTCTCTCTCTTGGTTTCTGATTCTGTCTTTCTCTGATGACATGACTATGTCTCTCATCCCGCAGTTTGGCACGTCCTTCGCTACCTTCCGCCCTGCTCTCTCTCACTCTGGCTCCACCAGGCCTCTCTCTGTCATTCTTCCTGCGTCCCCACCCTATAACTGCCCCCCTGGATCCAGCTCCTCCTCTCCCACATCAAAGGTTCCTATGTGGAAGGTTTGTTCTCCATTCGCTTCCATTTCTTCAGTTGCACCTTTTCTTCTGTTTTGGTTTACAGCATACATTTCAGTTATTGCATGGGGTTTATATTCTTTTCATTTTCATCACCTGATTAACTCATTCATAACCACATTTGCTTTGCTTCTTTAAAGTGTTCATCCCTACTTGCTGCGTGTGCATGCATATTGTTTTTTTGGCCTCCCCTGTCTCACTCAGTGGTTTTGCAATCTACCGACTGGAGATTGGCCAAAACTAAGCAGGGTGCGGAGAGCTGACCAATCAAACTCATCAACATAAATACATTCAAATGCTCAAAAAGGCCCCTGCCCACACACACACCCACGCGCAAACACTCTTCCAAGCACCCACACACGATCCACCCGTAAAGGCCCCCTTTCTCTGCACTCAGATGAAGGGCTTCAAACTGCTGGATAGTGGACAAGTCTCTCGTGCTAATTCTACCTGCTACTTCCTGTTTATTAATTTGACTCACCCTCTTCAGGATTGGTCCAAAGCAGGTCAGTATGAGCAGCCGGTTGCAGCAGCATCAGTTCAGAGGAGAAAGGAACCCCTCGATAGGCTTAGGGAGAACGAGATGTCGCCCAGCTCCCATGGATACACTGGACCATCGCACCCTGATGACGCACAGAGACACAGGATGACCCCTGCTACCATCGCTGCCAAGGTAACGCTGAATGATGCCGACAAGCAGCCTGGAGACAAAGGAGAATTATAGTTCATATAAACCAGTATAAACAAAGGAAATAGGTTAGACTAAATGTGTGGAAGGATATTTGCAAATGTGTACAGCAGTGTATGAATATGTAAAGTATGGCCTATAATAAGCCAGTTAGTCATTGTGGTCAATCGGCTGCAACAGCAGTGCATCTTCCAATAACTGTATAATAAGTGTGATAAGCTGAAGACTTGCCAAGTCTGATCTGCCAAATAATAATAAGTTAATACAAAGAATACAAACGTGTGCTTCTGGTGTTCACTGGTCATTGGAGCTGTGATAGAAGCCAAATATTAAGAAATTCAGTTTTGGTTTCTGTCTCAGTGTTGGAGCAATAAACATATGTTTCTCCTGGTCCAAATAAATGAATATGATCACTACATAGTAGTGATGTCCAAATGAAGCTTCATGAACCATTAGTTGTATTTGTTGACCCAACTAGATGGCGCTCTTGGTTTAAAGAAAAAGGCTCAAGGAATGGCACTTCAGTGTGCTTTCAACCCTTCGTTGAACAGAGAGCCATCTACTACTGTTTTAACTGGCACATGTATTGCCTGTGCTGATATAGTCATCAATGCTCATTGAAGCTCACAACATTTCTTACATATCCCACATTTGATCAACAAGGGACTGTAATAATTCTCCCGAATTTGAATTATGTTTTTAAACATTATTCCAATGTGGCGTCTGTCTGTATGTCCTCAGCATGGAGAGGAGGTCTCTCCCGCAGCCAGTGACCTGGCCATGGTGCTGACCAGAGGGCTGAGCATGGAACAGCAGAAAAGCAACAGAGACTCCCTGCAGTACTCCAGTGGCTACAGCACAGAGACCACAACACCATCCTGCTCCGAGGACACAATTCCTTCACAAGGTGAAACTCTTAACCGCTATACTTCGCCAGTTTACCCTTGATTCATAGCAGACGCCGGGTTTTATCTGCGTTTAAAAACTAAAGTCTTTTAGTACAAATCTGGGGTGGATACACAGTACGGATGTTTTAAAAAGACAGTTCTGTAACAGGGCCTCACCAGTCACTTCTCATGGAGTGGGTAGATGACATGAAGCAGTTGCCCGATGTTAGCTACATCTAAATTGTTAATTACCTTGTGTTTTCTGAAGGGGTTGTTGGCAAAGCATTACCACATTACAGAAGCACAGAAGCATACGCTTACCTGCATAGTAATAAAATAAGTGAAGTCCTGTTTAGGATTTATGTTTCTGATGGCAGCAGCAATGTCGAGCCAGGGTGTCAATCAAGGGAAACATATGGCGTGGGTACTGCTGAGGGAGAGTGGAGTCGTGGAGACAGTCGGCTGCTCATGCATTGCCGGGTTTGGGAAGTCAATTAGTCATACGGCAGCTATTCTGTGCAAGGTATTCAAAACCCCAAAGATCTTCTCTCTCACAAATACACTAATTTATTGTGCTTTTATTGCCAGAAAAATAGTAAATAGCTAAATAGTAATGCCAATAGTAAGCGAGTAAGGAGAATTTATGAAGATACTATTGATGCCATCATTGTAGGTGCAGAATATTGTGGCCAGTGGAAAAACAGGGATTGCATGTACAGATGAGCAGTGCAGGAGCAATGCAGGGACATCTAAGATCTTTGAGCCTAACCAGCTGAGTCAGATTAACTTCAACTTCAACAATACATCGTCAATTGTCGGACTGTAGAGTAGAGACTCAATTACTCTCAAACACACCACATCATCTGTCACACAAAGACTTTATATACAGTGTGTACAAAGCCCCCATTCAACCACTCTTTGTCCTCAACACCTTACTAGAACAGTGTTAGAATGATGACAACATTTTTTAACTAAGCCAGACTGACAGTTGCGATCTCAGCTGTAACTCATGCAACACATTCTACCAGGCGTATATCGAAAGTTTGTGATGCACAAGCAGCTCAACTAGAATTGGAAACAAGAGAGCAAAGTGCATCTGATTTGTGGCACCCTTTGTAGGAAAATCAGACTTACAGCAAGCTCTGCAAAAAAAAGGTTCCTGTACTTGCAGCCCCAAAAAGTGAAACGTTTCTACAGTATGGGAGCATATATACCACTCTCTTTGTGGCAACAATGCACTTATGGTAAAGAAAATTAAGTAAGAGCTTGCCACCAACCGAAAAACAGGGCAAGAAGATTATCCACAATAGCACTAGTGTTAAGTGTCCAAGAACCATGGCTCTCTGCAAGTCCTGATGGGGTCATTGACTCAGGTGTGCATATAGAGCTTCACGGGCCAGTTTACTCAGAAACGCAGTGATATCAAACCATTAGATGGTTTACATGTGAGTACAACTTGCAGTAGGATGAGGCGTTTGTGAGGGAGTGCTTTTTAATCTAAATGAAAGACACATTGAGATAATGGGCAAGGTTTAGTGCACATCTGCACGTGGGGCACGGCCATAAATGTGTGCCATACAATATGAGAATCAGAATGACATCCCTGAAACCTTAATGTTTTGTAAAGTTCCAAATGTCTAATTGCTCTTTCAACATAAATTCGTAAATGTGCAATTGGTCTAGTGCATGTCCCCTGTTCCTCAGCTGTCGATGTTTTTTTTTTTTTGTGGAAGAGGCCATTACCAATTAAACCTTTCTCTCAAACTGCATATCTTTTATGGTATAGCCTCAATCTGCAATGACCTAATCCCCAGGCATTCAGTAGTCTAACACTCCTGAGTCCATGGTTATGAATTTGTCACTGCATCGCTTAATATGCATCAGAGATGAATATGATTAAATGATTAGTCCACATAGGGCAACAGCTACCAGGTATCGCACTGTGTTATGAATATATGATTCTCCTCTTGAATCAAGTTTTTTTTTTGTAAAAAGCTCTCACTGCAGTCTGTATAATACATGTTGTACGAGGAAAGTTCTTCTCAAATGCTTCAGGCATGGTTGCCCAAATGTTTCTTTTGGGAGCCAAATAATTAGAGGTCACAAAACTTCCTTCAGTTTGTCAATCCAATATGAGATTATCTTGCTAGCCATGCTCTGTGATATGAAGTGTTACGATAACTTGATCTTGCACAGACATTGTAAATGCATTGCTACCCTTCCAGCGTCATTTTGAAGCATGAAGCACCCAATCTCGTCACACCGAGTCATCTTATCATGCATCTTTTCCACTGGCCATCTTGCAGTAATAATGATTGCTATGCAGGGTCCTGCCTGTGTGTGTGTGTGTGTGTGTGTGTGTGTGTGTGTGTGTGTGTGTGTGTGTGTGTGTGTGTGTGTGTGTGTGTGTGTGTGTGTGTGTGTGTGGACTGAGCGGCACTGTTGGTCGGTGGGTTGTGCATAACTTGAGATGCCAGTGTGGTTTGAGATTGAAGTCCACTGAGCAGACAAATAAGACATTTCAAAATACGAGGTCCATCTTCAACGACTTGATTCATTGGTTAATCCAATAATGTGACCACGGTACATTGCTTTCCGTTTTGATGGCAATTCTCTCCTCAATCACTTCTCCCCTTTTCTACCCACATTAGGTTCAGATTATGACTGCTACTCAGTGAATGGTGATGCTGAAGGTACAGATGGTCAGACAGAGTTTGACAAGTCCTCCACCATTCCTCGCCACTCTAACATCGCCCAGAACTACCGGCGAATGATCCAGACCAAGAGGCCAGCCAGCACAGCCGGCCTACCCAGTGGGGTTCTTGGTCCCGGGGGCCATGGAATTCAACCCGGAGGAGCTGGTGGAGGTGGAGGTACTCCGGGCACTGCCACCATCCGTCGAACCCCGTCTACCAAACCAGGCGTGAGGCGCACACTGTCCAGCGCGGGGCCTATCCCCATCCGACCTCCCATTGTACCTGTCAAGACACCCACTATTCCCGGAGACTCACATTCACCTGGCGCGGCTGGCGGTGGATTCGCAGGCGGAGGGCACTCGGGTGGCGTGCCTGTGCGTGTGGGCAGCGAGGAGTGCGTCTTCTTCACTGCAGTCGAGGATGCACAGGGAGCGCTCGATTACGTGAAGGCATCGCCGAAGCGCCTCAGCCTGCCTAACACCGCCTGGGGATCAGGGGCGGCGTTAGAGGTCTACGCCCAGCAGCACGGGGGCCTCGCAATGGGAACAGGCTCAGGGGCCGGATCCGAGGAGGATCAGATGATCGCAGCAAATCGACACAGCCTAGTGGAGAAGATCGGTGAGTTGGTAGCCAGTGCGCACGCTCTCGGAGAGGGGCAGTTTCCTTTCCCTGCCCTCCCCGATGACCCGGCCCTGCCGCAAACTGGCCCCACCGACACGCAGACAGGCACAGAGGAGGCAGAAGGGTCCGGTGACATGTTGACCACCATCAGGAGAGGAGTCCGCCTTCGCAAGACCGTCTCCAATGACCGCTCTGCGCCGCGCATCTTGTGATGGGAGAAGAAGCAGGAAGAGGATGATACTTGTCAGCCAATAGGGAGTCAGGTGTTGGTGTGGTGCAACCCAACCGCCTAGTACATACACAAACATTTAACTATGTAGGGAAAGCTCTAATATAACAGAAGATGAATGAAAACATACAGAAAAAATATGTTTAAAGACACCATTAGAGTAAATGATATATAATGTAATAATAATAACAATAATAATAATAATAATAATAATAACAATAATAATAATAACATCAATAATGTTAACTCATGCTGACAATTAAAAGTGAAATACTGAATACTGATACTATTGACAGGCTCCTAGCAGGCCACTATAACTAGTGTGTGATGGACGCATGTTTGTCTTCTGTACACCTCCACCCAGGGACGAAAAGACTCGCAGGAAAAACAGATCCGATTTAAAAAAAAAAAAAAAGGCAAAGAAAGAGAGAAAGACTGGGTTCTGTTTTTCAACTTACACCCTTCCCCATCCTCTTCTCCAACTAACCCGACTGTCTAAATCCAGAGGAAAGACTGATGACTGAAGGAGGGAGAGAGAGGGGGGGTCAGAGTGCCATGTGACGCTGGATTAGAACCCAGGCTGTCTCAGCAGCAACGTACTGTACTTATTAGCCCACTGAAGTGAAGATGTGGTATTAGCACGGGGAGCTAACAAGCCAGAGGGCTCCTCTGGTTCATCCTAATGTAAAAGAGTCTTTAAAAAAATAGTGTTGGCATTGAACCGTGCTAATGCCCCCTTCCCCTCTCTCTCTGTGTGTGTAGTGTGTGCGTGCATTCACGTGTGTGGGCAAATGTGAAATATGATTTTGTGTGTGTGTGTGTGTGTGTGTGTGTGTCTGTGTGTGTGTGTGTGTGTGCGCGCACGTGATTGATTGTGTGTGTGTGTGCGAGGGGGGTGGGTAGAGCTCTGCTGCAGGACAGCTGGTTACTCAATGAGGGCAGGGCTTTTCTCCTGTGTGTTGTACGTGTATTATCTTGTTTATATCGTGACGTCATTTACCTTGTTACAACTGTACCAGAAGTTACGAGAAAGTAATCCAGGCTTATAGATATATTCATATATATTTTCTAGAACCAGAGAGAAAAATGTTAAATCAGAAATGGAGCAATAAATGTGTTTTATTTTCTTGTTTCCAAGAAGAAGGAGGATTGTAGGTTCTCCTTTGTCACATTCAGGCAATCATCAGGAATGCTAAATTACACATTGACTGTGAATTCATGCCTAGCCCCGCATTGGCGTGTCTCTCTCCCTGTCCCTGTCTCTCTGGTGGAGGAAATGGATTACAAAAATGGAAGAAAAAAAACTGTAAGCACTTTGATAGGTGGTAGAGTATGTACAATAGCCACTAGGTGTTGCTGTAGTCATACTGTATGTTAGGGAGAGTGAAAGTGAGAGAGATAGTTGCCAATAAGGCTGTGTCCTGAGAAAATTATTTAATTGGAAGATGAAGAAGAAGAAGACAGGGAGGGACAAAGAGGAAGTGATAAAGACTGGTGGAATTGGAGCGATTGGTCAAATGAGATGGGATAAGAAAGTAGAGCAACATATATATCTGAGAATGGATAGGACATCAGGGCTCTTCAGGGTTTTACAAGCCATCGCCTGCTGTGGATTAGGAATAGTGCTGAAGCTTTTTATGTTGTGGTTGCACTGGTATCTGAACACATAATGCAAAAAATACACCGCACAGATAGGTCAGACTACTTTTGGAAATAGGCTTTAAAAGGTTGGTTGGTTAGCCATGCAAATAGTAATTAGAACTAATTAGAATTAATTAGAACTACTTCTATGGTAGTGATAGTCCCTCAAAAAACTGTCAGCACATTTAATAGATTACCAAAGGGATGCATTAGTGTTGGATTTTTTTAAATGCCATTTCTCAATACTGTGAGCACGATAAATGAAATTCCATTCACATCCATTGTATTGCAGTGAAGGCAGAAATTTGAAAACCTGGATGGATAAACCCAAAACTATCAACAAGCCATTGTGGAGATACAGCGTGGGAGAAAATATGGTTGTTTGTAATTTGGGGTCAAAAACACTTCAACAACAGTGGATTTATGGAATATATATGCAGATGTAGATTATGTTGATTGGATATACATTTGTGTGGCATACATATTGTGGAGTTTTCATCATTGGATGCTGTGGGACTGTATTTCCAATGTCTAAAATAATGTATGTTACAAAGTAGTATTCATGTTGAAGTTCATGTGCAAATAGAGATCAGCACACCATCTTATCCGCAAATATATTCTTACTTATAAATACGGTATATTTTTGCATTATGGGAAAGCTTGAACATAGCCTCAGATTGGCTCCAGTTAAAACCTTCCTCCTTTACAAAATGAATCACAACAATCTCGAGTTTCATTTCAAATACACACCATACAAAAACAATAGGACTTCTCTGAAAGAAACGAGTAATGTACTACTATTGCTGTTGAGGAATGTGCAATGCGTAATTGATGACATTTTTCAAGTAACTTGCCCAACGCTGGTTACTAATGAGCGGCGTCACCTGAAACGTTAAGCATTTAGACCAGCATGTATTCAGTCACAGTAATCAGGTTCTTTTACTGAGTTTTGTGTGAACACTACACTACCCCCAGAATGGTTCAGCTCAGTTCAGTGCAAGTAACCCAGTTCAGCTCAGGACACACGGCTGTGTGAAAGGATTATTTATGGACATTAAGATATGAGAAAAGGTGAAGCCTGTTTGATGTGCTCGCTGATGACAAAGAAGGGTTTAGAATTAGACGTTTGAAGCCAACAGAGAGTGGAAGATACGTGTGGAATGAGCATTTCACTGCCTGTTCATACTATTATGTACTGTATGTGCTGTAATAGCAAAGGAGAATTTAGGCGCACAGATTTGGTATAAAGGTTTGTTAGAAAATATGACATGGAAAATTCAGTTTTCAGTATTATTTTTTTCATTCTGCAGAATTTTTTGAATATTTAGTCTTACTTTTAATTAATGTAAAAAAACAAGATAAAAACACCGGTTGGGACACAAAGTACTATGCTGTGTAACATATAGATGTGGGATGTGTGGGCCGAGAGTGAGTGTGTCCTTGTTTGGCTGGTGGACTCTTCATCAACATGTCTGTATGCTCTTCTAGCAGTGACCTGAACATAGCTGGTGACATCGGCGCTCTTAAAAAGCCCTTTTTTTATTGACTTATTTCTGAGCACTGTTTTAAACATATTTGTGGCTTTTTAAATAGAAAATTAAGATGATTTCATTTTAAAGAGATAGAGAGGAGAATGCTTGCAATTTTTGAAACATCGTCACCCTCCGCCAGCACACTTTTTTTTTTGTTGAACTTTGAAACAGTGCTTCGGCAAGTGGGATGTTTTATTATTTTTTTGTCTGGGGGGGGAACTACTGTATATGTGTTGTCACATGTGGATGCTGTGTGTTGTATCAGCTGAAAGTGACTGGGTGAGAGGTTGGAATGGGAGAGCAGCAGGCTTGGACTCCATCCCCCCCACCCACCCCCCAAAAAAAAAAAACTACATTTTTTGGGTGAGAAAATGTTCATTCTGAAGAGTTTGTGTAGGACCGCCTGTCGAGGTCACACTGTACATGAATATGCGTACGTATTCTGAATGTACCGCGAGGTGAAGGTGGACATCGAACTGTACATGTTTGACTTGCTTGAACTATTGCAATGTCAGAACTTTGTGCTTGTTGTACAACTGTTGGAAAGCAATACAGAGATAGTGTGCATGTACGTACATTCACAATGATGTTACAGTGTGGGTATATTAAAGGAAAATACCACTGTTCTGTCCACTCTATGATACTTGTGTTCCCCATCTAAAATGAAAGAGACCCTTTACAGTACGTCCAAGGACACTGCTTTGTATGTGCTGTATTCTAGTGCAAATTGAAACAACTGAATTCACTGCCAGTTATCTACAGGAAGCTGTTGCTTGATTAAAGGGTTTGTAATGCCCTGCAGGACAGACATGCTGCTTAATTCCAAATGATGGAGAACAACTCAGGACAAGACCAGGACGCTAAAATTGTAGCGTTTTTCACATTGAATTAGACCAAGACAGTCAAATCAAACTGCACAGACTGGCAATAGGATGGGTGTGAGATAAGAGAAAAGACACAGTACTGCTATTTTCCTTTAAAATGCCCCGTTAACAGCACAACAAGTTATCTAACTAAACAATAATGTCTTTTTTTAACATGCTGAATTAACTGTGTACTGAACTAACTGTCTGAAGAAGCTGAAATAACTACTCTGCTACAGATGTGTCAATATGCCCATTTCTTTTTTGAGTGTATGTGTATGTGGGTAGAAATAGGCCTACCGGCACGTGGGCAAAGCACGGGCTACAATGAAAATAGGACACTCTGTAGGAAAATACATATAGAGACAGATTTACATGCGTGCAGGCATGCGTGCGTACACACAAACACACACACGTCATCATAAGATATACACACAAAACCATCCCTTCTTCCTCAACTGAGAAAACGAGACAGTGCTAGCTACTGTACAGCATGTCCAAAAGGAACTACCACTGTAAAATGTAACATTTTAAAAACCATTTCATAATTATATTGTGTCAAAAGGTTGAAAATACCCCATGTGAACTTTCAGTGGCATTACTGCATTTCAATTGCTTTTGCTTTCAGCTCTCTTGTTGCCTAGCAAGGCTAGCGTGCGAGCTAGACAACATGTAGATTAGTACAAACATGGAGCTCGGTACATTTCTTTCATGTTACTGGCAGGTACATACAGAATGCACACTTGATTCAAATTTAAAAGAATGACCTCAGAAAAAGTCTGTGGGTCTCTTTACATATAGCTAGCTGGACAGACTACGGCGCTGTTGAGAAGTAGGTAGGTAGCTATGACTAATATGAGTTCACACAGACTGTCAAATGTTAAAGGAATTGTTTGCATTTTTGGAAAATATCTGCCAGGAGCTGGTTAGCTTAGCTTATGCATAACAAGTGGAAGCACAGGGAACCAACTAGGCTGGCTTTGTCCAAAGTGAAATAATTCATTTTTAAAGTTAACTTATGTACATTACATTACAATATTTTATTTGTTTAACCCGCTCAGAAACCGAAATGTAGGTTGTGGTGTTATGAGGGGTAATCTGCTGGATTACTTATTGGCCATGTGCAGTGACTTCCTGGAGTCTCTGCTCTTTTGCCTACCACCCATTGACAAGACAGAAGGAAGAAAGAAAACAGACTATCAAATAAAAAGCTTATTTTTCCAAAAATGTTGAGCAATTCCATTAAATTCAACATTAAATTAAAAACTTGGGGGTTAGTTTATTGAGATGGTGGGACCACAGTACACTGGGATTGAGACGTGAACGCTCAACAGCACCGTTGCCTGGAAAGCCTGGAGGTGTACAATATGGAGGCATTTTTTTTAAACCAATGTATTCCTCTCTTCTTTTCCCTCTCTATGATCTTCCACTTTTCTAACCTCCATCCCCTTGGACAGTACACCCAGGGATGCCATCTAGCTGACAAGTTGGAAAACAACGCTTGTCATGATAAGAGTCCCATCGGCTGTGCTCGGTCTCTCTGTACCTCGCAGCCCATCAAAGCTAATGAACAATAATTGTGATGAAGTCTTTATTATTATTTACACCACAGTTAATATGAGCTCAGCTCTGTTTCCCTCTATGTCCGCCTCCCCTTTCCTCCCCATGTATGTGTCTGTATGTCGGTATTCATGTGTGCCACGGTTCAAGTGTGTGTGTGTGTGTGTGTGTGTGTGTGTGTGTGTGTGTGTGTGTGTGTGTGGTGTGTGTGGTAATGGCTAACAAGTGGTATCAATATGGGCCTTGGGTGTGTTGTTCAAAGGAGGGCTGAAAGCATTAGCCAGGATAAACTTCTCCCCGCTGTACATGGTAACATGTGCTGGTTTCAAGGCAAGCAGCTGGATGTCTGACACTCCATCTTAGTGCTGGATTACACTTTAATGAATTTTTTCGTTAGGCTTTTTAAGACATCTCCCTGGCATCATCTCCCAGTTTCTTGGTGAGCTTCTGTCAAAGAAAACTAAAGAGGCAAGTGTGGGCAGTAATTCAACATGCATTGGGACTTTCTTACCCACATTTCTTTCGCAAAAAATCTGCTGGTGTGTAAAGCACAGGGTTAGTATCTTAATCGATATAGAGCATTACTGTGCCCACTTCTTTTAAATTGAGCTAAACTGGCTAAAGTAAAAATCCACTCAAAGGGAGACTAGGCAATTTGTGTTGAAAAACTGCCACTATGGCTACAAGTAACGATTATAGCATAATGCTGTCAAGTCAAACAACTGGCTTAACAATGTCAGTAAAATAGCAACATATATTTAAAACTGCTAAATGTAGCTGCCATAAGATATTAGTAAAACAGTACTGTCATGGCAAAACATTTATTGAACTGAGCAAAGGTTTGTTTTATCGCCCACGTATTTAACTTTTCATTAGTAAGAGGGAAATATGTTATATCGTCTTACTTTAAATAGATTATAATGTCAAAGTCTTAATTTAAAACTATACGTTACCAAATCACTTTGAAAATGTAAGTTTTCAACGTGGAACTAGTTTCAGGAACTTAACAACCCATGTAGCCATTTTGCCATTTTTGTTCCACTGTTCTCAGCCAGTAAAAACACGCATTACTGTAAACAGCCATTCTCCGACCACTGTTTGAGCCATTCCTTCTGTAGAATTTTACAATCATGTTACAGAGATCAAAAAGGGGTTTAAGCCGCCCCAGTCAACGCGTTGCCAGATGTGACATGATGGAATTAAAATTAGGGTAAAACAGAAGCTCAAGCTTCCTGTTGATGGTTGATGAACATTCAGCTATGGCACTTCTCTCAGTCAGTAGATGTGTTTTTGCTGTCTGCACCTCAGCTGAGTTTCCCTGGTTACTCAGATTTATAGGAAATTGGCCGACTTCCACTGTGAGCATTTGCTCGCAGCATGCACACATCGTAATCTATGAGGACATGTGGAGAACAGCCTTATTTGGGGTGTGGAATGCTTCTCCTCATAACTTTGGATCCCTTGAAATATGTATACATTGGAAACTTACTGTATGTCTTCAATAAGATTTAAAAATGTCACCCATTTGAAATAGTTGAAACGAACATGCTGAAGATCTATCTGACTGACTGAATCCAGAGTGACCCTGTGATGGACCATTCAAAGGCTGGATGGTGTTGTATTTATGATGCGATGTATTGTAAATTTGCACGTATGTACATGTATGCACAATCCACTCCTTCAGCCATCTGCCCAGGTTATATTGAATGCGTGCTTTATGTATGTGTGCAAGAATGTGCGTGTTGCACAAGGGCACTTAGTTAAGAACCCAACTGTTCCTCCCTCCCACTTCCCACACACAATCTGTCAATCCTTCCTGCTGTTTAATACTGAAGAAACCTACCACACACACACACACACACACGCACACACACACACACACACACTTACTAACACTCATCTGAAGCAAGAATGACTAAGGTAGATTCTCGGAAGGTATGTGATGGTCTGCTAAAGTCCTCCAGGGGATGAAATGATGAAACATGTCACAACTTCCTGTCATATAGCCATGCAGAACAGAGTGGCCAAATTGGCGTCCTGGTGCCACCGCCGCTGTGACTGAACTGAATGTCTTACTGTCAATACTCTCAGTAGTGTCGCTCGCTCACTCGCTCGCTCGCTCTCTGCCTCTTCTTCCTCTGCAGCCTCCAAATGAACTCTACAATGAAATCTCTGCACAACTCGCCATCGAGGCGTTGCTATCATTTCTATGGGGCTATTGTTTTGTTCAAAGGATAACATTGCGACAACACCTGCTTTATGTTTTCTGTACAAACCGATCTTTTGCTCCTCTCTTCCCCTCCCGCGTCGCCCCGCAGGCACTGTGGTCTTGTCTTTCTCTCCTTATCCTTTTTCTTCTGCTCTTCTTCTTTAATTTATTGTGAGTTGATTTCTAAGGTTGTTTAGCCTCTGTCGCTGATGATAAGGTTTTCTTTTCTGTCTTCCTTTTTGTAAAATTGACCCTTTTTTGTTAACTTTAGTCACTGCTAATGTAACAAAATGCACTGTGATGATTCCAGTATTAATAAAAGTTGTACTTAAACTGTGCGCTGCTGTGTGAAGCGGGTCTTATTAATAGAGAAAGAAACGAGGGAAAGGTCCTGTGCCAACCCGCACAGTTCACTAGATACTGTGCGCTGAGAGAAGTGAATGAATATGGGTCAGTGAATTGTCCCTATGCCTTCTAAAGGTCACTAGGGTTCACAGAGGCTAACTGTTGTCAATGAACCTAAGAATTATTAACAACGGGACAATGTGATGAAATGTGTGAGGAAGAGATTACATATAACAGGATAGCTGTAACAATAATAATCTTACATCAGATATTGTAAATACATCAAGACACTTTACACAATGTGCTTAATTTTGTAGCAGTAAATAAAGACAATATGACTCTGAGTCAGTGATGACCACCAATGTAAAATAAATCAATACTATATTTAGAAAGGCATTTGGTGTATTAAAATTGCTGTGACTGATTTAGTATGACATATCAGATCCGATTCATCCATCCATATTAAACTTATCACACAACTCCTCTCCACATTACTCACCTATACTATATTATAAATAATACACTATTTACATTTAGATGATACAGAAGTGTATAAGACAAATTTAAATGGCCATGTATACATCAGGGAACATTGCAGCTATCTTTTCAGAATATTCTTTAACAAATACGATCTTCCATCTTAACCCCTGAATGGTGAAAAGTTTGAATATCCATGTATCAATAAAAAGCAAATAATGTATATAATGTGTAGCGAGACGACCACCATTCAACCAAAAAAAAAGTCATATAACCATTCCAATGACTCCGTAGCTGTTCAGTTAAGGTAAATTAAGCTAAAAAAAACTGCATAGTTCCCCTTTTAGGGACTGGACACCAGCTGAGGGAATTCCATCAGTTCCTTTCAGAATTAAAAATATTGACAAGGTATCATTCATAACTGTGAGCACTGCAGCTCTCAATGGTCTGCATTGTGGGTTCGCCAAGTTTGACAAAATTAACTGTACTGATGCAACAGTTTAAAAACACATCTAGCCAGATTAACCTATCCATAACTCAATTTGAATGCAGGTATTTTCAGCTATGTAACTTGATACATTAATAGAGGACCAACTCATTTTTGGAAACTCAACAAGATATTAAAATACGGCAATTACAATTGGCTTTCTTGTTTGCAGGTGACGTAATCTGAGTAAAAGTGTAGACTAGTGGCTCCAAACCTGATGATCATCAAGATAGGAAATATGAGGAAAAAGTTCTGCACTAAAAATATTTTTACCATGGAAAACTGGATAGATTTACCTCTTTAAGGTCACTGTAATGTAACAACAGGTTGTCACTCCCATCTCGTAAAATACGGACGCTTGGTCAGGTGCCTTTGTCGTTGTTATTGGAGGTAAAAGTCTCCTTTCGCGTCATATAACGGGCTTTAACTAAACGCGCTTTATAATTGACATTAAATTAGCTTGGGATGTCTTTGTAATGACAACTTGACATTAACCAGGATGACATTACCAGAAGATGTATTTGTCATGACAACTTAACATAAATTTTCTTTGGAGTGTCCTTATTAAGACAACTTGACATTAAACAGGATGACATTATGTCAAGTTGTCATGACAAAGACATCCTCTAGTAATGTCATCCTGGTTAATGTCAAGTTGTCATTACAAAGACATCCCAAACAATGTCAACTTGTCATGACAAAATGAATGACACTTAATGACAGAAGTCATAAACGTTTATGACTTGTTTATAACTTTTATGACACGTTCATGACAGTGTCATGTCATAGTTATGACAGTGTCATGTCACGATTATGTCGATACCTTCAAGTAAAGTCTTACTGTATTTTCTATGTCAAAATATAGTGGAGTAATGGGCAGAGAATGAAGTCACACTCTCACACGCTGTTTTGGTAGTTAGTAACCTGGACGAACCAATCACAACCATTTATCTCACACAGGGTTGGTTTAAGACCATGACTGACAGAGGAGCGTCATGCTTGAACGTAATTACTGGACGTAACTAGCATTCGCCGTGCAGCACAACACACCAGGCTCATGAAACTGCGATCAAACGGTAAAACGTGGCAGTGCTGATCAAATATGAATCAAGATTCAGGTACCATAATGCATATTTCTCACATCAAATGTTTTCAGAAACATATTTTAGCATACTGCCATTTTATTTTTTATTTTTTTAAATAGACCAAGCACTGCCCCAACTTGCATGTGTCGCTCAGAGAATTGTCATAAGACACAGAGTGATGGAAAAGCCTTAAAAGTTGAATTATTCTTTGGCAGTAACCATTTATACAGAGAGTGATTAGCATGACAAGAATAGAGAAACCTGCTCCCACCTTTGTGGGCGTTACAGATCCCCTAAGTGAATGCTGAGTGTGCAGTGCCGGGCAGTTGACTTTTTACAAGGTCATTGCCCATAACAAAGAGTTGTAGAGTACTCACGGAGGTGGAAATAAGGAGCGTGTGAGCAAAAGTTACATGTGTTGTATTGGGTGCTGGTAGGGGGTGCCCAAGACCTTTACCTTGCATGCAGAAGCCAGTCTTAAAGGAGATGATACATGCTCCTTATATTCCTACAGGCCATTTCCATGTCAGACCCCTGAGCTGTTCAGGAAGGAGTCAGACAAGCGGCCAGGATACACTTTCATTTATTTGTGAGCTTACAGTGTGAACACAGAATTAGATGAGTAAATGTACAAAAAAAAAATAAATACAAAAGGAGTTAAAGAGCCAATAACTCTATTTTCCAGCATAGTACCATTAGTAAAACGTGTCATTATTTTTCTTTTATACTGTACTGTAGTGAGAATCAGTGAATAGTCTATTGGTTAACTGAACGGCATCATGTCAGCCTGTCTTGATTAAACCACACTGAGCAAGGACAGACGTCTTTTACTTAACACTTACTCCCACGTTACCGGTATTGAACCACACAAAGAAACTTTAATTAAAAATAAGTGGGCCACAATTAATCTGAGAGAGACACGCTTCATTCAAACTCGCAGCAGCTTGAGACTATAAGCCTGATGTAATGTCTTCTGTGTGCGTTTGTGTGTGTGGGTGTGTGTGTGTGTGTGCGCTTTGCTGAAACGGTGCAGAGAAATGAGTGGGAGTCTGTCTTTGCCTCTCTGTCCTTCTCATGTTGGTACTTTAATTAAACGTTTAAATGGTGTGGCTCAGTATTAGCAGCACTAGCAGCGAGCTGCTAAATGTCATTCTGGAAGCACTCACTTATTGTTGTGGTTTGTTAAAGGTCCAATGTGTGGGAATTTCTCCCATCTAGCGTTGAGCTCATATATCGCAATCAGCTCTCTCTCACCACGCAGCTCAAAGTACGTATTACAGATATGGTAATGAAACGCTTCAAAAAGCCGATCTCTTGCTCTTTTCAATATCCTTTTTTCTTTTTCTGGGCGAAGAAGAATTTGGAAATTTGGATTTTGAATACGTGTGGTCCTCCATGTTTCCTTGTTCAAACTTGCCGGGGGCCGGGAAGCTACGATACCCATTAGCAGCGTTAGCAGCACCTGTGAGTTTATCATGTGACAGCGAAAACATGAAAGGTGGAGCAGTATGTCCTGTATATGTTCCTTACTGGCTAACGTATTTCAAGATGGAGCATGAATATGGAGCGTCTACCCCAGTTCATGTGAATGCAAATGAAAAATGTCAAGCCAAAAGGAATACTTGGAATTGATGGTGGTGGTAAATATTCATGAAAAAGGACAAGTTTGTGAACGGGCAACACAGATTTTAATAATGAACAACTAAACATGTTACACACTGGACCTTTAAAGGAAAAGCAGCACACAGACAAAGTGTATGTAAGCATATGCAGTTCCCGGACCCCTTTTAATTTAACATACTTTACTTTACATACTTTTGTGGATACAAGTGTTGCAAATGGGTGAAGTTGAATACTGTCCCTATCCTGATAACACTAATGTCTGGTCCACACTGCCCGCATAAGCATTGCGTGAAGGCTACCTCGCTGAAACTGCTGCGGCTTGCACACTGTGGTTCCCACGCAAACAGCTTCGTCTCCCAGTCTACATTTGAGTTTGCCTATGATAATGGACAATGTTTCAGTTTTCATTATATGTGTCAATTTCCAGCCGCGACAGTGACGCTGGTATTGTTTTCACCTTGTGTGTGTGTGTGTGTGTGTGTGTGTGTGTGTGTGTGTGTGTGTGTGTGTGCCATCATGGGGTCCTGGAGACACCTGCTGTATCGGGAACTACCACAGAGGCAGTTTTGAGTACGTTCCAGGTGTCTGTGGACAGATTTTGTCACCGCACGTGCAAGATAGTCACAGAACTTTACAGGTGTGTAGTTGTCGTCAAATTGAAGTCAGAGTTTAAAGTAGGGGGTTTGAAGTAGGGGGGTAAGAAGAAGAGGGTTAAGAAGTAAAGAATAGTCCCCCCCCCCTTTTTACACACATGGCCCAATTTGGCGTTGTGGCTGGTATGATCCCATTGCAAAATGGTCTGTAGTTTATTTTGTTTTAATTTGTTTGAGACAGAAAAAGTTAAGAATTTGTCGCGCTAACAAACTTTTTTTAAAAAACTTTAAAACGGAAACAGAGTAATAAATAAATACACTACCGGTCAAAAGTTTGGGGTCACTTATAAATTTCCATTCCACTCCATTACAGACAGAATACCAGCTGAGATCAGTTGCATTGTTTGTTTTTAACTTAAAATTACTTAAAATTATGTGCTTACATAATAGCAAAAGGGTTCTCCACTGTTGTAGAAAGAAGTGGCTGACCTGTAATGCAGTATCTACATTGCCCATTATCAGCAGCCATTCATCCAATGTTCCAAAGGTACATTCTGTTTACTAATCTGTTATCATTTTAAAAGGCTAACTGAGAAAACATTGGAGAACCCTTCTGCAATTATGTAAGCACATAATGTAATCTGAAAACTGCTGCCCTGCTTAAAAAAAACAATGCAACTGATCTCAGCTGGTATTCTGTTCAAATGGAGTGGAATGGAAATTTCTTTTGACCGTTAGTGTATATATGAATAAATAATGATAAATAATGGATATTTATATTTTTTTCATGTCTGTGATGTAATCTACATATACGCACATTTAAACTGTGGTGCAAATGCTGTTATGATGTCAATATAAAAAGATAATTTCATGGTCTCTTTTTGCTGTGAGAAAAAACCTCTAATGTCAAGATGTTCGGCAGCCGACACACAGCCGAGCTACGATGCTCAGGTGAGCTGTGTGGCTCCTCCAACCTGTCAACGTGGGTGCTAGGGGGGGGGCGGGGGGAGTAGTTTTACATGGGGGGGGAGTAGAGATACATGAGTAGTTTTCATCGTCCAAAAACTAAAACAAACAAAAGAAAAATAAAAGAGCCATACTATTAATTTCTACATTACATATCTCATTCTAAAACAATTATAGTTTCAATATCTAGAGACTGGCAGCGTATCAAGCAAAGGCACGGCTCGACTTGATTGATAGAGATAAGGATGAACATTTAAATAAGTCCTTCAAAAGATATTCATGCCTTTATCTCCAAAAAGTTTCTTGTTCTGCTTCTCAGTTCTTCTCCCCTCCAAAAAAAAAGCCTGTTAGAAAGCGACAGCTCGTGAAAGCTGAACACAACCCTCCAGTCGTGCTCTCTGTGCGTCACTGAACTGATTTTAAAAATAGTGCCGCTCCTTTACCCTCTGGTTTAGGGCAAAAATACATCTCACAGTTGCTTTTACAATGGGAACTTCCTCTGTTATCTACGGTGGCCGAGACGCTTCAACACAAACACAAAAGCTTAAGCACAAATACAAAAGCGACAACACAAATACATAAGCGACAACGGAAGTGAGCGGGTTGTTGACAAACGGAGCCAGAGGAGGAAAGGTCTTGTATGTTTGAGAAGTAAGTGAAACATGGTTCCTTGCTATTATTATTATTATTATTATTATTATTATTATTATTATTATTATTATTAAATGATTACTGTCGCTACGTGATTGTCACAAATAAGCAACGTTGTTAAAAAGCTTTGTATTTTCATATATGTATACTCTGCCATTTAGGCTACGAAGGAAAGTGTGTGTGTGTGTGTGTGTGTGTGTGTGTGTGTGTGTCGGCTTCATTTGTAGGGTAAGACTGAGGACATGCAACAAAACCATAGACTGTACAAATGGTAATACAGTCTATGAACAAACCCTTTTAAACGGCTTTAAATACAGTGTAAATATTCAGTCCACAGTCTGAATTCTATTTATTTACTTATTTTATTTTCCAGTAGTAAGCACGAAGCAAGGTCATGGTTAAAATTCTGGGTTTATTTCATTCAGACCAACCGTGTATGACCGTGGACATAGACCATATGTACCAAAGACCGTGTACATAGTATGTAGACCAAATGTATGTAAATGTACTGTAGGTTGTATTTCTTTATCTTTTCCTTCTATTCGGCATTTAGTTATTCACATTATTTTCGTCTGTTTTTAATGTTGCACTTTGAAGGGCACCGTCTGTCAAATATGAATATACTGTAAATAAACGCCTCGTGCTTCTTCCGCACACACCTGATTGTTCTATAAATGGCAAGAACAGTTCAGTAGGCGTTTGATGTCCGTTTAGTCTCTTTGAAGATCAGAAATGGTTTCAAGGGTTCCCTTTGTTTGTCACAACACACAGCAAGGAAGAAACTGAAAGAAAAGACACATGAATAATGCTATAGGGGTTACTGTCTTTTAAAATGAACATGTGACATGAAACAAATTAACTTTTTTTCCTGGCTTAGAAATCTCACCCTTAAAGTAAAAGCATCAAAACTGGTAGATTTGAGAATGGGAATTGTAAGACATATTGCACACCAAGGTAAAAATCACAACAGGTACAACAGGTGGACACAATTTACAGAACACCATTTAGGAAAATAAATCATAAAGCACAGTGTAGACTAAGAAGCCTGTTGGGCTATTTCTTACAGCTGTTGAAGTAGCGTTGATGGAATAATGCAAATTTTAATGAAAAATGTTGGAACTTTAACACTGCTTGTGTAACACTTTACTTGAAGGTATCGACATAATCGTGACATGACACTGTCATAACTATGACATGACACTGTCATGAACGTGTCATAAACAAACAAGTCATAAACTTTCATGACTTCTGTCATTAAGTGTCATTCGGTTTTTGTCATGACAAGTTGACATTGTTTGGATTTTCTTGATTATGACAACTTGACATTAATCAAAGTGACATTACCAGAAGTTGTCTTGGCCATGACTATAATGTCATCCTGTTTAACATGCCAGGTATGAATCCCGCTTTCAGTACCATGGATAGCGCTACTCAGCCAGCTCTGTCAAAACACTTATTTATCAAATTCAAAAGGTCTATAGTCTATTGGTGAAGTGGCATTAATAACTATGAGGGAGTGGATAAATGAGTTCCACACTGGGGAGGAAACTAATCCAGCAGAAGCCGGGATATATAGACCAGAGTGGGGTAAAGCCCACGCCCCCATCCCCCCTGGGACACCTTCACTACTTTACACTGTATATGCAATATATATACTACTTTTACGTATAAACTATAAAATATATACTATATGCTATAAAAAAATAATTCATTACAACTAAAAGCATTGCCTTCAAAATTGTACTTAAAAAAGTACAGGGTATTATTAACAAAATGGACTTAAAGTGTCAAATAAAGTACGCATTATACAGCAGAATGGCCCCTGTGAATATTATTTAAATATATTATTGGATCAGATGTATTGCTGCGTTACCATACTTTAATGTTGTAGTTGGTCAAGGTGGAGATTTTTTTATTCAATTCAATTTTATTTATAGTATCAAATCATAACAAGAGTTATCTTGAGACACTTTACAGATAGAGTAGGTCTAGACCACACTCTATAAATTCCAAAACCCCAACAATTACAGTAATTCCCTCAAGAGCAAGCATTAGCAGTGGCTATTGCGACAGTGGCAAGGAAAAACTCCATTTTAGGAAGAAACCTCGGCAGACCCAGACTCTTGGTAGGCGGTGTCTGACGGGGCCGGTTGGGGGTGTGATGAACAGTGGCAATAATAGTCAAATTAAAGATAATGGAACAGTGACTTCGAAGGTCACTGTGGAAGTTCATGTCAAAGCAGGGCACATCGTGTCATACTGAGTAATAAGCACTTCATATACTGCCAGGGAATTTGATCTAAAACAATGTGTATTTTAAAAACTAATTAAATATTGTGTATGTAAAATCATAACATGCAAAGTAACTAGTAACCATGTTAATTGTACATAATACATACATAGTAAATGTAGGAGTAAAAAGTCAACATTTCTCAAGTAGACGCAGTAGCAAGTCAAAATACCCAAATAAAGTACAAGTTGGCTTACTTTAAAATTGCATTTAAGGACATTACTTGAATTAAGCTACTTAGTTTACACCACTGCTAATAACCACATCAAAGTGGGAACACACTTGTAGCTCATTAGCAGTATTAAACAATGCCAGGTGAAGTAATTAAGTAAAAGGCCCTGCACACCCACGCAGGTGCTTTCCATTAACCCGCTGATTAGACCTCTAGTCAGGTGGAAGCTAGGTGGAGCTTTGCTGGGAATTGTGTGGGAAGCAGTCTAATCAGAAAAGATAAGTGAAAACACCTGTGTGGAAGGGGTATGGGGCTTTCACAGCAAAAATGTGATGTTACCTGGTGCTGCTGGGGGCTGAGGCAGCACTGGGGAAGCTTGGAAGGACAGTGCAGATGCAGAGATTAAATTTTGTCAGTGCACCTTTTAGCCATATCACCACGACACACAATACAGTACCTCCAGTACAGTACCCTTAACCGTTTTCAGGCTGAACATAAGCAACTGGCCCTTTAATGTGTTCATTACTGGTCTTAAATTAAACTTTGTATCACTATTTTCTGTCTAAGTCCTGTATTCTAATAGATTCTGCAGCTTTTCTTATTTATTTTTAATTTTTTTGCAACACTGTTTGCAGTGCTGTATAAATAAACTTTATTATTGCCCTTAAATGAGATAGTAACAAAAGAGATCATGCAGATGTATATTTTATCAACTGTGTGATCTGATAGATCTGGGTATGAATCTGGCTTCTAGACACTTCTCTTTATCCAATACCATCTACACAGGTTTCAGAAACTGTTGTTTTCTTTTTTCTTCCCCTTTTCCTTCCATTCTTTCTTGCCGTCCTGTGTCAATCATCATAATAATGTTAATTTTACTGGCAGATGCTTTGATGCATATCAACTGTTAATACATCCATGCAAGACCTTTTATTAAAAAACGTGGACACACCATAAGGATGAATTGATGACAGACAAAGAGAGTAAAGCTAATATAAGGAGAGAAAGGTGGAAAATAAAGAGTGATAGTTCTGCTTGTGAAATACATGAAATTCTAATCATGGAGCGACAAGGCTACTGAGTGACATGTTTTGATGTTCACGCTGATATGTGGCCTACTGTGAGACCTCACAATGAATCAGGCAGATCTCATGTTTAAATGTATATATTATCGAGAATAGAGGGAGTGTGTGGGAGGAAGAGAAAGGGAAGAATCAGTGGAGAGAAAAAAAAAGCAAGGTTGCTGGAGATGAAAAGGATGTCTGGAGTTTTGGCGTCTTAGATGATGACAGAAATATTTCGGACTTCTCTGCATTTTGTGGCTCCCATCAAATCCTAACATGGCTGTCAGGCTTCAGGGAGAATGGCAGCTCCTCTGTCTGAAGCTGCTAAAAGCCAAATCAGGAATCACAGAATACCTCAGCTCACCGCAAAAACCATCAAGAGCCTCTCGTCTGCATACCGAGTGGCCTTGAGGAAGAGTGGGGACAGGAGAGGAGGAACAAAGAAGAGAAGTTTGATGGAGGAAAACCTGTCTCTGTAAATGATGTGCTGTATGCTCTCACAGCATGTCCACAACAGAGTGAATGACAAATCAAAAAACAATACGAGAAAGTACGTCTGTGAAAAGTAACACTGAGAGATGACAACAAACAGAAACATGCATCAATTATTACAGAATGTAAACGGTCTAGTGCTCACTGATACACATAGAACTTGAATATTTTGGAGATTTGACAATCTTTCAAATTATGAGTCCCATGTACAGTGGCCCTGAAAGGACATCTCAGTGTCAGCTTTCATCCACTTTCATCAGCCTTAACTGTCAGAGCAACATATCTTTGTCTAGTTCAGTTGCACTTAAACTCTAGTTTTCCTTTTAAGATTTATTTAAAACTTAGGTTTTATGTATGTCTTTGTTCATGATATCGTACAAAAACTAGGCCGCCGGCCGGTCACGTGACGCCGGCTACAGAGGGCAGCACCAAGGCTCCGTGATGCCGAGCGGCAGATGCTAGCCTAGCGGTAGTTGCTAGCTGTGTTTAGCTGCCATAGAGCTCTGGATGCTGGCTCCAGAGCTTTGTTGCATCAGCAGCAGTTGGTAGTTGAGTTACCCAAGATTAGGAGGCTTTGAGCCGGGTACAGAGCACCTTGAGCTACATTACGCTTAAGTTTAGGCGACAAAAAGTAAGCCTTATGATGCAACGATAGTTGAGTTTAGGCACCAAAACGACTATCTAAGTTTAGGAAAAAGATTGGAGTTTGGTATTAAAGCAATCCCAAGGAACACACATTTCACGTGTGAAAGTCCTTTGTTTTCCCCAGGGATGCAAACTCCGCTCCCCGGCTTGAAAGCCCTGTGTTTTATGACCCACCCCATGCACCCGACCTCCTCCTTATACGGTCTACAGCGTTCTTATACAGCAGCAGTCACTGTAGTGCCTACAGCAAAAAAAACATGGAATGCTTACGAATTCCAGTGCTTAACTTTTCGTAGCTATATGTACGTATGGTTCATGAGAACAGCCTGCTTTGTTTTCTCGTCCAGATAAGTTTGAATCTCTTGGAGGGGTTTGTTCACAATCTGTCTGATCACATGACCCCTAATGTTTCTTACCCTGTAGGACCTACAGTACAGGCCAAAAGTTTGGACACACCTTCTCATTCAATGCGTTTCCTTTATTTTCATGACTATTTACATTGTAGATTATCACTGAAGGCATCAAAACTATGAATGAACACATATGGAATTATGTGCTTAACAAAAAAGTGTGAAATAACTGAAAACCTGTCTTATGTTTTAGATTCCTCAAAGTAGCCACCCTTTGCTTTTTTGATAGCGCTGCAAACCCTTGGTGTTCTCTCAATGAGCTTCATGAGGTAGTCACCTGAAATGGTTTTCCCTTCACAGGTGTGCCTTGTCAGGGTTAATTAGTGGAATCTTTTCCCTTATTAATGGGGTTGGGACCATCAGTTGTGTTGTGCAGAAGTCAGGTTGATGCACAGCCGACAGCCCTATTGGACAACTGTTAGAATTCATATTATGGCAAGAACCAATTAGCTAAGTAAAGAGAAACGAGTGGCCATCATTACTTTAACAAATGAAGGTCAGTCAGTCCGGAAAATTGCGTAAACTTTGAATGTGTCCCCAAGTGCAGTCGCAAAAACCATCAAGCGCTACAACGAAACTGGCTCGCCATGAGGACCGCCCCAGATGGAAGACGAAGAGTCACCTCTGCTGCTGAGGATAAGTTCATCCGAGTCACCAGCCTCAGAAATCGTAAGTTAACAGCAGCTCAGATTAGAGACCAGATGAATGCCACAAAGAGTTCTAGCAGCAGACACATCTCTAGAACAACTGTTAAGAGGAGATCTGCGAATCAGGCCTTCATGGTCAAATAGCTGCTAGGAAACCACTGCTAAGGAGAGGCAACAAGCAGAAGAGATTTGTTTGGGCCAAGAAACACAAGGAATGGAAATTAGACCAGTGCAAATCTGTGCTTTGGTCTGTTGAGTCCAAAGCAAAGTCTTTGTGCGACGCAGAAAAGGTGAACGGATGGATTCCTGGTTCCCACCGTGAAGCATGGAGGAGGAGGTGTGATGATGTGGGGGTGCTTTGCTGGTGACACTGTTGGGGATTTATTCAAAATTGAAGGCATACTGAACCAGCATGGCTACCACAGCATCCTGCAGCAACATGCCATCCCATCCGGTTTGTGTTTAGTTGGACCATCATTTAATTTTCAACAGGACAATGAACCCAAACACACCTCCAGGCTGTGTAAGGGCTATTTGACCAAGAAGGAGAGTGATGGAGTGCTGCGCCAGAAGACCTGGCCTCCAGAGTCACCGGACCTGAACCCAATCGAGATGGTTTGGGGTGCGCTGGACCGCAGAGTGAAGGCAAAAGGGCCAACAAGTGCTAAGCATCTCTGGGAACTCCTTCAAGACCAAGACAAAAACCATTTCAGGTGACTACCTCTTGAAGCTCATCAAGAGAATGCCAAGTGTGTGCAAAGCAGTAATCAGAGCAAAGGGTGGCTACTTTGAGGAATCTAAAATATAAGACATGTTTTCATGCTTTTTTGTTAAGTACATAATTCCATATGTGTTCATTCATAGTTGTGATGCCTTCAGTGAGAATCTACAATGTAAATAGTCATGAAAATAAAGGAAACTCATTGAATAAGAAGGTGTGTCCAAACTTTTGGCCTGTACTAGGTCAAGGTATAAACGTTGTGGTGATCAGGCTTTTGCAGTTGCTGCCCCGAGACTCTGGAACAAGTTACCCCCGGATATTCACACTATCACAGATGTAGGTCTTTTTAGGTCCAAACTCAAAACGTATCTGTTCCGTCTGGCCTTTAATACGTAGCAGTGGTGTGACAATTTCATTCTTTTGTTTCTGTGTAACCTTTTCTGATTTTACTGATTTCTATGTTTATTCTTTCTATTGTATGACATGTGTTTCTGATGTTAAGCACTTTGGATACCTGCTGGTTTTTGTAAAGTGCTATATAAATACATTTTGATTGATTGATTGACTGTACTGTATATAGCAATGTTACCAATGAACCACATGTTGGATACTATTTACAAATTTTTTCACCAATAGCCATTCAATGAATTTACATTTTGTAATCACCTCTCTATGGTAGTTTTCATTGATAGTGGTAGAGTCCCCTAGCCTTACATAGCCAGACCATATGACAAATGCAAATTAGTCTAGAACCTCTCAGTTCATATTCGATTTCCAAGGGGTGTTATCAAAGGGTTATCAACATGCAATGTGGCGCTGAACGACCACCAGTGGCCAGGTTCGTCCGGTGTAGATGGCCAATCAAAGCACAGTACCAATCACAGCATATTAGGATGGGACTTGGTGCAAAGTGTGTGGGGAAAAAATAACACCTGAGTGACGGAAAATGTACACAGACTACAGCGTGTAGAGATGAGCTGGTATTTCATGAGTTGGTATATCAAACTTTTGTCATATGACAAACACATCTTTCTTCTCATACACCTTCTCATTCAACTGTCATAGTTGAATAACGACAGTTTGGAGGGTAAATAGGACATACATAGAACCTCAAAATCCCATTGACACCTCTTTCCTCTGCAAATCCCACAATTTGAAACTGCCTCTGAAAACTGAACAATGCTAAAAGTTGACGTCAACTTCTCAAATCCTCCTCATTTGGCTCTACCTTCTATCTTTGTAACGCCCCAAAATTTACATACTAGGCCACTAACTGATCTGAGGTCAGTTAGTCTTCTGAATAGGTCGGGCAGATGTCAGAAATTGTTCATCCACTAAATTCACTTCTGAGACTTTTTTATGCGAGAAATAAGTTTATGAGAGTTTTATGAAAATTTATGGCTAAACCGGCCTGCTGTGAGGTAGATGGAGCTCTGTCACGGCTGGCAGCCCACGGTGCTCGATACCTGCGTAAAGTCACCATTTCTGGGTTAGTGGACTACCAAACGCCGCTGCCCTGACAGAGCTTCAGGGCCTGCAGCTCCCCTCTTCCTGCTAAATGGCCATTCTGTGTAAGTGAGGGTGCGGTCAGTGAGCTTGTTATGCCTGCAATCTCTTACCGCAGGTTCCAGTTAATCTTGTAATGGATATCTGTATTGAGTTATTTAAACCAACGATCGGGGAAATAAACGCCTCTTGTCCGCGAGTGTGCTGGATGGAGCTCTATCATTGAGAGCTAGCTAGCTTGCCTCCTCCTAAGAAGACCTAAAATTCACAAAAATGCATTAAATTGAAATCGGACAGATTAGCTTTGTTAATACCTTAAGGAGCTGTGATATACACACGGTAGTAAGTAACCGAGAAAGGGTGACTTTCACTGGGTATGGAGGTTGCCGCTTTCTCGTCAAAATGTGTGGAGCCCCTAAAGTCCGACAGTCTTACCAAATTTGCAATTAGCCATCAATTTTCGTAAAACGGCCCATATTTGAGCTTTATATAGTTGATTTCTCACATAAAAAAGTCTCAGAAGTGAATTTAATAACGAAATAGTAGACAATGTATAACTTTGCAGTGTCTAAAATATGAGACCTGCTTTCTCGTCTCCAATGTGTTTCTATGTGGTTCGCTCAAACCAATCATGCGCCAGCTCATCAAAGCTGTTGTTACAAGCAGGGCCATATTTCACAGGGTAGTTAAGGGCCCAATAAAATAGCATTTGGGCAATTTTCAGCCCAACCAATGTTACATACCCCATTAGGAGACCTAGTTTGAAATACCCTATATAATCATTCTATCACCCCTTTAATTGTAGTTGATTGTTCTTCTTTTATGAGAATATACCGTCCGTTTGTTCAATACTGACACAATAGCGGATCCAACAGAAAGTTCCACATCAGCTGCAGCCATCTTGGTTGTTTTTCGATAATGCCTCAATGACACTCCTCTACGGTCTTCGGCTCAAACAGGTCCCATATTTGATAAACAGTTGTGAGTGGCCCGGCACGTCTCAGGCTGCTGGAAATCTGTTCAAAACAGAGGGGGACCAGACCCATCTGCCAGAGCAAATAAAACATGAGCTTGCAGATTTGTCTGGTTGCCAGGCAAGGAGTTCACCATTTTACCACAAGATACAAATTGCCTTGATTTGTTCACACGAAACTGTGCATAATGTAATCCAGCGTTACTGTTTGAAATTATATTTCATTAACAGCCTCACTGTTTACTGTTTACTCTCCTACAGCGAACATTTCCTACTTTTGCTAGCATTCAACTGCTGAAACACAGGCTTTTATTGTGAAGCTGTCACAGTCACTGACGTTGACAGCAACTGTTCATCAAAAATTTGTCTTCAAAGACATAGTCCATTTTTGTCAGCGATCAGAATTAATTGCACACTGTTATGAAACTTCCAACTCCCCACAAAGATAAACCACTTTACTGCCTTCCCACTGTATGGAGAAAAAAAACTAGTGACATGTGCAGCTTGAAATCAGATCACTGTTGCTTATGGCATGATAGAAAAAGGCAAAAAAAAACTTCTTCATTAGAACAATGTGAGTTTGTTTTGCTGTAAAGGAATACAGAAAAAGACGCTGCTTAAGGAGTGTTTGCTGTAGTTTTAAACTATAGTATAACTTTCATAAAATCCAGTCTGGATTGCCAACCAGGCAAAGCAGGGAAATCTACTGGGACTAGACCTCATTAAATGTATGTTTAATCAAATTATTATTAATTGCTAATTTAACACACAGCAAACCTGGGCTTGGTATTCGGGCATTGCTCAATGCAAAATATAATGAAGCTGGTCATGCTTTGTTTGCTATGTGTAATGGGCCCTTGAAGGTTGTTGGGCAGCCTGCATACCAACATACAACACACAGAGAGGGGGGGAAACTGGGTTGTAGTGGGGCCCCAGTAGTAATTTTTGCCTTGGGGACCCCTGATGATAATATCAGCCACGCCTAAAATCACCACCAAACTCTTGAAACTCATGTTTGGGTTATGCATCACTATCTGTATACTTTTACTCTGGGTAAGAATCTATTGTAGCCTTGGTGTTCGAAGGTGTGGTGGCTACAACTATAGCTTATTAGAGTTTTTGCAGTAGTCAACATTTGTGGAGGCAATTTGTCTTTCTTGACTCGCATTCACTAATGTGCACCGCTGGGCTGTGCCCAGATTTTCCACCCTTGTGTCAATCTGGTTGTGATCAAAGTCAGAGCAAAAACTTACAAATCACCTGTCTGCACCTGGAAAACATTTCCATTCCTTTGCACTTATTTACATTTACAAAATGTGGTTGATAAGACTAGACAGGCAGTCAATAATCCTAATGAGTGCAAGGAAAGGTTATAAATCAGTACAAAATACTAACCATGTTTCAGAGTGTGGTCGAGAGCCACAGGTTTCGGAAATCAACTAACATGGCCCTGGTTAATATGCTCAAAATAAATAAATTTGCTCTGCAACCAATCAAGCTGTGTGGTTGGGTTTTCTTTTAACTGAAGAGAATTGTTTCAGCCTGTCGTTCCCTCATAAAATGATTCACTGTTTTTCTTATTCCCTCCTCATTCTTTCCAATTTTTCAATATTCCTGTCATCTTTTCCCCCAGATCCTTGCCCTCCTCTTCCACCTTGGCTTTTCATCAACATATTCATCAATCTCTCTCTCTCTCTCTCTCTCTCTCTCTCTCGGCTGTTTTAGCGGCTGTGTGTCTCTTGTTGTTACGTGGTCTGGTGTTGGGGACTGCAGTTAGCCAGTAGCCCACAGCAGCACACTCTCTAATTAAAGACGGCTAATGAACGATAGCATTAGCATATCCATAAAGGCCCCGACTATGTCTGCAGCCTGTGTGCTGAGTTGTCCGTGATGCTGTGTCCATTGCCGCCCACACAGAGCCAGTCTGCTCAGAGGAGGAAAAGGGAAATGCAGACTAATGGACCATGTTGGCATAAATTGAAATTGAAAATGATGATCAGAGCAAACAAAATGGCAATGAACTATATTTTCCTATGAAAGTTATAATCGTTAAGATTATCTTGAAATGGAACCAATGTTTTCATAGTATTTATGGTCTAATGATGGACTATTTCTATTGGTATTACCAATAGCCATTCAACATTATTTTTCATTTTGTAATAACCTCTATTTTTGTTTTTCTCTTTATTTATAGTATCAAGTCATAAGAGTTATCTCAAGACACTTTACACTTTACACTGACGGTGCTGGTTGGGGGTGTGATGAACAGTGGCAATAATAGTCACAATAAAGATAATTGATCAGTGACTAGAAATAGTAATAGTAGTAGTTCATGGCATACCAGGGCACTGCAGGGTGTCACAGGATGTAGCAGGGTATAGCATAGGAGTCCTTTAGCCCAACATTGCCGGACCAAATTGTAAATTAGTCTGGAAATTCTCAGTTCATTTTTGATTTCCAAGGGGGGGAGCATTATAAAAGGGTTGCAGACTTAATGGCAAACATATCGGTTGTATTATGCAGATCACTCAGAACACTGATTAGAAAATAATCTGTTACATAATCAAGTATCAAACAGTGATCTCTAAAATCGCTAAAAGAATCACCTGAACATAGTCAAATAGCCTACTGTGAAATTCCTTTAGGTACTGTGATTACTGTTAGTGTGAGGTTACGTGATGTATGCCATGACCTTCTCTAATCTCTGTCTTACATATTGCAGCTTGATGCATTTTGAGCCATATTTAAATACTCTGAATATCTTATCTTATATCCCTGTCTTGTCGCTATGGTAATTCAATAATGAAGTCTTTAGTTTCATAGAGATATTGTATATCTTTTGGGCAGTGCCATAGGCTTAGTTAGGTGATATGGATAATGACATCTAAACATTTGCATCTACACCTGGCATTAATAAGCCTTCTCAATATCTTAATTCTGCCCATTTTTTTTTTAATCTAATCTTAATATATGTAAATTAGGTGGACTTGACAGACTTATCAACCAGCATCTCAGGTCAAGGGAAGAGATGTTGGATACTTTCAGGAGATCACTATGACATGCAAGGCTACTTTACAGTAGCCTTTATAACAAAGCCAATATTAATTCCAGCTCATTTCGACCAAATGCCGTGCAAGATGTTTGTGATTGGTTTAAAGAAATGCCAATAAACCAGAGCAAATTCTTTTCCCATCCCCGAATACTGTGTGGACTCGCCAGACCTTCCTCCGCAGCGCTGTTGAGGAAGGTCTGGAAATGCGAGACTATGGTTCATGCCATAAAACAACTTAAGATCACAGTTTGGGTTAAAATACTAATGTTTGTGGCGTAAGTTATGAACAATACGTAGACTACGCAACTTAAACTTAAAATTTGGTTTCACACGGGATGCAAACACCGCTCCTCTGGTTGAAAGTCCTGTGTTTTAGTTATTTAAGAACGTTACGTAAGGACCGTTACATAAGAATGTAGCTTAAAAAACTCAAAATTGACATTTAGTTTGAACACATTGCCCACTCTGTTTTCACAGTCAAAATGATTACATTATTCAGAACTTAAATACACAATACCGACATATAAGCATTTATAGTGATTGATTATGAGCATTATCAATCGAAGATTACTTACAGAAACCAGTATTACGTTAAGTATTACAGCAGTAAGAACAAGAAGAAAAAAGAAAAAAAGAAAGCCTTCGTTTGTCTGCTTCCTTCCATCCATTGTTGCTTCACAGCGTGAGTATACAGTCACTCTGATGCAAGCGTTTTTACTACGCTATTTCACAAAGCCAGGGAGACTCATTGACTCACTCTGTGATCCACATCTCTTTACAACCTAATGTCAAGAGCGCAGCTGACACCCTGGGGACCGACACTTTGAACCTGCGTTTGTACTGCGTCGGTTGACTCTCGGCCTACTGTGAATTGAGTATCTGATCTGATGTAAGCCTATTCACAGACTTCTGTAGTAGCAGAGACATTTGCTGCTCAGGTTATTATCTCACATATTCTCGTTTCAGTTACTGTACAATGTATCTCACTGATCCAATCAAATTAGGTCGTGCTTAATATTGTATTAACCAGTCAGAGTTGTTGTTACATTGCAGAATAGAGAGGGTTAGCTGGTTTGAAATTGGTTTCTCTAAAGTGACTCCATCCATCAGATTAACTATACCCACTTATCCCTGAGGGTCCAGGGGCGCTTGAGCTGATCCCAGCTGACATTGGCGAGAGGCAGGGTACAACCTGGACAGGTCACCACTGTGACTCTAAGGTAACACCTCAAGTGACTCTTGTAGGATAAAAGTAATTCCCCCCTTTTAAGATATCACTTTAGTGTCTTTAGAGAAGTGGGCATGGTTAGCTGCTTGACAAGGATGGACTGACATGTCACATGAGGGGGGGGGGGGGCGTGTTGGTTGATCTGATTTAGCCAAATGGTAGGTGTGGAAATGATATTCAGATTGAGATTGTGTCCTGAGGGAGAGAGTCACAGAGGCTGCATGCTGACGGCTGTAATCCACACATTTCTACACGGAGAACACTACTGAAGACAAAGACGCTGAGAGACTATTATGTTTTCCCACAACACACCTTTTGTAAATACACCTTTTAAAACCTGAACTACAACACACCAAGCTGCGGAGAAAACTCAACGAGGGACGCTGAAAAGCCAACCCAGAGCAAAAGTCGTCACGGCGAAAGAGACCAGAGTTCGCAGGACTGGATTCAGGACGCAAAATGAAACAACAGCTGGGTGAGTCAGTTTAACACAGCGCAACCCCTCTGAAGTAGAAAATATATGCACTTTACCAGTCTCATTCTCAAGTTGAATGCAATGTGCAGGGAAATCGAGATGGGGGATTCATGTTACCGGCTAGGCTGGCCTTTAGTAGCCGTGTTCCTTTGTGTTACGAGCCAAGGTTATCTGTTGATAATTCAGTAGAGGGTAAGCAAACGGCTGTGGAGAAGCTCAATGCTAAAGAAAAGATGTCCCTACTAGTTTTTTAAGGCTCCTCAAACTCAGTTGGTAGTGGTATGAAGGCAGAACAGAAGGCAATAAAGGAATAGAGTAAAATATTAAATATAATTAAATATATTGATAAGACATATAGATTTAACTCAAACAAAATGAAACTCTTTCAAGTTTGAGAGGATTTTTGGGAATAGAGTCCCTCAAGCCCGGGGGAGGATTGAAGCCGAGTGGTGTGATTGGTCTGGTGAGAACAGATACATTCAGTGAGAGTGGCACTTTGTTTATTTCTTTTTCACTGGTCCCCTTTTCTTCTGCCCGTAGAGGCTAATGGCTAATGGCCAGGACAATGAGCTACAAAGGCTGACCCAACGTCCTGTGGAGCGATGAACGGTTTATTAATCTTTTAGTTGCACAATTCTTGCCATATAGCAAGAAGGGTAAAAAGAAAAGAAAAAAGATAAAACACTGAATTAATTAGCCACTTTAATTGTGTGTTCTCCAACTCCTATTCCCTGAGGGCATAATTAAGATGTGTTTATTTGGACACAGTTTGCTCTTCAAGGAGGTAACACAGCTAATTGGTATTATACTCAAGTCACACGTACATTGCAATTATATCAACTAGCTGCTACTGCAGAAGCCACTGTGTAGTGCTGGCATATCCAATTACTGATTTAAAGGATAAAAATGAGGACATATTTTAATGGATTTGTAAATGCAATAACATTTAAAAGGGGGGGGGGGGTTGCGTGGTCTCTTGGGAGGAGGGAGGGGGTGAAAAATTCAATTGGCTCTTTCACCCACAATGTACTCCCCCAATCAGTTCCACTGATTCTTTCAATGAGGAAGCATGGGTGGGTGGGATTAAAAACTGGTTAATTTTCTACCTGATGATGTTGCATAATTATACCCTTCATTAACAGATTAAGCCCTGAACACTGCGAGGCAGTTTTATTTCTCAGACATTCTGCTGTGCTAAACCTTAGCCACACTGTGATTATTTAAGCCCAGTGTGACACCTTGGCTTCTGTTTTTTGCAGATAATAGAACATCAACTTTTTACTTTCCTTCGTTCTATTTTCCTGAAATTACAGATTAAGATGTATTGCCACTACAGTTTATTAAATACATTGAGTCATTTTGGGTCTGTGACATGTTTTTTTGGTTTACGCTGAAAATCAAAGGAGAGGATTTATATATGGAAGAAAGAAAAGGAGCATACTGTGGGACATACTAGACAGAAAGGGCATTAAAGTCACAGGGAAACAGCAGTTAGAATCTACAGTGTAACCGATTCCTGAGTGAAACGAAAGCAAATTAGTTGTTCTAAGAAGCTTTCTGACATTTACTACCCATATTCTATGATAAAGAAATATTTACACCATGTATTAGAAGGTCAATCCCTCATGATCTCAACAAATGAAACAATTATGAATTATTCAAGCGTTGCAGGATGGAACTTACACCAAGGTATCTTGTTATCCTCTATATCCATGGAATCCACATCTTTCAAAGCACTGTTCGCTACCACTTTATAATAACCATAATCAATAAAAGGTACATTGATAGTCAATTCTGTTGATAGGAAATATCTATAAGAATGGCCTTTTTCCTTTATGAATGTACTTAAATGTAGGGTAGCTCATTCTGTCAGGTAGGAAATATCTAGCCAAATGGCTTACTTCCTCTCTCTTCCTCGCTCTTCTCCCGACTGGCTTTGGCAAAAGGTTGATGGACAGTTGCTTCAGCCAATCATCTGCCAGGTATTTTCTGGAAATTTCCTGCCCTTTTCCAAACAGTTTCCAATGACGGCTTCTCAGATGATTCTGTGTAACAAACCCTCTGGCGAGACGGATCGGTGGAACACTGCCAATAATAGGCTCTGATACCTTCCTCCATTTAAACTTTATTTCATTAAGGGTCAGCAGAGCTCAAAAGTCAAAGCCAATATATCACAATAAATCTGCATGGCTTTGCCTTGCCCCAAATTCAGTCATTTTCACTGGAATAAGTAGATTTTGCCATATAATTTCTGTTTTATTAATTTTTAAATGCTGTTGTGACCAGGTATTTGTTTCGACATACGGAGTGAACAACAGAAGATACTGTTCCGGGTCGGGTTTCTTATGTAATTTCCGTTATTACAAATGTTAATGTGATTTTGAATGAGAACCTGGCATTTCCAGTGTATCTTTGGCTCTCTATAGAGGAGAATAGCACAGTTGGATGGGTAGGGTTAGTCAACCCAAATGATGATTGATTGGATACATTAATGTTTACATTGATTTTAGAAGGAGTCATCACACATATTTTAATATTTCACAGGACGAGAAAGGGTCTTTTTGTTATTAAAACACTGAACAATGTTATTTGGCATGAACCCAGAGATAACTTACTTATTAACTCAGGGACACAAGATTAAAACTTTAATTTATTTCTCCTTCCGCTGTCTTTACATTACCTCAATTGACCTCTATTCACTTTTAGTTGTGGCAACAACTTTCACCACACACTCCCCACACACACTATCACACACACTGCTCTTTTCACCTCGAGCTGAAGCGGCAATTGACACAAATAATACAGTCACAGCTTCACGAAAGAAACGATAAGCCAACTAATTAGAGCTCAAATCCCACAGAAATATATGCTGAAGAGATAATTTGTCAAAACACTAAATGCTTTTGTCATTTGCTGTTTTTGCCATGAAAACAGTTTTTAACTTTTGTTGCTAAAATGTGTTTAGACTCCGGCTTGATGGCCCGTCTCGCCATCTTCAATCACTAAAAAATACAATCAGCTGGAGAGGGGGAATTAGAAGTAGACGTTCCCATGCACAGGGAGATTTTCTTCAAAACTAATTACCGGTCGTGTGGTTGGATTTCTGAAAGCTAGAAACCTCAGTACCCGCCTGCAAAGTGATTGAGCCTTTTGATATTTATAAAAGAATGCTTTCAGCAACCCCCCAAAGAGTTTATTGTGTTCAAAACAATCTTCACAGCACGAAGACAGGCTTTAAGAGTAGTGCTCTGTTTCATACATCTGTGAGAGTTAGGTGACCGTTCTAATTTGCTGGATAGATGTATTTTGTGTTGATGTACATACTCTATGGTTAACATAGTCTTCTGAGACATTATTAAAAGAAGCAAAAAATTTGATTTATTATGACCATTGAAAGAAAGAAAAAGCTCCGGAGTTCAGCCTGTAATGTATTGACAAAAGAGACTGTCATTCCACAAAAAACGCTCCCAGGCTCCCTTGGTTGTTTGTTCAAGCAGCAATTACGTCTCAAATGTACATTTATAGTGGTCGCACCCTCTAGTGGCCATAGTAATTATGACAGGAGCAAAGCAGAAAGTTATGTTACAAAGTAAGGAGGCAGGTTGGAATGGTGGATGGGCCAAAGAAACACAGGACGACCGGGGTTCGTGTCCCGTTGGAAATAAATCTAAACAGCAAGGTTTTTTTAGCTTTATGGAACAAACGGAGCTACGTCACGTTAAGCGTCGCGTGCATAGCTGGAAGTGAAATAACCTCTGATTTAACCCCAAACTACAATGTATTCTAAACTTAAAGCTTAAAGGTATAGTGGAGGATTATGATGAATTTTAGAAAAGAACCGCCCTCTCCACTTTTTGAAAAAATGCACATGCGCAACACTCTACCTGCTCCCGAGAGGGAACGCCTATTAAACGTGTGCATGAGAGTGCACTGTTTACAAGTTGCTGTCGGCATGGCTCATACAAGCTACTTTCCCAAAGAAGATTTGCACTTTTTTACAAATTGAGATGTTTACCGTGTGTGCGCGGTACACACACCTGTCGAGTAGAAACTTCGCGACTGAGGCATCAGTGGAGAGCCCAACCTGTGCTTTTAGCGCATGCCAGCGTGTGAAATATTCTCCCAAAAACACTCTGGTCTCGTTTCTTTCTTCAGAGGCCTTTCTCTTCTTGTCATACAATTCCTAGACACTTTTTCTCTTGCGACCCTCAGACATTTTGAAAAAACACGGTGAGAACGGCGAGCTTCAATGAATGGCTGAAACCGTAGCTCACTACCTATGCTCGCAACACATATACACCTGTAAGCGCGATGCGAGAAAGCTTAAAACTACCTAGGGACGAGCACGTACGACGGCCTTACGTAAACATATCACCAGAATGATTGACAACTAGGAGGACCAATAGTCTTGATGATCCACCCGGAAAAAGAAAATCCTCCATATTAACCTTTTAAGTGCGTAACTTTTTGATATTAATGAACGTCCGTTACATTCAAGCCATTGCCAAATGAGTTGCTACAAAGCTAATTAAGACTATCAGCGCCACAAAACTCTCTCTGGATTTCTCAGTATGACTATGTTTAGAAATTGGTGTCACCCGGCGACTTTTGCGAGTAGAAGAATAATTAGATACAGAAGATAGTTACCTCTTCTGAAGAGTCCATTGTGTTTTTTTAATCCTCCGTGTCCTCCTTGGCTACTAGCAACTCTGTAGAGGAGGGGTGGGGGGCAGTTCGCAATCACGAAAGGCTTGTATCATGTGGATGCGCCAACAGAACTACACACAGTAGCTTTAAGTCAGTAGTTTTGGTGTCTATACATTACCAAATTGCAACTGTTTCACTACGCCAATGACCTGTTTGAATCCAGAAACATTACATTCTCTGACTTAGATATGAGGACAGCTTGTACATATTTCCTGCCTCCACTGGGGGGCATTTATGAAACGCTCCCGTGGGTCACGTTAGATGGTAGGAATAAATAACCTATATTTTTGTATGGTTGAGTGGACTTTTAGGAAAATGACAAGGCTTCCTCCTGAAGAATATGTTTCTGTTTAATTAATCTTTGCTTTCATATGGTCAGATTTTCTGATTCATTCAAGATTTCAGACAGAAAAACTACTTATTATAATTCTTTTCAAATGCTTGGAAGTTATTTTTAAAAGTACTGCAAGTGCAAAAATAAATATACTATAAAGTAGAGAAAAAGGTCAATTGAACCAAGCGTGCTTGGAAGATGCATCTCTGTGTTATCAACTCATGCAACACAGTGAAACAGTAATTCTTTCACTTTAAACATTGATCTAGTCCTCTGGAGAATGTTTAATATTTAATGCAATTTCAATTTTTAATTAAATATCACAAACTTTATTTTCCAAAAAATAACCACAGTGCAGATTGAAGATTCTGCTGAACATATTTGAGATGAAACGACTTGATGGAATGACATCTGGATAGCGATAGCAACTGTTTAAAGCTTTGAACGCCCCAGTTTGAACATCATAGCTTCTCTCTTTGCCTTACATATTGTGTGCTTCATCTCCCCACAGCCTTTGTCTCGCCGTCTGCCCTCAGTTCTTCAGTCGACGCTATGCTGCCACCCCGCCCCACCCGCCACCATCAGCGCACGCAATTTTTTTGGGAAAAGATCTGTATTCGTGATGAAGACCAGAAGACACGGCAATGTTTATCACCATTATAATGAGGGGCCGCACTTAGAGAAGAAGTAGATGCAGCGTTGCCTTGGCAACATATCTATTAGCTGTATGAGATAGAAATAGTTTTTTTAGGAAATTCATTTCAAAAACATAAAACAATGGAAGAGGGGACGGCGCCCTGCTCGTATACTATGATTTATTTAGTGGACTTTTCAAATAGCCTTTTCCTTTTATTCCTCATTTTTATTCTCAGAAAGACAGTGTGACATTAATTGTACTTAACTGGGATAGCAGAGTGAACCAGTGTGTGTGCAGAGGAGGAAATGTGGTTAAAGTCTGACAACTTCCAAGGGAGGGACAATAAAGATCAGCATCGGTCTTTATGCCCTGGCCCACTCTGCTCTTCAAGAAAAGAGCTTTGCAGACCCATTGTATGTATCATTCCTTGAACATAATGCTCCTACTCGTCTTTACAGATAACACCTCTGCTCTTTTTTTATCTCCTCCTTTCGTCCTGTTTCAACTCCATTCAACCTCTCTTGTCCCATCCCGATCCGTTCTCAAACACTCCTACTGACACCTTTCCTCTGACCCCACCTCTCCTCCCATCTCTCCTGATCTCTCATAATCTTGTCTTCTATCTCTTCTCCTTTTCTCTACTTTTTTCCTCCCTCCACCTCTCATGTTTTCAGCTCTCATTTCCCTTTTTCATCCCACTTTCTCTTCTTCTCCTCTCCTCTCCGCATTATTGTAAAGCCTTGCCATGCCACATATACACTCCCACTTTTTGCTGATCTTTTTAATCTTCTTAACCCATTTGCATATTCACGCTGTGATTTTCCTCCCAGGTTGCATTTAAATAATACAAATCCAGTCTATATTTGTCAGCTGTGAGACTATCCTATATTTATGAATATAATTGAACACATTCCAGCCGTCAGAAGATGATGCCAAGGGGGGCGTAAGAACAAGGAGTCACATCTGGAGGCCCACTTTTTCGCAGCCTCGTTTATTCTCCTCTGAAACCGGAGCATCACAGCGAGAGCCAGAGTGCGACGCCTCAGTGCTCAGGCCCAATTCATGTCTCTTCTTTTATTTTATTTTTTTGTTTTTTTCTTGTCTTTTTTGAATAAGTTCACATTTCCATCACAGACAGAAGTACGCATTCCTGTCTTCCATGGTTTTGTCTTCACTTCCACAAGGTTCATTAGCTTGGGTTTTCCAGGATGCTTCAGCATAGAAGCATCCTCTCTGTTTCGGTTTCCTTCTGTCTCTTCCTCCGTAAGTGGGTCAGAATTCATAAACTAATGAACCACTTTTAATACTTCGTCTGCAGTTATGAATGACAATATTCATCAGCGTGATTAATCAATCAAATAAGTACCCCTTCTCTGATGACATCAGTGATAGCAAATGCGAGAATGTAAAAATTACATCTCCCTCTCTCTCTCTCTGTATGTGCGTTTGTGTAATCTGAGAGGAGGTGGAGAAAGCATAACCCTCACAGATTGTGATCTGATATGTATCCTTTGAAGCTGTGTTCTTGTAGTAACTGTGGATAATTCATCACTGCCTTTGATTCCAGCTCCATGTCTCTCCACAGCCAATACCGTCATTTCAGGAGCTTTGTTGGAAATTCACAAATTGAAGTAAGAGGTCCTATTAGAAGCTTTGATGCAAACATGACAATTGCCCTCAAAAGAAGCTTTTTGAGATTATAATTTACATCCCCAGCATTCTGAAACATTGAGATCCTTAAAGTTCTGCACACATGCACAAACACCCCAAAAAGTGCACGCGTACGCACACACACGTGCGCTAAGACAGACAAATGCACAATTTGAGGCATTAGGGTGAACAACAAGAGTAACTCCGGGACCAACCTTTTTCGCAGCAGGCTCATCGCCATTAATGCCTGAGCTGACATTCCCGCTAGAGTTTTACTGGGCCTCATGCAAGAACATTTTCCTATTCTCGTCCCTGCATCTTTTGGTTTTTTATTTCAGGTTATTCACACCAAACTCTCCTTAAGGAGACACATTATGCTCAAGTGTAGGTTCTACTCTACTAGAACATTAGCTTGACAAGCCAGACCCACATCAAGATGTTGGGTCTGGGAACTCACCATTGACAGGGCTCAATCCGAGGGGCGGGATAAACGGTTGTCTTTCAAATTCCCTCTGCACACAATAGGATAGCGTTACAACCAACCAGAGCAACGCTAGTTGATAGATTCAACTTTTGCGATGTCCGGTCGGCAAAACTCCGAACACATCTTCCTTTTTTAAGAATGTCTTCAGTGCCGTTCTTTGTTCTTTTCTCAAAGAAAAGCTGAACTCCAAGTCTTCCAGAGTCGCAGCCAAAGCCGATTCCAAAGACCGCTGTTCGCCAGCAGCAGCCATCGTTTGTGTTCAAGTAGCGGGGAATTCACGCGGAACCGTCGCAACTCTGCCGTCATTATGTTAAGCCCCGCCCACCAACTGTATACACGATGTGATTGGCCCAGCTAGAGTTTGGTTTTACCAGCTCGCAAGCCAACGGAGAGTTGCTTCTTAAGCCCGGGACACACGGGGCCGATTATCGGCCGTTGGACAGTCTGGTGAGGTCAGTGACTCGAGTCTGTTCGGTGTGTCCCGTGCCGTCGTCAGACTGGGGGGCTGTCGGTGTTCATTTTGGCCGACCTGACCTGTTCGGTCGGAGGCAGGGCAGTCGGGACTCACCTGGAAATGGGGAGCGGAATGAGGTGACTACAGTCTCTCAAAATCTGATGAAAATCTTTTAAACTGACCTTTGTTGATCTGAAATGAAGACAGATTCACCAACTGCACGGCCTATTTCTCGTTTAAAATGTTTTCAGAAACATGTTTCGGTGAACTATTTTAGTACAATATGAGATCGTATTCTGAACGAGCCGCCATGACAGTCTGGCTCTGAATTTCCGGAGAAAACAAACCCATGTGACGCATTCAATAAAAAGTACCATGACTGTATAAAGTACTATGACTGTTTTGTATTCAGCACAACTTCATCTACAATAATATGTAGATATAATGTATTTATTGATTTTCCTTTTTTTTAAATAACTGGTAAATAAACAAGTTGTAAAAATTTGTTTACATTACCTTACCCATTGTTACAAACTCTCATTTGGTTCTGCTCCATTGTTTTATACAACTAATTTGGAATCAGTGGGCAGGGGTCATGGCTCTTTCCACTGAATATGCAGAAATAAATACACAGAAATAATAATTAGAATACTGTAGGTAAGTGTGTATGCACAATTAAGGTATGTTGCAACTATACAGCATGTTGCTATGGCTGAATAAATTATTCCCAGTATATAGCAGTTTAATGTATTTAAATTTATTTAAATTGCACATCTGTTGAGCAAGAGGTAGTGCACATAAGGCATAACAATAATAATGTTAGATTATATTCTACACTGTCAGTCAGGACTATTTACAGATAAATGAGGTATAAGTAAGTACCTGTTTGTTTGTGTTCTGACAACACATTCTCATTCTCAGTGCGTCAAAAAGCGACGCTTGGTCAGGTGCCTTTGGCATTTGTTACAGACGCAAAAAGTCTCCTTTAGTGTCATATTTAGACGTGCATAGTCGGGGCTCTTGGCGTCACCTTTTGACGCTCTGGGTCGGGATGTACGTTTAAATGACATGCAGCATAAGAACAGGACAGGTTTAGGAAAATCCCGTGGGTGGGGTTACAAAATGTACGTTTCAGTGACACAAGTGATAAGAAAGGGACACGAACCCCGTCTCCTGGATTACAGTCCTGTGTTGATTATAGGTCTTTCATACTACTCGCTTCCGTTGTCGCTCTTGATACTACATCATCTAGGGTTGGCAGTAGCTCAGTGGTTGGGAACCAGAGGGTCGCTGGATCAAGTTCCCGTATGGACCAAAGTACAGAGTATGGACTGGTAGCTGAAGAGGTGCCAGTTCAGCTCCTGGGCACTGCCAGAGTGCAAGGCACTGAACCCTCAACTGCTCGGGGCATCCTGTCCAGCAGTCGCAGGTTTTCAAAATTTTTATCTGAATCAAATTGATACGGATTTGGAAATCTCATGTTTTGCTGTCCAGGATCACCTGATCCATCTTACTTTTATGCCAGTTTTTAAAGGAACATTGGATTGGATCACTGTGATCCAAATACCAAATTTCAGGATTACCAAATCCTGTTTACCAGAGCCTTAAGTGGAACCAACAGTGTAGCCTACTGGCTCAGCAAAGAACAGGTAGGCAAAATACCGGTGGCCACAAATAGCCATTGTTTGTCTTAATTTTAAGAAACAGAAAAACTGTAATGAACAGCAATTTTACATTCATTATTTTCTTATAATGTTTTTTGTTTTTCTTGTTTACCATATCTCATAAGAAGTGACATGCTTAACATATGAAGAAATGTATATATCATCAGTAAACATTGATTTTGTGATCATTCACTTAAAAAAAAACACTCTGATTTTATTTGGTTTGTAAAATCACAACTGAATCCACCCTTCTGATGGGATCAGGATAATCCTGTTTTTTTGGATCAAACTCCCAAACCAAGTTCAAAGGTTTGAATAAACCCAAAAGACAGGATTGATCCAGATCAAATGTAAGATTGGATTACATGGTCTGATCTTAGTTCAGAATCCCTCTTTTGCTTTTGAAAAACCCATTTCCAAGATTTGGTCCAATCCGTGATCTGAAATCCCACTGGATTACTTTTGAAAAACTGGGCCCTGGGGATCAATAAAGTATGAATTATTATTATTTATGTTATTATTATTATTATTATTATTATCTTACAGCGCCCTGGTCGAGCTACGGCTCTGCCCGGTGCATCCCATTGAAAATCAATGTGGACAAGTACAGAGAACGATGGGTGTCTGCTGACCTCAGTTGGATTCCAGGTAGTCGTGCATGAGGAAATTGCATCTCTGGTGGGGTTATACATCTGTATCTCTCTGTAGTCCAAGACAGAGCTGGCTGGGCTGGCTGGGCTGCCTGAACACTGTGACCCTTGCCTTATCTTTTTACTGGTGGTATTATATTTCTGTAAATATGACACAAATTATTGAGGAAATGTAGCATATTCAGTAAAAGAAAGAAAGCAAACAAAGCAAACAAGTGAAAGGCCCTTTTCCACGCAACACACACACACACACACACACACACACACACACACACACACACACACACACACACAACCAAGCACACATACAACCACAACACACACACACAAACACGCATACTCAAGAAGCATGCAAAGAATTGACACTACAGCTTGCATTTCTATGAAGAAATAAGAAACATTTACACTTACAAAAAATCAAAAGGCTCATCTCTTTCGCTCTCTCTCTTGGACACAACTGACCAATATGTGGACAAGGTAACATAGGGTACTTTGAAAAAACACAATCACAAACAGCAGTTATATCATCGCTGCAGTGCCGGTCTGGCTGCAGAGCACACACACACTACAGTTTTATTTCCTTAAGAAGAAGACGAAGAATTTGCACACCACTTATTTCTTCCGATATGGTTTTAAGAAATATTTACACTTAGTCAAGTTGATCTTCAGCAGGATTGAGTCGTTCAAAATGATCGGCTCAATGCAACCTCACAAGTCCTCAGGTTCTGATGAGCTGCTGAAATTGTCGTCGCTGATTAGAATCATCTGAAGCACCTCCTTGTACCGGCGTGGCCTCTTTCAAAAGAGGTTTACCTCAAAAGCAATATCTTGTTTACTGTGGCCGTTCTCACCGTGCTTCCCCTAAAGGAGGGTTTTTTCATATGCGCTATTTTAGAAATCACATACTACAGTATTTGGCAGTGGACACAATCAAAGAAAGACCTAAACGCTCCACTCACTTTGAAACTTTAAAGACAGCCCAAGTTAGAATAATAAGAAAAAAAGGGAGAAAATGAAAAACAAAAATGAAATAATTAATAAACAAAATAAATTAGCATATATGAAATACACACTATTTAAAATGATTGCAGTGGACACATTGGGAAGTGTAAATTATAAAGTTTTTGTCAATATTTTTATCATGCTGGTATGATTAAAAAAAAAAACATGTCTAAATGCATTACAAACTCATCCTAATCCTTAAAAAGTAAAGTATGGCGCACCTGAATGTGATATAGGAAGGGAAGCCAAATCTGAATTGCTTGTTGAATCCCATATTTTCTCATGGCAGCCCACAAAAAACTCACTGGGTTGTGTTATTTCACAGTGTGTGTGTTGGTAGGTACTCCAGATACCCAAATGTATGTGTGCAAGCACTGACAACGTTAGGTTTTCATGAAAGTTCTCCTTTAACTGCACAAGCCTGTTGTAAATTGCTCGTTTCAGCTTGATGAATGCCATCTGTTCCTGGATAGGTGCGTGTCATGAGAATTGATCATTAGCATGATCGACGCCCCTATAGTGTTCCATTTTGTGGGCCAGTTCTATCGACACAAATGTTACCAAACAGAACAAAATACTTTCACACCACAGAGCTTCAAGTTCTGCTGTCAGAAATCAGCAGACTGAGGCCCTGTTTACACGTACATGGTTATTTTGAAAAAGTGAGACATTTCCCTCCGTTTGTGCCCTTCATTTACATGCAAAAGGAGAATTCGCCTCTGAAAACGAGTTTATCTAAAACCTCCGGCCAGAGTGGAGATTTTGGAAAAGTTTGTTTGGACGTTTGCATGTAAACTGAGACAAACGGAGGTTTAGGCAGCCGAGGAAGTGAGGAAGAGAAGAGAGAGGAAGTGATTTGTTGCTGTTGTTGCTATTTTCGGGATTCTGATTGGTTAACTACCTACAGGTCTGGCGTGCTTTTGATGGCATATATACACGGGTATATGTAAACCAACACTTTTCTGAAAACAGCTGTGCACAATGTTATTTTTGAAAACGGAAAGGTTGAAATGTCCGTTTATGAAAATAGCCGGCCACTTGCAAACGTAGCATCAAAGATAAGAAATTTAGTCAGCAATTGATTAGGGCCCACGAAAAACCAAATGTACATAACAACACATCATCAGAACAGAGCTGTACTGTGACAGAAATAAAATAAAGGCAATGGCTTGACATGAAGATAGATGCTAAAAAGGTCTTTCTAAAGTAAAGCGGTCCATGACTAATATGAAAGGCGGCCAAGGGAACGGGATGCTCACAGAGATATTGAGCGAGAGATTAGAGGATAAATTCTTAAAATATCTCGCAGTGAATTGACAAGCCATGATGATGATGATGATGATCTGGTGAACAGAATATTCATTTTGCATTAGGTTTGTTAAGTGAAACCAGTGGGTTCTCCCCTGTGGAGAAAAAGTGTGCATGATCGTATGACAGGTCTGGACCAATCGTGAATTAAGTTCAATAAATGATGTACGTCACAAAACGTACGTGTACGAAAGAAACAGCCATGTGAACGTCTCTAAGTGACCCCTGTGCACACGTCTACATACAGCCCAGAGAAGCACATCTCAGCCTGAAGACCCTAACCCCAAATCCAAATGAGACAGACACAGACAGGGCATTGTGGCATAAAGCATTCTGGAAGCAGAGAGATGCAAGATGTCTCCCAGGGTAGATGTGACTCTGCAGCACAGGAAGACGAAAGATGATTTAAAGTGTGTGTGTGTTTGGGTGTGTGTAGCCAAGTTACTTTTGATTTGAAAGTAAAACATTTATTCATAGGGGCCATGATTATTTCCGTAATATTTGTATACGAATGCGAAATGTTGAAATATTGATAACATTAATGCTGAATTATCATCTCTGAGTCACTTGATAAATTGGAGGGAGTATTAACACATTTATCTGAATCAAAGCGTGTTCAGTTGGTGAAACTGATAAAAACGTACCCGTGTTTATTTGCGGATGTTCCGTCTCGTACTCATCTTATTGAACATGACATTGAGGTGGGAGATGCTAAGCCAGTCCGACAACGCTTTTATCGCATGTCTCCGGATAAACGCAAGCAGTTGGAAGCGGAGGTCAGTTATATGTTGGAAAATAACATTGCTGAGCCATGTGCGTCTAGTTGGTCCTCTCCGTGTTTGCTTGTGAAGAAGCAGGATGGTACGTTTAGACCATGTACTGATCTTCGTAAAGTGAACCAAGTGACGAAGCCTGACTCTTTTCCACTTCCACGAATGGAGGACTGTGTGGACCAAGTTGGCTCTGCTAAGTTTGTCAGTAAGTTTGACCTACTTAAAGGTTATTGGCAGGTTACTCTGAGTCCTAGAGCTAGAGAGATTGCGTTCTTCATTACACCCAGTGGTTTGTACTCTTATTTAGTAATGCCATTTGGGTTGCGTAATGCCCCAGCCACTTTCCAACGTCTCATGAATAAGGTTGTGTCAGGACTGGTGGGTTGTGCTGTCTATTTGGATGATGTTGTGATATACAGTGACTCTTGGGAGGAACATCTTCAGCGCATCCAGGCCCTGTTTGATCGGTTGGCCTGGGCTTGTTTGACCATCAATTTGGCAAAATGTGAGTTTGTTAAACCACCTGGGCAAGATGGTTGGCCAAGGGCAGGTTTGTCCAGTAAGAGCAAAGGTGTTAGCTATTGACCAGTTTCCTTTTCCGACTACCAAGAAAGAACTATCTCGTTTCTTGGGTATGGTGGGGTACTATCGGGGGTTTTGTAACCACTTCTCCACAGTAGCAGCTCCACTCACTTCTCTGTGAAGCCCAAAGGTTAAGTTTGTATGGTCGTTTCCTATGTCAAGATGCCTTTGAGTCTGTGAAGGCGTTATTGTGTTCTGCCCCTGTCCTAGCAGCTCCACAGATGGACCAGCCTTTTTCGCTGTATGTGGATGCTAGTAAGGTGGGAGCTGGTGCCGTACTCATGCAGACTAATGACATTGGCTTCTTTTCTAAGAAGTTTAACTCACATCAGCTGAATTATTCGATCATTGAAAAAGAGGCACTGGCCCTCATCTGGGCGTTGCAGCACTTTGAGGTTTATGTGGGGGGTGGGGTGAGTCCGGTAGTGGTTTACACCGATCATAATCCTCTAACTTTTCTCCACTCACTCCAAAATCCAAATCAGCGGCTTATGCGTTGGTGTCTTTTCCTCCAACCATTTCATTTAGACGTACGACATGTAAAAGGAGTTGATAATACGGTGGCTGATGCCATGTCCAGAGCTATGACTATGTAAGTGACTTGGGTTTGCTTCATGCAGTATCTTTTTCTATCAGTTTGGTGGTCTTCTCCTTAAGATTGCTGCCTTTAAGTACCAAGGTTGTTCAGCGGGTGACCTGGATGGGTACGCTATGAGGGCGTCTGCAGGCGGTATTGACGTACCCGGATTAGCATTGAGATGTGAGAGTGGTATTTTTGGAGATCCGAAGGGTGAGTTTTTTACTTTTTAGTGTGTTTGTGAGTGTTGGCGTTGGAAGTAGTGAGGACTCCCATCTTGGGGGGGGGTGACGACCTCTCCCAATCTGCCTGCCTGTCATGTTTTCTCCTTTGTCTGCAGGTACTGGGAGTGGGCGCATAGGTGGAGCTGGGAGGGTCGTCTGTACCTGGCCACCTGGGCGTGGCTTAAGGAAGGCATAAAAGACGACTCTCCTGGGAGTCTCACTCTCTCTCAGCTGGTCCTCCTGCAATCATCCACCATTTTGTTCTTTGTTTGGTTTGGTACACCTTACAACACACATCACACCATTCATTCACTCATCCACACATGGCAAACACAACTGATGTCTACGACATTTACACACCCCACTATTGCATTTATGTTTAGTTAATTTGTGTTATTAGTATATTTAGTTAAATAAACTACATTTTTGTTAATCTATCTGTGTGTGACCTCCCTTTTGTTGCCGGCCTTGAGCCAAGCGGTAACAGTAGCCAAGTTACTTTTGATTTGAAAGTAAAACATTTATTCATAGGGGCCATGATTATTTCCGTAATATTTGTATACGAATGCGAAATGTTGAAATATTGATAACATTTATGCTGAATTATCATTTTTTGACAAAACACTTATTAGGTGAAAGAATGGGCACAGACAGTTCCACTGCAGTATACGGATACTCTTTGATATGTCTGACATCGCTGAAGGAATGAAGTCCCCTCTTGGTAAATTCTTAAATCTTTTTTTTTTTTTTTTTTTTTTTTTTTTTTAAAGCCAATTTGCTATAATATTATAGAAAAAGACTTAAAAAAAAAATGGTGTGTGTTGTGTGTGTGTGTGTGTGTTGAAGAGAGAAGCAGTTCCGGACAATGCTTTCAAATAGATACACCAGAGACAGGGGGACTATCTAAAGATTTTTTTCATTATTTAGTAATCTTGCTTTTGCACAATCACAATTGAAAACACACCAAAAAGTATGCACACACATATCCGTACATACTCATACGTGTGGCTGAGTTGCACACATTGACAGACACATCCACGATAATACACACACCTACAGTGCACATTGATGCAGTGGGCAGAGTAGAGTAAGTCCCTGGACAGTGATCTATAGTCAGCGATTCATTACTCCCGCTAATGAGTGAGGTGAGATGGCTGCTCTCAGAGCAGCTACCAGCCACACCACTGCAATGCTGCAGCAAATTACATCCAGTGCAACTCTCACAAACGCTCTGACACACAGACCTGAGGCGTAAACAATTTAAAAATATCTCTTCTTCTATCACCTTCTACATTGTTTGCTCACTTTATGCCCAGTATCTGTCTCTTTTTTTTTTTCTCCCAACACACCAGACACCTGAGTTCCAAACCATGCGTGATGGTGCAGCACTCGGTCATGATCGATTCTCAGAATGCAGTTATGGGGCGGTTAAGCCGGCAATCGTCTTCGGAGAAGGTGGCTGGTGATCCACATCCTCTTCATCTGCCTCTATTCGCTCACTGGGGAAATCAACAGATGAAGATACAATGAGGGAGAGAGAAAAAGAACCTATTCATTTATTGAATTTTTTAGAGTCAAGTAATCTCTCACACACACACACACACACACACACACACACACACACACACAACACACATACACACACTAGGACACTGCTTTATAGTAGCATTGACCTCTTTTCAGCTCCACTCAGAGTTACAGCAGATAAACATAACAGCCATAAATCAAAATGCAGTGCTTATTAAAGATTGAACGTAGTGTGTTGGTACAAATCTGGGATTTAAATTCAAAGAAATGTACTATTAAATCACTAGGTGTGTTTATGTTTGTTGCTGTCTTATAATCTCAATATGCTAAATTCATAAATCTAGTCTGTCACACTTCTGACTACATGCTACAAGCCCATGTAAAACAAGTGAATGTTACACACCAACCACTGGCAGGAGATGGAGATTGCACAGCAGGAACACTGCATGTGTACTAATCACGCATAGGTAATTATGTGTAAACTAGGATTTGGCAGGAAGAAACTGGCAGCTATATTAACAACCTGTGGGCTCAGCTTTGAATAAGGAACTAGTATGTGCACCACTGACATTTCACAAAATGTGATGCTGCGACAGCACTAGTCTAAATTCTTTAATGAGTATTGTTTTCCACTGTGCTAAAGTCGAATGGGCTTAACATTTTGCAGAATTATATTATCCTGACATGAAAAAGGCTGTCAATTGGACTGTAGAAAGTCAGTGTAGAATGGAAAAATATATACTGAGGTGTAAAATATTCTTACAGGTGTCATTTATAAAAGGGAAAGAAACACTGAAAAAAACATTTTTTGTCATAGTATCCATCTTTGCATCACTCCACAACCTAAATCATAGATGTATCTAAATTGTAATTTATCCAGTGTTTATCTAGTTTGTATTCTCCCAAAAAACTAAAGACTATTTTACTCGAAATAAGTATTATTATGTCAGTAATATTGGGTAACTTGCTTGAAATAATGTAGCTGGAACTCTCTTCAAATTAATCAAAATATGAAAAACAGTAACAGTTAATGAAGATGGTCACACAACAAAGGACACAATCACAACGTAAGACGGAGAGATTTTTTTTTATATATATATATATATATATCTCATAAATCCTTCCACTGCTGAAATGCATAACAGCTGAACACATATTTCCCTCGATCCCTGTGAGAGCGCTGAGTGTTCGCAATTCCTCATTCAATAAAGCACCCCCAAGTTTTTCTCTTTTAATGAAACTACATAGTAAAGCTTTTAATTTCTTGGTTCATAGCCTCGAGATAGAAATGTTCAAATTTACAGAACTGATTGAACTATGATCACAAGAATAAAGAATCTAAAGCATATTTTTGCTTAATTGTCTTCATAGGGAGGTACATTTCTTGAACAGGCATTTCTTTTACATGGAATAAAAAGAGAGCTGAGAAAACCTATCTTGACATTTATTAAAATTAGTGGTGTTCTGGGAATTACTACAGTAGGCATGAACACACTGTTTGAATTGACTAATTAAATTCTACAGTGAATTCAAATGTACTTTAACGATAACTTACAGGAACTTTTCGCTTTTGTGTGCTCTCTAGACCGAGGACAAAGGGTCAGCTACCCAACGTTTTCTCCCTGAACACTTTTCTTTGTTAATGCATGCATGTGTTCAAAGTTTGTCATATGCACAGTAAGAAAACATGTTTCCTTGTACAATGAAATTCTTCCTTTGCTGTCCACAGAATGCCTAACAATGTAAAATCTACAATATATACCACAAATATGCAAAACAATTTTAAAAGGCAGCATGTGATAAATAAAGCAACACTAATAATAACAATAATAATAATAAAAGAGTACAAATGTAAATAATGCAAGTTATGAATGTGGAAACTGAGGCCTGTACTACGAAGCAGGATTTGGCGTTAGCAAGCTAACTTCAGGTTCAACCCAGGATTTTCTGTATCACGAAGGTGGATCACTTGTTATCGGGTTCAATCGCCGTGGTAACTCATGTTGAACACCTAACCTGGTCGGGAGCAGGTTATGTTGGAGATCAGAGATCAACCGGTGTAAAAGCACCGCCTACTGACCAATCAATACTCGATTGATAACAGCGTCACCGTTCTTAAAGAAGATCAGGCGGCGGTGCGCAGAGAGAGAGAGAGAGAGAGAGAGAGAGGGGAAGGGGGAGAGGGGTGCGCTCATAAAAGTTAAAACATTTAGAGACCGACAACCCGGTAAACATTCCATGATGGGTATTTTTATGTAATATATATATATTTTAATGGGAGGGAATTACATATCGGCTATTTGTCGGCTTCTTGAGCTGTGTGTCGCCAATGCGCACATTGGTTTGAGTTATGTTTTTATATTTTTCATTTTCTCTCACGATCGCTTCCCACTGCCAGGGTTGCAACTGAAATAACAGGCTAAAGCAACGACAGTGTATGGAAAGCACAAGTGTAATTATGGTCAGATCTTGTGCCTGGCTGATGGGGAAGTGATATTGGAGTTGTGATTTAAACATCTACAGCGTCTGCTATTTCTTTTGCCAGCTTTCCTTCCTGTTTTAGGAAGCAGCGACTGTATTGCGTTTTCCCTGTAAAACAGAGTCTGTGTTCTTCATATTTATGTAGAATTATAATTTGCTCTTCTTATATATAACATAAGCGGCTCTGGTAGATGTTTGCGATTGGCTGCCTCTTTTATGTGAACGCGCACGCCGCTGGATTGGGAAACCCTGAGTTGACTGAACTAGTTGTTAACCAGCGTCGTGATACAGCTTATGCGGGACCGCGGTTGTTAGGTTAGGTGAAACCGGATAACTGAAAGAGATCCAGGGCATGTTGATTTTGCTTCGTAGTACAGGCCTCTGGAGAAATGTAAACAGTTATGAGAATAAACTCCTATCCACTGTAGTCTGATGGCAGCAGGGAAGAAAGAGTTCTTTAGTCTGGAGGTCCTGCATTTAACATGAAAGAACAGGATTTAAGTTATTTATCATTATCATGGAGGGGATTTACTCCACAGTTATGGTTGGTTTGCATGTTAGCAGTGAACTGAGGTTCACTATAGGGATGCACCGAATCCAGATTTTTGGGGTTTGGCCGAATACCGAATCCACTGGTTAAGATTCTGCCGAATCCGAAACCGAATACCGAATCCTCCTCCCATCCTTGGTCCATTAACACAGTAAACACATGAATGAAGTAAACAACGTCCACAGCAGTGTATTTTTGTCCTTTTCTGTCCTTCCTTTGCCGTACCCGAATTTGCTGCATTTTGGCTGCTGTCTGTCGATTCCTTCACGCACAACTCGTATTCTTTCATATGCAAATGTTGTAACAGCGGCCATGTTGTGTATTGTTTAGGGTCCTCGCCACCACGAGACAAATCGGCATTGCAAATTGAACATGTAGCTGGACTTGAACGGCCTTCTTTTGACTGAAAGTACCGCCAAACAACAACTTTTTCTGCTCACAAGTTCCATTTTCACTTTCTCACAGCCTACTGCATTGAACGCTCCACCTACGTAAAAACCTGCCCATAATCAACGGCGCCGTCATTACGTCGACCAGCGTAGCGCAAGCGTAGGGTTCGGTTCAGTGGAAAACAATTCCAAGTCAAAAAGCCCAATATTTGTCCAAATTCGATGCTGAATCCTGGATTCGGTTCATCCTGCTATTTGGTTCTTAGTTGGTTCTCATTATCCTGTTAATTTGGGTTTGATTAAGTGCAGTGTTTTATGAATACTGATCAGCATTCACTATTTTACTCTTTTATTAGTGATTTCATCATGTTGCATTAGATAATCTGGAGCTAATACTTACTTAACACAGTAACAGACTAATCCTTGACTGTGGTCTAACTTTGTTTAATGTAGAATTATGAGCCAAGTTGTTTGTGCGTTAGATGTATAAAGCTGTGCGTTTATATGGGTCTATTTCATGAATCTCAATCATTGGGGAACTGGGAGAACACACACACAAACACACACACACACACACACGCCTGGTCTACCCTCCCAGAGGCCCCTGCTAGCTGTGTGTTCTAACTGTGCACAACTGTGGGTATCAGCTCATGCCGCCTGATTTGGAGGACCTGGGCCCGGTGTTGACAATAAAATAAAAAGGCCCAGCTTCCTGGACTTACTCGCTCTACTCTGCCAACACCAGAAGCCCTGTTCATTTTTGCATCACCCTACACACATTTTACACACATTCACATGAACACTACTGACATTAGTGATTTTCACTCGTCAATATTTGTATTTAGTTCAAACGTATACAATTGTTGGTAATAAATACCTTAACTTTTTAAACCCACAGTTTTTGTCATGTCCTAGAGCCAGGTTTATGACAAAGTGGGGGCTCGTCCGGGAAGAGCAGGAATGGATTTAGCTACACCTTTAATCACCTCTATGCATATCAACAGTTTTGTCTGCTCTGTTTTTTAATGAAAGTAACAGAAAAAATTGCATGGATGTGGCTATTTATAGTGCCCATATTATCAGTAATTGTACCTTCAAAACCATCATACGCAGTGAGATTTCAGTCATCATCAAACATCTGACAGGATATCAAAATAGACTTAAAGTAATTGATTACACAAATGTTCTTAACACGCCTATGATAGGCATTTTACAGATTGCTCTATGTAGTGCGAAACAAATCAAACAATTAATGAAATGAATGATTCAATCTCGTCTTATTTTTCATCTCTAATCAGACCATGCAGGTGGCTTTAGAGAACCACGTGCACTCCGTAAGGTGCAGTTCCTCACCGCATGATCTGATAGATACCAGTTGTTGTTTGGCAGTCTTATACTTTATATGCATATAAGGCAGTTATAATTAGCCACAATTATTAGATAATCTGCTTCTATCAATAAATGTTTTTCTCTTTGTATCTTTTGTTGATATTTTGTGGATATTATTTGTGGTCATATTTTAATTAATATTTAGAATATCCATATGATCAGTTTATTTTAAATGATGTAGTTAAAGTGGTGTGTGTGTTATATTTTTTTAATACAGTATGTTTGTCATTTTAATAAATCGGAGCATAGGAATTCAGATCTAAAATAAGCATTGCAGCCACATGCATTGAATATGCCTGCTTTGGTAGTCTGTAAGAAAATCACTTGGAAAATAAAATAAAAAAGAGAAAAAGGACTGTAGACAAAGAGGATGAGATGAGAGACTGACAGTTCCTGTTCCTTAATAAATCATGTCAGAACAAAACATGACTAAAGAAATCTAAAAATAAATACTTTAGACACACCGGCTCCCTCGATGATTTAGACACACAATGCATGACCTTACTCTCTCTCTCTCTCCCCCCACACACACACCAAAAGCCAAACTGAATACACTAAATCAAAGACGGAGCTGACATTTAAATAAAGTCGGGCCCTGTCTGTTCAGATTGTGCTTACTCTTCTGAAGCCCAAAAACCAAAAACATTCAGAAATCTCGCCAGGACTCCTATGCCCAGCTACTCGTCGTGCACATGGCAATATTTGGAGACAAATGTGGTCTGTATTTCCAGAATAGCTACAATGGAGTTTGATAACAGAGACAGACATAATGTTCTGATGTCTCTTCCTTAGATCGAAAGAGAGTTGTTTTTTCGACATTTACTGTGGTCATGTCATGCTCTCTGCATCTCTTGACAGTTTCTGAGTCTCGGTCCGCCCTGGGATGTCTCAACCCCAGCTGCATCTGCATCTCCCTGATTACTTCCCAGCTGCTTCTCAAGGCTGTTGTGTTACAAGCAGTGTCTCTGAGCCAGCCTCTGTCAGGTTTACAAGTTGTCTTGTTCTAACCTGTGAGGCTGAAGCTCTTATTTACAGTACTTGCAGTACTCTTTTCAGGTTATTACTGAACAGTGTTCAGCTCACTGTTGTGATTGTACTTTATTACACGGTTACATTCACTCTCAGAACTATCAGCAGTTTTCAGTACAGATTTTCAAAAAAACCTACTGTGCACTAACAAACGTACCTAATGGCACACAGACAAAGTTAGTGACGAATTGGTGAACACAGTGGAGCATTTTGCAGCTAAAGAGCTTCCCTCACAAGTTGGTGGAGACATTTTTTTCAATTCAACATATTTGAAACATCAATTTTATAAGGTGATAATGTCATATGTAAAAAAAGAATCAGTTAATGCAGATGCAAATCTTTAGTTCACCTACACTTGTAATATAAATCCTGTTTCAAAGGGGTTGCAGTCCACATCTGTCACCTGCCGTCTTTCCGTGTAGCCTTCCTCCAGCCAGAATTCGCCAGTGCCCAGACAGCACTCTTCGGTGGCCTTCAATCTTTCCCTGCATCTGCCTGCTCCTTTATGTTTCCAGTCTGTTCTCCCCTGCTGCCTGCCCACCTTCTCCTGTTGAGCTCCAACCCCTCTGCTCCTTTTCATTAAAACCTCTTTAACCTTACCATCTGTCTAAGCCTCATTGTATCTGCATTTGTGTCCTGCTCTTAAATAATTGTTGTCATTACAGCACCATTATTAAATCATACAGGGACAAAAGGGTTTTTCTCAGACAGCAGCCTTTGGCCCCGATGAGCATGTTTTAGCAGCCTGGGCCAGCTTTTTGTAATTGTTTTCAACGAGAGGGAGGTGTTTGTGTTTCGCTCGCTGCTTTTGCGTTGCTGAGCGCCTCGGCTTTTTTAGCTCTATGCGCCTATCGTTTTTGCTGGAGCACCCTGAACGTCTTTAGTCGGAAAAACTACAGCTGAGAGCAGAAAAAATTGCTAACCTGACTCCGCCAGATTGATCGCTTCGCATTTGCTCGGCATATCCATCTGGGAACTTTCCGTTGGAGAACTTTTGGGAAGGGGCGAAATTACTGGTTAGCTGATTGGATAAACCATCTGTCTATCACCACCTATGTTGTGATAGACGGGCCAAATCAACCAATCAGATCAAACCGAAACCAGTCGGGAGAAGAGCAAAAACATCTTTCCCTCTGAGAAAAGCCTCCAGTGCCTTTTTTTGCTCTTCTTTCAATGAAGGAATACTTTCTAATTTGGATAAAACTTGCGCGATAGCTTCGCTCATCACATCCGTGGAAGCTGCCATGTTGTTTAGACTGAACGGTCGCTTCTCGTTGCGTCACACCTAAACCTGCCTCCAAACCAATGCTGATTGGTCGGTCGTTGGGCGAACGGCTCCAAATTATCTCTATCTCAAGATGCCAGACTGATCTGCGAGTGGAAAACTGGAGCTCGCGAGATCAGGATGGTCTCACGAGGCTAGGAAATCGCCTGATGACAATTCACTTCACAGCAAAATAACAGTTGGCTAAGGAGAGGTGATTCTGTGGTTGCCTAGCAAAAATAAAAGACGTACGGTAACTGGCATCACTCCTCCATGGCGTCTTCAACAAACGGAAGCGCAGTGCGCCTCGCTATTTGCAACCTGCATATGGCTCTGTCTGATCGGGGCCTTAATAGACCAGGAAACAATACAAAAACAAGTGTAAGGGTGACGGAGCGAAACAACTTTTCCTCCAAGCTTGTTCTCTATGGGTAGCGACAATGCACAATAGGACATGTCAAAATGTTAAATAAAGGACTGTTGATTCTTCCCAAAACCCAACACAGACTGAAATTAATCAGATAATATATAGTACAGTGTAAGCATAATGAGTGTGTGTGAGTGTGTCTTAAATGTCTTGCTCAAAGGGAACTGATAACATCAAAAAAACATCACAAGAACTGACAGAAACAGCACACCGTCTTCACCCAGAAAGAGGCCCTAAAGGTCGATTGTGCAAGCAGTTCATAATGCCCCATACTTAAGTCTCTTGTTAGGCTCTCGTGGCTGAAGTAATTACTGTGAGAGCAAACAAGGAAGTGAAGGGATAAAGCTAAAGAGCGCCAAATGCCGCTTAAGAAGGCAGGTTGGGGTGGTGGATGGGTCAGATAAGCACAGGACCTACATTTAGAGACCGGGGTTCGTGTCCCCTGTAGGTACTGTGATGCAATGACATCAGTGACGTCAGTTTACATAGTCATTTTAGTAGTTTTACCCTACTAAACCCTAACCCTATGACTCTGTTTCTCAACTTTAACTTTGTTTTTAAAATGACACGTTACGTTAAATACAGGCGTCACATCATTTACATTTCAATTGCAGTCACGTGCTACCGTCACATGTTTTAAAACAGCATTATAACACGTGTTAAAAATGACGCACATTTGTCTCTGAAGTAAAGGCTGGACTACAATAGAGCTGTTTGGAGCAGTTTGTGAACAGTGTTTTCTGTTGGAGATGGTAAGTCCCTTTGGGGGGGACTTTGGGTTTTTCACTTTGTAAACCTATAACGTGCACAAAAAAGATATTTAACACAATAAAGGAAATGGAAAAAGCCAAAAAGCATAATATGATTACTTTAAACAATCAACAGAGCACATGAACTGGATAATTGTTTCAACTCGAGCAGCAGACATAAGATATGAAATGGTAACAGCTTTGAATACCAGTGGCTGTTACGTCTGTAGTCCAAAAAGACCAACTAACCTCATCATGTTAAATGCAGTGGTGAGTATTGTCACAATCTTCAGTGATTAACTTAAGAGCTTTATGGTAAACAGAATGCGAGGGGGTAAGTGTGGAGGCAACCGTTTTTCTATTAATTACAGCCGCATAATCCAGAATTCAGAGAAAAACTGCATTAACGATCCTTATCCTTTAGCTTGAAGGAAAGCTGCTTGCTTCTGTCTCCGCAGAGAAAGATCAACAAAGTTTTCTCTATGATAATTGAATGTAAATTTCTCATCAAGCCAGATGCAAAAATGTATTATTTATGTAATGTTACAGTCGCAATAATCTTTATCTATTGAGAACGGCCCTAGTTTTGTTTGTATCAAGCACAATCGAAGAATAATAAGAGCATCTTCCACCCATCTTTGAGACATTTTTTTATACAGATTTGCAACAGCAATAATATAGAGAAATGTAATCCCACCCAAATTATATTTGTAATCAGCGTAATTACTAACTGTTTTTAATGAACGTAGAGCAGTGGTTAGGGTTATGGACTGCATTTAGATAGCGCTTTTCTAGTCGTAACAACTACTCAAAGCACTTTTTCACACACACATTCATACATTGGTGTCCTGCTTATCACAAACATTCACACACCGATGGCGCAGCGTCGGGAGCAATTTAGGTTTCAGTGTCTTCGACATAAGACTGCAGGGCCAGGGATCAAACCACCGACATTCCGATTGGTAGACCCCCGCTCAGCCTGTCAATACAAACCAGAAACATTGATCCCAGTGTGTATGTGTGCATGTACCTCTTTCTGTAGCTTGGTGGTGTCTATGTGTTTTTTTTTCTCCTTTTTGAGCAGATATGTACCTGTACAGCATGATAATGTTTTTTGGTTCAAACTAATTTGTCCAATTATGGGCAAAACTGAGTCCCAGAAGGCCAAAGTCTGAGCTACCAATACCATCTGCTTATGAAACACACTCTCAATTTGGATCGGCTTGTCAATCTGCCTGGGGGAGGACACCCATGCACACAAATGCAGACAAGGCACAATCCTTCTTCAAACATCCATCAGTGTATTAGTGTATTCATTAATGTACTGAGTTTCAAATTCTTCTTTGCTTGATACTAGGCACATTCTGTTTAGGCAGATCTCTTCTGTGAGTCTTGTTAGATATCAGAATAAGAAACAGCTTCATTACCACGTAGGTTTTCACATACATCTGCCTTGGATTATGGTGCATACCGGTCACAATTAACACAGTAAGACAAAGGAAAAGCAAGTACTGCAAGTGCCAAGAATCATGTATATAAAATAAAAACACACAATCAAAAAGGTGAAAAGATATTAACATATAACAAATGTGTGAAATATATCTGTTTTTAAAATGAAAAGAGTGTCCACGGGGCAGGATGAGAGTCCGTGCCAGTGGGGGTCCAGGGCCAGCTGCAGTCGGGAACACCAAATGCTGAAAGACAGCTCCTCAATATGTCATTAAAAGATCATCTCATGCTGATGTCCATCTTGGCTACAAATTTGATGGCAAATAGATGTGATATTGTACAGATTGCACAGACAGCTGCCAAGTTGGAAAACCTGTTTATATCAGCCAACTCGTGATTCAAAGTTAAACATATCATGAACAGGGCGTGAAACTGAAGACATTTTGACATGTCACAGGAGGAAAATCAAATACTAAAATTACAGTAATGGCTGAATTCCACTTAGCTGCTTCAGTTTTTAAAATTGAAAACAAAATAGTGTTTTATACATAAAAGACTCACAAACAATAGTGGCGCCCAGGCAAAGAACCCATTTTTGCCTTTGCATTTAGGCTCAGTACTGTGTGTATCACACCAGTGTTTTGGCAGCGCTCAATACACCCAATAAAGAAAAATTTAAAAAAGTTAAAACGGAAGAGAATAGACTTGAAGCTTAAAAATATGCTTTAGGTCGCAGCTGCGTGCATAAAGCGCGAGTAAAATGTTAGGCGTTATGAAGCCTGAAGCTGTACTGATTAAGATTGAAGCGTTTCTTATAAGACAGATGACTAAAAATGCAGCTGAAATGCCTTCTGTGTAGCCAAGCTGTAAGGCAGACAAGTAGAGTATTACCTACACTTACATTTCAATTTAATGAATAAACTAATGGTGTTTAGCTGAAAGTTCTGCCTTATACTTTTGTGAATGGTGTTGAAATGTTGGCTTGCATCCAGGGAAGTAGTCCAAAGTTGTTACAGTTCTTGCTTAACTGGTTATGATTTGTCAATTATCTGAAATCCTGTTGGTAGAATTTTTAAAGGTAAACACAGTTTACCACAAATATTTCTGTAGTTTGCGCACATATAAACTACTTATTCCATGTCACAGTATGGCCATTAAAATCTTATTCTCTACCCATGCATTTAAACTCCTTCTCTTTGTCACACACACTCTCTCTCACACACACACACACACACACTGTGATGTCTTCATCATTTCAAAGCATCTCGGAATATTGTCCCTAAACCTCATTAGTTCAAGGATGCCCTTAAATACAGTATAAAAGAATACAACACCCAAGACATTGTGCAATAACTGTTTTAATATCCTTTGTTGTGTCAAAGCTAGATTTTATGAGCTCTGTTCCCTTACCAAATGTTTTTGGACCCAGCTCAGTTTAAAATACCAACAAACGTAAATTATGAAGCCCATTTTAAGGTAAGAGCTCCCTGGGATTCTAGAGTGGAGGCTGCTTTTAGCCGTGTTCTTCTAAGAGTCAGGCATATTGTGTGTGTGTGTGTGTGTATGTGCGTAAGTGAGACTTTATAAATACACTCCAGTGAAGCGGCTCCAGCATCGCCATGCAATGCACAGCGGGAACATATCAAAGCTTTTATATAATACTTATTTCCAAGTAAAGGTCTCACCTTTTCTAATCAAAGCAATACAGTAGCGTCCCTAAATAAATCTGCCATATCTGCCTATAATAATGCAGGGACAACTTACAGGAATATTGTTTTTGTGCAAGCTCAAAGACCACCTAATAGTAGATATTTTTAAAACTACATTGAAAACATGAAGTTTTACAAGCACAATCTGAGAGAAGAAAACAAAACACTGACATCTTTAATCGTGCATGATTGGACTTAACTGGACTTCGACCAGAAACGCTGCTCTAGTTCAAGTTTTTCTCAAAACTGGGATTTGATTTTTGTCTCAGAGTTTGTGTTGGTGTCAGAATGTCCTTTGTTATGATTGGAAACACGGCGTGTGTTTGGTTCCAGACTGCAACGGGTAAGAACATAATCTACATATTTATAACTCTGTTTGATATCCATTAATTTTATCTTTGATATATGTATTGGTGTGTGTGTGTGTGTGTGTGTGTGTGTGTGTGTGTGTGTTTTCTGATTGATGTGCATTATGTTTCATCTCAGCATAAACTGCGACTGAAGATTAAAGGAAAATGGTGATTCAGCAGAACACGCTTAGAGTTGGTTTGCACGTAAGCAAGATAAGTGAAAACAAAAATGCGCACACACACACACACACACACACATGCATGCAGTGACTGAATCTTTTTCACATGTGTTTCATCTGGCTGATCTGTTGATCTGTGTTTGCTTAAAAATCATACACTGCAGATTCTCAAATTTAAATGAGCTTCATCAGTATGAAATATTTCAGCATCTTTGCCGAAGAGCATGGTGACAGTCTTGAAGAATGATATATCGCTGAGCAAAGTGGTGTCATAAAATTACAATCAATTAATCGATGAGCAATGTATTGTTATTTGTCTCTCCTGTCTCCGGTTAACAAAAGAGGTTATTTATCTTTCTGTTTTATTTCTGCCTCTTTCTCTCTCCCTCTCTGTCACTTGTCATCTTGAAATCTGCATGCAGCAGCATCCATCATATGTAATCATAGTATGAAATCCTTACTCCAGGGGGCCGTATGAGCCTTATCTAGACACAAACACAAACACAGATTGCATTTTAAATCAGACCCCGAACACAGCATGCCTGTTATGAATGGTGTATGATGCATTTGCAGCACCTCTGGCCAGCAGCCTTCATCATTCTGCTCATTGTGAATGTGTTGCGGCCTATAACTGGAGTTGAACATGTCTAACCATAACTAAGCTATAGTTGTAGTTAACTGAGCTGTAGTTAACTTAGGTTTGGGAGCAGGGACACGCATCAACCACACCTCTTATCAATTCAATCAGGAGAGACGTTGTTGCAGATATGCAAACATTTATTTGTAAGAAACATCGCAAAGTAAGACAATACATATAATATTTTTTGGAGACTAGACTCCATCTTAGAAGGGGTATATATATATTATTGAGGTTTACAGACAACCAAACATATCCCCCAATGGAGTCTAGACACTGGTGGTGGCGACTAAAATCCGTTGACCGGAAGACCAAAAGGGAGCAGTCAGCCGGATAAGACCGAGACACTGTGGTCGAAGAAGCCTAGGGGCAGAAGGGGAGGAGGCGGGTCACACTCTCGTCTGAAACGACAACTGACAGAAGCAGGAGAGAGAACGGCTTTAAAACAAGGTAGTCAAGCTGTGATTGGCTTAAACATACGTGCCCGATTCTGATTGGTTTACACGAACATAACACCCACCCACCAGCTGATCAGTTTAAGAGAAGCGAGTAAACGTAAATGACGTCTCCCTGACAGAATTTATGCTGAGCTACAATAGTCAGGTCTACTTTAGTCTGGCTCAACAGATGTACAATCCTGGAATAAAGCCTGACCTCCAGATGTTCCTCCCCTCACACTACCTCCGCTTTCGGGGTTTAGCGCTGCCCAGGATAGTTGTGATTGGTGTAAAGAAACACAAACCAGGGTTTTTTCCCCTATCCCAGAATAGACAGGCGGTGTAGCCAGACCATACTCCATTGTTACACAGCGCTGTGGAGATAGGTTAGGGCAATGTGAGACTAATGACTGATTCTGCGGTGGCTCAACGCAGAGCTTTCGCTGTAGCCTACATAAGTGTCCTGTAAGTCTATGCTTGCGCACTGGTGTCTGTGTCGATCTCTTTAAGAGAATAGCAGGGCCGGGGTGTGTGTGCGTGGAGAGTGTGTGGTAGAGCAAGTGAGAGAGTGACAGCGATAAGCTTCGGAGCGAGTGCCGACTCAGAGTCATAGTGAAAGAAACGTAACTCGTTGTGACCCTGCGGTGGCCAATCATGTAACCAGAAATCAGACTTGTCAGTCTGTGTAACAGCTTCTTTCTCTCTTTCCCCGTGAAATAACGCTGCTTTTACTACTTTTAAAAAGTACTTTTACTTTTACTTTCAGAAAAAATGGAAAACAGTAATTATAAAATATAAAGTCTACTTGTGCTTCATTGGGGGGTTAAAGCACACAGCAGGACGTCATACAAATAGGCCATTTAAGTGACACAAGCACCGACGCACAACCCTGCAGCCAATCAGTGGGTCGCTTTTTCTGGTCTGAATAGACCCAAAGGCTACATTTCCATTGCTACATTTTAAGGGGAGTTTTGAGCCAAAAGCGATGTCAGTGCTCGAAAGTGTTTTTAGCTCCAGTAAAAAAAACTAATCTGCGTTGAAACTAACATGCCCAAACCACATATTTCATGAACATTCTCATACACTGGGCATGTGCATGCCGATTTAAACAGGAGGCAGCATGTACAGTATACTCGTTAGTAGCTTAGTACGTTAGTAGCTTAGTCTTGGAGAACTTCGTGACCGATTAGACCCAATCAGGCGACAAAACTTTTGCATCAGTGTCAGTGTTGCCAACGGTCTCAGTTTGCGGCCGTTGAGACTGCAACGCAACCCTGCAGATTCCAAACCAAAACGGGGTCAGAAGTGTTTTCAAATGTCTCCGGTTTAGGGGCTCGGAAACGCCAAAGCAGGGGGAATGCGAGGTGTAAACCAAAATGTAGCAATGGAAATGTAGCCTAAGCCTACTTATACCTGATCAACCTTTCCTGCCCTGTTTGTCTCAGTTTTCTCAACCCACACTCACTTTCCCTCCCCCTCACGCATTACCCTCATTACCCCATTACATCCCTCCCCCTGCTCATCCCTAATCTTATTCATTGACCCTCTTAATAAATTCCGGCATACCTCTCCCATCGCTCCTTCTCCAGGTACTGCCTGGGGCTTGTAATTGGCCTTGGATGACTACGGTGACTCCCCCACACTGAATCTCCCCGTCCTTTATACATCCATTCCAGACCGGCCTAAATGGACAACTTCCTCCCCACACGTTCATCCCCTTTACTCACATTCCTTGATCCATCGTCAACATCCTACACCCCTTATGTCATCAAACCATTAAAAATCACTCTGTTTGTGGCTTGGTTCTTGCTAGTGAAATATTCGCTTTGATCATTGTTGGACGTGAAACAAATTAGAAGATGAACAACACCTGGCTTCAAGTCAAGAGAAGGAGTCTTAGTTGGGTTTTCATGCAGAAACAAATGTGTGCTACCTGCTGAAAAGAAAGCAGAGGTACACTTTGAAGTGACAGTGCTCCAGCTGCCAGACTATGAAAAACCATTAACCATGTCTTGCGCACCAAAACACAAAATAACTAGTGCACACCTATAAAAAGGACTCATATGCATGATACTGTTTTAAATGCAACAGAGATATATTTCTTTTTTATCCAAGAACAAAATACATCAATCCCTCAAATTAGTGCAAAGTATAAATACAGACAATTAATACATAACACAATAATTATTACTTAACACAATTCCCCCACTCTATTGTAATGTTGTTCAATAAATATAAGCCCATATGCAAACCATTATTATGGAAAAAACATTTTTAAATGACTAAATAAATAAATATATATTTAATCTGAACTTGCATTACTTATGTATATTTTATTTACACTGCTTTGTGTTTCTCTGCAGGGTTTTTCTGACCGTTTGAATTATAACATGTGAAGTTTGGTTTGTTATTCCTAGTGGAGACAAGAACATATGAAGAGCAGATCATTCAGGCATTTTGTGTACTTTACAAGTGCGACTAAAGATTTGAATTTCACGCATGCAACTTCTGGTATTAGATTTTCCATGTGGTTAGGCATGTTACATTTCAATTCTACTAAAGTAGTTTTAAATGCAAAAGCTACCACACATTTAACTGAACCCAAGCCAAGATTTTAAGCAAAACTATTTTGCCAGGGAAATACTTTTGTGCGCATGCACACGCACGCACGCATGCACGCACTTTTTCACTGCAATTTTGAGGATGTAGTAGGAGTGGTTATACTGTATGTGGATTTCTTTTTCCAAGTTTAATTTATTAATTAAAATGTATTTTAATGATGTTTTGATTAAATGTTATTTGAAGGCAGTTTGTCCTGAAGTTTTTCTACATGCATGATGGGCTTTATATAAAAAAGACTAAAACACCATGTCATGACTTTCCAGTCACAATCACATTTTTAACATGCTCATCTAAAAGATCATAAAACCTTATCAAAACCCAATGGATTATGTCACAAATGCAATTTCATCAATCTTAAAAACAGCTTTTCTGTGCTTATTAAAACCTGACACTGATTGACACTGGGAATATTAAACTTTTGAGTGGTAGATTGTAAACTGGCCACAACATCTATTTTACCAGACAGGGTAACCTTAGCATAACCTGATTATTTCTGCATTAAGCAACGTGACTTCTTAATTCATAGGATGGTGCAGCATTATCCCACACCATTGCTCCATCTGTTAGTTAATTATACACAACTGAGTGTCGTCAGGAGCTCTGTCTGGAGGATCAATAACTACAGTAAAGGAATAACCAGAGAATGAATACAGAGTTGCTACACTGAACTGCCTCATTTACAAGTAAAACCATTGACTATAACCTGCCCAGTGTTGGGGAATTTACTTTTAAAAAGTAGTGTTTGCTCGTTACTCGTTACTTCTTAAAAAAGTAATCCGTTACTTTACTTAGTTACCCCCTATGGAAAGTAACTTTTTATTTTACTTGTTACTTTCACGTTACTATCTTTGACCATAAAGCCAATCTCTGGTTTATCAGTGAAGTGTCTGAACTACACTGCAGATTCTCTACTCACAGAGTGACGGCTGATTCATTATGAACGAGTCCAGCGCGGGTTGAATGAACATCAGCAGGTCATCGGCGTTACAAGGTTAGTCTATACTATTTAATGTCTGTATCGAGTCGACTTGTTCCGGTCGCGTAGCCACGATGGTCCGTGCATTGTCGTTTTCTGGAAATCCTTGCATGTCCGTGCAAACGACACAAGTCAACAGCGGTCCGCTGCGTGTATGTATGAGGCTATCTCCACTAGGGTTGGGTACTGTTTGGGTTTTTACGATTCCGATGCCGAACCGGTACTTTTAAAAAGATTCTGATTCCTAAACCTTAATTCCTAAATTTAACAAATAACGGTTACACTATTAACAAGTAACAACAAAATAAATGTTGAGTTGGTATGCCAACCAGCTTCAAACTATAGCAGTTCTTTTGCAGAAAAATGACCATATTTGCCTTCTATGGAAAGATAGGACACCTCTCCTGACTTATGGCATGTCCTGCACAGGAGAAAACTCTCTCAGATGGTGTCCAAGAGGTCTGTACACACCAAGGTAGGAGTTTGAAAGGGCAGACAATTTGGGGAGGCTGTCCTGCCTCCCCCACCATCAGGCTACAGGGTCTCGTCCTGAACGATAGACTAGCAGAGTAAGTGTAATATGTTTACTAGCGATCACGTGCAGTCAGTGAATGGTTAATATGCTTTCATGTCCATTTTGGTGAGCCCAGAGGGAAAATATGGCATTTTAAAAGTAGCCTACATTTACGGATATTTTTACGTCAGTTTCAGAGCGTGTACAAAACGTCTATCAGCAGGGATTGTAGAGTGCATGTTGCAGAATAGCCACCGCAAGCGGGCACGTGCACCACTCGGCAGAAAAGGGAGAAAGAAAAAAAGAGTCTGCCGCTGTCCAGAGCGACAGAGGGGAAATATTTCAGTCGAAACCGAAATTTGCGTTCTAATCCGGTCCGAATACTACCATTTGCGTAGAAACCGGTTCCATAGTGGAACCGGGTTTCGGTACCCAACCCTAATCTCCACTGCACCCATCTGTGAGGTTGTCAGCTTTGTGTCTGCCTGACTCAGAGCGCTGTCCAGCAAAAAGCCACGAAGCTTAAAATGCTCTCAAAAGTTAGCTTTGGCTGTGCTACCAGCCTCTGTCACGTCCGTGTGGAACTTGTGAGCGCGCAGCTGAGAAGGCAGTGTCGCTGTTAAATCTGTCCCTGGGAAAAGTAACGTTGCGCCGAATTGAAAAAGAAACTACGTTTTGTTACCAAATTTTCAGTAGTAGCGCGTTACTGTACTGTACTGTAATGTGTAACACCCAACACTGAACATGCTTAAACCATACCTTAGTTGAAGCTGTATATGTTGTATTCTATTACACTGTTAAAAGACAATAATAACACAAGATACAAAAACTGAAATGTTTTGATTGTTTTAAGCCCCCCAACGTTTCCTTCCAGGCAGCACTGCCTGGAAGCCACTAGGATTAGGCAATGGTTAGGGTTAGGGTTAGGTGCCTTTAAGTCAACAGTGACAGCGCTGCCTTTAAGGAGACGTTGGGGGTTTAAAACCCCACTGAGTGTTTGGATCATTCTGGGGAAAATAAGGTCAGTGTACTGAAACTGTATTCTCACCACATTTTTTTATGCAACCAAAGAATGAAAAGGAATTGTTGCAGTGAACTAGCCTGGGAAAACCCTGACGAACTTCCGGCAAATTTGAGTCTGGCCAAGAGCCAATTCAAGCCCATTTCCAATTTTTGCAAATTGAGGCACCAATCGCAACCATTGATGACGATAGCGCAGCAACGGCAAGCAGCTTTTTGTTTTCATTCAACATGACGGTCACCGAAGCACAGCAACCCGTTGATACCACTGTCGCTGCTACGTCACCCGGATTGTTGGTCTGATTGGTTGAAGGACTATCCAATTGTGCCCAGAGGCATTTGAGCGATGTCCGGTTGGTTTCCCAGACCCACTCTCAGTTACAACTGAGAAGGGTCTGGTGTCAATCAGGCTAGCAGTGAAGTGTGTTGAACTGCAAATGACTGACTAATGAGAGGATTCCCTTAATTGTTATTTATTTGGCAGAAAGATATCATGTTTCAAGTTTCTCCAACACATTTTGAAGTTGATATTTTGAGCTAAGTGCTCACTGTCATCTTGTCTGCTTGTCAGTTTTTGGAACTCCAAAGCAGGCACAGCAGTGGAACCTTAGTGGAGCAAAGACTGAGCATACAACTAACTTTATTTATTAGGAGACATTGAGGTTCTTTTTTCCCTTGACTGATTGATCGATTGATTGAGACCCTTGTGAACATTTGGAACTGCCTCATATGACATGTTGGCTGCAGGCCCCCAGGAAGTGTGCCGGGCTTTGAACCAAATTGAACATAGTGACCAAACAGTGGACATGCAACACTCAGCCCGTCACGTGATGCGCTCTGGCCCAAAAATACTTTTTCCCATAGATTTACATGGCGAAAGAGACGTCTGTAAATCAGTAGATACATTTTTTTCATCGTCACAACCCCCGTGAAATGACTCATTTGTACTTTTAAAATTTAATCCATTCAGTGCGATAACATTTGGAAAGTCTAGAAGAGCCATACGGTAAAATCATTTGATCCCCATTGAAGTTAGAGAAGCGCTTAACCAGATAGCCAGCTCGGCGGGCGGAGGTCTCTAGTGCGTCTGCTCTATGGGCGGATGATAGCGCCAATCATCCAGGTAGTCTCAAAGGAATTCATTCCTCTCTTAGGAATGAACGGGGCTCTTCCCTTGAACGCCGGATCCAGTTCTTATAATCCATTCATGGTTGGCAACACTCAGGTGCGCTGTTTGGTGCTAATTCATGTGAAGTCTCTCCAAACTGGAACTTGGGCAGATGTGAATGCCACAGCACATAGGAGCTGGAAGGGAACCATCTGTCACTGAAATATTTGTTTTATCAGGAGCCACAGCAAAATGTTTGGGCTCTACTTATGACTTATAAATATAATTGCTGCATGATTGATAATGCACTGCTTGGACCCTGTAGGTTTAAGGTCCAGGACAACTATCCCACTTGTTCCCAACCCTTGAGGATTATAAAGCAAACTTATTTCCACTAAGGCCCATGCAGGTGTACACTAATGCAAAGTAATGGATGGAAACGTGAGATTGATTGGTAACCTCATTATCTGTTAATGGCTTGCATCTTCTTTGGATGGCCTGGTACCTGTGTACTGCAACTAAATAATATTATACCTGACTTTCAGAAAATGTTGTTGTCACACATCATCTTGTGTTAGTTTGGAGCTCCAAATTAAAGTAGCTGAAAACTTCATTATTAACCTGCAGTGCACAGGAGGGAACTGTGTGCAAGGTTTCACCATTGTGAATTGCAACGCTTATGTTTTATCGTAATAAACACCTTCCTACGTGATAGTGAAGTGAATGGCAAGCAGGCAGCACACATACCTCTCTTAGGCATACAGTGCTCACACCAGAGGCAATTAATTACTGTGCCTTTACCACCGCTATTAGGAAGCTGGATGTGTGTGTGTGTGTGTGTGTGTGTAGGTGTGCGCGAGCCTGTCTTAGTCTTATCTTAATGCAAGTAGACTGGTGGTCTGATGGGAGGATCTGTAAAAACAAAGTGATTAATGAATAATCCAGGAATTGTGCACACAAACACACACATGCAGGGTCGACGAAATAGCACATATCCTCACAAAAAATACATCAGGGCTCCCCAGTGTGTGTTTGAGTGTATGTATGTGTGTGTGTAAGACGGAGAGGCTGAGAGAGTTCATGTGAAGGGTGCATCGCTGGGTCCACATTTTCCCCAAAGGGCAACGGGATGTGTTACTATGACAAAAAGGAGTTTTAGAGGGTGGGTGGCAGGTAGAGGCAGAGAGGAGTCTCTCCACTGAATATTAATGACAGTCATACAGCGCAGAGCGATGTGTCTCTGTGTCTGTGACTTTGCCAAATATCAGTTTGATATCTCAACAGCAGGCTGGCTTCACCGCCAAAGGCTTGGAACTGTAGGATTGTGAAGAAGTGGAATTTTTGTCATTTGTTTGTTTTGGATTTATTTGTCACAGTGAAGGATCCATTTTTAGGTTCATGGTCCCCAGTGCATATCAATTTTTTATTGTGTTTTCTGTTGGTTTTCAAATTTTCAGGACATGTCTGACGAGGTAAATGTTATAACCATACCGTAGTATTACAGCTGTGCTATTGCAGCTAAAAGAATATGTTTAGCGCTCTGTTTGTTATGTGTGGCTGCTAATTAGGGTTTTACGAAAAAATATATATTTAAGTCTACATGTAGGCTTTACAACAGGGAATCATTTGTGTGAAACAGTTCAAATGTTTTCATGGCCAATTGAGTATATATTGTTTGTATTGTTAGAATAATTTTAGTATATCTGTAAATGTTTAAGCCCGGACAAAAGTGGTCATTTTCTGTAGAGTCCATCACAACACACTGCTAATAGAACTAAGATTAGTACCCTTCAGTGTGCTTCTGTCTGTAACACGGTTTTTAGCACATTCAGTACAATGACAAATAGTTTTAATCAGCAGATATTTCATACGCTGAATACAGATTTTTTTCTCCTGGTACTGCACATCTAACATGGGCACGTGAGATTTTGTGATTGTGAAACTGCGCATAAACAAAAGGTCTAAACATGATTATGAATTAGGCGTGATCACAGTTTTAGGTATATGCTGTGTGAGGAAGCATCAGAAGGTCTGCTTTGACTCCAAGTCTCCTGAGGACCAAACAGAGAAGAGGCACACACTGGCTGCGGCGTGAGCGTGTCAGCTGCGTGGCGTGTCCGTTTTTATTTCGGCTCACATGTTAACAGGTTAGAGCTTTCACACTGCCCGCGTGACACGCACGTCTCAAAAACGCATGCATGCTAGAAATAGGACCAACGCCTATTTTTCACGATACACGCAAGCATGTACGAAGCGTTTCCAGGCAAAATAGAATAGGAAAAGATGTTTATATGTCATTTTGACACAAATAAATTTCATTTATGACATGTTAATTTTTGAAAGTCTCTAGGTTTTCACATAAATGTAGATATAAATGTAATTTAAAAAAAATTTAAATAAATAATTAGCGATTTTCAAATATTGCACCTCTCAATACAGAACGAAATATTCTGTAGCCTATTTTGCCGTCAATACTGCCATCGTTGTCTTTGCTGTAATCAAATCAGTATATATTTATGTTTAACATGAAGTATACTACTGCTTGAGTGCAGTTTATCAGTGGGAAACATACATGTGTACAGACAAGGCTAGCAGCAGCAGCGCCGCGTCAGACACGTTTCTGGTGTGCAAAGACATAGGAAACGCCACGCAGCTGACACGCAACGCGCAAAGGCACAGAAGGAAAAGAACAAACTGAACTTAAAGGCTTGAAAAATGTAAACAACTGTATGTCTGTAAAAAGGAGGTATGGCCCAGTTCCTCTCAAACTCAAATAAATTACATGCAAATAGGTCTTAATTAATCTTATAATAGCTAACAGCTAATGATTTTAGGACATACGAAATCAGGTTTGAATAGGAAGGACCTAGGGATGGAAATGTTTTTTTAGTATGAAAAAGTATAAATACAATGCACAAACAATGAGTTATGCAGGAAGTTGAACCATGACTCAGGATGAAAAAGGACAATCCCTGTGTTTTTTAAAGGGTACATTTTTATGAATGGCAGTGCCTTACAGAGATTTGGTAGATTAGTATTATTTTGGAGATATGACAAAACTTACGTACTTCATGAACACAGACAGACAATTTAACACACAGATCCAGTGTTGCCCACTTTGTTCATTGGAAAGTAGTTAAAGCCTGCTCGAAAAGCCGCTATACACCCTCATTTGCATTTTCCTAATGTCATGAAATAACTATTTACGTCTGTAAAATTGGTTAAAAGATGAAAGTACAAAAAAATTAATCAAGCTAAACTTAACTTACTCTAACTAGCTTTATCGTAAACTATTTTTTAGGATGCTATAATCTCATCAATATGAATCCAAATATACCTCTTATTTTAAAATATTTCCCATGAAGGCTGATGTATAGACTGTGGAGCTGAAATGCCATCCACTGCTGGGATTGCTCAGCTGCCGCCGGAAATTCGGCCGGATGTCTTTCATTTCGGCCGGATGTCTGGTACCTTCTGCTTTCTTTGTGTTGGAATTTTAAAACAAGTACCTTCCCGAGGCTATTTTGTAGAGGCACCGTTGCTCCGTTGCTCCGTCCGACGCTTAGCACAAGACGATTGTGATTGGCTTAACGAAATGCCAATAAACCAGAGCAAAGGTCTGGCAAAGTGAGACTAATATAGAACCTATATAAACTCAGGCAGGTAAAACTGGCTGCTTGAGAATCAGGCAATCAGGAGCGGCGCTGCGCTCTGCTGTTCACTGAAGAAGACTGCTTAAGTTTCAGTTTCGGGAAAGTTTGGAAGAGAGAGCTGGCGTCAAATGACTGATCAGTTATATATATAATATATAGATAAAATAAAACGCTGCATATTAACGGAGGTGTTGCTTGGCAAGCCTTACGTGTCTCAATTGGAAACCATTGTATGTTGTTCTTGCACAATGTGTAACGTTGTTTATGTTAAGCAAGAATTCTGCAATTCATAATTATTATATGTTCAGCTTAATTTAGCATGTGGTGTATCGTTGCAATTAATGTGCAGCAAATTAATCTTTGAAGAGATATAGTGTGCTAAAGCCTGTCTAAGTTTTGTATTTGCTTAGTAATAAGCATTTATTATGACACTGCATTTAAGTCATATATAACAAAATTATAATGTAACTTCTTGATTGTATTTGTTATAATATATACCTGCTAGACATGTAATCATTATTTGACATTTATATAGTCTACATTTGACTGATTTATGCCTGTATCTCTGTTTAAGAACCACACACACACTTGAACATTTATTCCAATAAAACACCTAAAAGGAACATCTTGTTGGCATTCCGATCGATGCCCCCTGGTGGCCACAACCTTTTACAGACCAACCGAAACATATATATACTGTAAATATTATACAGTCCTTTTCAATCACCAAAACACTCATATACATCACAATACTGCACTAAGTGCAAGTTGCACAAACATAGGTTTTACTTACATCTTTAAAAATATTATTTAAGTAGTTGTACATTTTTATTCCCAACTTGTATATACATTTTTACATATCCTTTGTATTTTTCATCTTTACTTTTTGAATATTTGTTCTTGTAATCTATCCTATTTATTATTTATTGTATATTCTGTATGTGTTGTAGAAATATTTTATTAACAAAATGTGTATATGTGCTCGTTGCTGTGTTAGTCATTGAGGAAGTGGTTAAAAGTACTCCGGGTGACCTCTGATGCACAGAGAGTTAAGCTTAAGTCTTTAAATAGCTTAAAAAAGTTTAGGCTTTCATAGCATAGAGGTACATTGGTTGAAGGTTGCAAGAGCAGATGAGGAAGTTGCACCACACAGAGACCCAACCTTGATGTGTGTTTGTGACTGACAGTAGAAACTAGGAGACACTGTGAGGAAAGAATAAAAACACAGGGAAATCTCAGCTCAGAGTTTATTTTCAGATGAGATCTTGGTGGACCAACTCTGACTTAAATGTCTGATGCCAGGGAAACTTAGATGCTGTTTGTGAATCCACAGCTGTGTTGTAACTCTTATGCTGTACTCAGTAAATTTGCTTAACTGAACTCGTCTCAGATTTATCCTTGCGTTCTGGCAAACTTAAGTCCGATGTAAGAAGGCGTGGGAATTAATAAATTGGAGGCAGATTTGACAGGCTTTAGGGCCTTATTTTAGACACAATTCCATCTTCAGTGTGCTGTGTGTCTGATTTTTTTGCTGCTGTAGCACTGACATTTCCCAATTTGGGATCAATGAAGTCTATCTTCGTTTGGTATGCCCACCAAACGTTTCAGGTTAAATGGGATAATGTTGTATCTGCTCCATTCTGTGTTAGTAACGGAGTGCGGCAAGGAGGAATTCTGTCTCCTATTTTATTTAATGTTTATATGGATGAATTATCAAATCAGCTAAATAGGTTAAAAACCGGCTGTCTTGTGGGCAACAATATTGTTAATCATCTTATGTATGCAGACGACCTGGTCCTGCTCTGTCCATATAGTGCTGGGCTGCAGCAGATGCTGAAGGTGTGCTCTCAGTATGGCCTTGATTATGACATAAAGTATAATGCTAAGAAAAGTCACATAATGATAGTTAGAAGCGATGAGGACAGGAAATCAAATTTTCCGACCTTTTATTTGTCAGATAGTCCTCTTACTGTGTGTGAGGAAATTAAATATTTAGGTCATGTCATATCCGATGACTGGACAGATGACAAAGACCTTTACCGACAGCGCTGTAAAATTTACTCTCAGGCTAACATGCTTATAAGGAAGTTTTCCATGTGCTCTGATTCTGTGAAGTGTTCTTTGTTTAGAACTTACATCACACCGCTATACACTGCTCAATTGTGGTCTAACTATAAGAAAAAAAGTATGCAGAGGCTCAAGGTAGCATACAATGATGCACTGAGGCTGCTGCTCCGTGTCCCTAGGTGGCATAGTGCCAGCCATTTGTTTGTGTCCACTAGAGTGCCAACCTGTGAGGCACTCTTAAGACAGCTGATGTTTAGTTTCATATGTCGCCTGGACAAGTCAGAGAACCACATGATTGAAGCTCTAGTCAGCCCTGTGAAAAGCTGTTACAGATACACTTCCAGGTTAAGACAGCATTGGTGCAATAGCCTGTATATCCTATAGGTTGATGTGTAGTTGTTGTGTATTTTTGTATCTCTTTTATGTTTTTTATGCTGTATTGTGTGTTTGTATGGACCTGGGTCTGCAATAAAAGTTTATATATCTTATTCTAATCTAATTTTACCAACATAGAAAATATATTTAGCCAAGTTACAGTTGATTTTTCTGAGAATAGTTAATGCAGAGCGAAATTCTGTTAAAACCCAGACTGCACCATCAACAATAAATACTTGAGTGATCCCAAGCACCTCGGGTTGCAGTTAACCCAAAATGAATGTCTACACCACCAAGTTTTAAACTTAATAGAGAAGGCTCACAAAGAACTTCTTAGGCAGTGCCCAGCTTTCCGTCTAGCAGCTGCTTAGTACAATCATAGTCTCCTACCGCTGGCTGCTAAGCAGCTCCACTGGAGCGGTCAGGGGAGTTCTGCTTCAGTTCAGTTTAGTAAAAGGCAGTGCAAAGTAGAGATTGTGAGTTTGAGTGTTTCTGATTAATTTAATTAATTTTCCTGCAAGTTTAGTATATGTCTTTCCAGAGAAATAAAACAGACAAATCCTCCAATATATCAGAGTCCACATCTTCTGCCTATTAGACCTACTGGAAGACCACTGACACGCATCAGCTTGCATCCCTGGACATTATCCATGTCTTCCACGTTCTTTCCTCGTCTTTCCCTCATCTTTGTATTTCAAATTGTATTGTATGTCATTTCAACTGTATGTATTTCTAAAGTGTTTTATTTTATAGCCCTCCTTCCCTTTGCCTAAGTGGCTTTGCCACGTCTCAGGCCGCCATTGTAGAACCTGTTCTTAATGACTTGCCTGGAAAAATAAAGATGAGAAAAAATAAAATATCATCAGGAAAATGTAATTAAAGTATCAAAAGTAAAAGTACTCAATGCAGAAAAACTCTCACATTTTAGAAACTGGAAACGATCCAAACAGTTCTGTCAATCAACTAGGTATTTAATGGTCTAATCATTCACTTGTAGGCCTTTATATTGTTGGGTAGTGTAATTTATAATAAAACATTATGTTTTATAAACTATATGTGTTTGGTCTGCAAAAGTCTTAAAGGTTTAGAGCGTAACTTTTATAATAATGAACATTACATTCAAGCCATAGCCAAACGAGTTGCTACAAAGCTTAATAAGACTATCAGCTCCACAAAACTCTCTCTGTATTTCTCAGTATGGCTATGTTCAGAATTTGGTGTTGTCTGGCGACTTTCCGCCACGATTTTTTAATCCTCCGTGTCCTCCTTGGCTACTAGCAATTGCGTGGAGGAGGGGTGGGGGTGGTGCGTGATCACGGAGCGCTTGTGTCATGTGGAAGCACCAGAATTGTTGTCATTACTTCGACTTCCTCATGGGGGAGACAGAAACTACGCACTATAGCTTTAATTTGTAAAGCAACTAGTGACTGAAGCTGTCAGATGAATGTAGTGGAGTAAAAAGGACAATATTTCTCTCTGAAATGTAGCGGAGTAGAAGAAGAAAGTGGCATGAAAAGAAAAGTACAAGTATCTCAAATGTGTACTAAAGTACAGTACTTGAGTAAATGTACTTAGTTACATTCCACCACTGATGGTCAAGATGTCTGAAAATGCCAACATGAGCATGGAATTACTCAAAGAGCAGCCATGACAGAGCTGCTGTTACTGAAACAAACTGAATTATTTTCCAGTTAACACGTCCACATGAGAGTATACGTCTCTTGGCCAACACTTCACATGCATCTGTCCCAGCAAAGAAAAAGTCTGGCCTTTTGTCTGGTAGGAAGAAAAAAACGACCCCATCGTTTCCATTTATTACAACAGCGCCACTGTTATATAACAAAGCAGAAATAGAATCATTGAAGGAAAGAACAAACAAAGAAAAATAATGAATGAAAGTCCAAGCCTGTCCCTCTTAATTGAAATGGGGTTTTGAGTCTCCAGCCAGTGAGTGAGTCAAGTAACAATGCTGAAAGTGGAGATAAGACTTCCTCTTAATTTATCTGCAAAAATAAAAAATATTATCCGTGTGTTTTTTCCGCTCGGCTGACCTGTCTCTCACTCTCCCCCCTCTTTCTGTCTCGTTCTCTGTCATTAAAAGACGGGCGTCAGTCTCTCTGTTTGAGTCTGTTTGTGCAACAGGCTCACGAGTATCGGTTTGAGTTCCTCAAGACGTTTGTTTGGCCTGCATATCCTGGACAGCTGCAGATGCTCTTTGGAGCGATTATCAATCTGAGAAATAGCTATCGCACTGATCCCTTTTCAAATAGTCTTGAAATGAGCCTCCTGCTCGGCTTACCATACATTAGACTGCCTTATTATTTCAAATGATCCTCACTGTGTATTCTCCACTTACACATGGACAGCAGCGAAGCACAAAAAGTGCAAAAAGAAAAAGGCTTGACTTGGGTTTTTTTCTGCAATAAGTCTTTGATTTTATTCATCACCAGCATATCTTTCTTTCATTGTTTACCTTTCTATTTCTCTACCTCCAAATCATCTCACAATAAAATCAAGTAGCTAAAGGTTAATACATACTATGTATGACTGAGGGATCAAAGATGACTGAGGGATCAAAGAAATAATCAAAACTCAAAAAAGAATTTAGAGCCCTCAGCACTTTATTAGGGCTGGCAATTTTACTTGTTCTTTCATCCAATTGATAGGCCTTTCTAAACTACTGTAGATCAAACAATTCAATACTATTTCTGAACATGTCTTCTTCAGTATCTTACCCATGTTTAAGTTATGTTCAGACTGTCATTAGCAATGCATGAAACAACGCAGCCCCCTGGTTTATTTCACCGAGACGATGGTTGTCCCAACGCAACGGCTTCTGGCAAAAACTATAGGGTTGCAAATCAAAAAAGTTTAACTTTTGCCACAACACAAGGCAACTTTACACATGTACTAGCATCCCTGCACTGGCTACCTGTCAAATACAGGATTTATTTTAAGGTTATTTTATTCGTTTTTAAAGCCATACATGAGCCGGCCCTCCTGTTCATTTCAGAACTTCTCTGCCACTACTCTAACTCTCGGCCTCTTAGATCGTCAGAGCTTTTGACTGTTCGAAAGAAATCACTGGTAGTGAACTGGACATGGTATTGTAGCATTAAAACCAAAATCCCTACAAGTTTACGAGAAAACTGACGTGCAAATGTTGGAATGTATGAAAAGAGAAACATGTTCCCGCCTTTAGTTGTGTGTTGTGTGTGTGTGGATAACAACATGTGTGTATATGTGTGATGAAAATGAAATGAAGAATGGTCTACACGGATTAGAGTTGCTCATTGTCTCATATAAAGGCAAACCCAGCATTTGATGAACAAAAGGTGTTTAAATCCTGTTGTGGAAAAGGAATGTGTGAGACACTGAGGTCTGCGATCAAATCTGGATTAACCCTTTGCTCTTTAAATCATTGTTGTGTGTGTGTGTGTGTGTGTGTGTGTGTGTGTGTGTGTGTGTGTGTGTGTGTGAGAGAGAGCCTGTTGTCCTCTCTCACACACACATCTCCGTGCATACATTTTCTTAGCCAAAAAAGTAAAGTGCCTTGTGTGTGTGTGTGTGTGTGTGTGTGTTAACCCCTGCTCTTGATGCCCTGAAACCTGCTGCCTTTATCCCAATGAGCATTGATTCAACTAAATTATTTATCTATCTCTCTCATACACGCACACACAGCTATAAACGTAAAAATATATTCTATGAATGTATACTGCTACTACTCAGCTCAGAAGAGGCTTTCTCAGAGGTTCCCTGCAGATACAAGCTTTAAGGTGCAATGCATTAAGACTTTTAAGGAGCTGTCCTGATGCATGCTGCTATCTGGAATCCTATTCCAAAAACTGTATGATAATGCATTTTCTCAGCTCCTCACAGTGTAACCTTTGTCCTTTGCCGAGGAAAAGCAGATACAGCCAACACTATACGAGGAATCTTACTGTAATGGTTGAGGACAAGCTTAAGAAATACATTTTTCAGTTGCAAGTCTTCATCTGGCAGAACATTATTATCTCCCATTGAGTTTATGTGACTCCAGAGCTGACAAAATCTTTCCCTCTGTAGCTGCTTCAAGTTCAAACCAGGACTTGAAACCCAAAGCACAAAATCCTGACTTTGATGCATTAACCAGCAGCAGTACATTGGGAGTACCAGCAGATGTTGTAACACATGATGGAACAACAATGGCAGAGAACATAAAGAGGGTTTAGACTTGAGAGAGAACAGCTTTGTTTGAGGGAAGGAACATGCTTTTGTTGGCAGTTTGGAGTGACATGACTGCACACATAACTTTGCAATGTGATGAGCCTTTGCAGATCTGACTGCAACAGCAAATAGGCCATACTTAGACAGTGATTTCATTTTAAAACCATGAAAAATAAATCTGTTTCAACCAAGTAGGAATGCGCCGTTTTTGTACGTTGGAACAGTTTTGGTGCCGGAACTAACTGTTCAGGCTCTGGACTAGCATCGTAAGAAGTCCTCCAAACCATACTACCATATAGGTTGTTGATTCCTACCCTCTAATATGACCCACAGGGGCACTTCATAAATTAGTGGTGGCAGGAAATAAGACCTCCAATCTAAACCAGAGAACGTAACGCTTGCTGTTTTAAACGCATCGTTAACATTGTGAAACGCTCGCAGTTTGGTTATGTTTAGGCACTATAACTACTTAGTTAAGTTTGGGTGAAAGTCAGACGTTACTTCACTCCCGGTTATGCATGTGACACGGAATGTGACAAAAAAATGCAGTTTACTTTTTTTTTTCAAATAGGACACAAACCCCCGTCTCCTGTGTTTGTTTGACCCATCCATCACCCTAACCTACCTCCTTACACGGAAATTTGGCGCTATTATTCTTTATCACCTTACTCTCTACTTTGCTTTACTTTACCATTATAAACGTAAATATGTCATAATTGCTTCTTGAACAAACGACTAACGTAGCCATTTTTCGGGGTAGGAGAGTATGGATCATTTGAATTGATTTGGGCACCTATAAGGATGCGCTCTGGTGTCCCAGGCACAACCATTGAAAAAGGCCCTTACGGTCATACCAGGAAATGCTAGAGGGACTACTATCTTCAAGTTGGTCTGGGAGTGCTTGGGGATCCCCAGGAGGAACTATTCAAAGTTGCTGTTTGAAATGCTCTGCTTGATCTTTTATTACCTGGCTGGCTGGATGCATATGGATTGAAAAGTTTTTCAAATGTCATATGTAAATCTTTATTTGATTCATACCTCACATTAAACCTAATGAAAATGAAACATAGCTGTAGGCAGTGCACTGACGTCACGCTTGCTATGGCATTAGCTGTTTTATTCATGCTTCACCATCACAGGCTCGTCCACAGCTCTGCAGCCCTCAGCTTTCTAGAAATGTCCAACCATATTCGTGCAGGGGTACTGACCATTAGAACCTGTCACTTTTACTGCTAGTCTGCAGATACGCTGTTTGCTGCTGCAGCTTTCTCCACCATCCCAACCTCCTGTTTGTATGCAACGTGTTCTGTGCTGTTGATTTAATGTTCATGTATGTGTTTACTTTGTGGAGATTAGCTCTCTGAAGATAATCCTTGTTGCTGCTCAAAATCTTTGAGAGCTGCCTCAAAGAGCTGAGCTTTTTCCACTGAATCTAAACCATTTGCTATAAATGATCAGTTTGTTGACAAATGCCTCTAACTGATCGCTAATTATTGCCTCGGTCAAGGAGACTATTTTTAGTTAGTAAATCAAGAATGAATAAGTCAATCATATGTGTTGGAGAGTTATTCTTCGGGTCAAGGAAGGAGAGATCAGTTTTTGTTCCATTAGGCCAGGGGTCTTCAACGTTTTTTAAGCCAAGGACCCCTTAACTGAAAGAGAGACGGAGCAGGGACCCCCTACTACAAATATTGTCTAAAACGAAAGTGCATATTAAACTGGGCCCACAATAACATGTAGGGTGGCCTAAAGCCTTTTAAAATATCATAATAATTGTTGTCATTATTTTATAAATCATGTTTTAATTAAGATACAGATACATGTGGCACAGTAAATACTTAGGATTAACTGTATCTGTGGATGGCTATCTCAGTGACTACCTTACCCATAGGCCAGTAAGCAGTGGGGATTTGTATTTACTAATAATATGTTGGATTCACGTTAAGATATTTTTAATTTTGAAAAAAAGTTAACAACTATTTGGAGGCCCCCCTGCATTGACTCTGAGGACCCCCTAGGGGTCCCAGACCCCCTGTTGAAGATCCCTGCATTAGGCCATTTATAAAGCACTTTATATTTTCTTTAACTTTTCAGAAACATCTTCTGTCCAACATATACCGTAGAGGCCATTGCAAAATTGAAACATTTTCCATTAAAAAAAATAAGAAATTTAGAAGATTGTACCCTGGCACAGCTATGTGCCCTCTGGGTGCTTTATAGTTTATTTATTTATCAAATCTTAAAAGGAAGAAGGAAAAAATAAGAGAGAAAAGCAAAAAATTGGTTTGTTTCACTTTGAGTTTGTTTTTAAGCTAAAAAATACTCACTAAACTGTCATTTTAGAAAATAAATAAAAGATTAAACAGATTCAGTGGCGCAATTCCTGACTAATAACCAGTTTTAAAGTCATAACTGTTGTCTGTAAAAACTTTCTAATGAAGGTGCTACAGTTTGCCATGTTTTCAAGGTTGTGCCCTTGGGCCTTGTGTGACTGAAGAGAAGCAGCAGAAACAGAGGTAGCAACAAAGAGATATAGGGGAAGTTAGAGAGAGAGAGAGAGAGAGAGAGAGAGAGAGAGAGAGAGAGAGAGAGAGAGAGAGAGAGAGAGAGAGAGAGAGAGAGAGAGAGATGCAGAGGCAAAAACAGACACAGAAAGAGACGGCAGCCAAAGTAATGAGCATTAGAAAAGCAGAGCGAAGATGAAAAGACTAGCTTCTATGTTTTATTCATATAGTTTGTTTTTAGCTTGTCGGCTCACATTTACTGCTGTGCACACACATACACATCAGCATTTAGAAGAGCTTGCTCATAATGTTTTTTTTCTTAATGCAAAAAAAGTCAGTTGAATGGCACTTTACAAAACAAAGTATTGGAGTCCTGGGTGGAAGCCACAGACAACCGACTAGTGGGATACTTTCCAGTTCCAATAAAACATAATTATTTTGTGATATACAAATGGATAAAACTGAAATATAAAACATTCAACAGGACTGTAGATACATGGGTATTGAGTCAGAGCTACTGATGATTGCCTCTTGCCTATATATGTCAATATAGGCACACACATTCACTGTTTAAGTGCACTAATATACTTCTACAGCTACAAAAATCTTTTGCCCACAGACCATAGTCTATATCTTTTCTCAACATTCACAGATTATTTACTCTTTTTGAATTGCCTTACAGGGGCTGTATGTAGGATTGCGAAGATCCAGGACTTCCAAAACCTTTGAAAATCGACATCTTCTCAGTCCCTATTTTTGAGGCTGGGACAGTGGCCAGCATGCACAACACCAGGACCCTGAAACTGAAGCAGGTAACTTAAAGCTATAGCGCGTGACTGTTTTATATTAACGAATGTCCGTTCCATTCATGCCATTGCCAAATTAGTTGATACAAAGCTGTTTAAGCCTATCAGCTCCAGAAAACTCTCTCTGTATTGCTTAGTATGGCTATGTTTACTAAACGGTGTAATCCGGCGACATTCGTGCGCAGCGGCTCGATTGATTATTTGATTGCTGGGAAGGGACAACGCGTTCAGATTTGGAGACGAAGAGGACTGCTGCAACAGGTGAAGGCATGGCTGAAAACCAGAAGAAGCACCCACAAAATGTTTTAATCACTGATTGTACTGCTAAGAAAAGACCTACACGTTCAGCTGAAGTACTAAAATCCCTACCAACAAAGTGGCCGACGGACCGACTGCATTTCTGTTGCATAAAAATTACAAGATAATGGCCTCTTCTGAAGAGTCCATCATGTTTATTTTAATCCTCCCTGCCCTCCTTGATTTGACGGGTTAAACGCTAGGCCTACTAGCAACTGCGTGGAGGAGGGGTGGGAGTGGTGTGTGATAAGCGAAGACTTGCGTCATGTTAATGCGTTGGCAGTGTCGTTGTCATTGTTCATAATTCCTCATGGGGGCCACAGAAACTACGCACTATAGCTTTAAATGTATTTTTCACACTTGTGCTTTTCCCTCTGTGACATGTCCGCATGTTTTTTTTTTTGTGAAAAAGCCCTACTATCTTGCCCTCACTTACCATTTTTACTTAACAAAGCCACAGGGAGCTATATGTTTTGTATGGACTGTTAAATGACGAAAAATGTCTCCAGGTTAAATCAACGCAAAACGCATTTACTGACAAAAGGTACAAGGCTGTGCACAGAAATACAAAGTTACAGTAGGTCAACTTTAGATGCATTTCAATGAGAAATATTCATTAACCAGGCTTAGTGTGGATACATATAATAAATAAATAAATAAATAAAAATATAACTACCAGCTCAGCGTTTCTTTTTATCAGGTATTCTATCTGCCGCTCTCCACTCTCTTTGTGCTTATATTTACAGATAATTGCTCCAGGTCGCTCAATAGAAAACATAAGGAATGCTGTTCAGTTGCTGTACACAAAGAAAAATTCAGAGGTGGCAAGATTGCAAACAAATCACACAGATTTACTGCACAGGTGCCATAAAATGTAAATGTATAATTTCTATATTTTAAAATGTGTTTTTCTTGCTCTTACACATACAGCAAGAGAAAGCACTTCAGTTCCTGGCATGTCTGGAAGTCAGTCTGAGCTGTCACACACATGAATAACAAACAAGTACATAGACAAACTTGATACACAAACACACACACACAACACACACACACACACACACACACACACACACACACACACACACACACACACACACACACACATTCTGTGTTCAGTCCTTAAGTCAGTCAGGGAGCTCCTCCTTTGTGGCTAAAAAAAAACCTGTCAAATTTGAGGCAATGGCATACGAAGATGTGCTATTGTTAAAGCTGAACCCAAGTCGCTTTTTGGGATAGAGCGAGGGAGAACATCAACACACTGACTTTGACTTGCTCTGCACCGCTTGCACACTTTACCTGCATGTGCACATAGGCACAGATTGCGCCTGTGGCGTCAGTGTACCTGTCATATACAGTACTTGTGGGTGCATCTGTGTTTGAATGTGTGCAGCGGTGTATTTTTGCTCACAACAAGCAATAGAATGAAGTTCATAAAGGCACAATGTGTGTTTAAAAGGCAAATTGTTTGATTGACTGATCTTTTTTTTTTAAATAGGACCAACACTAGATATAAAAAAGGAAATGCACATTGTTATTGTTTGCTGTTGCTGGAAAACTGATGTTCCAGCGGCCCCTTTCAGGAAGGAGGTTTAACAAACTCTGAGTCTGACCCTGAACTCTGAGTTGATTTACCCTGAGACGGGAAACTCTGAGTTTTCAGTTTCAGAACAGCTGATTTGAGTTTGTTCAATCAACTCAGAGTTAAGCACGTGCACCACCACAATAAAAAGGCAGCAATATTGGAGCCATGATACTACGATTCGCCATGGTAACAACCACAAACAAACTGGTCGGCGGAAATACTCATGGGCACACACAGCGAGTTTGAACATATAATTCGTTAAAAAGCAACACAGCGGCTGCTGCAAAAGAGAGAGAGAGAATTTGCACGGGAGAAAATTGTTGCTAGAGTAAATGCGTATATTCCAATATAGTGTATATCATATTTAATCATAAGTATAATATTAATGGTGAAAAAGTCCTAGGCCTACTAATTCCCATTCTGAGGCTGCAGCACCATCATTAACAGTATCATAATTCCTAATCTTTTGTTTCAAAGGGTTTACATCATTCACCTGCAATACAGTGGAACTCCTCTTTAATGGCTCTTACTGGTTTGTGTCCAGGGAACACTACAAAAACGTTTAAAAAACATTTCAGAGCGAGTCACATTCTTCTGACGGCGCTCTGTATACAGCGGCTTTACTAATATGCTTCGCATCACCAATGTTGTAAAGAAAAACTGCCGTTTGCAAAAATATTTAATGTGACCCAAATAATCTGCTGGGATGTAGAGCATGTCCACGATGGGTGACGTTAGTGATATGAGGATGGATAAGGTTATGGAGGCTACATAACTGATAGACTGGGAAGAAAAACAACACCGCTCAAATAGGTAAATATCTGGAAATTAAAATGCGTCGGGGCCTTAATATCATCTCCTGATGTATGTTTAACACCCTGCGAAGTAAAGCAGCTTCTTCATCAACGGGATCATTGACAAAAGGAAATGCCATGTTTTGAGAAAAAAAAAAAAGTTTTATAGTCTGCCTAACATGGTTAATAAACCTACACTGTTTTTTTATTCATGCCGATAACAAACTGTGCGCTAAAAAGCTCCTGATACAGACTGAATGAATGAATGAGGAAATGAAAGAGCGCTGAGTCAGAGGGAGGAGACTGAGAGAAGAAAAGCTGCTCCCGACCAGGTTAGGTTCACAGGCTCAGTTACCATAGTAACTGACTCACAAGTTAAGTTACCTCTCTTTCTGAACAGAAAACCCAGAGTTTCCCTCATCTCACTCCTCATTTCCACTAGATGCGTAACGGCTGCGGACCGGCTCCGCTGCGTGTCTGCTCCGTACTCCGCCGTCCATCAATACCCACCAGGTCCGGATTTGTTGCGGAATAGCTGCGGCCATGACTGACAGCTGTAGTCACGAGGACCCACAAGTTCGCAAATTCACGTAGAATAGAACCACAAAACCAACAACAGTTAGTTTGCATCCAGAGGAGTAAAGGGGAAACAGTTCTGTGCTGTGTTTTCAAGGTGTAGTGCAGGGAAATATGATCCGCTGTGAGCACGGTGGATTTTATTTTGAAAATTAACCGGATATTTATTTTGTTTCTGTGCTCGACTTCCTGTCCTGCACTATCTGCCATATGCTGAATTGCTGCGGAGCTCTCCGTCGTCCGGCAAAAACAGAAGCTCTGCGTATCAGCTCCGGAGGGCTGCGTACTGACGGAACTGGGACGGAGTCGGGCGTTCCGCAGACGTTCCGCAGACGTTCCGCAGACGTTCCGCAGACGTTCCGCAGTCTGTGGAAATACACACATAGACTTTAATGGAAACCTAATGACTCCGTAGACGTTCCGCAGACGTTCCGCATCCAGTGGAAATTGCCGGTCAGGGTTAACAAACTCAGAGTTTTCACTAAACCTACTTTATGAAATGGACCCCAGGTTCCATCAAAAACTCCCCTGTCTTATTAGAACAATGAAGTGAAGTGAAAACAGTGAGAGGGTCAAAAACATGGACAACACCCAAAAACAAGTCCACGGCTATTTTAATGTACCCAGGGCCATGGTTAGCATTGCTAAGCCTCTATCATGATTGACAGGTCTGTGTCTAGCTACACCCCTAAAGCATCCCCAGCTTTCTCGTCAATTTTAAAATAAATGGGACCATAATTTACATAATGAACATCATGCTGTATTGAAGAAGACTTGAGACTAGCGATTGAGACCATGAACTTGGTAGGACAATTTTTACTGAGGTAATAAATCATGTGAGAAGTAGGGTCATTTTTTTCAAAGGCTTCTATGCAATCTGACCTCTATTTTGGAACAAGTGGAGCCACCCCCTGCTGGAAATTAGATAGAATGCAGGTTTAAGGGACTTCCAACATTTCCGACCGCACTTGAAGGCTGCTTCATTTAACGGAGAAAGAGAGAAAGAAAAGAGGAGGCGCTGTGCTTTGTTGCTGCAGGAAAGGGTCAGCTGTTACCATAGACTGTATCATATTAATGGACAGAGCATATGTGACGTCACCCATTGGTTTGTGGAGATCTGCTAGGAGTCGTCAGGTTTGCCGTTACGAGCGCAGCCATCCTGGTTGCCAATGTGACAATTTTAGACGAGAGGGAGGAGTGAGGGAGGAGCCCTTACACTCTACGTTACGTTACACACTTTCACTGGCAATCCCATCATAGCCACGCCCTAAAACACCCCCTGCTTTATTGCCGATTTTAAAATCAACGAGACCATAATTAAAAAAATGAACATCCTTCTGTGTTGCAGAAGACTTAATCTAGTGATTGAGACCATAAAGTCATTATGAAAATGTTTACTGAGTTCATAAATCAAAAGAGAAGCGGGTCACTTTCTCAGAAACCGACCTCCTTTTGCAACCGCATGTGTCGCCCCCTGCTGGAATTCAGGTAGAATGCAGCTTTAAGGCACTTCGCTGAATCGGATAAATTGTCAAGGCAAGGCAAGGCAAGGCAGCTTTATTTGTATAGCACATTTCAGCAACAGGGCAATTGAAAGTGCTTTACATAAAACATTAAAGAGCAGTAAGAAAACAATTTAAAACAATTTAAAAACATTAATAAACAAATTAAAAACATTAAAAGACAAGAATAAAATCGATAGTGCAGTATAAGAATAAAAGTTACAGTGCAGTATAAGAAATTAAAGTTAATAAAATAGATTATTTAAAGAAAAGCAACATCAAAAAGATAGGTCTTTAGCTTAGATTTAAAAGAACTGAGAGTTGGAGCGGACCTACAGGTTTCTGGGAGTTTGTTCCAAATATGTGGAGCATAAAAACTGAACGCTGCTTCCCCCTGTTTAGTTCTGACTCTGGGGACAACAAGTAGACCTGTCCCAGACGACCTGAGAGGTCTGGGTGGGTCATAATGTAGTAGCAGATCAGAAATGTATTTTGGCCCTAAACCGTTTAGTGATTTATAAACCAGTACAAGTATTTTGAAATCAATTCTTTGAGGCACTGGAAGCCAGTGTAGAGACTTCAGTACTGGAGTGATGTGATCCACTTTCTTGGTCTTAGTGAGGACTCGAGCAGCAGCGTTCTGAATCAGCTGCAGCTGTCTGATTGATTTTTTGGGGAGACCTGTAAAGACACTGTTACAGTAGTCAAGTCTACTGAAGATCAAAGCATGGACAAGTTTTTCCAGATCCTGCTGAGACATAAGTCCTTTAACCCTTGATATATTTTTAAGGTGATAATAGGCTGATTTTTTTATTATGTTAATGTGGCTTTTAAAATTCAGGTCTGAGTCCATGACTACACCAAGATTTCTGGCTTTGTCTGTTGTTTTCAACATTGTTGTTTGAAGCTGAGCGCTGACTTTCAATCGTTCCTCTTTTGCTCCAAAAACAACTACCTCCGTTTTTTTCTTCATTTAATTTAAGAAAGTTCTGGCACATCCAACCATTAATCTGTTCAATGCACATATTTAATTGTTGTATTGGGCTATAGTTCCCTGGCGATAAGGTTATGTCAATTTGGGTGTCATCTGCATAACTATGGTAACTTATTTTGTTGTTTTCCATAATCTGAGCCAGTGGAAGCATGTAGATGTTGAACAGAAGAGGCCCCAGAACTGAGCCTTGGGGAACTCCGCACGTCATATTTGTATGCTCAGATGTATAATTACCTATAGACACAAAGTAGTCCCTATTCTTTAAATAGGATTCAAACCACTTTAGTACTGAGCCAGAAAGACCAACCCAGTTTTCCAATCGGTCAAGCAATATGTCATGGTCTACCGTATCAAATGCTGCACTGAGATCAAGTAATACTAAGACTGAAATTTTGCCACTATCTGCGTTTAAGTGGATGTCATTAAAGACTTTAACAAGAGCCGTCTCAGTGCTGTGGTGTGGTCTAAAACCTGACTGGAAGGCATCAAAACTGTTGTTTAGCGATAAGAAAAGGTTGAGTTGTTGAAAAACCACTTTTTCTATGATTTTACTTAAAAATGATATTGGCCTATAGTTGCTCATTAGTGTCGTGTCTAGATTGTTCTTTTTTAGGAGTGGCTTGATGACTGCAGTTTTCAGGGCCTGTGGGAAGATACCTGAGAGCAGAGATGTGTTTACAATCTGTAGAAGATCAGAAGCCAAACAATTCGAAACATTTTTGAAAACACCCGTTGGTAGAATATCAAGGTAACAGGAGGAGGTTTTCAGATGTTGTATAATGTCCTCCAGGTTTTTAAGGTTGATCGTATGAAATTGTGTCATGTTGGAATTTGTTTTGCGTGCACACTGTGACAACACATATCGTGTACTTGATATGGAAGCACTGACTGTTTGTCTAATTTTCTGAATTTTGTCTGTGAAGAAGGAGGCAAAGTCATTGCAAGCCTTGGTAGACAACAGTTCAGATGCTACTGGTACTGGAGGGTTAGTTAATCTATCGACAGTAGCAAACAAAGCACGTGAATTATTATTGTTTCTGGCAATAATGTCAGAGAAAAAGGACCGCCTTGCATTTCTTAGTTCCAGATTATAAATGCGAAGTCTCTCTTTATAAGTGTTATAATGGACCTGGAGATTAGATTTTCACCAACTGCGTTCAGCTTTTCGACACTCTCTTTTTTCTGTTCTCACAACTATAAAATTTCTCCATGGAGATCTTTTCTTACCAGAGACAGCTTTGAACTTAGTGGGAGCAATAGCATCAATAACGTTCGTAATTTTACAGTTGAAATTATCTACAAGCTCAGTGACTGAGGCCCCAGTGAGGGTGGGTGTAGAGGAGAAAAGCTGAATGAATGATTCACTGGTGTTTTCAGTGATATACCGTTTTCTGATTAACTTTGTTTGAACACTTTTGGGCACAGAGATAGTGCCGTTAAAGAAAACACAGGAATGATCAGAGAGAGCAACATCAGTCACCACAACCTTGGAAATGTTCAGACTCTTGGAGATAATCAAGTCCAGAGTGTGCCCCTTATTGTGCGGCGTGGTCACATGCTGAGTCAGTCCATAGCTCTCAAAAACACAACACAGTTCTTTGGTCCCTCGGTCCTGGGGGTTGTCAACATGAATGTTAAAATCACCAGCAATAATTACACGGTCAAAGTTAATACAGATTATAGACAGCAGTTCAGTAAAGTCATCAAAGAAGGATGCACAGTATTTAGGTGGCCTGTAGATATTTAGAAGCAGAGCTTGAGGGGAGGATCTTAGCTGAAGAGCCACATATTCAAAAGAAGCTAAATTTCCGTAAGATAATTGCGTACATTGGAATGAGTCATTAAACAAAATGGCGACTCCACCTCCTTTCTTATTCACTCTATTCTCACTCATAAAACTAAAGTTCGGGGGGGCTGACTCAATGAGAACAGCAGCACTGTTATTATGGTCCAACCAGGTTTCAGTTAAAAACATAAAATCAAGATTGTGCTTGATAATAAAATCATTGATTAAAAATGACTTTCCTGCCAAAGACCTAACGTTTAGTAGGGCTAGCGTTAGTGTGTTTTCATTTTTTGGGACATACTGTGGCTGACGAGGAATGGATGCTAACTTTGCAAAGTTTGCAGTCACGTGCTTATTCGCCATTCTTTTTCTATTACCTATCACAACATAAATTGTGGAAGAATCTAATACGCAGGGCCCAGGCTTGTCTTGGAAAGAGTCAAGAGTGCTACTAGGCATGCAGCCTGGACCCAGCCCATATCAGTTAATGCTTGTTGCCTTTTGCACACAAGTATCCTTATCAGTTTGGAGAGAAGGAGTTAACTGCTGTCCTTCAGGGGGCAGAGGTGCCTGGCGTTTTACGATGGGAGAAGGAAGGGGGGCATACTTGGTTCCAGCATTTACCAGCTGCTTCATCTGGTCAGTGAACTCCAACATGGGGATGGGGGAAAGAGGGGAGAGCGAAGCATCCTTAAAGAGGTCCTCAAAGCTGTCGTGGTTGTCCAAGGGGTTTGAGGAGTGTTGGACGGGTGAGAAGGGGTGTTGAGATTTCACATCTCTGCTCTTTGGTCTCCCATGGTCAATTCTTTGCTCAGGTGGGGGCTGTGGTGGCTCACTGCCGCACTTTGTTGTGTCTTCCTCTTGTTTTGGTTCATCTTGTCTCATGTCCTTGGCCAAGGGAGCAGATGTGTGGCGCAGAAAGTAAAGTAGGCTAGAGGTGAACAGCTTTACTCCTGGCTTGTTAAGGAATAGTCCATCTGCTTTAAAAAGATGTCTGCAGAAAATGTTAAAATTGTCAATGAACTGCAGAGAATGGTTGTTGGTACATGCAGTTGAAAGCCATTTGTTCAGTGCCAACAGTCTGCCGAATCTCTCAGCTCCTCCTCTGACTGGTGGTATAGGGCCACTGATAAACACCTTTGCATTTAGGGAGCTGACTGTGTTCAGCAGATTCATAAAGTCACGATTCAGCACTTCAGACTCTTGCTTTACAACATCATTTGACCCTATATGCAGTATAATGTTCTTCACAGTTGGGTGTGATGCTATGATATCCTGGATTCTTTGGGCCAAGTCAGACACCATATATTTGAGAAAACAGAGTATTTTGGTGTTTTTACTGCTTTTTATATCTTTCACAGCAGAGTCACCCACAATCAGAGTTTGGGGCCCAGTCATTAGCTTTCCCTGTAGCTTTTTACTTTTAGAATTGCTCTCAGTCCTTACCCTGCTGTGTGACGATGAGACGTAATCCAGGTCATGTCCAGGGTCCTGCAGCAGTGGAGCAAATCTGTTCTTCACCTGCACACTCAGTTGTTGGGGAGGCATTTTGTTGCTGATTTTCCTTTTTCAGCTGTCCACGACTGTGTCCTGCTAAGTACAGGGGTTGAAGAGGCGCTCTGCCTGGATGATAATGCAGGCCAGCCGGTCGTATCACAAATCTCAGAGCGCTGTGCTCTGCCCGTTAGTCGTCCTCCCATTTTCCAGGAAAATGATTTACTCTTAGGTTTTGCACCAAAAGAGTTCCAGGGAGGACTGCCACTTGTTGATTTATTATCCGTTCCACAGCCCTCTTGTTTCTTTGTGGTCTTGCTGGTGCTAGTTAGCCGTGTGTTAGCATGCTTTTGTCCATTGTTTTGGGTCACTGGTAAAGTGGTGTCATTTCCACATGATCTGTTCACTTCCACGTTTACTTCTAACCGGTAAATTTTGGTTTCCAGAACTGCAATCTTCTGAAGGAGTTTGTAGTAGTCCTCTGTGGAGAAGGGTGGCATCTTGCTGCTAATTAGCTTTAGCTACAGTCACTTTAGGACAGGCTTGAGCTATTGATAGGCCATGCTCACGCAGAAAAATGTTCAAATATGACAATAGCCTACTATGTACAAAAAATGTATAGTCCAGTGATTTATAAGTATCCAAGAGCCGCTGCTCATAGTTTCTCTCAGAGGAAAAGCAAGATTATCAGCAAAAATATGCAAGCAGAAGCAGGAGCAAGCAAAAGAGCGTCTGCACTGTAAGAAGCAGGAAGCGAACTGGGAATGTCCATTAATATTATACAGTCTATGGTTGTTACACCAAGTCCTAGGCAGTTCTGTGCTTGTGTTTCATTTTTTTACCCTCATAGTTGATAGGTTGGATATTCACACGTTTCAAATGTATTTCATATCTTGTATGTAGTGTGCTACACAAGAAGGTTAGTCTGGGGACAACCTTCACCCACATGGAATTGAAGCCTGGAATGTGTGAATCTATTAGAAGTATTTCCATATAAGGATTAGTTTTGAGGTAATTTTGTCCCACACAAACAGATAGACTGGACTGTGTGAGGACAAAAAAAAAGGGTCCAATCTGATGTTCATGTTAGGCACCCTTGTGCATGCTCGGGTAGTGTGTACAACATTGTCTCACTTTCGTGAATGTTACGTTCAATATTGAATAAAGCTGCATTTAATCTAAATTCATCGGACTCGTCATGTGTCAAAGTCTCCACCATCGTGAAGATATCATTTCCGATAACAATAGTGTTTTAAAACTTTCTTGTGGCAGCACTAGAGGCAGTGATGTTTCTTATTTAGTGTATGGGACTCTCACACCGCTTTAAAACAGACTGACAAGTCTGATCACCGGTTACATGATTGCCCCTTACAGGATGACGTTGGGTTGCTTTTCTTTAAAAGTTTAATCTATGTCAACGTTTCACCTGCGGCTGCTGCAGGTTTTTCCAGCAACCCGCTGCAGCCCCTCTGCCGCAGCCTAAACACACTACCCCGATTCAAAATGAATGGAAAGACTTGTGTTTTCGTCGGAGCGCCTGAGGACCGCTGCAGGCTATGTGAACCCAACACAAACAGACCCATCCACACTCATTTTCACATCTGCAGGTGATTTGGGGGCTATTGTTTCCTTAACCGGGACTGTGGGAGGAAACCAGAGTACCGTGAATAAATTCACACAAGCAATAAGAGAACATCTAAACTTTACACAGAAAGGCCCCAGTGCACCATAGTGTGCCTTGAACTTAGAGCCTTGTTGCTGTGAGGCATTGACGACGATTTCTGTTTTCCTCTGTGGGTGCTCACGGGCGCACGCCCTTTAAAAGTAGTCAACAGTGTTTGCATTTCACAACCTTAGGAAATGGACAGCGGCCGACACGAACAAACACGCCTATTAACTCGATAATAAAGCCGTAAAGTAGGCTATCTTTCAACTCAAGGCAGCGCCGCTTCTTACAAATACAGATAGGATTGGAGATGAAACGTTTAACTGACACGTAACCGCGATCAGTTTCGTGGCCCTGGTGGAACTCTCTGCACTGGTGGTGGATGTCGATGCACTTGCATCATTAGGTTTTGCTTTTTTAATAACAAATCTGTCCATTTTAGTCTCACTCTGATTACCTAATGCACATGCACGCACTGTATAGTGGGGGGATGGAGGGGGGGGGTCACTAAAGAGGCGTTGGAACTATTTTGTGGGATGGGGTGTTGCAAATATATATGTGTGAGGTTGTTTGTGTGTGTGTGTGTGTGTGTGTGGTTTTGGGTGGGGGGCGGGGGCAGGTTTAGTGTAGAGGGGTCCGTGAGGTATGGCCCACCAGAGAAAATGTTGGCCATATTTTGTTGTCCCAACCAGAGGCAAAATAGAATAATTAGATTTGCATCAAGCCAAATCCGACCCAATGCAATAATATTGCTTTGTTTACCTATTCAAATATATCATTCTGAAGTACATCACTAACTAGTCTACATGCTGTTCTACTTGTTTTAATTACTCTGATTGGCATGTTGATTACAATTCCAAAACACATCAACAGATTTTGAGATAACTGTCAGAATAAAGAAGTTTTGGACAACACATCAAAACAGTTCTGAATTTAACTTTCATGAGTTCTCCTATCATAAACTGACAAGCTCACACTCACATACACTGCTAGTTAATCAGGAAATTGTTAGGACCCATTTCTTGTCCAATTTCTCTTGGAAAAGTCTTATTCAGACGACCAATGCTGCAATTGATATTTCAGTCCCAATCAATATTCTGACAAGCCTTTAGACGTTTAGACACATGGCAATTTTTCTCCATCAGATCTGCAGACATTCTTCATTAAATTAGTCAAAATTGTATCTTTTGAAACAACATGCTTTTATGTTTTTTGACTGGAAGCCAACTCTGCAGAATTTGGCAGCTGCTTTACTTCGGAAACCGAGGCGTGAACCCAAATTGGCAGCTGAGAGCGTGAGAGTTTCTCTGAGTGAAAACGTTAGGTCCTCTGGTAGACGGCATTTGAATGACAAGCAAAGGGAGGGTGGATGTCTGGTGATAGACTCTGTTATTATGTCTGCTCCCTTTTTCCCTTCCCTTTTCACATCTTAAGCCTCTATGTGTGCCTGCCACACCGCCTCAGGATAGCACCGCACTCAACGGGAGGGTGTGTAGGTGAAGACACGTTTGGTTTTTTGTGTGTGCTTGTGCACTTGTCTGTTTATTATTGGGCTAGGCTGTTGAGAGGGATGCTGGGAAAAGGGATGCTGGGAGGATAGAGGAAAGTGTGTACGAGTGCATGTTGCGGGGGGTTATCTAGTTGCCTCAGCAGCCTCTCGCTGAGCATCTTAGCTTGATAAACAGAGAGATTGGAAGAAGGCAGCAAATGCCTCCAGGAGAGAAATGCAGTGGAATCAAACCTTTCACTTTCACTGTGTTTTCCTATTCTCTTTCTCACTCACACAAGCGCACATTTACAAATGCAAACACATACGCAGAGACATACACATAAACACAATAAAGTAAAGTTACAAATACTGACACACACTCTCTCACACACACACACACACACACACACACACACACACACACACACACACACACACACACACACACACACACACACACACACACACACACACAGGTTCTTTATCTATGAGTGCCACCTGGCTGGCAGAGGTTTAGTATAACCTGGCAGACGGCCCAACTGGATGATCTGTAGGGCAGAGAGAGACAGACAGAGAGAAAGGGAACGATACAGAGGCCAGGCGGAGATAGAAAGAGAAACGAATGAGACAACGACTTTTTGATATTCTCTAACGAACCCGAGGCAGAGGCAAGAAACAGATAAGGAAGGTCAAGCAAGGGAAAGAACGGAGATGGACGGGTTTAGAAGGAGTAAGCTCAGCAGAGAGCAAGGTGAGAGCCAGAAAGATCAATGACCCAATGAAGAGAAAGGTTCAAAGATGACAGAGGGAGATACCGTGAAAAAAAATGAGACCGAAAGAGGGAGCAGAGTGAGTGTGGGAAAGATGTGAGCGTAAAAGATGAGAAGGGGGACTGCAGGAAGGAAGTGACAGATTGATGCTTTTTGAAGATCATGAGAATACATAGTGAGAGATAAAAGGTTCTAGAAGGCGCGGACCTCTCCAGTCACCTTTCCGTCAGCTCCGCAACATTTATGCTGAATAGACTATTTTACAAATATTAGTTGTGCTTTATGTGGTTGACGTCGGACGGTGATGGCATCCGGGTATGAGTCGCTCATCAGGATAGGGAAATCACCTTGCCAGTCTCCTGCCAACTCTGCTAACCTCCTGTCGACTCTGCTAGCCTGGGCTAGCTAGCCAGCTGGCCGGTCAGGTTTTCAAATTTAAACTTCAGAGTAAACACAGAGAAGAAAATGAAGAAGATGAGCTAAGACCATCTCTGTGGCCATCCCATGACTACGAGTCACTCATCAGGACAGGGGACACCAACTCTTCAGTCTCCTGCTGACTCTGCTAGCCTGGGTGGTCACTTTTTCCGCACACAGGGAAAAAGGTGAAGATGGCTACCAGCTACAACTTATGGCTACGATTCTGACTACGTGGACAAGCAAGGTCATCCCTGCATCCATCTCCATCTCTATATCAGAGGGGGCACCGAGGCAAGTGTGGACGAATTGGACACCGATTGCCACTTCTCTGCTGAGCGTCCTGTTAGCCAGTGTGCAGGCATCGGACAGTGAGCTGGTTGGCCTCCGTGTCTGCGTCAGTTTCCAGCGGGATGTCGGGAGCTGTGGTGTCCTCTGCCGAGACTTGGCCGGTTCCTGAAGTGCCGGTGCTATTCCACCAGCTGACTCTTTCTGTGTGCCGATCCGACGGCCACATTATGATGAATCGTGCACAAGTTGAAGAATTTGATGGGATAACATTTCACTGGAATTGTAGCACATACAAATACATTTGTTTTATTGATTGATAAAGTGTGTGTGTAGTGTAGCATCTGTCATTTACAGAATCAAGGAATCTGACAACATGGGACAGTTTGACTGAGTGATTGGGGGATCTGACCGATTAAGATAAAAGACCTGTTGGAAATTCTTTGCATTCTGCACAAAATGATTGCTGCTGTCAGCATGGTGTGCCAGGAACATATTTTGTAGCAAAAAGTAGTAGTTGCCATTGTTTTTCCAACAGGCACTGAGACTGGCCTGCAAAAACAGATCGTTAGTAAGACAATTTAGCGTTTAATTAGTTTATTTTCCAAAAACAACAATTAAAAATTAGTACAACACTAGCTACATGCTTGTTAATTGTAAGCGTTCCTGAATAATGAAAATACCAATCCATTAATTGTATAAATTTATGGGGGGAAGCTGGAGCCTATCAGATCGGAGCTTTTTTTTTCCACAGGCAGTGAGGTGGCTGAACAGCTGATGCTACCACATGCACTGATCCCTTTTTGTAAATAGTATGTATTGGATACAATGCAATAGTACATGTAAGTGAACTGGGTATATGGTTATGTTGTTGTGGCCTTCAAATGTTATGGAATTGATTGTCTGTTCACCGACTTTGTGTTTTTACTCTACATAGATAAAGACATTTCCACCATGAATTGGTTCTGCTGGTTAAAAGTCAATAGAGAAACTGGAAAAGCGTGCATGCATTTTAATCAAAGAACTTTGAAATAAGCGGTTTCCCCCTGACTGTTCCAGTAATTAGTGGCCCAGTTCCCTTCTCAGAGAAAAGCAGTAGCAAGCTGTAGTTGTACTGGGTATCATACAGATGTGATTATGTCTCAACTGAATTCAAGTGAAGAAAAGTGTAGCTGGAAAACAGCATGGAACTCTAAAATTACCTGGATGAATAAAGGTTTCAGAAATATTTCACCTTATATGGTGTGCATGTCAGTGCACGTGAAATGGTCAAGCTTTGAGATGACTCCTTCAGCTTTATTATTACCCGGAGCCCACTAACAGTGTCGGAAGTAACGCGTTACAAAAGTAACGCAATTACAGTAATGTATTCCTTTTTGCTGTAACGCAGTAATATAACGCATTACTAATAACGTTTTGGTAATATTATACCTGTTACAATCTCAGTAACGCGAGTTACAACAATACACAAGAATTCACCAACACCGTGAAACATTTCGCAACAGGAAAAAAAAGTCTGTGAGTAAAAGAGTAAGGTTTCCTCTTGCTGGGATTCGATGGTTGAGATGACTGCAGAGACTGATTCTCCAGTTACCAGATGGTAATACGTAGGCCTAGATGGAATTATTACGCTGCATTGAAACAAGGTGCTGTCCCGTCACTGTTCCCGTGGTCAGAGCCAGGGGGAACAGTGACGGGACGGGACGTCGGCACAGACAGCCGTGTGTCCGACCAACTGACACATATAAACATGTTTGGGAATTATTGTCTGGCTTGCTACACGTAAATATTAGCATTACATTTATCAGCGGGGGAAATTCTACCGTACTTCAATACAATAAGGTAGATACTTTTAATTGAGTATTCTTTCTCCTACTTTATACTTCTTCTCCTACAATTCTGAGTCAAGTAGTCAAGATTTTACTTTACTATTTATATATATATATATATATATATATATATATATATATATATATATATATATATATATAGCTTACTTTGCAGATTCAGATTAATAAAACAAAATATCATGAATGAATAAATGATGATGTATTAAAGTGGATAAAGACGAGACTGTTGATCCTGTGGTGAAATTCACAAGCTGCCTGCCAAGTTACAGCCGACTTCCGGGGTTATTTTGGTGAAAGTAACTCAAAGTAACGCAAACGTAGTGTAAAGCATTACAATTCAGAGACAGTAATATTGTAATATAACTAATTACTCTCAAATGACAGTAACTAGTAATCTATAATGGGTTACATTTTGGAAGTAACTTGCCCAACACTGTCCACTAATGTGGGCTACCAACCGTTACAGAAAAAGACTGCTGCGTGATGCAACTGCAACTGAAGAGAGTATATGCTTTCCCCTCCACTGTTCTATTGGCTGGCTAAACCCCCCCTCTCACAGAGCAATCACTCTCACTGACACTACCTCCTTTTTTTTCTTTTTCCATCTCCATCAAACCCTAACCCTTCCCCTGCCTCTCTTTAGCCCTCACTCTTTCTCTCTCCATACCTGGCGGTTTTCCCTTCCCTCTCCTCTACTCACGCATGCCTTTTCTGTCTCTATTCATATTTAGCTTCCCCTGCTCGCTCTTTGTCTGTTTAATTGAATACACAAAGAAGCTGGTTTTGGCAAGAAATAATTATTGCCGAAGTGTGAAACTTGAAATATAAACAGATTCAGCTGGCAACCATGATAATGTGACAATAGAAAATGTTAATGTAGATAACATGACATTAAAATGAAAAATTAACACAGTGTAATAATCCCAAGTACATCTCTCTCTCTCTCTCTCTCTCTTTCTCTCTCTCTCTCTCTCTCTCTCTCTCTCTCTCTCTCTCTCTCTTGAATCCTACTACTCCCATGGCCTTGGTGTTTCATCTTTCTTTAGTAGGGAATAACATATTTTAGACTGTGGAATGGTTTTTACATTACTGTGTTAGTTGGGTACATTTCATGTGTTATATTCCCAAGCTTAAAGCTTTAGTGCGGAACTTTTTGATTTTAATGAACGACCGTTACATTCAAGCCGTTGCCAAATTAGTTGCTAGAAAGCTAATTAGGAACATCAGCTCCCTCCACCCAACTCTCTCCGTATTTCTCAGTATGGCTACGTTCAGAAGACTTTCCTGCGCAGAAACTCAAGATACATACCTTACGCGGTCACGTAAGGTATGTATCATGTGGATGCACCGACAGTGTTGCTGTCATTACTTAGAATGGGGCCGGTAGAAACTTTGAACTATAACTTTAACTTGTACATCAGGAGGTCCTGGAACACAGAAAGGGTTCTGTTCCAACGGGTCAGGGTGAGCCAGCTGACTGTGTTACCTCCATTTCAAGAGTCGCATTCTCTAGAATTTTTAGGTCTTTGTGCAATAAATCCAAACTGTTACATCCAAGATTAATACACTTTATGTCCAAAATTTATGATTTTTCACTAGTTTATTGCCGCCGATCGCCACTAGCTCTTTGAGTTTTGGCATAAGTTTGGGCCTTTTTTGTAGACATGTAAATAGTTTGTCCTTTATATGAGTTATAATGTTCATTATGTTTATTTTTGTCTCCAAATACATAGGAGATCTGTTTTAGACAACACAAATGCTTGTGTAGCATTGCTGCCTGTGTGTGATATCAATAAATATGACATTATTATTTTGAGTATTGGCATAAGTGATATATCATGACGGCAAAAGCGTCTGGACTTTTTTTGAAGAAATGTAGATATTTTGTCCACTGTATAAGTTATAATGTTTATTTCTTCACTGTTTGACTCCTAATACATATGAGAACTGATTTAGACAACAGATTTGCTTGAGTTTTATTGCTGTGTGTGATATCAATAGATATCTGTGAGATTCAATTTCCGTTTTATTTTCTTAATTTGTCTTTATGGTCACACAACCTTTTTTTACATTCAAGTGATCTCACTGCAGCACAAATATTGTAATAGTCCAGTTTTTCCTGAAAAACAAATGGTGTTTATAGATTCACTGTGGACAACAGGGTTGATGTTTTACAAGCTTTTTTAGAAAATAAAACCAGACGGACCAGAGCTTGTCAAAAAGACCTTAGGGCTCAGTTAGCTTAGCCTGTTCTCATGAACCATTCATTAAAAAAGCTACGAAAAGTTAAGACCTGTAATTCATAAGCATTCCCCGTTTTCTTTTTTGCTGTATTCACTACATTGAAGGCGGCTGTATAAGAACGCGGCTGGCCAGGTAGGGAGCAGGTCGGGTGTATGGGTGGGCATTAACATACAGGACTTTCAAGCCAGAGAGCGGAGATTGCCTTCCGGGGAAAACTAAATTCTTTCACCCAGGAAATGTGTGTTCCTTAGGAGTGTTTTAATCCAAACCACGATCTTCTTAACTGGTCGTTTTGGTGCCTACTCTTAACTTTCGTCGCAGCAAAACGGTCAACAAAAAACATATTTTGTGGACTAAATTGAACCGTAATGTCCGCTGAAAGGACCGGCAGCTCGCTGTGCTTTGTCCCCGGCTCAAAGTCACCTACTTTTGGGTAACTGAACCACCAACTACTGCTGATAAAACGGAGGTCTGTAGCCGGCGTCACAAAGCTCTGTAGCGGCTTAAACAACTAGCAACTGCCGCTTGGTGTAATGGAGGTGGTAGCCAGCCGGCGGTCTCCTAATTTCGTAGGATATCATACGTTTTGGTGTGCATACATTTTCGTACGATATCATAGACCAGTTCATGAGAATGCGTTGTTTAGCTACAGCTACAGTCTGTCGTTGGTGACATTTCTCATTTAAACCTTTAAGAGCTGACTCAAAATGACAAGCCTGGTACCTGAAACATTTGTGCATTACTCTTTGCAAGAAATAACAGATTCAATAGCATCTGAGATTAGCTGATTCAGTTATTTTGCCAACCTGGAACTGGATCCAAAATGGAACCAGCAGTTGTATTGTATTGCAGAAGCTAATCATCATATGACCAACAGAGAAACAATGGGTATTGTATTTCTGAGTGTGATAACCTTTGGTGTTAACCTTTGGAAATATCCAAATCCACAAAAAAGTGCTATTTACTGAGTCCATCAACAGATGGAGTACACACTATTTACATTAGAAGTCCTTTATTCAGAAATTGTGGTTTTAATTCAAATTTCTTGTAACTCGGCACACACATTTGTTTTACAGAGAGCACATCATTTTTACAGCTGCACCGTATGTGTGTGTCTTTCAGAGACAGACGCACACAGAGACTGAAAGGCAGACATGGAGAAGGGAACCAAAAATGTTTGCCACTAGCAAGGCGGAGTGGTTGGGGGGGGATTAAGGAGTAGATAAACTATTTGTTAACCGGCAAGCAAAGGCTCAGGGAAAGCAAAGTAGATATGGGTTGTAATCAAAGTGTGCGTGCGCGCGTGTGTGTGCTCGTGTGCGTGTAAGCAGGAGCGAATAATTACATGACAGTATTTCTCTTTGACATGGATATTTGATATGGGCCAAGTGAGAGCAAAACAACAAACTCCGGACAAACACGTAATGGTGAAATGGTAATGACTGCAACACACTGGGACACAAACACAAACAAACGACATAGCTAGAATGACAAAGACTCAAAAAATGCTCTGGTGGATGTGTGGGTGAAATGTGCTCTGAATTTACAAAGACTCCAAACTTCCCGTCTTCTAAACCATGCACACCACAAAGACTCAAAACTCTCTGCACATACAGAGATATTATTTTTGCAACAACAGTCACGTACATGTGAAATGAACCTGGGCAGAACAATGGATCTGTAAATACACACATGATTGAACAGTTGGCTCTCCAGGACCTTTTCAAGATTAATCATGGTGTTTTCTTTTCACTTCCTGGGGCCTGTACTACGAGGTGAGATTTGGCGTTAACGAGGTAATTTCAGGTTCAATAATAATAGGCTAAAGCAACGACAGTGTATGGAAAGCACAAGTGTAATTATGGTCAGATCTTGTGCCTGACTGATGGGGAAGTGATATTGATAAGCGTTGTGATTGACTATTTTTTTGGCGAGCTTTCCTTCCTGTTTTAGGAAGCAGCGACTGTATTGCGTTTTGCCTGTAAAACCGTGTCTGTTTTCATCATATTTATGTAGAATTATAGTTTGCTCTTCTTATGTAAAATATGCAGCTCTGGCAGATTCGGGACTGTGGTTGTTAGGTTAAATGAAGCCGGGTTACTGAAATAAATCCAGGGCATGTTGATCCTGCTTCATAGTACAGGCCTCTGGACATCCTGGACTGGTGACTAACTGAGAAAGCCTGTAGTAACTCAAATATTGTATGTACCATACACTCTCAATTAAAAGCTGGTATTAAAAGGGATGTGCTAGTGAGATATACATGGAGTATTGTGTTTCTCAGAGCTGTGCATGAATTCCACCATCCATTGCTAATAGTTGGCTTGCAGTGTTGTATCTGCAATAAAGCTACTAGGTCCAGCCCCAAGAGCAAATATACCTGACACTCTACAAACAAAGAAAAAGAAATGGGGGGGATACACCTGCAGGCCACAGGCCTCCAGCAGAGGAGGATTTGCAAGTTATTAGAGGTGTTGAAATTAATCAAATAATCGATGCATTGCATCGCGGACATGGGCGATGCTGCATCGCTGCAGTGGCCGACCATAATCGATTATAACGCAATGATGTCACTCCTTAATTTTCCGGCCGCAGCATAAACATTCAAATGAAAATAACATTCTCAGTAGCCGGGCTTTTATTTTGAAGGCGAAGAAAACAAGGGGCGTGAGCGGTTCGCATACATGCCAGAGCAAAATGGCTGACGGTGGTTGTGAAATTGTCCTTTAAGACGCTCCAAGCGTTTTAAAAGCTGACATTTGGAACCATTTCGGATTTTACCAACAGGCTGGATAAGTCGCATGCGATATGCAAAGCCTGTCGCACCAAAATTAAATACCTTGGAAACACTACCAACTTAAGGAATCACGTTAGCCGTTTTCATCCTGCGTTGCTAGCAACACCTGCCGCGGGAAATGCAAACCCTGAGCCAGCGACTCCGAGGATTGATGAGACTCTGTTTTCAATACCACCCACCTCCGAGCGAGGAAAGAAAATAACCCAGTCTATGGGAGTCTTCATAGCAAAAGGTTTACAACCTTGTTCCATCGTGGAAAATGAGGGATTTCAGCATATGGTGAGGATGCTAGAGCCGCGGTACAAGATCCCTTCGCGTAGCACCTTTTCAGAAAAAGTGGTGCCTGGTCTTTACGACAACACCAAAGCCCAGATGATCGCATCCATGAACAAGGCAACACGAACTGCCATAACGTGTGATTCCTGGACTTCGGTGGCAACCGAATCATTCGTTACCGTGACAGCACATTGTATAAATGAGGACTGGCAGACTGTGTCCCATGTACTGCAGACAAGAGCCCTCTATGAATCCCACACAGGTGCACATCTGACAGAGCGGTTGTCCAAAGTTTTGGAAGAATGGCAGATTATCGACAAAGATGTAGCACTTGTGTCAAACAATGCCTCAAACATGGTCGTCGCAACACAGATTGGGAAATTTTCCGCACGTAAGATGTTTCGCACATACACTCAATCTTGCATCACTGCGGGCTCTCAAAGTGGCCTCGCTCCCCAGTCTTCTGGGGAGAATCCGACTTATCGCAACATTCTTCCATGACAGCTCTACAGCGAGCCACCAACTGAAGGTAAATCAGCAATGCCTGGGCTTGAAAAAGCAAAAGTTGCTAAATGATGTTGTGACACGATGGAACAGTTCGTACGATATGGTCGAGAGATTCCTAAAACAGCAACCTGCGATTTGTGCCACCTTGCTATCTCCAGAAGTACGCAAGGTAGAGGCAGAGCTCTGCACCCTAAATGAAACCGACGTGTCAAACGCAGAGGACACCGTCAGCACCTTAAAAGCAATGAAGGATGCAACTACTTTAATGTCTGAAGAGACCAATCCAACAGTGTCGCTTGTCGCCCCTGTCATGGCACAACTCCTTCAAAACATGACTAAAACCAGAGACTTACCCATGGTTCGTGAGATTAAAAAAAAAAAAAAAACACTGTCAGGACAGACCTCATGAAGAGGTACAGAAGTGTGGCAGAGAAGAAGATGCTTCATACAGCTTCGGCACTGGATCCCCGCTTTAACCCTTGTGTGGTCCTTCGGTCCCCAGTCAAGTAAATTATTTTTTTTAATCCAGTTTCTTGTCTTTAAAGTAAGTAAGTAAAGTTTATTTCTAGAACACATTTAAACACAGTTTAAGCTGACCAAAATGCTGTACAAACAAGAACTAAGGTGCTGTATTAACCCTTGTTTAGAGAGCAATTCTCAACAAAGTAAACGGAAGTACATAGGGCAGCATGGTGGCCCAATGGTTAGCACTGTGGCCTCACAGCAAGAAGGTTCTGTGTTCGAATCCAGGTTGTTCCAGGGCCTTTCTGTGTGGAGTTTGCATGTTCTCCCCATGTTTGCGTGGGTTTCCTCCGGGTGCTCCGGTTTCCCCACCATCAAAAACATGTACTAGGTTCTCCAGGCAGTGCCCTTGATCAAGGCACTGGCTCAGATCTGGAGTTGGTCCCCGGGCGCTGTCATTGGCTGCCCACTGCTCCTTTGGGGGATGGGTTAAATGCAGAGAATGAATTTCGCTACATGTACGTGTATGTGACAAATAAAAAAAAAATAAAATAAATAAAAAATAAAAAATAAAAAATAATCCTTGTGTTGTCCTTCGGGTCACTGGGACCCGAAGGACCACACAAGGGTTAAGGGGTTGCCTTTCCTGACAGAGGAGGAGAGACTTGATGTGTACAATGAAGTGATTGTCACGGTTTCAGCAGGTGGACCCAAATGCAAGACTCTTCCAGAAAGAAGAACAGAACAAACACTTTATTTGGCTCAACAACTACAAACTACAAACTCACAACTACAAACGAACAGAACTCTCACAGGACAAACAGAGAGAGGCGAACCGACAAGAGACAAAAGAACACGGGGTGTAGAAATACACAGACCAATAAACAGAAAGACAGAGAATTGGACAAGACAGTAACGAGCAACAGGTGAGAGCAGAAACGGAGGGAAACTAACGAGACAATTGGGAACAGGTGAGAACAGAACTGGAGGGAAACTAACAAGAGTGGAAGTGCAGACCATATAAGGGGATGGGTGGAGACAAAGACAGATGACAGACAGGTAACCACAGAACACATGGAACACAGCAACAAGCACAAATCACAACAAAATACACAAAAAGGCCACAAGAGTGGCACAAAGGCAGTCAGTCACAGACGGATCCAGTGATTGAGGAGGCAGCATCCTTGGAGGTAATTTCATCATGTTTATTAAATGTATAAAATAATAATTTAATATTATAAGAACAGTTAAAGTCTTAAGATTGATTAAAAACCATATACTCATGTGAGCTGTAATTTCAACATGTGTATTAAATTAATATCATAAGAACAGTAAATGTGAGCTGTTACACCGACTGAATACACTATCTGCTAAGTTAAGTTAAATGCGTTTCCTATTTATTTTTTTCTATCCAACAAAGAATGAGCGTCTTCTGACAAGGATGCCAACTCTGCGAAGAGAAGACACACCAATAGAAGGCTGCACCCCCCCCCGCTCCTCAAAAAAGGCCTCATCGCTGCTTGTCAGTTTGCTGGGACAGTCTTTCAGTGATACTGAGGGTACAGCAGTAGCACCGAAGACCCCCTATGCCATGGCTGAGGAGGAAATGAACAAATACCGCAAAGCCTCACCCCTGCCTCTGACTGAGGACCCCTTTAACTGGTGGCAAGTACAAAAAGGTCACATTTTGCCTCCTCGCTCAGCTTGCAAAGCGATATTTGTGTATCCCCTTTTATTTAGTATTGGAGCACTGCAGAATGTTTTGTTTTTGAAGCTTGAAAAGCTATGAAGATGTTCATACTATAAGTAGTACAACTGTGAATATAATGGTCAATGTCTTTGTTTCCACGTTGATAATACAATGAAACACCATAGATGGGCTAGGCCTAAAATATATTTATGTTTGCATTTTGCAAATTTGCAATTTATTACTATGGTGGTCTTTTTTCACAATTTGAAATAGTATGTAGGCTAGGCCTATAATGGTTATTTCTGTTTACAATTTTATTATGTGAAGCCAAAGTTTCTGCTTATTTATTTAGAAATGTATACTTAATTCTGGTTTACAATTTAATGTAGGCCTAACAACATTTTGGTCCCCAAGCAAACCTAGTGGTCCCCAAACATGACTAATGTTTGTTATGTTTTGCACATTCAGGAAGTGCCATGTGCTCAGTGCTGTAGTTTTATGTATCCAATTTATTTAGTATTCGAGCACTGTAGAACGTTTTGTTTTTGAAACTTGAAAAGCTGTGAAGAGTGCGTGTGTGTGTGTGTGTGTGTGTGTGTGTGTGTGTGTGTGTGTGTGTGTGCGTGTGTGTGTGTGCGTGTGTGTGGACTTTGTTAAATAAAAAAGATTGTTTATATCTTACTACTTGTATTTTTGGATGAAAACATAACCATATTAAGTAATATAGAAAACTGTATTATATTGAACTATACAGTATCTTAATGCATTCTGTCAAGACAAATATCCTATTTGTCTTTAATAGAAAAATGTATGACGCATCGTGATGCATCGAGATATCGAATTACTGACCTGATAATCGTCATCGAATCGGGAGATTAGTGAAGATTCATACCTCTACAAGTTATGTGGGAGAAATTATCTGATCAATTATTAGAATCCATCAATTTGACTTGCTGGAACAAAAACGAACAGCATGAACTGAATGAGAGAAAGGTCGTGGTAGAGGACTAAAGGGCTGTCCACACCAAGAATGATAACTATAACATAACTATAACTATAACGATGTGAGCATCCACACTGCTGATTGATAGCATTCTGCAATCAGCGACGTCAAGCTCGACCGCACACTCCAGCTGATAAGAATACATAATACACAGCAGACGTTGCATCGTAACATTACAGGAATGTCTGTGGTAATATCCTACATATTCGTGAATTAAAGTCCCATCACGCCACTGACCACCTGGGTGAAACAAATCTCTTTGCCACGTCATGTTGTAAACTCAGATGGAATTTCATTGGCTGTCAGTTTTTCTATAGTTTATCAAATCTCTCAGAAAGTGATCCCAACAATATCGTCATCAGTGTTGGGAACGTTACTTTAAAAAAGTAATTAGTTATAGTTACTCACTACTTGTTCAAAAAAGTAACTGAGTTAGTAACTGAATTACTCTATAATAAAAGTAACTCGTTACCAGGGAAAGTAACTATTTGCGTTACTTAAAAAAAAGTTGCTATATGTCAAAGAATTTGGATTTGTTTTAGCAGTTTTCACAAGTCGGTTGAAATGAGTAGAACAGACAGGTGTTTAACGTACATAACTTTCAATATTTATAGCACGTCGACAGACAGCAAGAGGTTTATCCTGCACTTCAAGTATTATCTTTGTAAGAAAAGTAAACAGTTACACCATATAAACTGACACATATACTTTAACAACATACCTGCCTATCATACGGTTGACTTCAGCCTGTGTCATAGGTTTTTGTTGTGAGGCAGACAGATCTAGCTTTTGCTGCTTGGAGGACTTTGCTCCGAGTCCTTCTTTGCTAGTGGATAGCGAGCTATCATCGGTGGTGGAGGTATCGCTGGTTTTGGCCACTAGCTTTGTAGATGCGTGTGTCGGTGTGAGATGCTTCATTAAATTTCTTACAACGGATGTCGACAAAGTCTTCACTCCTGGACATAATGTACACATTACATGCACGTTCTTGCCTTTGACCACAATTAATTTGAAGTAGTGCTTATATCTCCACCTTGAAAACGCCAACTTTTCATTGGATTGCTCCTGACTCGCCATCTCTGCTGAATCTGTTTAGCTGTTGTGTGTGTGTGTGTGTGTGTGTGGCGCGTGTGCTGGCATGTGTGTAAAAACACTGGCTCTGATTGGCTACCATGAAACATGACTGCCTTAGCCAATCATAATCGCTTATCTCGTTATTAACCCACCTCCTCACTAGCTGCGAGCCAGGGGTGCGTTCGGATTACACAGTTTATTCAATCAGTGCCTAGTAACGTTAACGGCGTTGTAACGACGGGAAAAGTAATTTAGTTAGATTACCCCGTTACTGAAAAAATAACGTCGTTACCTAACGCCATTCTTTTAAACGGCGTTATTCCAAACACTGATCGTCATTGCGTTATAGTTGTGATGTGGATCCGCCATCCACTTGAGTAAGAACGATCTTGAAAATAAAAAAAAAATTATATTTATGGTTCTCGTCATAGTTATCGTTCTTGGTGTGGACGGCCCTTAAGGTGATAGTGCATAGTTTCTGTCGCCCCCCCATGAGAAATTCTAAGTAATGAAAACACCACTGTTGTCTCCCTATGACTCTTTTTCCATCTGTGTTCCTTTTTTGGGATGCTTTGCAGTGTAGGCGGCTGTTGCCTATGCTGGAATAGCATAGGCTATTTCTGTTTCTGTTTCTGCAGGTTTTTACCATCTGAAGTTATGTGCACGTGCATCTGCATTTGTACAACAGCCAATGGGAACGCCCTCTCTCTGAAATGACCTGTGATTGGCCAAAGTCTCCTGTCACGTGGTAGATTTTCTAAAGCCTGGAAACAGAGCCAAGAAGAGGTAAAGAAGTCCAGTTTCTTGGGCAAATCGTATACCTCAGCCTCAGTCTCTGTCCATTTTTCAAAAAAAAGAACAAATTCTACAACTGACTCAATAATCGAAGCAATTACTAATTTTAATAGTAAGTATAAACAGAAATACAGTTTTCACAGGTTACAAATACACCATTTTTTTTTTTTGTATGTTAAGCTACCGTCAATAAAACTCAACACTTCCTGCAGATGTTTTACATTAACAGTTTAGGATTATGTCTTTTAGAATGAGAGGCTTTTATTATGAAACTGGTGCAGGGAGAAATTGAGTTTTTGTGAAAGTAGAAAACAAGTCAAATAGAACCTCAAATTACATCAATTAGTGAATGACAACTGTGTTTCTGGAAACTAAAAGCAACATATTGTTAATTATGATGTGTTGTTTTAGAGCTGTGAAAATGTATCTTACATTATCCTGAATGTAATTGTTAAAATAACTGAAAGCAAAGAGCATCTAAGCAAATGAAAATAGCACCAAACAGAAAGATGGCTAAAATATGATGATCTGTGTTTGAAAAAAGTAAAATTAGAAACAGAAAAAATGAAGCCACTAACCATAGCCTCCGAAGCAATATATTTTGACTTATGACATGGACAGAAATGTATACATTGTTTACTGTTTTAATTTCTCCTGCGTCATGTCGTTTGACATCCTGCCTTGTGTGTTTTCCCGCCTTTGTGATTGTCGACTCGGCCCTGATGTGTTTCACCTGTTTATCAGCCCTCATGTCACCTGTCTCCCGTCACAACCCTGTTCCTAGGGGTTTTTCACTTTCAAAGTTTTCAGTTTTCTGAGTGTTTGATTTTGTTGGATGTTCCTGTCACCTGTTGCCAGATTGCCTGCCTCTTCCTGTTGCCTCCTCGTCTGCTCTCTGCACTTTGGGTCCAATTTTGTACCACCCTGACATGTTTACATGCAAATTTTTCATTTGAGAAGATCTTCCATCACAATAAAGATTCTGTCTCTATTATGTGCTTTTGGTCACTGAACAGGAACCAGTTGGCGAGGAAAGTCGCTGTCTCGCCCGGGCCAAAAACACCATAAAAGACCCCAACCATCCCCATCATGAACTGTTTTATCTGCTGCCCAAGAGGTTTCGCAGCATCTGGTGCAGAACGGCCAAATTCTGCAACAGCTTCTTCCCACAAGCCATCAGACTCCTGAACTCAAAGTAACCCCCCTTAATAACCCACTGCAGTGAGCCTCATATGGACTATAACACTGCATACACAGTATTTATTTATAAACGTGCAATAACAGTCTATCACAATCTATTTTTCTTAAAGGAATATTTCACCGCTGGAAAGCTGAATATATCTTTAAATTGGGTCACTTATGTAGTAGAAATGTGAAAAAAAAAATTGAAATTGGTGCCTTCTAGGCCGAGAAAAGCCAGAAAATATGTTTTGGTCTTATATGGATGAAATACACCAAATCCCAGAATGCACCTGCTTCGTTGCTTTGAGTCCACTCCCAAGCCACGCCTACCGCTTGACAGACCGACAGAGGCATTCAACTCAACTCAAGCGTGTTTTATTGTCATTTCAACCATATACACGAAACAACGTTTCATTGTGACTCAAGTGGTGTTACACATTTAACATATATAAAAACGACATATAAAAACGACATACGAAACAGGCTACATTTAGTACACACACTTTATAGGCTCCGTAAAGTTCAGCTAACGCATACTAGCATTAGCGCTTGGTGGGCTGTAAACACCGAGCATAAACAGAGCCGTGAATTAGTGTGTAATGTAGAATGGTCGGCATTTAACAGTCACAAACTCCACCAGCAGTTAGCAGTTAAATGGATACAAATCACCACATTTCTGCGCCACTCGGTGTTAACACAGCCCACCTCTTTTACCTGGCGACAGAGCATCTCTAGCTCGGAGGGCTAGCAGGCCTGGTAGCTGGACAGTCCGGTACACTATTCAGGCAGGTTTCCACAACAACAAAAACACAGCAGTCTCTGAATTCATGTTGGGAGTGTCGTTGAAGTTGGATGTAGTCCAGTTTGTGGTCTAAATGAGCGGACACTTGCAAGCAGGATCCGTAAAGTTCAGCTAACGCATACTAGCATTGGTGTAGCTAAACACAGAGTATAAACACAGCCGTGAATTAGCGTGGAATGTTGAATGGTCGGCATTTAACAGTCACAAGCTCCACCAGCAGTTAGCAGTAGCTAGTTGGATTTTATTTCTACACCAGTCCGTTTAACACAGCCCACCTCCACGGGCCGGCAAGAGCAGCCTGGTAGCTGGATAGTCCCGGTTCCGGTACACTGTTGTTCAGGCATGTTTCCACAACAACAAAAACACAGCAGTCACTGAACTCACGTTGGGATTTTCGTTGAAGGAGGATGTAGTCCAGCTTGTTGTTTAATGAGCAGACACTTGCAAGCAGGATGGCTGGGACAGGTGGACAGCTAGCGTTAGCTTTCCACCTAGCCGATGAGGATGTCCCCTAGCCGGCTAGCGGCATTGAGCGACACCGCTGGTCTCCGTGCAGGCGAAGCTCACGTAGTGTGCCGGAATTGCCGTTCTGTAATAACGTTTCCTCCATATTCTCCGATCTGTACCGATGTATCCCGGTGGTACACACGTCCGGTAGTTTGAATGCAGATAATTGTTGTAAATGTTTTCTGCTGAAAACCGAAAGCCTGTTTAGCGAAGATTCAAGATGGCTGACAGTCGTTTTCATTCGGATTCCTCGGCCAGACTCGGCAGTCCAACCCCCTGTGGGCGTGTTGAAAACATACGGAAGTAGATCCTACTACTGGCTGTAGTCCTTTGCCTCTGGCCCAAAAATCTTCCAGTGACGCAAAAATCGTCATTTTACGTCATCGGAAGATTTTTTCCAGGCCCCAAATGCAGAAATCTCTCGTCTCAGGGGGACATGAGGAAGGGAGGCACGGTCATTCAGAAATACTATCTGGTTTCTACTGATACAAAGCTGAATGCTAAATCGGTGAAGTATCCCTTTAATGTGCAATAACTGTTTTCATATGCTGCCACTCAATTTGTGCCATAACAATATTAATGCTGCTTTCAAACTCCTTTTTTTATGTCATATTTAAATGTAATACTCTGTAGCATTTGTACTTATTTATTTTTTCTTTGTTTATAGTGAAATACAGTATTTAAGAACCAGTGGAACGACATTTTGTTCACATGTGAGTTGTGCACTCTGTACAGTTGAATGACAATAAAAGCTATCTATCTAAGTCAAATTGCCTTTACAAATCACAGTGTGAGAGACAGCCCAGCAAGACTCAACCGTCTAAAACATCACTGAAGCTTTAAAATACAGTACATGCACAAAGGGAACTTATAATGCAGCTGGAAAAACATTCTCTTTTATTTATCTTCATGCTGTGAGCGTTGTTGTTTTTTGGATTGTGGTCACACAGCGGAAACAGACCAGTCCGGGTAAGAACTGAGAGTTCACAAGCATCGCAGGCTTGCTGACAAAAATGGCCTGTGATTGATGCGTTCAAGATTGAATGCGCCTGAGCATATAAAATTAGTACTTGTTCTTTTGATATGCATATTGCTAATGTTCCATTATGACTAATAGAGAAGAATACAGATGATTCCAGAGTCCATGTGCATCACATTAGCTTTTTATTTGACAGCAATTAAGTAAATAAAAATACATATATTGATCAATGACTTTTTGAATTTGTGAATGAAAATTGGGATTTATTACAAGTAATATCAAAAAAAGAGCTGTAGGAACCACAAGGGGTCTTGACCCCTCATGTGCAATATGTTGTTTTTGAGTGCAAACCTACTGGATCTTGTGCAATAATTATATTTATTCTAGTGCAATAATTACATTTATACATTGCTTTAATACTATTGCAATAATTACATTTAAATTAAATCTATACTAGTGCAATAGTTACATTTATTCTAGTGCAATGAATCTTATTCCAGTGCAAAATTACATCATATTAATTTGACCTATTATTTTAGAGCCTGTGTTGTCGGTTGTAGATGTTTTTTGCTGAAGTCGCTTTTGTGGTGTCTTCATCGCACTGATCAGAAGTAGCGCTCCAAATTTCCAAAGACTCTTCTTTGGTGACTTGGACTCGGACCCCAACACTGGTAACTCGAGACTTGACTGGGACTCACAGTTGGTGACTCGACTACAACACTGTCAGACTTCTTCAACAAATAGCAAACACTGTTGAAATCAAAAGCTGGAAGATTATAACAACATGGACGTATTTCAGCTCTTATTGAAAACAAGACTTAGAAGTCATCAATCTGCCGAACAGATACATACAGTATTGTTCACTTGTCTTCAGGACATCTGCATAAGTGGTTTTCAACATATATTAGGAATATCAGTGCTTCAAGAGTATTGTAGTTGGCCTAACCAACAAGCTGGCACACATCACATTATTTACTGTGCTGTCTGACATTTGATTTAGAATGCCTCAACACACTGTCCTTTAAATTCCCATGTGTCCTGGAAGAGAGTTTGCCCCTGATTCATTAAGACGACTTGTGCAACTTAATCTAGTTTTGCAATGCAAATACCTGAGTTGAGACCAAACGCCACTATATCCCACATGACACAGTAGTGCTCTGAAAAAAAACAGACATGATCAGTCAATGTCAGACACAATCTTAAACAGTTTAAAACGCTCCACAGACTCTACTACTCCCCGGAGCAACTACACAGATTTTACCCTAGTGTCTCACCTGTCCGCAATCGATGTAAAGCCACGATAAGTAATCTAACACACTCCTTCTGGCCATGCAGAAAAATTCTAGCCTGGTCCTACCAGACTCTGGTCCATTTCATTAGTACAGAGAGTCTGGCCACTCTCCATTGACAAGTGTTAACTTCCTTGAAGGCGGGTACTCTGTTGAAGTTTAAAACTATTGGATCTGCCCAGAGCCACTTTGGTAGCCTGGCTCTGCCCTCCTACGTACTTTCTAACAAGAGGGGGAGATGACAACAACTATCGGCTTAGCATCGCTAGCATTAGCTTTAACCAACTCCTTCACCACTAACAGAGCGAGCTGGAAAATCAAACTTTTCCCGAACCCCGTGGGGAGGACCAAACATCATGCGCCACAACTAGCAAAGTGTTTGCTCGAATTTATACTTTGGTTTCGCATTGTTGCCAACGGCTTCTCCGCCTTACCTTCAACGCGCACCCTCGGTCCCCCCTGTCGTGTTGCCGTCGGACCCAGTACGCAAACCCAGACGGTACTGAGAGGAGAGGAGGGGGCCAGGCTAGGAACTGCATTATGACAAGTATTTTTCCACTGCTTCTCTGGCTTTGGGTTTGACCTACCCCTTGTAGTGTGTGGAGCGGCAAGTCCCTACCTGCTGCTACAGGTATGAGAAGGGCTATGAATTTGGGTGGTGTTGCAAGAAATTTATTTTTGCGTGTGTGAAAATGGACTCTGTGTGGGCCATGTCTAAACTTGAGAGCTGGTAATACACGTAGAGGAGTGTTCGTAAGATATGGGACCCTGTACAGAGATTCTTTGAGGGGCAGGCTGCAGATGTTATTTAATGTCCCACTGTGCATTTATGTATATGGGTATGTGTGTACCTTGTTGGGTCCATTTTCTTGCACTCTACGATGTCCACTTCTTGTCCTTTTGACATGACACCCTTTTCGTTACTTAATTTTCAACCATATTTGACCAAATTCCAATGTGTTATGTTCTCTTTGTTGTGTAAGTGTATTATTTCTATGCATTTTTTTTTTCTAAAAGAAATAAACATATTTAAAAAATAAATAAAAAATAAAAAAAAGAGTTTACAGTGTAATTCCTCACAGTAGCTAAGGAAGAGGCCAGGACACTAAGATGTGAAACAAATTCAGTCAAAATGAGTGTGGAATGGCTTTTCTTCTCAAAAACTCAACTTTTTAATTTCATCAAACCATGATAATTCAGTGTGACTTTATTTTAATCTAATGATATTTAAAAAACGTAAGTCATTTTCAGATTGAACATTTGCCCATTTATTTTCTGATCATTTTCTGATTATATTCACGCGCTGCATGTTGTGCCTGTGAACACAGCAGCCATGGCTTACTCAAAGACATATTTCCACAGGCCGTTCAAATCAGTGGGCAATTATGCAGATTTTGGTTTCATAATTTAACAGGAAAGCTTCGTTATAATGCTTTCCCTCGCATTTGTTCCCTCCGTTGCTTTTCCTCGCAATACATATTAATCGGTTGAAAAAGGCTGCAAGTCTCCAACCCAGTTGTCACCATCACATATCGTTAATAATTAGTAAATTGGGCAATTAGCATTGGTGGCATTCCGTTTCAAACAGCTGAGCTGGATGTTTCAAGCCAGGATCACAGCTAAAACCCCAAATGAATAAGTAGAGCTATACAGCTTTAATTAGGTCCAGCGTTCACGTTGTGTTCTTTACAGAATTATGAAGTAAAGTATTTGTAGTCATGTCACGCCATTTATACTCCATTTCTCTTGTCAGTCTCTTGATCCTGCCCTCCATTACCACTAAATGTGTTTTACGACAAGGGTGTTCCATTGGTTATTTCATCTAAATGAAATAACTGGCAACAAATCAGTTGTTAGCTTCCTTGCTGTGAGTGCAGGTAGCACAGCCCTATGATAAAATCCCATGAAAGGGATTAAGAGGAGACTACGTGGACACCTACAATTGGAGACATGCTGAACTGATCGAGCTCAAGCTGCAAGACAAAGTAAACTTTAGAGATTATCATGACACAACAGACTTTAAGGAAATAAGTAAACATTTCAAATACAAAATGATCGACAAAGAAAGACAAAAATGAGACAGACAATACAATATGTAAAATAGATGATCTGTTTTCTCAGCACATTTTTTGGAGTGTAAATGAATTGCATCCACAGTGTGCTTGGAACAACCTGTTCTTGTTCCCAACTTGTAAAATACTGACGCTTGGTCAGTGGCTCTCAGAGTCAGATACCCAGGCAAAAATCACGCTTTAGCATCTGTCTTGGACGCACCGGGCAGTGCAGCAGCTTGACCGCAGCGCTGTAAGATGACGTAGTATTAAGAGCGTACAAGAGCGGTTGCGAGTAGTATGAAAGACCGCACACATAAGGAGGTAGGTTTGGGTGGTGGATGGTTCAAACAATACAGGACTTTCACCCAAGAGACCGGGGTTCGTGTCCCATTCTTGTTCCGTGTGTGTCACTGAATCATACATTTTGTAACACCATCCACCATCTTTTCCTAAAACTGTCCCGTTCATGTGCCCCATGTCAGTTAAACATACGTCCTGACCCAGAGCTTCAAAAAGTGACGCCAAGTGTCCCGACCAAGCATGTAGAAAAATAACGCCAAAGGGCCAGACGCTAAAAGAGACTTTTTGACTTTTAGGGCCGTATTTGAACAATTTAAGCGCACACCGTGAAACGCCTGGCACAGGTGCAGTTAGGGCGTGTACGAATCCACTTTTGATAGTTTAACGGCGGAAAAAAGGGTACGTGCACCAGATGCATTAATTAATCATAGGTGTGTTTTGGGCGTAACATGCAATAAATTCAGAGCTACTTGTGGTTCCTAGAGTCTCTAAAAGTAGAATGGGAGCCAGAGCCTTCAGCTCCCAGGCTCCTCTCCTGTGGAACTAGCTCCCAATCTGGGTTCGGGGGGCAGACACCGTCACCACATTTAAGAATAAACTGAAAACACTCCTCTTTGATAAAGCTTATAGTTAGGGAGTGAGGAATTGCAGCGTATGCCTAGACCGGCGGGAAAGGTGTATAGCTACAGACACAGCACCCCTGCTTTTCTCTGCTTCTCTTCATAGTCATCAGATTCATCTATCATATAATCAATAATATAATAAGAGTAGAGGGAGGCAGGCCAGTACAGCCCGATTCGGTTGGGGAGAATTCTGGCCCGACCAGGCACCTCTCCTTAACCTGCCTCTCTTAGTTATGCTATTATAATTCTAGACTGCCGGGGAAGTTCCTTCCTTCCGATGACACACTGAGCTGCTCTCTCTCTTTTCATTTGTTTCCTTTTGTGTGCATCCTTGTCCAAGAAATGCTTGTTACTAACCTAGCTCTGGGGAGTTTACTCCCCGGAGTCCTTATGTTTCTTTTTCACCCAGAATATTGCCTTGGATTAGGGTGGCACCATGATCTGGGTCTTGGGTGCAGCTGTCGCTGTGGTCCTGCTACACCTTGCTACGCTAGACCTCCTCTATCTGTAAAGTGTCTCGAGATAACTCTTGTTATGATTTGATAGTATAAATAAAATTTAATTGAATTTAATTAAACCAATCAAAGTGTAATTTCCCATTCCCTTTAAAAGCCAGCCGTGTTTGTTCCTTGGCGCATTGCTGTTATGATGGCGGATTTGCTGAGCAGGAAGGAGACATTTTCAGGAGAAGAAACTGATCTACTCGTACGTGAAGTGAAAGCGCCAGTAACCATAATAGCATATAATATAAAATATATAGATATACACAATAATACTACTTCACATTGTAATATTTGTAAATAATTTTTTTAATCTTTTGCATGTTTGTGTGCTGCGTTCCTGTGTGTGTAACAAGCATAGTGTGTGTCTTATTTTACTAATTTGCTGTTCAAATAACAATGAAATGTTGCGCTATTGACTTTAGACCAGGTTTCTGTTGGTCAATGGCGCGATCGCTTCCCACCTCCTCAAGACAGCAATACGTCAAGAATTCACCTGAACACACCTCCCTGTAAGACCAGCACACCCATGGGCGAACAGATGGGTGCAGGTGCGTTTGCTATTTAAACGCTGGATGGGAAATTCAACAGTCTTAAGCTAGCAAAGACACTTGTGATGGGCTTTGCGCTGGGCCGAGTGCAAGATGGGGCCCATAGACTTTTTTGGAGGGAGAATGTGTTTGGAAACAGTAGGATATGTTCCTCTGAATTCCACCAGGCACGTCTGTGCTTGTAGAATCCCAAGCATTGTCTTGAGTGGTTTCTGCCTTGTTAATAATCGCTGTCCTCTCTGCAAGAGTTATGTAGGCATGAGTGAGAACTTACTCTAATTGTATTATTTTTAATTAATGCGTAAACTGTGTGTGTCCAACAGCATGTACTTGTTATTAAACCACAGTAAACTAAATATTAAAAAACAGGATGATGTGTTTGTGGCATATGATGTCCTTAAATATTTTTTTGAACACAAAGCAACACAGCCGTTGACTGGAACTTGATCAACTTTGTGCTCAATTACTTAAAAATATGCAGAAAACAGGATAAAACGGTTTAATCAAAAGGTAGGGAAAATATGGATGTGTGCGGGGGGAAAGAAAAGAAACCCTGTTGACTGAACAGATGCAGAATTTTGTCGTCGAAATACGTATTAATTCCAGATAACGGTATGTCAACCAGCCAATTTAATTTTGACATTAATTACTATATTGCAAAAAGGGTCTACTTGTTGAGGCAGCGACAGCGTTCATCACATTGCAGACCCAGTACAAAGAAGACAAAAAAGTAATCTTCGTTTTTTTTCTCTTTCTAAACATTCCACTCCAGATTCAATTTGCTGACAACCCCTAACCAGCTATTGTTACTTTTCTTTTTGAATGACAACCTATTTTCCACCTGTCAAGATATCAGGCATGGTAAGGGACGTGCACACACAAACGCGCAGTTTCTCAGGTAAAGGTTATGGACTTGAAGAATGTTCTCATTAGTTCTCTGTACAACACTATCAGTATACTGCCACCATTGTGTGTGTGTGTGTGTGTGTGTGTGTGTGTGTGTGTGTGTGTGTGTGTGTGTGCGCGTGCGTGCGTGTGTGTGTCTGTGTGTGTTTACATGTATATGTGGGGATAATGAGCTCATAGTGCACTCAAAGTGTGAGGTTGTGTGCTGAAAGCCAAGGTGGTAACTAACACTCTGACAACACTCTCCATCACCTTAAACCCCCTGGTGTCGAGAGCACCAGATAGAGCACAATTATGTTCATTAGCTTCTCTAGCTGTCACTCATACACTCATAATAACACGTTGCTGTGTCCGACTCAATGCCAAAATACAAACACAAAAGCTGCGTGAAGTTTCAAGCCGTACAAACCATCCAATATGATCCGTTAAACCATCCAATATGAATGCAACGAAATAAACGCTTGGGAAAATGCATCAATCTGTAACTATTTTGTAAACAAAAAAATTAAATCAATATTTTGTTCATGTGATTTGATTTTCCTAGCAGGAGACCTCAGGTTGCAGGAATGCATTGTAGGCAATTTCCTAGGTATGACTACTGTTTGTGACATATTAATTAACTTAATCTTACTAGCTTGTGAGAAAAAAGAGAGCTGATAAAAAATTATATATAATATAATATAATATATTGATTATCCTACTTAAAATGGTTTTTGAAAAACCTTTTTTTTGTATCAATGTGACTATGAGTAACATGAGTGACTGTCAATGAGCTCTGTGCTTGTTTTTTTTCCACGATGTGTAATACATGTAGAGAGGTTCGCCTACACAGCCTACACATATGAAAATTGCCCTTCTGCTTTTGTGTTGGAGAAAAACATCAGAGCAGAGTAAATTCTAGTGGATTTAATACATTCGGCACCTTAGGCCAAGATTAAAACAAGCAGCGGTGAAATAGGAAGTGACAAATGGTGCCTGTACTGAAGAGCCGCCTATTGTGTATCAGCTGTATGTTGTGGGGGTGTTTGTGTTGGCTCCTTTTTGTACCGTATAATGAAATGTGTGTGTGTGTGTGTGTGTGTGTGTGTGTGTGTGTGTTGTGCATGTGCAATGTCCTATCGCTCTGTGTCATCTCTGTGTGTTGATGTAAAAAGAGAGAGAGAAAGAGGTAACAGTATAAGGTAAGAAAGGGACAAAAAAGGGTTTGACATTACAGATTTACATCAAGCCGTCCAATTCTTTTCAGTAGCAGCAGTTTATAAAAATCCTAGGGCTCTGTTCGCAGAGAAGCACTAGTCGAAAAGAAGACACCATAGCTGTGTTGCTGAGACGGAGAGATGAAGCAGCAGAGAGACATGTCTCGTCACACAGTAGGGTGGTGTGGGGAGGGGTGTGCAGCTTTGGTGGCTGGGACGACGCTGCAACCATTCGTCAAGCGTTGCAGTTAGCTGATCTGTGCTGTGGTGCCTCAGAAGTTCAATATATCTCCATATAGCACTCTGCAAAAAAGAAAAACAAATAACACCAGCTGTGGTGTTGCATCTGCCAGGCCACCAAGCACAAACAAACACATATTTCTTGGTGAAGTAGGGCAGAGCTGAGCGGGGATCAGACCCGAGGACCGAGAGGGCAGTTCCAGGACGCTGCTTCGGAGGTGCTCTGTGTTAGGCGCTGAAGCGTTGGTGAAGTTAACACATCGTCACTCCTATTGCGTTGAAAAGCGATGCTTGGTCAGGTGCCTTTGGTGTTTGTTATTTGACGCAAAAAGTCTCCTTTAGGGTCATATTTCGACACGCTTGGTCGGGACTCGCTCTCGGAACATGCGTCCAGCACTTTGGGGTCATATTTACACGCGCTTGGTCGGGACTCTTGGTGTAACTTTGATGATGCTCTTAGTCGGGACTCTTGGCATCACCATTCATGGCAATAAAAGAGGTAAATGAAGAAGAATCTTAATTAGTTTCTTTGTGGGTCTTTTTTAATGGGAATGTGGATCTTTCAGATCAATTTAAGAGTGCCTATAGTTATTTTTCCACATTTTATCATGTAATGCATCAAGGGACTCGCACCGGTCTGGTCTTGGTCTTGATTTGGTCTCAACCCCTCGAAGTCTTGGTATTGTCTCGGTCTCGATACACTCTGGTCTTGGTGATGACTTGGTCTCGGTTTAGGTGGTTTCGACTACAACACTAGCTATGTTTCCATCCACACATTTTTATCCGAATTAAGTGATATCGAATGAAAAATGCCTTATAGAAACAGTAAATTTCGATAGAATTTCATGAATATCAACTCAAAGGAAATACATACGGTCTCATAGGATTTTCTCTTGATCAATATATGGCTTATGCGATAAACGCTGATGGAAACGTTATTTGCCGAATAAATTAATGAATTGCAATTAAGATTTAGGTCATTTTTTGGTTGCAACACGCCACAAAACGAAGAAGAAGAAGTTCTAGTTCATTTCCGCCCAGTATTTCCACTCTGTTTGCATACGTGACGGGTGTCAACAAAGACAGATGGAAGTGGACAAACGAGGAGACGAGACTTTTTGAATTTAATTTACGAGCAAAATATAACAGTTATTTTAGATAGCAAAAATCTAAGAAATGCCATCATTAATCAGGAACTCGCAAAGGAAATGACCAACAAAGGTTAGGACAAGCCGTGGGATGTCCTCCGGAGTAAATCAAACAGCGATACATGTCTCAAAAAACAGAGTTGTCTCGCAGCAGTGCCGGAGGGAAAATAAAAGGCAAGTTCCACCTTTTTGATGAGCTGGATCAGATCCTCGGCCAAAGGCCCATCGGAGCGTCCTTGGCTTCTAATATTAACAACAACAACAACTACTTTTGTCTAGCAAAACTTTGTTTGCAAATCTTTGCTTGAATGTTGTTCAATTCAGTGCGAAAATGAATGAAAACACCTTAAAATGTCTCAAATCAATTCGATATACCAATTTAATCGCAAAACAGCATGTGACGTCATTACGCACAGGTTTTTATTCGCTTTAAAGCTGTTGGATGGAAACACACTTTCACCAGCTTTATTCGCATGAGTTTTTTTACCGAACTTCAGATAATTCGATTGACAAGTGGATGGAAACTTAGCTACTGATGCACGCATCAATACATTCTAAAAACTGTTGAGACATCGGGCCCTATCTTGCACTCAGCGCAATTGCCTTTGTACACCGACGCATGTATCATTCCTATTTTGCACCCGACATCACAGCGGACTTTTCCCTCCACAGACGCACGTCGGTAAATTAGGGAATGTATTTGCGCTCCCGGGGGCGGTTCAGCGAAAAGAGGAGGCGTGTTCCGGCGCAAACGTTACTTTGTGCTATTTTGCAGTTTCAGAAAACAATTCCGCCACTGACCAGGAAAAACCGGTAAAGTATGGCGAGTCTAAAGTCAGTAGCGCCTTATTCAGATGCTATTTTAGGGGCGCATGCTTGGCCATAATGTAGCGTGTGCACAACGCGCATACACTTCTCTCATCTACAGCAGTTCCCATTTTTGAAAACCATACATAATTACAAAGAAAAATATTACTGAAAATGCGCTTCATGTGTTTGGATAGATCAGGAGGCATTTTACAGTACAGTCCTCAAAAAGTCCCAGCATTCTTTGTGGCTTGTTGTGTTTACACAACATTTCCATGAATCATGGATGTGTTGATGACATAAATGAGGAAATATTAGAGGACTTAAGGAGACGTGATGTTGAACTACGGTGGGATTGGACACTCCGGCAGAATCTGGTCCGGGAGTAATGCGCGATGTGCTCCTGGTGGAGCGGGTGGACGGAGATGGAGTGGGGGGGAGGAGGAAGGGGCACAACAGGTGCAGGTGGTGCGTTTGGAGGACCACGCTCCAGACTTGAGGAGATGCGCCCGAGAGGCCGCAGCAACATCGCCACCCGGCCAAGACGGGCATTTGTTACTTTGCCGCATCTCGCATCGGCAGCTCCCGCTGGCGTGCGCCAGGCAAATCCGCCGTCATAATAGCAGTCCGCCATGGAACAAGCGCGCCTGCTCTTAAAGGGAATGAGAGATGACGCTCTGATTGGTTATTTTCACGTTACGCCCAAACCACACCTAGCTACTTCAGACCAACCCATTTTAGATTTGCGTCGGGCGCAAGAGTCATTTATCCCACCGGTATCATAGCAACAGCGCCTGAGATCCGCCCACAAAGCTACTTGCGTTTGGCGTTTCATACTTGCGTTTCAGATCATTAAAATAGGGCCCATCATGTGTGAACGAGATTAATTTCGTTTCTATATTTTTCCCATCGCTGCAGTATATCCCCCTCTCAAAAGACTCGTCTGGAGAGCCTGCTGAACTTCTCAGAAACATTCCTCTTCATACAACTCTTTCCTCTGAAAAAATGATTAACATCCGTCTCCCCAAACTGTGTTCTTTTCACAAAAATACCAGACACAGCATTAGTCATAGACCATATATTCTTTATTATTTTGACAGCACATTTTAAAAAGATTTTAAGTTTCAGGAGTGACTTATAAGTTGACTCTTAAAGTGATGGTTCGGAGTAAATTCACCCTAGGGTCCTTTGCACCATGACCTCGAGCCAAACACCCCCCCAGAAGCTTTTTTCACCTGGGTCGAACATTGGGAGAGTTAGTGTAGAGTAGCGTTATCAGCTGAATAGCTTAGGGACTAATGGATCCACGTTTGTATCTCTTAAATGACCCCACTAATAATGCCCGAAATGATACCAAACTTCTACACTAGTACAAATAGGTTATGCACTCATAAAACGATGGATTGGAAAGTTTGTAAGTACACCAGAAGTTTATGTTAATAACACTTGCCTGTTGGCTTCTGCTCTCTGCTGTTGCTGCTGCTGCTGCTACTACAGAGTGCTTAGGGCCGTCTACAAATTAAAACAAAGAAAAGAGATGCAACAAAAATATTTATTAACCCTCATATTATGTTAAGGGTCAATTTGACCCATTTGCGTTTTTGTGTTGACCAAAATACTGGTTAACCTATCTTTTTCTCCATGAAATTGAATGACATTTCCTCATTTAGGGTCATGAACTTGTTCATAAAATCTGGACACACTGATGTGTAGTGGAATGTCTGTTCAGAGTTTGTATACAAAGATGATGTTGCGGGTCATTTTGATGTTGGGGGTGTTTGTGTGTGTGTGTGTGTGTGTGTGTGTGTGTGTGTGTGTGTGTGTGTGTGTGTGTGTGTGTGTGTGTGTGTGATGCTGTTGACGATCCGGATTGTGAATTTTCCTATGATGGATTCAGGGGACCAGTCTGGTGTAGTATACATTAGCTGAAAACAATGGGCAGCAATCATCCTCAACATGGACAGCTAAAGATGCTAACATAAAATGGTCAACATCAAAACACTGACACCAAGGCAGACTGTCATCAAGATGACTCCAAGCCCCACAAGATTTTCTGCCACACTAGTTGATGATATTCAATCACCATTTCATCTCTTCATATCCCAACCAATAGATAGGATCATAGTGGACATGACCAACTTGCAGGGGAGGTGTGTATTTCAAAAGAAATGGAAGTCACTGGATAAGATTGACTTGCATGCATACATTGAAATCCTAGTCCTCTTGCGTCCGCAGCATCCACCCATGCTCTGCAGTGCCACGTTACATCCCGCATCCTGCTGTGATGCTCATACGCACAGAGTAGTCAGGATCCGGTATTGGAGACTGCACTACTCAGTATGACACGATGTGCCCTGCTATGACATGAACTTCCATGACTACCTCAAAGTCACTGTTCCATTATCTCTAATGTGACTATTATTGCGACTGTTCATCACATCAGCAACCGGCCCCGTCAGACACCGCCTACCAAGAGTCTGGGTCTGCCGAGGTTTCTTCCTAAAAGGGAGTTTTTCCTCGCCACTGTAGCAACAGCCACTGATAATGCTTGCTCTTGGGGGAATTACTGTAATTGTTGGGGCTTTGGAATTTATAGAGTGTGGTCTAGACCGACTCTATCTGTAAAGTGTCTCGAGATAACTCTTGTTATGATTTGATACTATAAATAAAATAAAATTGAATAGTATTAGCTGGAGTGTACAAGTCAAAGGGAGAAGCAATTGTCAGTCTGTGGAATGACGAGAGTGGAAGGCCAATATTTCTAGCAACAATGTCTTTGGAGTCAATTTATACGAAAGCTTGGGTGTTCCGCAACACCAGAGCTGGTCGAGTGAAAGAGACAAACTAGCTGAGATCAGAGATGTATGGGATGAATGGGTCAAAATTGTACCTGTCTTGTACAATCCTGGTCCCCATGTCACTGTAGATGAACACCTTGTTCCATTCAGGGGGCGCTGTCCCTTCTGACAGTACATGCCCAACAAGCCTCCCAAGTATGGCATCAAAATATGGGCATCCTAGGATGCCAAATCTAGCTACTATGCATGGAATATGCAAGTGTATACCGGAAATATTTTCACTAAATAATTGGTAAAAACAGTTTTGGAGGAAAAAATGTTTGTGATGAGGAAAAAAAGTTTGTTTTGAGTGTATTTGCACTGTACGGGTCATTTTGACCCGTAACATCATCAATGTCATTTTTTTTCAACATAATACGAGGGTTAATTTAAAGATTAAATAAGGTAATGTCTCCAAACTTACCTCAATTATAACTTGTTTCCTGCTAGTTATACTACAGCACTTACTTAAAAAAAAAAAAAGTTAAATTAATAAATATTTTTGTTGTATCTCTTTTCAGTGTTGTAATTTGTAGACGGCCCTAAGCCCTCGTCTTACTGCCGGCAGCACCAGCAGCAACAACAGCAGAGAGCAGAAGCCAGCAGTTCCAAAGTGTTATTTACATAAACTTCTGGTGTACTTACAAACTTTCCAATCCATCGTTTTATGAGAGCATAACCTATTTGTACTAGTGTAGAAGTTTGGTATCATTTCGGGCATTTGCGTCTGTGGAGGGAAAAGTCTGCTGTGCGTCGGGTGCAAAATAGGAATGATACATGTGTCGGTGTACAAAGGCAATTGCGCTGAGTGCAAGATAGGGCCCATAGTTTGTACCGTATTTGCACATTTACACACAGAGTACATAGCAGCAGAGGGAGTAACAATATAAAAACAAGGACGTTCTCATAAATCAGGACATCTACACCGACAACATTCTCACAGACTGAATCAGCTGCTCATTAAGATAGTGCTGTGGACCAATCCAGACAGGCTCAGTTACTTCCTGTGTAGCAAGTCCAACACCAGTCAGCAAATCTCACAAGTGTGCAACATCCAAAAGTAGGTGTTCAAAGCGTGCACAGAACTTCAAGCACAGTTCAACAGAGAGAAAAACAATCTGGCCTTAATAGGCCATTAATGTGTGACAGGAGTTTTTATGCTGCAACAGGCAAGCCACAACTGCTGGGTCGGGCTGGGCGTGTAGCAAATTGCAAAAGCTCATCGGTCAAAGAACCAAGCAGAGCCGAGCTTTAATATAAAGGGGAGAAAGAGTGCCAGAAAACTTCATGAAAAGAGAGTAGAAAGTGAGTGAATAGGATGGCCTTCAAACAAAATTGAATATTGAATGCCCTTCCTGCAACATGATTTGCAAACGACACAAATATAGCTATCAGAGCCCCTACATTATGCATCTGTAAAAGAGGATGGAATTTAAAAGATGTATTGGTTTGTGTCATCCACCCATACTGCAAAAATATATTGCAAATGTGCCACTGTGTACCCCACTGATTAGACCAAATTCCTTTGTTTAACTCTTGATAGGACAAAAGTCCCTGATTAAAGATTTGATTACATTGCCCCATGTGGTTCACATGATTGCATGGTCATGTGGCGTCACACGAGAAAAACATGAAGAGTGTGAATCGCTGCATTACTGAGCAGTAGAGCAGTGCTTTCATAATAATAAAAATGTTCAAATTCTGTGTCACCTCAATAACTTAACACTATCAAATGTTCAGCCTGAAAGAGCTTGGCGTTATGTGCAGACTGCAAACACAGCTCTTAGTGTATTTTAATGGTATGCTGTACAAATGACACCTCTGACAACACCACCTACGCACAGCAACAGGTTGGCAGTAGAAGTACAACACATGCAAAAAGGATTAAGAAATCCCCATGAGTCCCAAAATTAAATATGGTAGTATAAAAAGGTTGACTAATGTTCCACGACCAGACCATAATCTACTCTCTGAGCTCCTGAGACCCCATTTACACATTTAACATGAACTAAGATATCTTATCACAGGCCTTTGCATTTAAAACTGGTATTTAGTTGTCTCCCATCGCCAGACCTTTCTTCACAGCGCTGCAGAGTAATGTCTGGCCACTCCACATATAGACTCCTGGGTAGGAGAACAAAAAACGGTCTGGGTTGTTTGCATTTCTTTATACCAATCACAATAATCTTGAGCGGCGCTAAGCTCCGGACACAGCGACGGTGGCTCTGCAAAATAGTCTCGGGAAGGAACTTGTTTATTAGGTTAACTGTTCACACAATACAGAACCGTGAGCTATTTAAATTAGCTGATACATGGTTAAACATCATTTGCTCTTACCAGTGTGGGGCCTTGTGTATTTTGTCCATAGCAAATCCCCGACAACTGGTCCCAAAACGTCACAGTCAGAGAGTAAATGCTTGAAATATATTCTTTTTAAATCTGAAAGAACCAAGCAGGCCTGCCTTGTTGAACGATGCAAATTTCATTCAAAATTTGACATTATTCAGCGTGCTAGCTCGAAGTTTGATGTGATTTCCCAAAATCCACTGAGTTTTATAAGGTGATTATCCAGTAAATGATCTTGTCATGGATCCAGACTAGGTATTAAGTGAGATCTCAATTCTGCAGATATGTCATATTCTGTTTGGAGATTTTTTTGGGAAATAAATGAGGTAGAAGACACAGCCTGTCACACCTTAAAGAAAAAGTTAGAGATTTTAGAGTAAGATGAGAAAATCGATACCACTCTCATGTGTGAAAGTGCCGTTGGTCTTCTCAGCAAGAAATCAAATAAGCTTGCTTCCCAAATTGTCGAACTTTTTCTTTAAATGGTATAATGTTATCATTCCTCATGCCTGCCATTACTGAGTGATGAGCAGAATAAGTGTTCTCGGATAGCAGTAACAAACTAAGTTATACAAGTTGTTTGCTTTGTAACGTAGGGGGTCATCTTAAGCTTTTTGCCAGGCTTGCTTGACATAGCTGAAAGAATCAGACTCGTCCAACCTTTCAACTTGTTGGTATTTTTTCTCTCAATTGTGGCCAAGCTGTACAGATTGCCTTTCCACTTGACTGAGATTCAATCACACTGGAGGCCAGACCACTACCAGATGATCACATTCCGATTGTATTGTGTTATTGCATTAACATGAGTTTAACCTCATTCAGACAAGATCCAGATACAGATTGCATGTGAATACAAAAAAAGGGTCTGAAGGTGAACAATCAAGTCTAATTTCCAGATCAGTAGCACTTTTCTAGATTCTCTGGGACCAGGGCCACATGGTAAAGATGTCAACTCAAACGACAACAATCCCAGATGCCTTCAGCTTTTCAAGATTATTTTTTTCAAGCCCCAAGGGATCAGGGAGGGACCTTCTAACTACTGCAGTTAGACTAGGGCTGGATCTCACTTACCTTAAATTGCATCCTCTGTTCCTCCACTTGCTTCCCTTCCTCGCGTCTTATGGTGCGTTCTTTTTGTCTTGTAATCGCGACTAGTAGCTCGAGTGTGACGTCACATCCGTGTCGAAAAACGAATAACCTCAGGTTGTAGCGTTCTTTTTGGCACACAATACTACGAGTCAGAGAAAAAATGGACGCCTCCAGGAAAAGGAAAGTTGCGATTGCGCTAGCTCTTAAAGAGTACGGAGAGCTACAATCCAAGTGTGTGGTTCATCATCTAAATCTGGAAGAAGATGATAGAAAGCGGAGAATGTAAGTTTATGTTTCAGCTTATTTGATAGTAGTCTATGAAAAAGTTTTAATCGAACATTCCGTTGCTAACGTTACAGCCTGGTAAACAAATGCATTTAACGTTTACGTCACTGTTATTTGCCTAAAAGGCTTTATTTATGTGTGACATAGGTTGTGAGATGTACCTAAGATGCTGAAAGAGATTAGTGGAACTTTATACTGAACGAAGGTTTTCTAAGCAGAAGGCTTGTAGGCCTACTAGGATACATTATCCTGTAACAAAGAAAGGTGCCCCAGTCTGCTTTCTTTGATGGGAGAAAACTTTGAAATGACCTCCTAAACATGTAATGTAGTCACTTTGAGGGGGTCAGCCTCTTTCAGTTAAATTTTGTAGGGACCTAACTTGTAAATACATTTTTAAGAGCACCACCTTTTGTCAGTGTTGGGAGATACATTTTTCTAGATGTCATTGTTATAAACCTATGTGTCTTGCAGTGTGCAGGACCTTGACTACGCTATGCTAAATTTGTCTACAGTTTTGTTTTACTTGCAGGCACATAATTACATTATATGAACAAATCTTAAAGCTCAGCCAACTCCCGAATATTCTGTGACACTTTGTTAGATAGACGCACCCAGTCTGCTTTCTTTGTCAGATAGACGCATTGATTGTGCAGCCTCTACTGGATGATGTATGGAATATATGGAATATGGAATATGATGTATGTTTTCTCTTTCATCAGGGCACTGATCTCAATTATGTTGCGCTCGAAGCGACAAATCATCCTCAAGACGGGAACAGAGTGGGAAATCATGCTCAACTGGAATGATGACACTTTTGCTCGTCATTTGAGGATCTCAAAACACCAGTTTGAGTACCTTTTGACAACGTTGCAGGAGAACGGCCTACACAGCGAGCACACACAAGGAAGGACTCCGGTGCCAGATGACAAGAAGTTGCTAATGTTTCTGTGGTATATGGCCAATCAAAACAGCTTCAGGGAGATATCTGACAAGTTTGAGGAGGGGATTACATGAACCGCAAGGCATACTACTCTGTACTCCTTCAGGGGATTGTGGATGACAAGGCCCGCTTCATCGACACCTTTGCTGGACCACCAGGCAGGGTGCATGACGCCAGAATGCTGAGGAGCTCCACCTTCTGGGGGAGCACTGTCTGCTTGGAGATAGTGCCTACATTGGACAGGCCTTCCCATTCATCAGAACTCCAAAACGTGACAATGGGACAATAGGGTTGAAAGGTTCTAAATACATTTACTCATACTATTTACATTTACTCTATTGCAGTTGATGTATCATTTTTATATTCTGTGTGTTCTAATAAAAATGGTTTCCCTAAATTGAATGCTTCCCTTTTTTGTAGCCCACAGTTTCTTTAAGTATAGTTTTGAGTTTTTGTTTTGAATAAATGAAGCAAAGGCAAAGTAAATATTTATTGGCAATAAAGAATGGAGAAACATGGAATAAAAAATATATACAACTTCACTTAAACTATAAAGAACGTGAATAAAAAATATATATACACACACACACACACAACTTGTGTGAAATTGAGGGAGGATGACAACATCAAAATTTTTCCAGAATACGTGTCAGCAGGCTCTCTATGCCCTGCTGGGAAGACCTCATTTGTTCCATGGTCTCCTGGTGGCGCTGCTGGCTGGACAACTCCGTTTCCCGGAGGAAAGTCAGGAGGTCATCGTCCCTATGCCTCTTGCGCCGCATCCTTGGGGTGGTCTGTGGTGTCTGTGGTGGTGTGGAGTTTGCTGATGCACTGGTTGTTGGTCTGCTGGGTGTTGATGTGTGGGAGGTGGCAGTGTTGTGGGAGGTGGTGGCAGCGGATGTGGAGGTAGTGGGAACCAGTGCTTCCGGTCTTCGGACATCCAGCCCCTCAGTTGTTCCCACAACAGGGAACACCACATCGTGTTCGGTCCCAAGCAGACCATCCATTTCTCCAAAGAACTGGAAGCGCATGAGGCCCTTCCCTGTGCTGGCGTTATTGTCCTTGACTTTTTTGTAGCCCTGAACTAAGGTGCACCACTTCCTGGACACCTTGTCAGGGTAGAATGTCTCCTTGAATTGTTCAGTTAGTGTGAGTGCCATATCTGCCCGCAGGTCCTTTTTGTTCTTCCGGCCAAGCTTAAGTTGGCTGTTGAGGTCCGTCAGTGACTTTGGGAGACCCTCTCCCTCCCTCTCCAGGTGTAGCCTCATCATGTCTATTAAGAATAGTGTGTGCTCCTTTGTGAATACATCATGCTTCTGCATGGGCAGAGGTGTGGGTGGCGCCTCAGGGCAGCTGCCTAGAACACATAAAAAGCAATATGTCAGTTTATTAACATCCTTACTAATGTTATTCTTATGATTATACGATTATACTATGCTGATATTTATCTTACCAGCTTCAACAAGGTTGACCACAATCGATAAGTCCCCATCAGCATAGTATGCTGTGGGGTCAGCTTCACTTTGGTAGAGAGGCATAGGATACCACAGGGTCCTCTCTGGGTTTAGGTACAGGTCCGTGTTGTTATCTAAATACACTAAAACACACACATGTTACTTACATTGTAGCCATGATTTAGCTTGAGTTCCTTGACCTATGTTTTCAGGTATCAACTAATTATCACACGTGTGATTCTCCAACTACAGGCACTTTTGTGTTCTTGGCCTTTTCCACCACTACACAGTTTTTAAGAAAAAAAAAAAGAATAACCAATGATAAGGATCTGAAGTGTGTTTTAAGATAGTGAATTTTCCATAAGCTCACAGTGCCAAAAGAGCTCCTATCGTTGTAGAATCTCCCACATACAACAACCCTGAGAAAAACGATTGCCTTTGTAATGTGTTATGTGGTTTCCTTTGTGTTCAGGGTGGGGGAAGTGTCCAACCAGGTAGCCAGGTCAACACATTTTTAGTAACATTTTAGGATTCTATTCACCCAGTTATTGACATATCACACAAAAATATATTTTATAGTTTGATACATGAAAATTACATTATGATTAACGTTAACGTTAGGCTACGGCTCTGCTTTCTGCTCAAGACTCTGCACCATTGTAGTCATATAGCAACTGAGCGTCTCTAGCCAATTTCACCTGAACGAGCTACAAAATAACTAATTAGGCGGTATTTAACTCCTAATAAGACTGTAGCGACATGCCTACAGGTAGCAGTATACAGCGCTATGTGTACGACTTCTTCATTTGGTTACAACAACGACAAAAGTGCTTAAAATTTTAGAAAACCACAATGTTTACTACGTGTGATCCACGACGCAGCCATTTTGGAAAGTGAACTCGGGGTCCTCTGAGTTCAGATGACTTGACGAGTCGTAAATACGACCTCGTGGGCGTTCTTTTTGCAACTTCGGAAAACGACTCGTAAATCGACTTCGGTGGACAAAAAGAACGCACCATTAGTCCGTCCCTCCGAGGAAGCACTGGAGAGACGGAGGAAATCATGCGAGGAGAGAGGAAACAAAGAAATGTGTTTTCAGAGGGATGAGAAATCCTTTCCTCTGAAGCGTCACATGAATTGTATGAAAGCTGTATGGGCGGAATTAACAAAGGCTTTCAGCTGCACGGCTTCTGGGAAGGTTGCTCTCGTGTATCTTCACTCATAGCTCCCCATAGATCCCGCCACGATCCTCCCTCCCCGCTCCTCGGGGCAGGAGTAACATCTTTGAGACGGTCTTTACGAAGAGGTTCAACCGAGGAGCGAGGAACTATCAAATATGAGAAGTGAGATTCAGCCAATGAAATACAATAGTAACTTTCAGGCTTTCGGCATAGGACGTGTTTCAGTTGTCTGATGGAACAGATATTTTTTCTATTGTAATCTATAAGAGATGTCTACTATCAACTGTCTTTTTAGGCTTTCAGTCTGTTTTCTTATATTTTGTACAAAACAGTAACTGCAGGGATTGTGTTTTGGGCTCTGCCAACACTTCCAGCACTGCCTGCACTGCCAAACATGTGTGAGCTACACAGCAGTAGTGTGGCTGAACACATTCTGTGCAGACACTAACAGAGCACAGTAGCTGCAGCTCTGCTGACATGCTGCTTTCATCCTGCAGCCTGTGTAGACACACATTGTTAGTCCCAATGACCTTGGTCCTTGACTGCTTAGGGATTTCTTTCACATCATCATCACATCATCACATGGTATGGAGTACTACTCCATGCCATGTGATGATGTCAATATCAAAGATCATCCTTGGGTAGTGACCTGCTCCCACTCCTGAGTCAACAGTTATCCTCATTTTTGTTTCGTCAACTATCACGTCTGCAGCCTGGTGATACATCTCAGTCCCTAATGCCGGAGGCCTTCTTCAGCTAGACAGACTCCCTTCACTATCACTGGGTTTGGTAACACCACTACAAGCATCATCAAAGAACCACAACCCTACGTGTCGGCCTGGACTGGCAATTCATAATTCCCTCTTATGGTCATCAACCGACAGTGTCTAACAATTAATCTTGTAATACATTTTTTTTAAGTAAGCATTATGAAAGTAATACAGTTTTTCCATATTCTCCATGCTGCACTTGTGTGCGGTGTATAAAAAGACAATTTACCAACGATGTACTATCTGTACGTGTTAAGCTTGACACCGTCAGGCTGAGATGAAATAGGAGAAGTAGGTCAATATAAAGAGAGAAAATAAATGTATATAGGTATGGAAATGTAGTGCCATATGTTTTGTCTGTGAATTGCTATTCATGATATTGTTATATATTATATTCTCTTTGAAAGGTTAATGTATTGTCATTCAACAATACAGGGTTGCACAAAACAATGCAAGTCGTAGTCCTTTTGTGCTACACAAGAAAACAAAAACAAAACCATTTTTAAATGGTGGAGTAGGGAGTATGAGTTGAAAAATTTTACAGCCTGTAGCTCTATAGTCTGGTGGTTTGACAGCGGATACTTCGCTTCTCTGATGTTCAGTAGAAGGGTAATGATGTTAGTTTGGGACGTTTTCAGTCAGGATGATTACTATTGCTCCTCTGTAAAAGTTAACAAGGCATGGGATATTTGCTTTCTTAAGTTTCCTTAAAAAATATAGCCGTTTCTGAGCTTTCTTTACCAGGGTGGAGATGTGTGACGTCAGGTTGATTGTGATACGGATTATCAAGTCCCTAAAAACTGTGTGACTTATTCCACATCTGCTCCATTGATCTAGACAGGGGAATGTGTCTTTGCCTCCTTTTTTTCTAAAATCAACGATCAGCTCCTTGGTTTTGCTGACGTTGGGCAGTAGGTTTTTTTCTGTGTGCCACTCTTCAAGATCGTTTGATTTACTCCCAATATGAATTATCATCGTTGTTTGTAATTTGGCCTACGATGATGGTGTCGTCTGCAAACTTCACAGCAGAGTTCTTTTCATATCGGGAATTGGGTGTACAATGTGAACAGCAGGGGGCTGAGCACACAGCCCTGGGGAGCTCCACTGTTTAACACTAGAGTGGAGGCGGTGGGGCCGCCAATCTGAACTGACTGGGGTCTGTTGGTGAGGATTTTCTGTATCCAGTTTTAGAGTGTTAAGTTTGCTGTTCAGTTTCCAGGGCGAGATTGTCTTGAATGCTGAACTGAAATCAACAAACAACATTCTGATGTAGGTCTTGTTATTTTCAACATGTGTGAGAGCTGAGTGGAGGGCAGTGAACATGGCATCCACTCTGGATCTGTGGGCTCTGTATGCAATCTGGTGAGGATCCATGCTGACTGGGACATTGTTTTTGATGGGCTGGAGAAACTGGTTCTCAAAGCACTTCATCAGAACGGGGACCAGTCGTTTAGACTAGACATTGCAGACTTTTTAGGTACATGACGATGGTGGCTGTCTTGCATCAGGTGGGAACACTCTCCTTTGACAGTAATATGTCAGATGACATCAACTAGCTGGTTTGCACATGTTCTAAGTACACAGCCAGGGATGTTATCAGGCCCAGCAGCTTGACTCATATTCACTGTCATCAGGGTTTTGTTCACCCCTGCTGGGATAGTGACGGTGGTCGGTCCCATGGATTTGGGGCAGACAAGCTACAAGATTTACTTTTAAGTTTTCCACCCCACATCTAATGGCTCCTACTCTTTCAATACCCAAATCTGCTTTCCCTCCGCCTCTTGCCTTGTTTTAACATGGCAAACAGACGTTCTTCAGTGGGAGAGAGGGATAATCTGTTAATCTCTTTGCTGAGGCAAACAGGGGAATGAAAGGACAGACAGATTGATCTTCACAAAAGCTGATGAGATGCTTTACTTCTGACCGAGGCAACGGAAGCTTTGGTGTAGGAGCTGAGAATGGATCCAAATGAGGCATTTTAATACACCCAGAGCCAGAGTTATGGAGGAGGGAGAGAGATGGATGGAAGGAAAGAAAGGAGATAAATGGTAGTAAAAGAGACAGAGAGAGATAGATTGAGGCATGGCAGAATAAATGGGAAGGTAGAAGAGAGAGAGAGATGGATTGAGAGAAGGGGGTGCAAATGGTGGGAGAGACAGATGGATAAAGGTAAAGGGAGAGAGGAATCGATCTTGTAGCAAGAATATGCCCCCAGAGGACAAGGCTCCTAGAATACCAGGTTGGTTGTCGTTGCTTACAGGAACAGGTAATTCTGTGCTTTGTAATGGGTTGGACTCACATGGGTTTTCTGAAGGCCAATAGTTAAAGTTGTGTTCTGAATTTACTGCAGTTACTTAAGATTTACAAACACAAAACATGTAAGAATTACAGTGTCATTGCTTTGGTTGCCTTGTCTTGTCTGTTTGGCATATTTTGCCATGTTTCTACATGTTAGTCGGACAGCGACTTCTGTAAATCCCCTACTGCTGTGATTGCTAAAGAACATCTGTCTCTTCTGTCAGACCTTTCTCTGTCTTCAACACAGTGCTCTCTGGGGTTGGCAGGACTTAATAACTTTAATACAAAAATACTTTAAAACTATGAATGAGGAGGCCCAGAGCACTAGTGTATTCTAACAAGTACAAATGTATTTCCCCTGCCACGTTCCTCTTACAGGCCTTGCACACCTATGGCACACCCATACAAGTGATTTCACTCATTGTGGCTGAATAGGGCTCTTATCAGGGTCTCTGTGGGTGTGTACAGACTATTTGACTGACATCCCCCTGATTCTTCTTTCAGGTTTGTTCCACCTGCTATGGTGAGACAAATTACACCTTTATCTTTGTAATTAGTTGAGAATCTGGTGGCCTCACGTATAGCCCTGCATGGTTTTGCCCACCTTCAGGAGACATGAACAAGGATGCACGAGACCAACCTTCCACAAGACCCAGTGGGAGTCTTTTATTAGACCGACACAGCATTTTATTGGAAATTTGTTAGTGATCACTGCAGCTGATTGGACTGATCATAACTCTGCTGCAGTTTCATATCGAAGTGGACAAACAAACAATCTGAGCACAGTATAAGAATGCAGCTTTTAAATAAATGTGCATATATTTGTTTAAACATATCCAAGCAAACAAAGAGATGACAGTGACAATCGTGCACCCTTGTTAGTATTTTGACAGTGCTTATACAGGCAAATGCAAACTCCAAACCATCAAAGGTTGCTACAGCTGATCCAGCTGTGCTACATCACGACTTTTCAGAAGGGAAAAAAAAGTTTTTCCTCGATTCCTTTCCTTGCATCTTCACCGGGACTAAGGTGCAAGGAAAAGATGCAAGTGAGGGAAGTGAATGCTGGAATTTCCCCCTTTCTGGTCTACATATCCCGGCCTCTTCTGAATTATTTATATCCTCTGTAGGGCCAAAATGTGACGGTCCTTTCAGGGGCCATGGTAGTTGAAGCCAGAAAAGGTGAGCATCATATGCCAATGACAGTTACGTTTAGGCCCCAAACAATTCATGAAGTTTAGGAAAAAGATCATGGTTTGGATTTAAACACTACCAAGGAAAAAAAACGTTTCCTGGGTGAAAGTACTTTGTTTTTTCCGTGAAGTGAACTCCACTCGATGGTGGTTTAAGCCCCCAACGTCCACTTCAAGGCAACGGTGCGACCGTCGACTTCAAGGCACCTAACCCTAACCATTGCCTAATCCTAGTGCCTTCCAGGCAGTGCTGCCTGGAAGACGACATTGGGGGCTTAAAACACCAAACACCGTGAACTCCACTCTCCGGCTTGAAAGCGATGTGTTTTATGTTTTCATTTTGAGATTATTTTCCATTGAATATTGAAGTTCATGAGTACGTTTTTTGGCATGCCTGGCTGAGTGGTACTATATCCATGAAAGGGGGATTTAATTCTTGTTTTGTTTTGTTGTGCATGATCAAAAAACATCCCCCTCTCTGCTTTTCTCACAAATCGCACTCCTACAGAAAGAGACACAGGGTGTTTTCCATTTGGATAATGTGGCACCTCACTTCCCCTCACTTTTCCTCGCCATCGTTGGTGCTGTCAGTACTGTTTCCACAGGTAGTTTTGTCTAATCTACAGTGTTACAATTCATGCAACGTTATTAATATTAATGCTGTTTCCACAACAGCCCCCCTGTCCCATTACTGTAGATCAGCTGACCAATCAATAAACAGATTCTGATCGAAGGAGTGTTACCGTCCGGTAAAAGACACAAGCATCCTCCTTGCTCTGTGGAGCTGAAGTTGCCATGCACAGATATTTTAGGTAGTGAGAATTCTTATAATGTTGACTGATCATAGAGTATAGTCCAGGGATTTGAAAAATCATCCAATATTGATGTTCTTGCCTAGTGATTGGTTGGACAGACATCAGTCCTTATTCACAAGAGAAGAAAATGTGTTAGCATATGTTGTTTTTTTAGTGTTGGAACAGACATCCAAGGCTGCTGTTTGTCTGGTCAGGTGAGTCTTGAATAAGAATAATGCACATCAGATCATAAACTTTACCTCTTTTCACATGATATACATGTCAGGATCTCTAATTACTGTGCATGCGCTGCCAGAGGGTCCAGGGACAGAAAAAGCTATGGAAATGGGAGCTATTCTGGTACATGCTCACACAATTTCACAATGACTAAGAAGTATACCACAGCACACTCCTAATTCAGTTTACAAATGTGTATACTTTTGCTTTTGTGCATACAGTCATTAAGCCTTGAATATTCACAGAGCTTTATGAGTCTGGCTCACAGTGTCTAGAAGCCAGAAGAAAAAAAGAAATCTCTGTTGCTGAGGAAGTGACTAGTTTTTTTTGTCTCTGGTTTGTTGGGAATAAACAGCGGACATAGTAACAACCACCATGGATGAACAGACAAAATAAATCTGTAATATAAAAGATATTTCTAAAAAAAAAATGTGAGTGCCTGCAGAAAGCCATGCAAAACAATATTTTTGTCCACACAAAAGTAAAAAAATGTATCAGTTCTTTTCAACAGAAGAAAGAGGAAGACGTTTAAAGGAGCTCTGTTTCATATCAGCATGTTCTGTAATTAGACTGAATATCCTGATTAGACCAGATAGCTGGATAGGATGTCTGCATGGGTTCGTCTGTGCATGTGTGCCTGATTTGACTTAAAGTGTGTGTGTGTGTGTGTGTGTGTGTGTGTGTGCGTGCGTGCGTGCGTGTGCGTGTGTACTGCAATATTTGAGTTGGTAAATGTCATGTATAAATCCATAAGTTAGGTAAAATGCTTTCTTAACTGGGTTACAGACTGTAGACAGGTTAATGTGTGTGTGTGTGTGTGTGTGTGTGTGTGTGTGTGTGTGTGTGTGTGTGTGTGTGTGTGTGTGTGTGTGTCAGATCACGGAGCAGAGACTTGAGGCAGAGCGTAGCGTGACAAGCCTCATTAAGAGGGAATCTCTCCACTGTTCTGGCTGTCGACATCACCACCGCCAGACTTCTCTAATTACGCTCTCTAAGCGCCGTTTCGTGCAAGCAATCAGCCCACTGCTCTTTGCATATGCAAATATGACAGACCTGATCATTAGCTTTTATATCTCACACACTCTAATTGTTATTGTAAAAACTGCTGCATGGAGCCAAGGGCGAACGCACTCAGTCCTCTCGCTGTCTTCCCCTCTCTCTCTCTCTCTCTCTCTCTCTCTCCCTCAATCTATCACCAACTGTCGACTCGCATTGCGCTACGTGTTTTATGAGATTTTGTTGCTCCAAACAGAGTCATGCGGTTGAATGTCACGGTAGTATAATCAGCTAGCAAATGCCTCTGCCTGACATTGTTTCATCAGAGCGGAGGGGAGAAATGTAATAGAGGAGCACTTCCTGGCGGTGGGCTAATTGGCTAAATGGAGTCACTTAGGCAGAACAACTGTCCCATCACAGCAATGATGATGATGATGACGATGGTGATGGTCCCAGAGACACAATATGGGAGCCCACTCGCCCAAATATATCTCCCCCAGAATCAACAGTAATGTGATTTTTTTTATCTTCAGGGAAAATACAGTGGAAAGATAGAAATGCAAAAGTTTCAAGGACTGTGGCATGATTGTCCTTGAGAGAATGGATTTGCATTTGCGCTGTGCATCCTACTGACCTGTTTGAAAATCAATCCATATGCCCAGATGACCTCAAAATCACGGTAAGATATGTTTAATGAGAAGCAATGCATTAGTTGTCTGTTATGAATATAGAAAGAACTTTTGGCACAAATGTTAATGTATATTTAGAACTATTGGTACTGATGTTAATGTTGGGTATGTTAAGGACTTCTTGCATTAATGTAGAAATACCCTTTTTATCTTTATATTCTAGGTCTCTTGAATTTGAGTCCGAGTCAGGATTCAAGATGTTTTTCTATTGTCTCAGACTTGTCTTGGACTCTGTGTTATTTGGACTCAGCCATTGGACTCACCAAATATTCTACTTGGTCTTGACCGAGTCCAGCACTATATGCTTTTGTTCTAAAGTAGCTTCCTCCTTGAAAACAAAACCACTGATGAAGCGTGCTCGTTCAGACAACAGGTATTAGTTTAATTCAAAATCCATTTAGAACAGGCATTGAGATTGGTCGCCTGATATACGCCTGCCTGCATCATATACCTCAATCATCAGGTATCAATCCTTTTCATTTAGGCCACAGTCACAATGTCAGCGAGCTCTTTTACTATGGATTATTCAGGACAAGTAATACGTTTAAGAATGGGAAGATTTCCATTTTATACTTTAAGTAAATAATAGGGCCTAATTTGACCCTTTCTTTCTACGATCCTGTTTCTCATTTAGACTCGGTCTTGTCTTGGACTCGACAAAGGTGGACTTGACTACAGCCCTGTCATATTCTAACTTTTTCAGCATGCTTAGAATTGTGTCAGACTGAGTCTTCACTTTGAACACTAAGGATGCAATAATGTGCACTGCATCTAAACTCAATAAGTGACTTTTCAAAACCTTTTATGCTCCACACAGATCTGTAATTAAAAACACAGATACAGGTTGACAAACTGTTTTTATGTTTCATGAGCATTTATTGGCTGACCTTGGTAATCAAGCTAATCTTGTACTGGAGGCCTAGCTGCTTCACACAGCTTATAATACCTTGTTAGGTAACTGCCTGTCTTCTAACAGTGTTTTATCCAAACCCTAATACACAAAATTGTGTCTACAGATCACATTAATTAGTTGCAAGATAACAACAAGTAAATGTACTTTGGCAAAAAAAACATGTTTATATGCAGCAAAAATATTTGAACAAATTTGCAAAATGGAAAGGCAATTTGCACCGTCTGCCCAGAGTCCTGCACATGCTGCAACTGTAAAGCTACGTTCACAGCTAACTCCTAACATCAAACTCACCTTCAGACACTCTCTTAGCCTAGAAATCTAGATGCACCCTAGTGGCAGCAAATTTATTTTACAGCCAGGGGGGTCTAGGCACTCTCTGTTGGCTTGCGAGCTGGAAAAACCAAAATCTGGTCAGGCCAATCACATCGTGTATAGAGTCGGTGGGTGGGGCTTATGGCTGCTGCTGCTGGGAACAGCGGTCTTCTGGAAGACTTGGTTAAGCTTTTCTTTGCAAAAAGAACAAAGAACGGCACTGAAATCATTCTTAAAAAAGGAAGATGTATTCAGAGTTTTTTTCCGACCGGATACGGCAAAAGTTTAATCTATCAACTAGCTTCCCTACCTTCTTCGTTGCTCTGCCTGATTGTAGCGCTATCCTATTGCGTGCAGAGGGAATTTGAAAGACAACCGTTTAACCCGCCCCTCGGATTGAGCTCCGTCAATGGTGACCCAACATCTAAATGTGGGTCTGGCTTGTCAGGCTAACACTCTCTAGCTTCCATTATACAAACATACACGCTGAGTTATTCCTCAAAGGAGTTCACGGTTTTACCTAAAAACTATTTTCGATACCCATCCTTAGAGCTACATCTCCCACTTTATCAGGTGAGAGATGGTGACATCCATGGGAATATGATGTACGTAGTCCCGTGGAGTGTCAACAGGATGGCCCGTATCCTCATCCAAAAATACCAGCTCACTATGTGCATAATTTCCATCCTACAATTTTTCTGTCAATATTGCATCACATGTTCAATTTTAAAAGTCATTTTTAATTTCAATATAATAAAATTTACCAGAGTTCTATCCATAATTGGGTTGGTCAGTCTTAAACAAATTATCATTGTGGAACAAAATAATTTCAAAATTAAGTGAAGAGTTATGTAAACATTATTACAAGAAATTATCTGTAAAAGCAATCATATTAATATCTTAAACAAAAAGCCGTGGCATTACATTGCATGCAACTATAACTAAATCTCAAGTAATGAATGCAATCATTTTAAGATAAAAAGGCAACTACCAAATTACAGTAACAACAATGTTTTATTGTTTTAACTTTTATTCTTCTAATACTATTAGAACACATGTTGTATTGTAAAGATCACACCTTAACCACATAAAGGTTATTGTGTCCAAAAATGCACAAACCTAGCTTTAGCAAGTAGCATTTAAAATAAGATGACAGTGTCAACTAAACCCAATACCTTTGCTCTGTTGAAGAGATTCTTCTCTTCCTGCAGGTCAGGCTGTCTTACTGCCTGCCAAGCTTGTAGTCTTGAAACGTCCAACATAATTTCATTTGCATGGTGCTTTAATTGTGAGTAAGAATGTAAAACTAGAAAAAAAATATACAGTAAGCACTTGATACGTTAATAGTGATTCATTGTTATTACTATTAGTAGTAGAAAGAGAAGCCTTTTATTTGCATAGCCCAAAGAGCTTTAGGCCTATATAATAAAATAAAGCAGAAACATAAACAAACGTACACAATAAACCATAAATGATTTCTTATTATGATAAGACAACAGTGACGTAGTGGTACAAACAACACATTCTATTAACCTTCAATCAGTACACAGTAAGCATAATTGGAAATGAAAACTGAAAAAGTAAATTATTTGGTCGTAATTGGTAAAAACAATTTAAAAGGAATAAATACAAAATCAGAACATTTAGATGATAATGTTGGTGCAATGGGAAACACAGTCACAGCGAGTATAGACTGTTGCACTTAGAAGCAAAGAATAAAAGTGAAACTGACCTCTCTTGTCTTCTGAAGTATTAAAGCGATCATTTTAGAGAAGAAGTGTCTAATAGAGGGGGTATTCAGTTAAATGTTATTGTCAGGGTCCCTTTTAGCTTTTTATGTTATTGTTTCTTTTTCTCTTTGCTGATCCTGCCCCGGTATCAGCCATAACCACCAATTATAACATAAAAAATAAATATCTAAAGAAAAATCTCACCATGCTTCCTTTTAACTTGCTAATGCATTATTTAATGCAACAATGTAAACATTTTCTTCCGGTCTCTGTGCCGTAAATAGTTTAATCAGACCCGGCGACAGGCGGTAAGAATAACATATATAACATGTATAGAAATAGCCAATCTTCTCGCTGATGGTCTCGGCTGCTTATGTAGGTCATACAGAGACATCAGTATTTAATTGAGACTGTTTCGAAACCAGTTAAAAAACCCTTGTAGATGCTTTAATGCTGGCTCTGTGGGGAACTTTGTGAAGTCTGAGTAAATAGCCCTGATGAAGTCATCACTGTTAACTTGTCTTGGGCTTGGAGACTTCAAATGTTTAATGGAAAGCTTGTGTTACAAACCAGTAATGGGGGGTTTGAAAGGCCTGAACATTTACACGCCAGAAAGGATTGGATGAAAACACTACTTGAGTTGCATTGTGGGGAATGTAGGATCTGGTGTTTTGGGGGCTTACCTATAACTGACTTACAGCATCAAGTAAATGTCAAGACTTTTTCTGCTTCAATTAACTAACAAAGTGCCTATTTCTTTTTTTTCCCCACCCTAAATATTGATTAAATATGAATATGTCATAATCAGCTCATCAGCTCTTCTGTATACATCTTTCCTCTCTGACATTTGTGTTTTGGGGGGGGGGGCTTGTTGTGTAGCAACAGCCATCATAATATATTACCATTAAGGGACTCAAGCAATCACAAAGCATTAACATTTCCAATTGTCCATGAAAGGGTTTATAATGAGCACATTTTCATTTTGTATTATTCTGTTCATTAACCTGGTCTAAACCTGGATACCATGTCCAACTTCCGACCCATATCCAACTTCCCCTTCCCATCAAAAATCCTGGAACGTGTTGTCGCCGCTCAAATTAAAACCCACCTCTCCTCCAATAACCTGTTTGAACCATTTCAATCTGGATTTCGCTCACAACACAGCACTGAAACAGCCCTCCTTAGAAAAAACTTATCCTACTGAGCTGATGTGCTGACATTTACAGTAAGCGTATTGTCCAACCCGGTCACGTTATTTAGATTTATTGATACGTTTACAGGTCACGATTTTGACGTTTATTTTGTGTATACGTCATGAATTTTGAACGTGTACAGGTCACGATTTTCGAACCTGCTCTGGGGGACGCAACAATGGGGAAATGAGGCGCCACACGCCGGCCACAACAACGGGACGGGCCGCCATTCGTGGGCCGCCATTCGCGGGCCGCAATCCCCAGGCGCAGGGGCACACAACAACGGGGAAATGAAACGCCACTACAACGGGACGGTTGTGGTTAGGAAAAGAAGAACGGGGAAAGGAACCGTCACCTGTGGGACATCCCGACAACAGCGGGACGCTTGTGGTTAGGAAGAGAATAATGAGGAAAGGAACTGCAACACGTGGGACGCGATCCCCGATCTCCGGGGTGAAAGTCCTGGGTTGTTTGACCCATCCACCCCCCTCCCCTACCAACGTCCCTGCGCGGACTTTCGCCTTATCAATACTACTCGCTACCGTCATCGTTCTGTGATCACGAAATATCCTTCCCATTGAAATACATTACTTTAAAATTCGTAATCACCACACGAAAAAAAAACGACATTACCGTGTCCTGTCCACGACTCAATAGATTAAACAACGTGACCATATCACGAACTGCCATGAGACCGGGCTGTATTGTCTCACTTCCGGTGCTTCCATGTAACGGATGCTAGTTTGCTGCTCAACTCTGCTTTATTGCTGACATGGCTGGATAGCTACCTTGTCTTGTTGTTCAACATACTGTCAAATCATTTTTACTGATTGCCAACTGTACACAATGTTATTGACTTTGAATCTGGCTCGTAGCTAAACTTAAGGGTTCTATCAGCTGAGCGGACAATAAATATCTCCCGTTGCTAAGAGAGGCAAGTCGTATCTAAGGTCCTTCCTATTTCCTGGAGGAGTGAACAACGTTTGCATTGCATAAGAACCTTATAGGATGGGAATGATTGTTCCAGGTATTAGTCAAACCGTCAGGCGTAACCAGGGAAACAGAGTTATTGTTTGGACAAACTTTAGATTTAGAATGTAAAACAAATTAAAATATAAACTAATGTTTTAAAAATATGTTATTTGGCAAGTGACCATGGTATAAAGGGGGTTAATGCCCTTCGAGGTGTCCATTGTCAGGTATTAATGGACGGTTGTGCGTCAGACGGTTCACACCTCGCCGTCGTCCATTAATACCTGACAATGGACACCTCGTCGGGCATTAACCCTTACTTACATTCCACCCCTGTCACTGTTTGCTTATTTAACAAGGCATGGTATAGACCGGGCACACACGACAGATAGAGAGAGTAAAATATGAAATAGTGTTGATGCTGTAGACAGAGGGAGAGGTGTGGAGAGTGACTCAATCCAGCTGTAATGGGGTTCACTTCACCAGCCGAACTATGTCTCTCCTTAATACCCCTGCTGGCTCATCCCCAAAAGCGCGGCTTGAGGAAATGATCCACTGGCCCGGTACCACTTTACTAGGCAATCCATACAGTATAACTTCTTTGTCTCAGATGGTGTCAGAGAAGCAAGAGTGAGATATTGGAACACTTAACTGAGGAGGTAATCAATGCCGCATAAGCAGCAGCACAGATTCACTAAGACTCAGTGGTAGCCTTGTGCACTTAAATATTGAACAGAGGGTGGAAATGAATCTATTCGCCTTCATGCATTATTAAAAGGAAGTAAAAACAGAATTGTATCCACTGAGTTTCTGTTCTATTCTCTGAAGTGAGCGGACAGAGAGTTTGTAATTATGAGGCTCCATTAGTAGTCAGAGCGGTTTGGAGAGCTTTGAGTTTCCACATCCTGCCCAGTGAAACTGACATGCAGTACGGTTCATTTTCATAGCTTTCCAGGTTGATGCTGGAAAGGCCCTCTTAGGTTCCATTAGGTGCTATGTTATGATGACTCCTTTGTTTTGATTTAATTCTTCATTGTTTTAGTGATGATGTCTTAAGAAACATTGGCACTGATTCATGAAAGCAATGGCTACATGCACATACTCACATATTACTATTAAAAGGTTTATTGATGATGTAAAAACATGGCAATAGGGATGGCTACATCTGCTTTAATGTCTAACTGCTGAACTTGGATTAGACATGGGCCAGGAGTGCATAATCCCCTTGTGGTACATGAATAAACAGAGCATAGCAGGTGGAGCTTGGAAGAAAGTGGTTGAAAAAAGCATTAAGACTTGCATGACAGCACAGAGCAGCGGCGGAAGTAGCAGCCTGGTGGAGAGCTAAACACAGGTGAGTCACAACACTGTGATGATGATGGTTTGCTGGTAAATGTGCACTCAATAGTGGACCATTCGGTTTCAGTGGGGTAGAGTTTTCTGACTGACTGCTCTTAAGTTATTTGCTTTTCTCACAATACAATATAATGTACAGCAATGTATTACAATGATGTATGAAGGTCTGTCCAATGTTTACAGCTTTCAGATCAGGCAAGACATTTTTTAACCTGAGGTGTGGGCAACCAGAGGTTTTCTACTTGCTTTGTTTTTGGGAATCCCGATGGATTGATGGATGGATAGATAGATAGATGGATGCATGAATGGATGGATGGGGCCTGAGCAAAATCCACAACACTGGTTGGTTGATTGATTGATTGATTGATTGATTGATTGATTGATTGATTGATTGATTGATTGATTGATTGTGAATGCATTTATGCTGCCCCTCTTTTCTTGAGGGGGTACAGAGTTCAAGACATAAGCATAGTAGCATTGTAGAATACAGCAGAGTATTTAGTGCACACAAATTAAACACTTTACAGTTTTGGTATTAATGTTTTGAATGTTACACTATCTCAAGGCTATTTCACAAAACCAAGATAAGGGATTAAGCCGTGATTTCCCAGTTATCCTGGCTCAGTTTAGCTTTACAAATAATGTGTTTCACGTTATCATAATTCTACAAGAAGCTGCTGCTCACTCTGTATAAAGAATGAACAATGCATATTCTCCATTTTAGCAACAGTAAATCTGTGATCGACCTCACAGTCTGTTAAGGAAAGCCATGAATGCGCATCTATCCAAATTACTTAATCCTGGCTTGACCTAGTCGCTCCTCCTCAGCCTGGCTTGGCCTTCGTGAAACGCACCAAGCCAGGATGCACAGATTAGACTAGGTCAAGCCTCGCTTTATCGGTTATCCTGGATTTATAAATTCTGCTTTTGTGAAACAGCCCCCAGGTCGGTAAGCCTGGCAAAAGTATTTGCAAACTTGCCAAGAGCTCATTGATTTTTGTATCAAGTGAATGTCTGTGACAGTGGACCACAAACATATGAACTGATTAACACCGTACAACGTAGGGGATGAGCTTATTGTATAGTGTCACTAAGTACACGTAAAGGCGGCATTAAAAGCCTGCCATCATAGATTGGGGTGAGAGGCAGTGATTGCTTAACTGTGCACACTTTTGGGGCAATATTTCTTCAAAGGCATTCATGGGGATGCAATGCACTCTGTGTCATGATCCTGGGTTTTGTTTAGTTTCCTGTTTTATTTTGAAGGGTTACTTCCCATGTGTCATGTCTTGTTTGATATCTTGTTTACTTCCTGTCTTGTGTGTTTTCCCGCGTTTGTGATTGTCTGCCTTGCTCTAATGTGTTTCACTTGTTCATCAGCCCTCATGTCACCTGTCTGTCATTACGATCATCGTTGCCTTGTGTATTTCAGGTGCGTTCCAATCGCCTAGTAGTTCCCTGCAAAGTGGACTGCACAGGGTATTCATATTTCAAACCGTAGGGAGCAAACATGCTTAGTTCAAAGGGAACTGTAAACTGCGTAGACGGTTTATCACTTCGCCTGAGGTTGATGAACAAGATTACTCATCAGTCATTGCACCTCGCTGGAATAACACTCTACATCTTGTAAATTAATCAAACCACTAATTCACAATCACAATCATTTATTCACAAGTTACATACATTTCAATTCAATACGTTGCAGGGTGTTCTGAATGGAGGAATTTTGTAGAGGGAAGTTCCCTTAACCGACATTCCCTAAACAGGGAACAGGGAGTAGTTATTTACACTGTGGAAGGGAATGCAGCTTTAGTCTTTGTGCTCCCTTTGTCTGGTGTCAGTTTGTTGCCGTACTTGGTGTCAAGAAGTTATGCCTGTTTTCTGTTTGTTTTTCTCACTGCTTGCTTACTTGGACTTTAACTTTATTTGTCTTCAATAAATCATCTTCTTCTGCATTTTGCTAAATTACTTGCACCTCTTGAAACATTGACAGTCAGTTGCACAGAAAGTAACAGAAGCAGTTGTGTGAAGAATGTTAAAAGAAAAAGAAATTGAGAGAGAAGTTAAAATCCTGTGATAGCCCCGGACACCTGGGCAATCGCTGCGTGAAGTGGCCATGATTGTCGGTTTTCAAAAGTTACAAAAATTGTCAATTCAAAGTTCACAGACCATCCAACAAGCAACTTTTGTTAGAACAGGGAATTGTCTTTGGGTATCCAGCCTAATCTGAGGAAATGACCAGTCTTATGGTCACCATGTATTCAAGCACTATATGTTTTAGGTTTAAGTAGAGAAAAATGACAGCTGGAGCCTGGATGTCTCTATGACAACTTGTGTATTGGCTTGCACTAGTCAAAGAAATTGGTGGAGTGTGCAGAACTGTAAAAGGTAACACCTGTCTTCATTTATCTTTTCAACCTAATGTTTCCTAAAACACAACCAGGAGTCATGCTCTGATGTAAAAGTCTCCTTGCAGAGGCAGTTGTTCGTGTTGCATCTGCTTTTTTTTCCTAGTGGCTTAGATACCACATGATTGCTACATCCCAGGTTTGTATACAGCCAAGTAGAGTGCGATTTGCGGGAGTGATGCATAGGATTTCCCCCTTTCTGGTCTACATATGCCTGCCTCTGCTGAATTACTTTTATCTCCTTGCTATAGTCGTTTTTTTCTATAACCGACCCATTCTTCCCGCATGTCACAGAACCGTACGCCCACCCACGACCCTTTCCTAAACCCAACCATCCCGTTGTTCCCACGTGTCACGGAACCGTAAGCCCAACGACGACCTTTTCCTTAACATAACTGCGTCAAAAGGGACGACAATAGTCCTGACCAATTGCGTTTACTTAAAGCACTAAAGGGACGGCAATAGTCCCGACCAAGCGTGTTTACTTAAAGCGCTAAAGGCGTCCATATTTTACAAGATGGGTGTGAGACCTGTTGGTTGACACCAGAGCTGTAGGCCTATAGTAACGAAGTAGAACTACTTCACTACTGTACTTAAGTACTAAAAGGCTGTATCTGTACTCTACTGGAGTATTCTTTTTTTCTCCTACTTCCACTTTTACTTGAGTACATATTTTTGATGAGTTTAATACTTTTACTCCGATACATTTTTCATGTGCTGCATCGTTACTCGTTACTGTTTTGAATTCCTCACACTACGGAGACTGTGTAGGTTGCAGTGTGTGTAGTTACCGCTACGTTAGTTACCGCTACGTTAGTTACGTACGATAATTAGAAACCCCTGAGATTGCGTTTTCATTACAGTTGCCCGTTCAGAAGTCAGAGACGATGTAAGTTTGTACTCTCTCTGTTTAGCTATTGTTGCAGCAGAGTAATCTATTCCTGAGTTGTTTGAGTCTGTAATGAGTCCTGAATGTTAACTGTTTGACCCTGTGATGTGAAGCTGCTAGTTTATCTGGATTTTGCTAGCTTGCTAACTTTCCTGTTCATCACACATGTTACTAGCTAGTGTGTGATACGTTTTCTGGGGCTTTAATCGTTACTGTGCTGGAGAGGATGTTCATTTTACTTGTACAGTGTGATAATTGTACATTTTATTTCAGTATTTGTTAATATTTGTTATTTTTAATATAATATATTTAATATTTGTTAATTCCTTTGGCTACAGTCTTAGGCTAAACATTTGAAATAATATAAATAATATGATATTAAAACTTTTGACTGCTTTCTTTAATAACTAAATAACAATGTTTGTGCTTTTACTTTCAGTACTTGAGTAGTTTTTAAAATAAACTACTTGCAATACTTAAGTACAAAAAATGTTGAATACTTTAGTACTTCTACTTAAGTATGGTGCTTAAAGAGCACTTCAACTTCTACTCAAGTCACTTTTTTGATAGAGCACTTGTACTTTTACTCAAGTATGGTCCTCTAGTACTTTATACACGTCTGGTTGACACCACGTTGTGCTATTTCATTTTGAGATTATTTTTTCATTGCATATTGAAGTTCATAAATAAGTGTTTTGGCCTGGCTGGCCCAGTGGCACTATGTCCATGGTGGTATTGAAACAGGGATTTAATTCTTGCATGTTAATTCTTGCCTTTTTCACAAATCGAACCTTGCAGCCAAGGACCTTTGTAGCATGCCACTCAACCTTTCTCTCCTCATTTTTCCTGTCATTCTCCACTGGGCTGTCCAATGAAAAGCAAAAAATAATGCCTTTTAAAAAACAAAGATTGGTGGAGTGAGACCAAAGGAACTGACCCCAGATATTCTTTCACTATTTGAGCAGTGTCACAACCGCTACACTGCTGCTTTCTGTGTCGTGTCAGTGAAGTGAAGCTGGAGTGTCCTGTCCAGTGTGCAGGCTTGAGCAGGTTGATGCAAAGGTACAACCGTTACCCACCTGACACCTCACTGTCAGGTCCCACAAAACAGTAGGAGTCATAAGGGTTTTGCACCAGTGACATTCCAGGAGATGCTGGAATGATTTCCAGGACGATGTCCGACTCTATTAGGGACTCTGGGGTTAATTCATTCTGCCTGTCAAAGGGTATGACCACAAGCAAGCAGATCAGAGCTTATTGTATTCATACATTAACAGTATGTTATTTCTCTTTTATTTGTATGACTTTATTAACTAAACTAACCATGCAAGCTATTAACAGGACAGGGTTTGCATACAATGTGGAGTCTATATTAGTCCTGCTGGCTTTATTTAATGTTAATTGCATTTTCAGATTAGCTTTAGTGGGTTGTAGCTTTAGTATGTGTACATATACAATGTATTTGACTCTAGTTTTAAGTTGCTCTCAATTTATTTGCACACAGTTCAAGAACAGTTTCTAGTTTTAATGGTAAAACTACCAGGATGCACGATGCTTATCCAAGCCACATCTTTGTCCTATTTTAAATCTCAAAAATGTGCAACATTTTGCCTGATGATGGTCTAGTATCGAAACATTGCCAGCAATTAAATTTATTTTTGCAAGTTAAACAATGTGCGAAACAAAGTTTCTTTGCAACTTTTGACCTACTCGTCCTCCTCTGACGCACCTGTCTTACGTTACAGAGTGTATAGAGTGTAAAGTATTTCAATCAGGAGAGACTTTTTTGCAGATATGCAAAGGTTTATTGCACATAGCATAATAAAGTGTAGAGTGTCTTTGGCGATTAGACTCCATCGTTTATACTTAATAGTTTTCTTATAGGGGTAGAGAACCATCATAACCCCCGATGGAAATCCAGACACCGGTGGTGGCGGAGAAGGAGCCCGGAGACCAGGCCGAAAGAGGCTCCAGAGCAGTCAGCTGGAGAAGACGAAGACTGGAGGTGGAAGGGGAGGTGGAGGGATGGACGCTTTGCCTCAAACGACAGCTGATAGCACAGGGAGAGAACAGATTTAAAGCGGGGTTGTGACGCTGTGACTGGCCCTTGGGATTCAAGGTCGATTCTGATTGGTTTACAGGAAGGTGAACGCCTCTAACAGCTGATTGATTTAGAAGAGAGCATAGATAAAAAGTTAGGTCTTCTTGAAAGAATTTACGCTGAGCTACATTAGAAATTGTTGTATGAATTTGCATGTAGGCATGTAGAATTTGTAACATCAGCCACCCTGCACCCACCTGAATAAATTATTTTCTCCAATTTAGAGACCCGTATGGACATTTAACTACCCCTCTACAGTCCCTGTAGGCTACATTGTCTTTAAAATTTTGTTGTATTAATGTGTGAGTGTTTTCTTTAACAATTTACTTTATTGATTAGAATGGCTGCTTGTAAACATTTCCATATGTGCAGTTATGTCACTGCAGCTAATATCTTGTGAGCTTTAAGCAGCCAAACTAACTGTAGTTACAAACTTGACAGAGTAAACAGAACTAGACCTTTAGCTTCTGAAATAATCATAATGAAGTTGCTGCTGTTTCTCGAGCGTCTCCATGGAGACACACTTACAAATGAAGCTGTCTGTCTGACAGCAGCTCTGCTGTGTTCACATTTTAAAGAACGTTACTAATATTTTCCTCATTAATTATATATTTCCTCATTAACTATTTATTATTTTACCCACCCGCTATTAATCAGAATGTTAATTTATATGATCTGACCGGCCCTGTGGATTATTGGGCTGCGGATATATTATTAATTTATATTATCTCTCTCTCTCTTCCTCTTTTTATCTCTCTTCCCCTCTATCTTTCTCTGTCACGCCTCTTTATTTCCATCCAATGGGTTGAAAAGACTTTCGCAGAGGATACATCGGTTTGTCCTCGACTATGGCTCCTCCCGGGAGCTTCCTCGATCCTCAATCCTCGATGTGCATTTTAAGAATTGAGACTTCCTTCAAGGTGGCGCACTGAGATCGAGTTCCGGGTCAGAAGCCGGAGGATCAAGGAGGTACAAATTAGGCTACGTCCAGACTGCAGACAAAAGTGGCCCAAATCTGATTTTTCTGGGTTTAAGTGACCAGGTCAGACTTCTTCAGAAGTAGTGTGAACACTCAAATCTAGCCCAGATCAGATTTTTTTTTCAAATGAGATTCAGGACACTTCCATATGTGGTCCTGAATCAGACCCAGGTCTGATTTTTTTCAATGTGTGAACAACCAAGGCGGATTTGATGCAACTTTTACTTCAATAACCCTCTCTGCGCCCTCTCTCCTCGCGGGGAGGGACGGGGCCCCCTGCTCCCGGTGCGGCTGTCAACCGGGGCGGACTGTCCTCAGTGCGCCCCCAACGGCGTTGTGTTGCCAGGGCAGGGATCGGCCCACGTAAAAGGCGTCAGGGGTCTGACCAAGGAGTCTGACCAAGGAGTCTGACCAAGGAGTCTGACCAAGGAGTCTGACGCGGCCGTCTAACCGGCTGAGGTGGGATCCCGGTCCCTCGGGATCGGCCGCACCACTGGCCCGTCTCGCGTGGTGGAGCGTGAGCGCGTGCAATAGGACCCAAAAGATGGTGAACTATGCCTGGGCAGGGCGAAGCCAAAGGAAACTCTGGTAGAGGCCCGCAGCGGTCCTGACGTGCAAATCGGTCGTCGGGTCACACAGACCTCTGTGGTGAATTTGTAGTGAACTCCTCCTCAGCACCAGCTCATTAATGTTACGGCTGCCATTATACAAACATTTTGAAATAAAAGCGAAAATGCTTACATCCTCCATAACCTCCCTAACTTTGGTGCAACAGCGTGCTGCGTCTGATGTCATGGTTATTGTTCTTTTGCGCATGCGCATGCGGGTCAGTGTGAAACCGCACAACAGTTCATACTGAAATCTGATATAGGCCACATTTTAAAAGGTAATGTGAACAGCCAAACAAAAAATCAGATCTGAGCAAAAACTCCAAATTAAGCATTAAGACTTGCGGTGTGAACATAAACAACTCCCATGATCCCATGCAACTTCACAATGGCATCAAAATGTCTGCTTCGATTAAGCGACCCCGATAGAGAACCCTAGCGGCAGAAAATTACATGTTGTACTTTCCTTGCTGTTTATGTTTTTATTATGTAATGTTTGAACTGCTAAGATGCAAGATGCTTATCACCTCTCTTTTAATGCTAAACCTAAAACTACACTTGACCAAGTAAGGTTTCATATATTTTTCTTTTTTATTGATTTTGTAATCTAACAAAACCTCTGCTTGAAAACCCAATCTCGTGGAGTAACATTATAAATATTGAACATGTTGGATGAAAACCATGGGTTTTGTTAGCCTCATGTGCAAAAATGAGAAGGATATGAATCCAAAACTGTACGTGTTTGTTTGCTTGCTTCCTTAGTAGACCTAAAGCTCCAGGCTAGCATTCCCAAATGTCCCTATCCACTGTCTGACACACCCACACACTAACATACACAAGCACACACACTGACATTATACCAGCCAATTTACAGCCCAGTGGAACTCCAGATTGTGTTTGCACCAAAGTCCAATTGGCGCCTCTCCAAAGCACTACTGAGCATATTCCCTCGCTCTGTTTTCTTTATCGTCCTATCAAGATATTTCCCCTGATGGCTAGCCTGTTGCAGGTGGGAGAGAGAGAAATTGTATGTCTGGATAATGAACTCACACCTTCCTCCTCCTTCTCTGCCAAGCGCTCTATAAACTCAATTCTATATCTGTTCTCCCTTCCCTGTGTGTGTGTGTGTGTGTGTGTGTGTGTGTGGTGTGTGTGCATCTTCAACAGGCTTGGAGCCAATGCTTCATTTGTGAAAAAGCCTGATTTTGGGGGAACAACCGTGTTCCATATCTGATAATCCATTAATTGAAATTTGGTTTTGCAATGAGAAAGAGAGTGTGAGACGAGGACAAAGATAGAAAGAGAATTAAGACTGGGTAGGCTGTTAAAATGGGCGGGCAGAATAATCAATAGCAGTTAGGGGAGTGTGTGTTGTGTCAATCTAACAGCTTGTTCTTGTTCTAGGGGGACAAACCCCAGACGTGAAAACTGCTTGGTAGAGCCAGAACCAGATTGACGTTCCACTTTATTGAGATTTAGTGAGTCTGCACGGATTTGAATGATCCTCGGCGTAGTCTGTCAGTTGTCATGATAATGAATGGAAGATGACAGGTTCAGTGACAACCATTCTCACGTTGCTGCTCACTGTCGGAGGCGGCCAAACTTTATGACAAGGGCAGCCAAGGGATCTTAATATGACAATATTGGTGGGCTGCGATCATGATTAGAAGGAAAAAAGACTGATGGCTATGATGTTACCATACATCTGGATGCACTTTTAATAACTGTAAATGTTATCTCAAAGTTTCTGCTGAGATACAAAGTAACCTTATTGAACTAAATTAAATACATTATCATAATAACAATAATAATGCATTCTATTTATAGGCACCTTTCAAAGCAGCAACAAACAGTAATATTCAATAATAAGGTATTACAATAACAAATCTTTATCAGGGAGAAACTCAATTTGGTTATAGCTATTAGAGACAGAATTAAACCGAATTTGCCAGTTTAAAAAGCTGCGTTTTAAAGCTTTAGTGCGTAACTTTTTGATATTAATAAACGTCCGTTACATTCAAGCCATTGCCAAATAAGTTGCTACAAAGCTAATTAAGACTATCAGCTCCACACAGCTCTCTCTGGATTTCTCAGTATGGCTATGTTCAGAACATGGTCGCGACTTTCGCGCGCAGAAACTTGAGGAAAGATAATGACCTCTTCTGAAGAGTCCATCATGTTTTTTAATCCTCCGTGTCCTCCTTGGCTACTAGCAACTGTGTGAAGGAGGGGGGTGGATTTGTTGTCATTACTTAGAATTCCTCATGGGTGCGACAGAAACTACACACTATAGCTTTAAGAAGGGATTTGATGCTGCAGAGAGAGTCAAAATTGCGATTGTCTTACGAGAGTTCCAAAGGCGGGTAATATCACTATTTAAGAAATGTCTTGTAATTAGTTAATTACTTTCTGTTAATCAGCCCGACTTCTGTATTTAACACATGTAGAGTTAAAAAATGTGAGACTGTGATTTTACGAGCTGCCAGCTGTTGATGGTATTCACTGACTGGTGATTCCTGCATGTTAGCTTGCCAGTGGCTAATGTTAGCAAGCCGACTAAGAACACACAACATGTAAATAATGCAACCTTGGAGTTGGCAGAAGGCGTATTCCCTGTCTTTTTGCAAGATAGCTGCCTCACCCCATTTACAGCCCCCACACCAAGCTAGGACGTCTAGGACTAGTGTTTTACTGTCCTATCTAACTTCCCAATATATAGAATTTTTACTTGTGGGATTAATAAAATATGTATTATTATTATTATTATTATTATTAGTAGTAGTAGTAGTAGTAGTAGTAGTAGTAGTAGTAAAATGTCAAAATAAAAAACTGAATGTAACTATTAAATTCACTGAGGGTTACACTGATATATAGCTTTTCTAATAAATTAGAAATATGATTTGGTCCAGTCAATGACATGACAACCAACCCTGACAAATGATGCAGTCTAATTGATTATACAAAATCCATGCGGCTATGGTAAGTCTAACTTCAATTGGTTAATTTTTCATCTGATACTACACAAATATGAAAGAACAGATATTATCATAATTCTGGTTATCCAGGGAGTTTGAATGTCACTGATTGGAATAGTAGGCTAAGTATTGTCTGTCTATCCAAAGCCTGATACACTTTTTTCTCTCTACCGTAGATCCATTGTTGTCCAATTAAATACACATCATTGAGCCACATTGTTGCACTGGGTGAAATGTTCCTTCATTAACCATGAACACAAGCACTGTATGTATTTTGACTCACTTCCACATATATCTTCCTGTTGCTCTGAAATACAAACTGGAGCAAGAAATATATATTAATCTGCCTCTAAAAATAGTCCCCAAACAATTGCAATCATTCTTAAAGTTGTATGTGTTCAATACGAACCAATGGGCTATGGGCTGAGTGCCACACACAAGGTAGTAAAGTCAGAAAGTATTGAGAGACGGACTAACACATTGTTGGTTTGTTTTTGTTTTTTTATTGGATTTGATAACAATCAGAAAAACACATGGATATGGAGTCTTTCCACACAGTTTACAGAATCAATATTTTGGTTAAAAGGTACCATTAATGCTTTTGAAATATAAATGTGCCTTCGGTTTTCTTTATTGCTGCTCTTATTTGTGACACATTATCATGCCAGGTAGACTCATTTACTACACTTAAAGTGATGGTTCGGAGTAATTCACCCTAGGGTCCTTTGCACCATGACCTCGAGCCAAACACCCCCCCAGAAGCTTTTTTCACCTGGGTCTAACATTGGGAGAGTTAGCGTAGATTAGCGTTATCAGCTGAATAGCTTAGCGCAGGGGCTAACGGACCCACGTTTGTATCTCGTAAGTTACCCCACTAATAATGCCCGAAATGATACCAAACGTCTACAAGTAGTACAAATAGGTTATGCTCTCAAAAAACGATGGATTGGAAAGTTTGTAAGTACACCAGAAGTTTATGTAAATAACACTTGCCTGCTGGCTTCTGCTCTCTGCTGTTGTTGTTGCTGCTGTAAGACGAAGTGCTTAGGGCCGTCTACAAATTACAACACCGAAAGAGATGCAACAAATATAATAATGTAATTTAATTTTTTTTTTAAAAGTAAGTGCTGTAGTATAACTAGCAGGAGACAAGTTATAATTGAGGTAAGTTTGGAGACATTACGTTATTTAATCATTGAATTAATAAATATTTTTGTTGTAACTCTTTCGTTGGTAATTTGTAGACGGCCCCTAAGCACTCGGCTAACGGCAGCAGCAGCAGAAGAGCAGAAGAGAGCAGGCAAGTGTTCATAACCTACTTGTTTACTTACAAACTTTCCAATCCATGTTTTATGAGAGCATAACCTATTTGTACACCTTGTAGCACGTTTGAACTGTTTAGCATTATTAGTGGGGTAACTAACAAGATAACGCGATGGATATTATCGCCTAGCTATTCAGCAAACGCTTATTCTTACTACTAACTCTCCCAATGTGCACCCAGGGAAAAAGTTTCTGGGGTGTTTGGCTCGAGGTCATGGTGCAAAGGACCCTAGGGTGAATTACTCCGAACCATCACTTTAAACCCACCCCAAGTGTTTTGACCCTCTGAACATTGCTCTGCTTGCCAAACCTTGACTGTGCTGAAGGAAAGCGGTAGTGCAATCATGTTATTTTGCTAGAGAATGCTCAAAAAAGTCCAGTTTAATAGGGAGTGTGTGACAGTGTTGTTTGTCCTGTGATTTCAGAACTTGCGTCTTCAAATGTCCATTGGCTTGCGGACTCAAATATGTCACTTTTCCAGAGAAGTGATCAGCTGAAAAACTGTCAGTAATCCTGACAGGCTCCAGACTGCAATATGAATAAGCAAAGAGTTACAGGGGATGATTTCTAGATGTTGAGTTTTATTTTAAATCCAACAAAGATACACGCATAGACACTAAGAGATGAGAGGGAGAGATTATTCATTCTGGTGCTCACTGAGCCATTGTCACTGCCACCGTGGGGAATATTACTCCACAGTCAAGCTTAACAGCTGACCAAATATATCTCTGTCTGTTGTGCTCTTGGTCTCCCTCGGCTTGTTTTTGCTTTGAAAATGTATTTATGACGATGCGCTTCATTTGACAGATATGGCATTACAGAGAGATGTCAGTTATTATTTTTTGTCTTTTAATACATTTAAAGTTTTGAATAGGAGAACACAAAGTAACACAATGCAGTTAAAAAGCTGTACTGAACAATACAATCACATACAACACAGAGGATAAAGGTACAGAACAAATCTCTTGCACAAAATGTATTATGCAATTAGGATCTTAGAAAGATCCGGGGTACATCGAATCCAAAGAGTGCAAAGTCTGCATGGGGATGGGTCAAACAAGCAAACCAGGTCTTTGACCCAGGTGACTGCTGGTTTGTGTCTCGTGTGAAACCAAAAGTCAACGTTGACTTCTTTTTAAATTTTACGTATACAAGTTAAATAGTAAGTTAAGTTACGTGCGTGACATAGTTATGTACATAACTTAAGTAATGTAACACATTTGCTTATTTTAACCCAAACCGTGATCTTTTCCTAAACATAACCAAGTAGTTTTGGTGCCTAAACTTAACCAAACGACGACCGTTTCACAACCACATGTTAAAAAACTAGCGTTACGTTTAGTTATGAGGACATGTTAGTCTATATCTGCCACGTTCCCCTTCCGGGATTGTTCCGTTTCCGACAGAACTTCCGCCAGATTTCACTCTTTTCGGCCGGATGTCTGTTACCTTCCTCTTTCTTTGTGTTGGAATTTTAAACTCCGGTGGATTCATGAGGACTATGGTTAACTGCTCCTCAGATCTCTGCAGGGTAAATCCAGACAGCTAGCTAGACTATCTGTCCAATCTGAGTTTTCTGTTGCACGACTAAAACTACTTTTGAACGTACACATGTTCCACCAAAACAAGTTCCTTCCCGAGGCTATTTTGCAGAGGCACCGTGGCTATGGCCGGTGCTTAGCACTGCCCACAACGATTGTGATTGGTTTAAAGAAATGCCAATAAACCAGTGCACATTTTTCTCCCATCCCAGAATGCTGTGTGAACTAGCCAGACCCTCCTCCGCAGCGCTGTGAAAGAGGGTATGGCAATGTGAGACTAAGGACATGTTGATCCGATGCTACCGGTCGGGGTGTTAATTTCAAAAACACTCCTGTGAGTCATATTAGAGAACAAATTATGTATGTGGTCGTATGGGGTGGAGGACTTGTTGTCATGAAGAGTCAATTCCATTTATTTTATTTATTATAGAAGAGTCAATGAGATCTAAATCCTTATGTAATTTATATTTTTACATAATTATCTGTTTTTAAGGGAAAGAACTAGTGCAGGAAGAAATTGTATAATAGTTTCAGCGGTAGAACTTAAAAGTTGCAGTATAAGTCCTGGATTCAAATTGTACACATTTGAAATATTACTTAAGTAAAAGTACAGATGTGTTAGCAACAAAATGTTTAATGTTGTAGTCAGTCAAGGTGGAGATCATTTTAACTGCTTCATACGCTGTTGAGTAGTTTAATCAATAGAAAAGCATCATCATTTATAAACTGATCATGTGGTTTGTGTTTAAAACATTGATATCATAAACATAACTAGTACTATAGTTGTGGATTTAGTGGCGTTAAATCAGGTAGAAGTACCTCAAAGTTGTAATTAAGTAGTACTTCAGTAAAACATTGTTCCTTTCTCTGAAGACTTGAAAATACAAAATAATAATTCTACCTAAAAAAAAGAGCCCTATTAGACATTGTGTTTTTATCGGGCATGACATCACAACAAATCCATGATTAACTCTCCTGACAGAAAAAAAACAAATATCTGGCTTTTGTTTTCTTAAGTCTACATGGTGTAATTAAAATGTGGTTTAATTATTATTCATGAAAACTTTTGTCAAGTATTTTTAGAGAGATGAAAAATGTTCTGCAGTGAATAAAAAAAAAAGGCAATTAGTGGTGATGTGATTTCAAGGTGATCAGCATGGTCACTAATTTCAGGAACAGTTGTCTGAGCAGGTAAAGCTGCCTTAAACAAGTGAAATTACTACAGCTCGCTTGTGGATTTTATGTGCTTCAAGTGGAGAGAGAAAAACATCAAGTTCAGCCAAGGCCTTGAGCTGCATTAGACAACACTCACTTATTTAAAGGTGCTGTAGGTAGGATTGTGAAGATCCAGGACTTAGCCAAAGAATTTGAACATCGACAACTTCTCAGTCCCTCCCTCCCTTTCTGCTAAAGCCCAAAACGGTCTCCTAAGCCCCTCCCCCCACAAGGGAGAATGAATGCGTGTGCATGAGCAGTGATTGACACGCAGTTAGACACCCCCCCGGCCCTGATTGGTGCATCTGAACAGGAAGCGGTGGATTTTTGCAAATCGCACTACAGGCTGTAGGTGGTGCCAGAGGAGCCAGATTTTTTTGATTTTTTATGATTTGATTTATTTCTTTATTTGATCAGGGACAATGCACAAAAAACATTAGTCTATAAAAGAAGAGATGTCATGTGCCAGGTTATAGCAAAAAATGCTAATTTCCACCCACAGTCCCTGGACAGGTTGAGGTTATACTTACAGAAGTTCATAACATATATACACAATAATACATGAAAGCATTACTTCACTCACATCATAAAAACACTCTCCACTTCAGGAATCTATCACTCACTCACTCACAGTTTACATCATTCATATCACAGTCATTCAGTGCGTACAAGTTTGCTTTGATAATAACCACTGTTTGGTCAGGCGTGTAAAAGTACTATAATTTGTGCATGAAATAATTTTGTTTGGAAGAGTGTTCCAAAGGCTCGGTGCTTTATAAGAAAATGATTGTTGACCATATGTGGTTCTACGTCTTGGAACGCTGCACTCTCCTCTGACTGTCGACGTGTGGCTCTAGAAATTCTCTCCGAATTTAATGTGACACATTTTCTCAAAGGGGGAGCAGCGATATTATGAATAATTCTAATTATTACATGCTTCATGTAGTTCTACTCGAACATAGGGTCAGTTTCAGCAAATATGACAGAAAGTTAGTTTTATAAGGCTTACCTACTGCACCTTTAAAGTAATGGTAACACTTTATAATAACCATCGCTAACTCATGGTAAATTGATAGTTCATTAAACTTAAATTAATAGTTATTTTACCAACATAATTATAATTAATAATGTTTACTAATTATTAGTCATGCTTTAATTTGTTATTTTAAAAGTTAATGATTAAGAAATCATTTGTGGACCGTCAGTAAACATAATTTGGATGTCTATTGTAAAGTTGCATCTGATGAAAATAATACCTTGTCAATGGTTAATAAAGACTTTGTAAAGCACCTATAAAAATATAGATAGCTATTATCAGTGCTCAAATAACAAAATAATCATCTTTTTTATAGATCACCAAAAAAAGACCAAATGGGGCCAGTGTTACTTGATGCTTTATAAACCGTTCATCAATCATTTAATTATGATTATAAGAATTAGTTGCAACTTTATAATAACCATTCAAATAGGCTACCGTTTATAGACAGTTTACAAAACAGTTATTAACCACTGACAAAATTTGTGTTTTAACAGTAAAATGCCTTAACTAAAGATTAATTAACTATCAATTTACCATTCATTAATGATGGTTATTATAAAGTGTTCCCAAAGTAATTTGTTTTGTATGACTTTATTAGATGGATGCCTGAGGTGTTAATGTATGGTATAATGATGCAATTTAAGTCAAGGTAATGGCATAATCTACAAACACATCATTCCCTGAGTTACATTTTGGACAACCTAGATGGTTTCCAAATTGCAATTATCCCTTGACATCAAAATTGATGTATTCACATCTGATACACTGCAGAGTGAACTCCCCTTAATGTCCTGATTTTAAATGTTATGCTAAACACCTGACGGAAATTCAGTCCCACACAAAGCATAGCTTTGACTAAATAGATGAACGCGGTTTTGGTGCAAAGCCTGAAACTTGTGTTATCCAAGGACTGCTGATTTAAAACTTTTAAAAACTGCACAGGTTGCAGTGTTTTAGTGAGTAGGAGTTCAAACAGCACACAAGTACAAAAAGCACACAGAAGACGGATGCTAGACTGGTGCTTTGGATGAGATCAGGACCATGCAGCATGCCTTGGATCCACACACAGTCTCAGATTTATTAGCAGGGATCCACATGGAAATATTTGTATTCCATATACATGTGGGGAGGAAATATATGAAAGTGAAAGCTGATATACGAAATTGAATATCTGTTATATTAAATTTGAGACTTCTTTATTTTGTTGTGGACCTGCCAGCAACTTTCACAGACCCCTGGAGACCAAAGCTCCATAACAGAAAACAGTGGCTGATGAACACTTTCAAATAGGGCACTTCTCTGTGACATAAAGACAGCTCTGGAGTGCTTGCCTGGAGCTGAAGCCTTTATTTTTCCCTTTGCCCCCCTGGAGGCGTTTTAAAATGATCGATTTTTACATTATTTTAATCCAATGGACTCTCGTGTTATTGGAAAGAGGAGTGATGGATCTGGACGTGCAAGGCTGGACATTGATCACTGGGAGATGGGAGGTCGGGTTGTTTCCCTGAAGATCGCCCTGAGACACACACACACACACACACACACACACACACACAATTGCGCGCTGTTGGCTGTGGCCGTGTGGGTGTTTGTGCGCGCGCACGAGTTGATTTGACTCGCAGCTCCTTTTGCTGAGAAGTTCATTTCCGAAGAGAAACTGTTACCGCTGCATCACTCTGTTACAGATGCATTGCGCTGGATGCTTTGGCAATGCATGCGTAAAACTGTCGGTTCTGTGTGATAACCACGTCTCGCTACATCTGAGTGGCAAAGAAGACTGATGTCCTTATAACAAGAGGTCTGATCCATCTCAACAGCAAGCCGGCGTATGGCTGCGCGCAGTTTGCAGCATCTCAAACGCAGGGCGGATTAAGCGTGATCCCCGTGTGAGATCGGTCGGAAACAACGCACGAAAAAGAGAGCGAGGAAGGGAACGGAGGTAAGCGCGCACTCGAGCTGTAAGAAGCATTTTTTTTTCTTCCTGGGACGCGCACAGACAGGCAGCGCTGCTGGTGAGACGGCAGACAGGGGAGAGCAGGAGAGGAGGAGGACGCACAAACACAGAGACAAAGTTCTCCTGCGTCGAGATGAAGTATGGCGCCAACAGATATCTGCGTCCCCATGTAATGGAAGTTTTGGATCATAAAGGGAAAGAGGAGAAATACCCCCAAGGAACGAGTGCACCCATGTATTTCGGTGTGGCATGAGCTTTCAGTGCAGTGGAGCCAATCATCCAGTCATGATTTGGGTCGCGTTTTTACCTTTTTTGGTTTCGTGCGCACACGGGAACAGGACCGTGGAGCAGGTGCCGTTTTTTCACGGGCATGTATTTGAAAACTCGTCTCCCGGCTCCCGGGTCAACGGACTGAGCGTCCCGTTAAAGCGGCTTAACTCGCAGAGGCTGTGCGGTACCGGGGAATCTGTAGCGCACTTTAAACTCCTGGGAGACGGTAGCGAGAATTTCCGTGTCTTTGCGCACCACAAACGGGGCCAAATTTTATTGAAGACTTCTGGGGTTCTGGACCGGGAGGAGCGGGCTGAATACGCACTAAGTCTGGGTTTGTGTTGCGGGCAATGCGCGGGACTCTCCCGGGAAGTGGGAGAGGAGTCTCCGGTTGTCGCTGAAGTGGCGTCCATCAAGGTGGACGTCCTGGACACCAACGACCACCAGCCCACCTTCCCCGGTGCCGATGTGAAACTAAGCCTGGATGATGCCACCGCGCTGCGCACGGCGATCTACACAGTGACCGCGTGGGACTACGACAGCGGCAAGAACGCGCAGCTCATCTACTTCGCCTTGCCCAAAAACGGGAGTTTCTACGCGGTGCCCAAAACTGGAGACATCCTCCTGGTAGACTCTATCCTCGGTCTGGGGGATCCGATTAAGTTTAAAGTGTTCGCCCGGGACCGCGGGTGGCCACCTCGCACGAGCCAGAGCATAGCAGTTGAGATCAATCCACGGCAATGGCCCGTGGCCCCCTTGATCAACACCCAACCGGGGGAATGGAACGCTAAATCACAAATTAAAGTCCCAGCGCGAAGGTCTAGGTCAGTACTTGAATCAGACAGCCCCGTTTTCATCAACGTGTCCGAGGATGCAGGGATCGGTTCAGTGGTGATGAACCTGAACCCGGTGAGGTTTCAGTCGGCAGCGTTTGAGTTGGTGGAGCCCGAGATGGAGAGCTCTCCGGTCAGCGTGAGCCGGGACAGCGGGGATATAGTCATATCACGGAGACTGGACCGAGAGACTGAGCCTTTGGTGGAGATCAGCGTCAAAGTTCAGGATAAAAGAGGTGAGTGTGAGTGAAAGAGCGACCCGGTGTGTGTGTTTGTGTGTGTGTGTGTGTGTGTGTGTGTGTGTGTGTGTGTGTGTGTGTGTGTGTGTGTGTGTGTCGGTGTGTGTGTGTGTGTACGTGCGTGCGTGTAGAGAGAGAGAGAGAGAGAAACAATATTGAACGTGACATCATTTGTGTCATTTGAATGTGTCACATTGTGTGCATAAATACGCGATTCAAGCAACACGAGCCTAAACTTGATTCCCATCAGTTCTGATGATATTGTGATGTGATACAACGCGGATTGTCTTCCCTCGAACTTTTTCCCAGAGTTCCAATGGTGCCTGAAACCCTAGAATGGAATCCACTGGGCAAGATACAGTATATGTTTGGTAATAAAGAGGAGAGGAGAAAGTAACCACATATATGTGTTACTTAAACTCGATTAATCACTGTGGTGCAATGTGTCCCACTGGGACATTGTGTTTGAAACGTTACTATTTCGGAGCAGGGTCAGTAGGGAGCGTCTGTGTGTAGCATCCTGAGGTCAAGGTCTTGGTGAAAGGTCATTAGTGTCTTTGAGGTGTGAGCAGGCCTGCTGTGGGTGCAGATGACCCCCGTCCCCCGGCCCAAAACCCAGGTAGGGCCCATGCAAAGGTCAATGGCACTGGTGTATGTATTCTGTTAGTTTGCAATCTCAACACATAATGTATTTCATTTCCTTTTTTCCTCTCATTTCACTACTACCTTTATTGCTCTCAACAGCTGTCTTTTCTAATCAGTGTACTCTTTGTACATCGTTGTTTTACCTTGTAACTTGTTCTGCTTTGTTTTGTTAGTCATATTGGTTCTGTGCTGTGTCTTGTTTTATGCTTAGTTATGCTTTATGCTAAGTTATGCTCTGCTTGTGTTGTCTTTCCCTCTTTGTATATTTTTAAATTTAAAAAAGCCTTTTTAACATCGACGCCAGGGGATTACAGAGGAAAAGTACAATTTTGGCTTATTCTGGCATTTTTAACCCATGTATAATCATGCGTTTTATTAATTTGCACTTTCCCCTTCTTAAATAAACTTGAATTACATTGAATTGAATTAGTGGGTGTGGTTTAGGGGCCCAATTAGAAGAAAAGAAATCGTCCTCTAATTCCATATTCCTCATGGCCGGCCTGGGTGCCAGGAAACATGATACACACATACAGTACAGACCCTGGCCAGCTCTGAAGGATTTTTAACCAGGCATCCTATTGCTGTGTTAAGTGAGTGCTAACCACTGAAGTACCAGGCAGCCTCACATCCACGCACTAACCAGTTACAATCCTGCATAGCAGGAAAGATCAGGCTAAGCGGTGTCAGAGCGTCTGGTGTTTACAATAGAGGTTAAACTGAGTGACACTCATCGGTGTTGATGATGATTCATGTGCTTGGATGAATTAGGGCAGAGGGAATGTGTCAGCTGCGCTGCCAGCAGCAACAGATGTTGGGATGTCAGGGTGGAAGCTTGGCGCGCAACGGCCACCGTACCAACAGGTTAATTATCACCTCCGGATAAAAAAGCACCGAGCAGAGAGACAGAGTGAGTTAACATGCAGCCAGATCCACATTAATAAATGCATATGTAAAGGGATGAAACACTGGGATAATTGACTATGACACTGAGCTCTGGAGACTAGACTATAACGTGCAAAAACAATATGAATGAGTTGCACTTGGTTCTGTTTTTACATCTATATATGTATCTGTCTGCCTGCCTGTCTGTCTGTCTGTCTGTCTGTCTGTCTGTCTGTCTGTCTGTCTGTCTGTCTGTCTGCCTGCCTGTCTGTCTGTCTGTCTGTCTGTCTGTCTGTCTATAACTTGACTGGAAGAACAGTTCTGCAGCTTGTTCCATTAAGACCAGCTAACATCATGTTCCTGGGGGAGTGACCTAATCAATGTGACCTATTGGTCTCGGTAATGTGAACTATCCTGATGCAGGAAAGAAGCTGAGCCTGCTCTTGGCACACAATGCTAATTTGCACTCCCAGTAACAATGTTGGCTATTTGTCACAATCATTTCCTTCAACACATGATGACATTGATGGTTAAACAATACGTTTTCAGTGTTGAATGTAACACTCAGAGGTGGGTAGAGTAGCCAAAAATTGTACTCAAGTAAAAGTACTGTTACTTCAGAATAATATGACTCAAGTAAAAGTAAAAAGTAGTCATCCAAATAATTACTTGAGTAAAAAAGTATTTGGTGAAAAAACTACTCAAGTACTGAGTAACTGTTGAGTAACGTCTGATTTATTTTTTAACACAAGCATTCAATCAGACAGACAAAAATACAAAATAATCATCTTTAGGCAAATTATAGTTCATCCAATCAATAAAATAAATTAAAATTAATTACAAAATAGCTTCAATTAAAATAATCCAGGTAAATTCAAGTACTTAAAAAATAAAATCAATAAAATGATAATAAATAAAAATAAATAAGCACAAGTAACACAAATTTCCAAACCTTTCCACTTTTTTACCAGGCTCTGAAGGCAGAACTAGAACAAGGTAATGGAGCTGCTGTTTGGCACTTTTACTAAGGTAAACATGCTTTCAATATGAGGCCAGGGGTGTTATTCCTCGTCTGTGTCTGCCGACGGCTGATTCTGACATTTTTGTTTAGCTACGACTGTACAGCTAACCCGTCCCGCCGCTGAGATGGAGTACGGTCACATGACAAGACTGCACGCACAACTACGTTTGATTGGTGAAACACAGCCACGTGGTAGAGCCTTTAGCGGAAGTCTCTCTCTCTGTCAAAATAAAACATTAAAATGAGGCGTACGCGGGGGGATAAAAACAATGACACGTAGAATACCAAAGAGGTAAAAAGAAAAGTAACCAGCTCTGTGTAGCCTAATGTAGCGGAGTAAGAGTAAAGTTTCTTCTTCACAAATCTACTCAAGTAAAAGTAAAAAGTATAGTGATTTAAAACTACTCCTAGAAGTATAGTTTTTTTCAAAAACGTACTCAAGTATAACGGAGTAAATGTAACTCGTTACTACCCACCTCTGGTAACACTTCACCGTTGCAGTATCACGGCATCCTCTGAGAGTTCCTTTATACCTAATATATATATCCATCAGAAGATGTAGCTAATGTTCAGCTGCTGTTTGATTTTAAGCAGGCACTCAGTTGGGACTTTTGGCATCCAAAGTCACCCAAAGATGCCTTTTGGTAGGCAGGTCTCCAAACCTTTTTATTTATTTTTTATTTCAAGCAAGTAGAACAACTTTTACAAGCCAATGAAATGCGTTAGTAGATTATGTTTTTCCCCTGAACTCTATCAAAAGTTAAACTAGTTTCATCTTTTCTGACAGAATGTGTTATGATATTTTTTCTTACAAATTAACAGAAATGACACACAGGAGAAGTCTTGAATAATACCATATATTGGTGGAGGAGGAACAAAACAAAACATGGCTATTGTCAATTTAAGAACATGTAAATATAGAGATGACATGAGAGGCAGTGACAGGAGTATCATCTCCATGTTTATGCATTAAAGTTCAGTGCATAGAAAAGTGCAATTACTTAATGTATTTGAAGATTACAGACACATGACACATGGTTGCTGATGTGGCCAAATCCCTTTGTGGCCAGTGCTGGTTTGGATGCTCTAAAAGAATGCAAAGTGTAACGAGGAGGATCAGCGTAAATGGATAGGTTTACCAAACACAACATTTGATGTGCTCACGCGTTTGACAGGAGGGGAAGATCGGGGCAGTGGATTAAAATACATTTCCAGGACCTTTACTATTTACTCCATCATGCTGAAAGGCGGCAACTTTTCATTTCCAGACTTAGCAGCAGGCGGCAAGGGGGCGAGTCCGGCTCAGCTCGGTGTATGAAGCGTGAGGAACGCTGCATCCGTTCGGTTGTTGGTGGCTCCGTTGAAGTCTTTTAATCCGTTTGGAGTGGAAAGTCCTGCTGGATCCTCGACCTCCCTCCATCTGCTCGCATTATCCTTGTAATCCCATCTCATTCTCTCTGTCTGTCTCTCTCTCTCTCCCTCTTGCTCTCTTACTTTCTCGCTCTTATTTTCACTCTCACTCCGGGGATTTAGTTGGAGTGGAGGCACAGTTTTAGACAGCGTGAGCCAGCCTCTGACATGATTCTTCGAGGGACGGATGTGCGTGTGTGCGTGTGTGTGTGTGTGTGTGTGTATGTGTGTGTGCATGTGCATGCGTGTGTCTGAAAGTGATATCAGTATATAAGATCAAAGTACCATTACATTTTGGAGTTAGGAGTTGTTTTTTGAGGGTACGGGTTAGGGTTGGATTTAGGCACAAAGTGGTTATGGATCAGATGCGGGTAAATCTCCAGGGACTGCATAAATTCTTCAGGAAGTGACAAAAACAAGTTTGCCTGTGTGCACAAATAAATGTCACCCAGGTTTTTTAGTTTTCCATTCTTCTCACCAGGGTGTCTTTTTAACGCACAGCATTCAAAACAAGTGTACTATTCCCTGCTGTTTTTATTTCCCCTAACATAAATCTCTGTATGTGCACGTCTAGCCTCTGATATCCCAATCCTTTCATTTCACAAGTCACTGAATAATGTGCCAACACCTAAAAAAAGCACCAAGTGAGTGCTGTATTAATTCCCCCCAAAGATTCTTCATCCCCTCTTAAACAGCCAGTCTGACACTGTTCTTTGACTGCAGTGACTCCTGTTGACATAATGATCAATGGAATTATTAATTTAGTTAATTAGTTAATTGATTCATTTGCTCAGTCACGCACTAGTCTTTTGTCCATCTACACAGCTTTCCTTTTTGAAAAAAAAGCCACAGTAATATTTTCTTTAAAGGCTTTTTTTTTTCAAAACATAGATTGTTAGTTAAGGTACAACCCCCTTCTATACTTTAATCATTTCTAGCCAGCTAACACTGTATCATATAGACACAAGAGTACTGTAATCCTTTTAACTAATTATTATAATGCATTTCTTTTCAGTTTTCTTTTTTCTTTTCTGGCAGCCTTTATGAAAGTAGACCCACATAATGTTAAAAAATAGATTATATCCAAACCAATTATCCATTTGTCTCTTGACCTACTCAGACGAGAGGAACAGAGCAACAGGTACTCCACTGGACTCTCGCCACATGAGTCATATGCTCTTTTTTTGTTATAAACTCTGAAAAGCCTGGTACGTGTTTGACTAGAGATGGTTGTGTGCACACATGGTTTTTGGTGCAGACTAGAATGTGACAAAGCATCAACAACTGTTAAGTTGGAATCTAATGTTTCATAAAATCTATAATCTAGTTGACCTGCCAATTAAAGCTGTCGTACTTCAGCTTGAATTTAAACCAAATGTAACCTTTGAGAGGTTTGGACTCTTGATAAATAAAAAGAAAGAAAGGGTTTTGAAGGAAAACATTTTATATATCTCAAAGTAAGGCATTGGTATTCAGAACAGTTCAGTTATAAAAATGTTCAAACAATACCTACATTTGGCTTTCTTCGCCACTCAATTGTGTGGTAGTGGAACATGCTTTATATCAGGATATATATATATATATATATATATATATATATATATATATATATATATATATTAGGGCTGGGCAACGATTAAAAGTTTTAATTGCGATTAAACACATGATTTCCCTGATTAATCGCGATTAATTGCATTGTTATATGCAAAATCCAATAATGAAGTCAAAAGTAGTGTATAGCGCAATTTTAATTTAACTGTTCGGCCATATGAACGAAGTGCCATAACATTTGTTCTGCAAACACTTTTTTTTGCAGTTTTGTTTATACAGTAGCAGATAAATAAAATGTAAATCTCAACTTAAACAATGTAATCAAAGCAAATAAAAAATTAAAGCTTATTGCCACTACCAGGGCATTCATGTTATCCTGTTATATATAGATATATATATATATCTATATATAAAAACAAAATCCTGAGCTACAATCATAACACTAAAACTGTAACTCCGAGGTAATTATGGTTACCCGGTGATGTCCAGTAGTCCCCAGTGAGCAGTCAGCAACAGACTTTTACAATAATAAAAGAAATAATAAAAACTGTGTTAATGCGCGATAAAATAATTGTCGCCGTTAATTAACTCGATAATAATGCGTTAACTTGCACAGCCCTAATATATATATAAGGAATATCTTCCACTTGGCTGCGACTAAACTAATTTCACATATTTCCAATGTGACTTTATTGTTCTCATCATTTTTCTATAATTAAGTCCTCTTCAGTTTGTTCTTCAAATTGCTGCAGTGTTTATACACAGCCATTTGACATGTCTTAGCTTCAGTCAGAGATGTCTAACACTTCTTTTACATATCCTTTGCAAGTTATGTGAAGTGTATTTTGAAATCCAGTTTCAGCCTGCACACTGCAACATCAGCCACTGCTTTGCCAACTTCAGTTTAGTGAAAGGTTCAATTATTCTTCTGTCTTCTTAAAATAATTTCCTCTTACTGTAATGCCAAGTCTAAAGATGTCTTTCTACCTTTATATGTGAAAGAGAATTCTTCGTGTCATTTTAGCAGAGCTTTCTGACTTCCTGGTGCAGAACGAATGAGCTTGGGATCTGTAAAGCATAGGAGAGTTACTTAGCAAATTTTTTTATATATATATATATATATATATATATATATATATATATATATATATATGTGTGTGTATATGTGTCTTTAAATCTGCTGTCGCAGGGCTTATATTGTTAACGTTACAATGGTAATTCTCTTTTTCGTTAATTTTCTTTAATATGTAGTTTCATAATTTTTTCCAAAACACAGTAGAAGAAACCCTTTTTTTATAAATAATTTGCGAACTTTAGAACATTTGTGTAAATAGTGGTTAATGGGATCGTAGTAATCACCAGGCTTAAGTTTCCTGTGCTGGAACAGTATTTGTTTTCTACAAGTTAGATCAGACATTTTTTGGACCGAATTATTACATAGATGAAAAATGAATATCAGGATATCAGGCCAGCACTTTGTTCAAGAGTCTATGCCAGTCTGTGTGTTTGTGTGTATGTGTTTGTGTGTGTGTGTGTGTGTGTGTGTGTGTTCGTGCGTGCGTGTATGCGTGTGCGTGTCTGCGTGCATGTGTGTGGGATTTTGCTTAATGAGGAATCACAGCTGGCTTTTATCGCGACAATTGTCAGTTGATCTCACACGTTTTTGCCACTCACAACTGAACCAAGTACGTGCATACATACTGTACATGCATGCAGACACATGCAAACAAAAAGTGCATTAACACAATGTTCAACATGAACTGTGTTTTTAGGCTCCTCAGTCAGTAAAAAACATCTCAAACAGACTGATACACACGCACATACATACTATACATTGACTCACAAAATACAACATTGTGCTTATTGTGAGATCTGGGTTGCCAAATTACCATTCCATATCCAGACAGATGGCAGTGAGGGGAGCCTGTTAGCTGCATATGTTAGTTGTCTTTTGTTTATCGAGATGAAACAGAGTCTGAATCTATTTGTTCCTTCAAAGAGCATAGATAGCACTTATTTGGTCTTAACCGCATTAACCCACACCAACCCAATATAAAGACACTTGGATGTTTTTTTGGCTCATTTCATTGCATTTTGTTTTTCTGTCTTACAAAAAATAAATACACGCAGACACAGACGCAGACAGTCAGCACACACAATGTTCAGCTCATTATCCTGAGAGACTGTGGTTTCTGCATCTCACGGAAGACTTTCATTGACTCCCTGTGCTCTATTTTAACGATCTAAGCGCACGGCATGAAGCGCATGGCGCATGGTGCGTTTAGGGCGTGTCCAAATCCACTTTTGCTAGTTTGACGGCGGCAAAAAGGGTCCGTGCGCCGGGCGCATGGTTCTAAAGGGTTGTACTTAGCGTCTTCATTAATTCATAGGTGTGTTTTGGGCGTAACATGCAATAAACCAATCAGAGATCATCTCCCATTCCCTTTAAAAGCCAGGCGCGTTTGGACCTTGGAGCATTGCTATTATGATGGTGGATTTTCACCATAATATTTCTATTTGTAATCTTTTGCATGTTTGTGTGCTGCTCCACTTCCCTGTGTGTGTGTAACAAGCATTGTGTGTGTGTAACAAGCATAGTGTGCGCATGCTGTGCACGAGCCTAGGAGCATGTGCTGTTAAAATAACAACGAAATGCTGCGTTATTGACTTTAGACCAGGTTTTTGATGGTCAATGGCGCGATCACTTCCTGCTGCCTCACGATAGCAATACGCCCAGAATGCACCTGAACGCACCTCCCTGTAAGACCAGCAGGCCAATGTGCACAGGTGCATTTGCTATTTAAACAGTTAACGGGAAACTGACAACTGCGTCGGTCTTAAACTAGCAAAGACACTTGCGTCGGCTTTGCACTGTGCCGGGTGCAAGATAGGGCCCCCTAACTGCTAGCTAACTTTTCCCTTCTTCAGTGCCCCAAAATGCTTTTTTCATTGCTTTAGTGTCTTTCGTGTAAATGGTTCAAAAGAAACATCAACATTTTAAAGTCTGCTCATCGCAATCACTGCAATTATGTAGCTTTTCATTTGCTTCAACAGAAAGTTAGATTTAATGCGCTGATGGTTGGTGACTCCAAGTCTTTTACCAGTGGTTTGCCACCTGCAGTTTTTTTCTGTAGATCCCAATTCTCAGCTTCAGAAACTGTTAAATCTGCTGTGGAATTGTGGCTTTTATTGGCACAGGTCTCTGGTTCAAAGGCTGCTAGACAGTTACTGTATGATCTGCTGTGAAAACACTTACTCTCACTTTGGTAACAGTAAATGAGACAGCTCAACTGCTCAGTTGCACAGAGTTTCTTAAGATGAAGGCATAGTTAAAGGTCTAAAATGCAGCATGTTGGATTTTAAGCATAAACCAGGCTGGATTTTCAGACACAAATGTAATATTTATTTGTATGTATTAGCTTGTGACTTTCTTTTAATATGTATCATATTGTATATTTAATGTAAAGCACTTTGTGATTTTTTTATTCGTGAAAAGCGCTATATAAATACATTTTACTTACTTATGTATGCTTGCTGCAGAAGGTCTGCAGTTAAAACACATATGTGACCTTAATAACCTTATATATCCCGATAAGAAAAGCTGAAGTTGAAGACGTTAAAGGAAACTGAAAGAAGTTGACTGAAATAAGTTGATGTAGGGGATACAAGTGTGGGCTTTATTTTAAGTCTCAAACACTGAAGAGTTGAACTTCAAAATATTCATATTCAACAGCAAAATCCGAGTCAACTGACAAAAAGTCTGGTACTGCCTAGTCTGGATCAACAAAACTACATTTCCATGATTAAGCCTCAGATGTTAGGCTTTTCCCCTTACCTTCCGCTCTCTGTGTGTTGCCGTACCAACCAGATCTCACAGAATTCCGTGAAATGAACACAGCTCAAAATCTGTTCATCACGGAATCGCCGTGATGGAATTCCGTGATGGGCCCACGGAAGCATTCTGTGAAATGAACACGGCCCCTTCAAATTCTGTGATGGGCCCATGGAATAATTCAATGAAATGAACACGGCCCCTTAAGTTAAGGAAAAGGTTGTGGGTGGGCTTACGTTTCCATAACAACAACGGGAGAAGAACGGGACAGTTGGGTTTAGGAAAACAATAACGGGACGCGGGACAACAACGGGACGGTTGGGTTTAGTAAAAGAAGAAAGCAACACTTGGGTTTAGGAAAAGTGACACACGGGACACGACCCCCAGTCTCCTGGGTGAAGGTCCTGTGTTGTTTGACTCATCCACCCCCCCTACCAAACTCCCTACGCGGGTTTTTGGGCTTTCATACTACTCCCTACCGTAGTCGCTCCTAATGCTACGTCATCTTCTCATTGACGTTTTCCATGGTGGCCACACGAAATTTTCACACATTCCGTGCCACCACCAAGTAATGCGCTGTTAACAGTTTATGATCATTTCACGGAATTCTGTGAGACCAGGCTGTGCCGTACTCAAAATCTCTTGAAAATGAAAAAAAACATTTTTTTATTAAAATGTCTTTTGCGGGGTGCAAATGTTCCACCAAAACAAGATCCTTCCCGAGACTATTTTGCAGCTCCAGCATTGCTGTGTCCGGAACTTTGCGCCGTCCAAGACGATTGTGATTGGTTTAAAGAAATGCAAAGAACTCAGCACTGTGGAGATAGGTCTGACAATGCGAGAATAGGTACAGCCCTGATTGATATGTGATACGATTATATCTCGTTTGTTGTAATTCCTACAAAACAAATATGTAAATTGAGTTGCTAGCTTGCTGTTTCCCCCTGTTTTCAGTCTTTATGCTAAGCTAAGCTAACCAGCTGCTGGCTGTAGCTTTGTATTTAGTGAACAGATATGAAAGTGGTATTGATGTTCTTATCAAACTCTGGACAGGGAAGTCAATTGGCTTTTTTTCCCAAAATGCTGAATCTTT